>NC_140507.1:70508654-71108654 GCF_964339955.1 Pipistrellus hanaki
CCTTCTGACCAGGGATAGAGCCTGCAACCGAGGTATGAGCCCTTGACCGGAATCAAACCTAGGACCCTTCAGTTGACGGGCCGAAGCTCTAGCCACGGAGCCAAAATGGCCAGAGCCAGAATTTGGTTTCTGAGAGACCCATCATGTGCTCCAAGAGACACTTAATAAGCCCCTGCTGCATAGTCAGAGCCCGCCTGTCCTCCCTCCTGCCTCCCAGAGATCCCTGAGGTATTGGGGGTTTGTTCCCATTTCTCAAAAGGGGGAAACCAAGGCCCATGGGTGACAAGGACATAAAAGCCCATAAAATGCTTGTTCTGGGGCCTGGCCTAGAAGATGCACAGAACACAAGGACCCACCATGATCATCCCCAGATGTTCTTCCAGGACACCCTTCCCCAGCTAGGACCCGACTCCCAAATTACCAGCTCACAGCCCCCCTGAGGGCCACCGGCCTACCACAGATGCACACACTAGAGATTTATGCTTATTTTATTATTAAAAAAATACAGAATCCAAAGCTGATTGTGACGGGAGGGGGGAGGCCCCGTCGCCAGCTCCAGGCGTGGCGACCCCACCACCCAGGCCAACCCCTACAAAAGGTCCCCGCTGGCGCCGGGGGCTCCCAGCAGCTGTGTGCCATATATGTCCTTATACAATATATATAAAACACAGGTCAGGAAGGGTGGGCAGAAAGAGGAAATCTGTATAAATGCGCCGTTTGCTTCATTCAAGTGTCTTTGGGAGAGGGGGGATTCTTGTTGCAGGTCCACGCCCCCACTTTGTTGTGTCCTGTTTCCTTTTTTTCTTATAAACGTTGTTAATCCCAGAGGAGAGGAAGAGGGACCTGACAGACGAACAAGCTTATTGCAAAGTGTGGCTTCTACTCTACGAAGTCCACCCCCCCCCCCCACCAAAATAAGAGATCCTCCTGACGATGTGAGGTCGGGGGGGGGGGGGGGGGGGGGGAGGAAAGAAACTGCCCAGTTCGTCCTCAGGAACACAGTGAGAATAAACCACAGTGCGCACTTCCTGGCTCTATTTACAGAAACGTAAGGTCTTCTTGGGCTGGGGGGCGACCACGAGAGGCTGTGGGACACAGTGGGGAGCTGGGATTCGGAGTGGCTGGGACTCCAGGGGCCTCCGTGGGTTTCCGCTCTGGGAGACAATCCCAGGCATGAGGAGGGGACGAGAATCTGAGGTGGGTTCAGAGTCCCAGGCCAGAATCCAGGGGTCTCACCTTTACCCTCTGCCTCCTACTGGCCTCTCCTGGAGCATCTGGGGGGGTCTGCAATGGTCTCCAGCCAGGACCCAACAAATGGAGCCCCCAGACGAGGGGTTACCCATTCCCATCCCCCAGGGAGCCAAGCACCCACCCCCAAAACTAATGTGTTTCCTTTCAAAGTCCCTGGCGACAGCAAGGAATAAATTAAATTAAAAATTCAAGCCTTTCTGATCCAACCATGAAAAATAAGCAAACAAACAAAAAACCAACGTCACGGATAAGTTTCTCAGGTTCTCCAGTGTCCCTGATGAGACGGGCTGGCGGGGGCGGTACGGACACCCAGCCCCTCGGGCATCAGGGGCTGTCGGCTGTGCCCTGTCACTGGGGCTGGTTCTGGAGCAGGCAGACAACCCCCTGCAGGTGGGGGCAGCACCAGGCGAGAGAGAGCCAGGCGTCTCTATTTGGTCTTGGATTCGGTCGTCCAGTTGGGGCCGGCATCACGTGGGCCAGAACTAGGAGCCCAGGAGGGTCCAGAGGACCGGGACAGTGCTGAGGACGAGCGGACAGCTGCCCAGGCCGCTGCACGAATTGTTGCTGGTGAAGATGGGCTCGGGGGCCTCATACAGGGTCTCGTCTGGGGGAGAAGGAGACAGAACAGTCAGCAGCGGCCCAGAGCCCTCTCTACGCGGCCACGCCTCCATCTGCTTCCTAGGGCTTATCCAGGCCTGCCCATTAACTGTCTTAGCCCTGGCACTCGGGCGAAAGCTGCAGGGGTCCCCTTGCCTCTGGGTGTGGCTATGGTGTTTCAAGAGCTCGGAACACAGGCCCTTGGGTCCATCTCAGGAAACTTCCCTGATGCCCACGCCTAGGGGTTATGGCCTCAGTGAGGTGCTTAGCAATGGGCTTCAACCTTCACTCTTGAAGGTCTGGAATGTCCTCATTTGCAGATGGGGAAATGGAGGCTCAAGGGCGAGCGCCCTTGCTGAGGTTGTGGGACTTCCCAGGCTGAGTTGTGATCATCCCCTGACTCTACTGACCACTCAGTGGATTCTCAATGAGGACCCAAGGGTGTCCTGGGCCCTGCCCGACTCCCTGAGTACTTACTGGTTGGCCGCACATAAACCTTTAGCCGAAGGCAGGGCCGGTCAACAGCATTGGGTGGTGTGGCAGCTAGAAGAAATGGGTTGTGAGTTAGTGGGGCAGGGGGCTCTGGTGGCCAAGACCTCCTAGCACTGTAACCCCTTTCCCCAAGCTGGTACCCCATCCTTGACCCCAGGTGGGGGATCTACCCATAAAACTCCTAATCATACATCAAAGCCCCAGACACAGTGCCCCCCTTATTTCCCCAAAGCCCTCCTACACATGTCCCCTGACCCCCACTTTGCTGCACTCTAGCCTCAGGAACTGGAGGTGTCTGTGTCTAGCTCCATCATGTACAGAGCAAGGTTCAAAGGTGACAGATAAAAACGTTTGTTTCCAACTGATCAGCCAAAACTCAGTAAAACCAAATGATTAACATGGGAGCAAATCCCTGCTCTCTGGGTTACCGTTAACAAATCACCCCTTATCTGGGCTTCAGCTGGCACACACAGATACCCGGAGATGATTATTTCCATGTGGGAGACACAGAAGCCAGTTACCCTGGAGGGAATCTGATTCCACTTCTCCTGGAACCCACACTCCGTAGGTCACATGGAAGTGGAAACACTGGGTCTCACGCCTAAAGAGCCACCATCACTGCTCCCTGCTTCCCGGCCGACACGACAAGGGCCCGGGTGCGGGGAAGGGGTGGTGCCTCAGCTCAGCCACGCATCAGAAGGGGGGGCTGGCAGGGAGCACACATGTAAATCGCTGTGGGCAAGCCGTGTCCCCACCTGTCCTCTCAGACTGTCCTCTCGTCCTTGGCTGCCACCTCTGCCCCAACCCCCAGAACAAGACCTCCTAGCACTGTAGGAGATGAAGATACTTCGGGAGATAAAGAGCAGATAATAAGAATTACATTTGTCACAGAGACAGGACAAATAATTACAATGATTGTCTTTATGAAACTCCCATCTCAGAAAGAAAATGTAATTTTTCTAACGTTACAGGATTTAATTTAAACACCTTCTTCCCCCTGCCTCCACCCCTTTCTTCCCTGAAATAAAAGGAAAAAGCCCAAACAGAGCAGGAAAGGCGGAAAGGCCTTGTGAAGTTTAGTTTGACAGGGCAGGAGCCGGAATGTTGAGGAGCTGGGTCCCTTCCGGCAGCAGGGGTCGGATGGAGTGGCAAGGCAGGGCCAGGGGGACCCCTGCCCAAGCCAGGACAAGCTCTGCTGTCCCCCTGGCTTTGGCCAAGCTCCACTCTCCCACTAGACTCGGCATGCTTAAGTGTGCCCCTCAGTGCTTTGGCAGCCTTGGTCTCAGTGTGAGACAGACTGATGGTGGGGGTCATCGGCTCCCCCAGAACAGAGGTCCAGTGTCTGATGTATATATAGTCTCCACCGCGCTCTGGGCCTCAGTTTACCAATCTGCAAAATGGGGACCCTGACAGTGGGCCTCCAGGGCTTGCTGGAAGGATAACGAGACCATCCAAGAGGCTGACCCCTCACCCCAGGACAGAGGCCAGCGCGGGACAAGGAGACGGGCGGAAACCAGGCCCTGGCCTCCCACCAGGCCCCGCCCCTCCTGGTTTCGCCCCGGCCCGGCCCCGCCCCTCGCCCGGCCCCGCCCCCGCCAGGCCCCGCCCACTCACAGATGTAGTAATACTCGTGGCCCGGGCGGAACTCGAAGCCCAGCGAGAAGGGCGTGAAGAGCTGGAACTTCTCGGAGAACTTGAGCGGCCCCCCGGGCGCGGCGGGCCGGTTGCACTCCCAGCGCTTGAAGCCGCGCTGCCGGTGGTCGCAGGAGGCGTGGCCCTCGCCGTTGACCATGTACAGCACGTAGTGCTCCATGCGCTCGGCCGGCGGCAGCGGCGCCCCGTAGTGCGGGCAGTAGATGTCCAGGTAGTCGTTGATGCTCACCTCCACCGTGTAGCCGCCGCGGTCGTCCGCCGCGCCCGCGTGGAACCTGGAGGCGGGCCGGGGTGAGCCCGGGGCGGGACCAGATCCCGGAGCGGGGTCCGGGCAGTCAGTTCAGGGGGGGCGGGGGCGGGGGTGGAAACGTGGGGGGCGAGGTCTGCGCGGGGCGTGCCCAGCACGCGGTCGGGGCGGTCTCAGGAGACCGCTAGGCGGAAGCGGTAGGGAATGTTCGAGGGCGCGAGCCCACGGTCCCCGGCCTGGCACCCTTCTCCACCCTGCAAGTCCCTGGCCCAGCGGACCGGTCAGCTGGCAGGCGCCAGGGCCGGCGGCCTCAACGAGGCTGGAGCTGAGGGGGAGGGACCGCTTGCAGGGTAACATGCGCAGGAGCACGTACCCAGGGATTCGGAAGCGCCTACACACACACACACACACACACACACACACACACACCACCCCCACCCCGCAGGCCCAACATCTGGGCCCCTCTTGGCAAACAGGCCTCACACAAGCTGTTCCCCCACCAGGAAGTCCTTCTCCAGAAACATTACGGCTTGACTTCGACACTCCTCTCCTCCAGATAACCCCATCCCTGCCCATCAGGGGCAGCCTCCTTGGCTTTCCTTCTGCAGACCCGCTGGCCAGGAAGGCCCCAGGGAGCCTGGGGACACAGGCCCGGCGTCCTGGCCTCCCCTGGGCAAGCTCTGCCTCACGTTCCCGCAGGCGGCGGGGCGCAGAGTGAACACCTCGGGCACTCCCTCGGCCTAGCTCAGAGGTGTCCTGGACTCGACTCCCAGCCCTACCCCTTCCATCCTGTGTGACCCCAGCTCGGGAGCCTGGGGATCAGGCAGCTGCCCCCCAAGTTCCTGGTCACTGCACCGGTTCCCCTACCCATGCCATCTCCGCCCCCCAGCCTTGCCAGGGGGTTCCCTTTAAGACTGTCTGGCAGCTGAAGCCCCTCTTGACCCAGCCTTGTCTGGGGAGGATGGAGGTCGGCTGAGCCAGAGACCGGCAGCTCCCCTCCCATCACCACCTCGGGTTACAGCACCAGAAGCTCTTAGATCTTCCAGACACGGTCCCCAGGGTCCCTGTCATGTGAACGCAGCCTGGACAGAAGGGGACCACAGGGGGCCTCCCAAAAGGGGCTTATTAGCACATAAAAAGCCTAAGCGGCTGCGTGGAGTGTAGGCCCCTCAGGCTGTCCCTGTCTTCGTCCTCCCTGTACAGGAGGCAGGGAAAAGGCCTGGCAGGGGTGGGGGGCAGGGAGGGCAGGGAGGGTGCAAGCTGCTGGGATTCCAGCCGCGCCCCCCCCCCTCTGTACGGACCCCGCTAGCAGCCCCAGCCCCCCCCTCCCCCGCTGCCCCATCTCTGTACGGACCGCACTAGCAGCCCCAGCCCGGGAGGGGGCTCTACGTGACCCCACGCCAGGAGCGCTAACTGGCACAGCTGGCACCTGAGGGGGCAGCGAGATGATCAGACGGTAGGGGCTGGCGCCCTGCGATGTTGCACCAGGCAGGGCAGGACCCCCCAGGAGCGGGAATGAAGCAGGCAGAAGACCCTGCTCACTGGTGCCTCAGCTTCCCCACCCATCACTACAGCAGTGATTTCAGGTCTGTGGCTCAGATCCGGGCTCACAGGATTTCTGGGAACACGAAGGAGCAGATTTTCCCCAGCCTCTCCCCCATTCTATTGGGTTTGTTCAGGGATCAAGAATTCATCCCACCTCCACAGAGGTGGGAAGGTTTTGGTGGAATAAATGTGTCTGGCAGCTAGCCTCAGGAAGTGGGGTCAGGCTGGGACCAAGGATCAGGCTGAGGCAGGGTCAGCTGGGACCTGGGCCAGGCTAAGGCCGGGGTCAGCCTTGGCCTCTGCCCATCCCCTCAGGCTGCCCCAAGGCTGTCCAGGCTTTGTCTGTCCTTCAGCCCCCTGGGCTTGATTGATGCAGAAGCTGCCCTAGGCTTTTTGAAAAGTCATTTTCACTCCTTCCTGGCACCATTGAAAGCCCCATTGATCCTCCAATCGATGGCAGCAGCAGCCAGGCACCCACTTGGAGGCTGGCTAGAACCTATGCAGGGCCCTGTAGGGGAGACCACATGGAGGAAGTAGGAGGGGGTGCCAGGCTGGAAGGGCTGCCATCCTGGCCCCAAACTCCTCTGGGCCTCAGTTTCCCTTCCTGTCCCTGGCACAATGCCCAGGGATGCACACATAGCCTGAAGGAGAGCCTGGCTCTCTGCAGAGCTTTCTTTCTTTTAAAAATATATTTTATTGATTTTTTTTACAGAGAGGAAGGGAGAGAGATAGAGAGCCAGAAATATCGATGAGAGAGAGACATCGACCAGCTGCCCTTCACACCCCCTACTAGGGATGTGCCCGCAGCCAATGTACATGCCCTTGATCAGAATCGAACCTGGGACCCTTGAGTCTGCAGACCGACACTCTATCCACTGAGCCAAACTGGTTTCGGCTCTGTAGGGCTTTCTTGAGACCAGAATGCACTTGGGAAAGTGGAGTCACAGTGTGACCCTCTCTTCCCCCTCCACCTCTGCGTCCATTACGTCTGACACCCCTCTCCCCCACCACCAGATGTTACCATCATTCTCTCCTCACCTTCTGAAAAGCATTAGAGACCCAGAAGCCAGATATCTGTACCCCACCACGTCAGCTGGCCTCCGTGTCTCCCAAAATCCAGGGCTCTTTTCTGAATGTCAGGCAGACTCTGAGCCAATGGCTCAAAAACTCTCTCCACTGCTCAGATAAAACTGTGCGGCCCTGGCAGTCCCCTTGTCACCCTCTGCCTGCCCCCCAGCCGCACCAGCCTCTCGCTGTTCCTGTTCCCGCCCCAGGGCCCTTGCACACACTCGTCCCTCAGCCTGGAAAGCTTCTCCCTGCCTCCCCAGCCTTATCATGTATCTCATTACAATGTCATCAGTTTTACTTCTACACAGCCCACTGTCTGCTTCCTGGACCCTGGACAATGGGGGCTGGCCTCCTTTTCCGCTCCTTCCTGGTGACCCACACAGACCTCATACATATTTGGTGCTTAATACGGATTTGTTGGTCAAACAGAGGCCCAGGATTCAATGTGTTAGAGTCTTGGGGAGCAAAAAGTGGCCTCCAGATGGGGAAGAGAGGCGTCTCCCAGGAGAAGCTCCACCCCCAACCCCCTTAAGGGGGCCATTTTCCCCCTTCCTGGATTTAAAACAGGGACAGCCTTGCCCTGGCTGGTTTGATTCTGTAGACCACATGTGTCAAACACAAGGCCCGAGGGCCAAATCCAGCCCGCCAGGCCTTGCAATGTGGCCCGCACCGCGCTGTCATCACTGCACTCCGCTGTCAGTTTATGACATTGTCAGTTTATGACTGTTCAGTAAACCATTCGGCCCGCGATTTAGGCTGGATTTTAGATTTTGGCCCCTTCTCTGATTGAGTTCGACACCCCTACTGTAGACTCTATAGTATAGAGCAATGGCCCTTGGACTAAAAGATTGTGTTTCTCATTCCGGTCAAGGGCACATACCTCAGTTGCAGGCTCGATCCCTGATACCAGTTGGGGCGTGTGTGGGGCCAGTTTAGGAGGCAACCAGTCGATGTGTCTCACATCCATGCTTCTCTCTAATTCTCCCCCTCCCGTCCATTCTCTCTAAAAATCAATGGGGGGGAAAATATCCTCAAATGAGGATTTACACACACAAAATAAAATAAAATAAAATAAAATAAATAAATAAAATAAAATAAAATAAAATAAAATAATAAAATAAATAAAATAATAAAATAAAATAAAATAAAATAAAATAAAAGGGAGTGCCTTGCTGCATTGGCATTCCCAGTTCCAAGTTGGCTAGCAAGCCAAGGGCAGGCGACTCACCCTGTTTGTTTGGGTGTGTTTTTTAAAAAATATATTTTATTGATTTTTTTTTTTTTTTACAGAGAGGAAGGGAGAGGGATAGAGAGCTAGAAACATCAATGAGAGAGAAACATCGAAACATCGACCAGCTGCCTCCTGCACGCCCCCTACCCGGGATGTGCCTGCAACCAATATACATGCCCTTGACTGAAATCAAACCTGGGACCTTCCAGTCCGCAGACTGATGCTCTATCCACTGAGCCAAACCGGTTTTCGCGCCTCGCCCTGTCTCTGTGTTAGAGAGGCCCAGCCCCAAAACTGAGCCTGGTGCCTGGTGCCTGATTCCTGCAATACAAAGCTTTCATTTCCTCCACTGGGGCCTTCGCTTGATACGACAATACTCTGTGGTTGCAGCAGATAGATGAGAAATGCTCAGCAAGGAGTCAGTGACTGAATTGGGATCTTTCCCAGGCAGAGGGTTCCCCAGCCTTTCAGACCTCCTGCTCCCTTCCCCACGCCCTCCCTCACCAGCCACACCTTTGCCTCTATCTAGATCACCCTGCCAATCTCTGCTCCTCCAGGCAGCCCTCCAGCCCTGGGTGGTCCCTCACCCATCAGGGCTCCCTGTCCGGCCCTTCATGGCCACCCCAACCTTGCCAACTGCCCCCTCTCTGCAACCACCTGGCAAGCTGCTACTTAGCTCCGCTCCAGTTGGGCAATTGTCAAGTCATTGGGAGCTAATCGCAAAGCAACTAATTAAGGATCTCACCCAAAATGGTGGGGGCACTTCCCAGACTGGAAACCGAGGCACTGGTGAGGTGGGTAGCACGCCCGGGCCCTGGGCGCCCACCTGGCACCCGAGTGGGGCAGAGCCCACTTGTCTCTGCCTGCTGCTCCCAGCGAGGTCCCTAAGGTTTCAGGGGCCAAAAAGACATATCTCCACCTGAGACCTGGCCACCAGGATGGGGTGGCTGGGAGGGATCCCCGGGGGAAATGAGGGCCCTAAGTAATGCAGGGTTGGAAACGGGATACACAGAGTGCAGGGTGAGCACAATAGGTGGGGAGGGGACACAGAATCCGCTCTGGCTCGGGGCCTCAGTCTCAGTAAGACATGGCCCAGGTGTACAGGCCTGTCTTCCCCCAGAATGCACAGTGTCCCTGACACTCCTTGGCCAGCCCAGACCTGGTTGCCTCTTGGAGAGGGGTGACGCCCAGTTGGGCCCGGCTTACTCAGGGTCTGTGAAATGGAGGCCCAGGATGGGTGGGTTAGGGAGCTGCATGGCTGGCGTGTGGGCTGGGTGGGGGGCAACTTGACCCGTGCAGTGAATTAAGCCCTTGGAAGCCAACATCCTTGGGCTGACAAGGAGACTGAGGCATGGGAGACCAAGTGCTTACAATACCCGGTGGGTGCGGGGACAGGCCACCAAGTTCAGTCTGATTTGTGCTCACACACACATCCATCTAGGATGGGAGCAGCCTGGTGGGGACAGCAGTGCCAGGGGGCTGAATGGGGCAGTTTTGAGTCACTCCCACCTGGTGGGGCATGGCTGGCCATGTCACCTATTCCTGGAATATCACCGTCATGGTGGATTTGGGGGCCGGCAGGCTCCTCCTCTTGCCCACAGGGACTGCCTCGGTTTCTCCTCTCTGTGCCCCTTAAGACTCCTACTGCATGTCCTAGCTAGTTTGGCTCAGTGGAGAGAGCATCGGCCTGCAGACTGAAGGGTCCCAGGTTCGATTCCGGTCAAGAGCACATGCCTGGGTTGCAGGCTCGATCCCCAGTGTGGGGCGTGCAGAAGGCAGCCGGTCAATGATTCTCATCATTGATGTTTCTATCTCTCTCGCCCTCTTCCTTCCTCTCTGAAATCAGTAAAAATATATGTTAAAAAAGAAAAAGAAAAAAGACTCCTACTGCCATCTGCTGA
The DNA here is from genome assembly GCF_964339955.1 of Pipistrellus hanaki. NCBI lineage: Eukaryota > Metazoa > Chordata > Mammalia > Chiroptera > Vespertilionidae > Pipistrellus > Pipistrellus hanaki. Next base: position 70,518,640 of record NC_140507.1, read on the forward strand.
GGGCCATAGCCTGCCAGCCCCCACTTCATGGAAGAGACACAGGTTCAGAGCAGCCAAGCTGCCCACCTGAGATCACACCTAGGGTTCTAGGATCCATAAATCCAAGTCCAGGCCCTCCCACGGCCTCCTGGACCCCACCTTCTGGCCCCAGGCCCCCAGACCCCAAACCCCCCCAAGCCTCATGTGGCAAAAGCCTTGCCCCTTCAGGGCCAGCTGCCCCCAGAGGCCCAGGCAAGGCCAGCAGGCATGGGATGGGGACAGAGGCCCCACACCTGCACCACAGGAACATCCTCCCAAACCCACATTCCCCACCAGGCCATCTGAGAGGAAAGTGGCCGCTGCCCACCCTGTGGGTAACCTGGAGGGCCAGGGGAAGGTGGCAAGAGCCCGAGATGCCTGGTGGGAGTAGGCACTAAGCCCAGAGCCCCCACACCAAGGATGGCACAGCTGGGTCTAGTCTGGCTGAGGTGCTCCAGTCAAGTGGGGAGTATGAGGGTCGGCAGGCGCCCTGCATGGTACCCGCTGCCAACCTCAATGGAACCCTCTACACCAGCGGTCGCCAGCTGGTGCTCCGTGCACCACCGGTGGTCCGTGAGGTCCAAAAGGTAGGCGGCCGCTGCTTAACACCACGGGCAGCAGGGGACCCGAGGGATCTGGACAGGTCCCCCAGCAGGGTCCCCCTGGCCCAAAGAGGAAGGGAAGGGTAGGCAGGGAAAGCATACTGTGCCACCACCAGTGAGGCCCTGGGACAGCCAGAACCAGACTGCACATGCAGACACACATGTGCTCTCCACAAACAGACACACGAAAGACACACATGTGTACACCACGCACAAACACACACATTCTCCCCATGCACAAATATGCATATGCAGATAGGCATATGTACCCCCAGACACCACACACATTCCAGACACACTCCTGCAAATGTGTGTCACACCCTTCACACGTGTGCATTCCAGGCATAAGCACATAGACACATGTGCAAACAAGCCAGGGCCACCATACATAGGTAGGCACACGTATCACTCTGCCACACAGACATGCCCCCCCAGGGTCCCTAGGACTCCCTGTATGTCAGAAACAAGAACACTCCTCAACACATACAAACACATCCTGCACCCCCACCCCCATGTGCACAAATGTACATGCAGTCCCACACTCGGCCCATGGCCAGGCCAGGTGAGGGCAGCTGGCCCAGGACCCTGGCCCAGCCCAGCGAGGAACAGGCTCAGAGACACCAGCAATGGACAGCAGCTGGTGGGGGTGCCAGGGGAGGCTGGCTGGACTGGCGACAGGACCCCGCCCTACGACCGCAGTGGAGGTAGGTGCGAGGCTCCCTGTCCTACGACGTCCGCAGCCGAAGGGAACGATCTGCACAGGAGAACATAACCCGGGAAACAGCTGCACACGTACCACCTCAGCGCAGGCACCAGGCCTGCCGTGCGAGGGCGGCTGGCCTCACCGCAATGCCACCGCTGCCGGCCACTCCACCTGGCCCCCGCTCAGGCTCCTCTCTCCTCTGCCTGCCTGGCCCCGACTGAGCTGCCCGGCCCTCGCTCTGTCCCCTCCCTCCCAGGGCCTTCTGTGTGTGCCTCTTTCAGGCTCAGGGACCCACCCCCTCCTCTCGCTTCTGTCTCCTCAGCCTGCCACAGCCACCAGTCTCTCTGACTGACCCCATCCTTGGCTCTGCATACCAGGCCCGCCTCCCATCTCTGTTCCTGGGACTGCCTCACTCTTCAGGCCTGCTCTCTGACCCTGGGCCTCTCCCCAGGCTGTGGTCCCGGACTGGGTGCCCCAGGGAAAGTTCTGGGTGCCCTCAGACCCTGAGGCGCAGCATCACCCCTCCTTCCGAGATACCCTGTTACTGGGCACAGGTTCCAGTCCAGCCACCGCTGGGCACTAAACCTCCCAAGGGTCCCCAGGCACCAAGGTCCCCTTTGGAAGAGCCCCCAACTTCAGCAATGAATAGAGTCCCAATCTGGACCCATCCAACCCCCACCGCCGTCACAAGCTGTCAGGGGGTCACCTCCCACAGGGGACCCAGGCAGGAGGACGAGAGGGCAGTGAGAAAGGCGTGCCGGCCAGGGTCCGCCCCAGACAAGCAAGGCCATCGCCTTAGGCGGCTCCTCGGAGCGGGGCTGCTGGGTCAGCAATGGCAGTGGCCAAGTGGTAGCAGAGCCAGGACTGGCACCTCCTTTCCCTGGCAGGACCCTGCAGCAGCACAGCCCTGTGGCAGAATGGGCAGAGGGCTGCCCCAATGACCCCCCTCTGCCCCAGGTCACCCCTGTTCGTCCTGGTTTGTTCGCAGCTCCCCCTGTGTCTGGCATTTGCTAGAACAAAGGACAGGCCATGACAGGGACAGGGATTTTGGAGCTGAAACCAAAAACTTGGGCTGGGAAGCACTGCCCGCTGGGCTCCCTGCTCAGCCAACTTCAGGGAATTGCCTTAATCAAACCCACGTGACCAGCGAGGCTAGTGGTGAGGGGAAGGGGCCCGAGGTGGCCTGGCCGGCCCTCCTTGGCATGGGGTCTCTATCCTGGGCTCCAGGGTCCGACCCTGCAGCTGGGCAACTGAGGGGAGTGTCTGGGCACACTCCCTGCCCCCACGGCGGACACTGGCCACCCTTGTCCACAGCCCGCCTCAAAGACTGCCCTTTATGCCACTTTCGGCCCAAAGAAGAGGACAGCAGGGAACGGTGGGGGACGGCAGGCTCAGGAAGGCACATTTCCAGGAACTGGAAATGAAGAGGAAGTGACCAGTGGCAGAGGGGCAGGGAGCTGGGAGGCTGCCCCCTCCCCCATGGACAGCCCTGCCACCGTGGGAACGCGGTGCGCCCAGAGTGCTGGAGCTGATAATAAAGGCATGGACCTTGGAGCCCTGCCTCCCATCGGACCCCTAGACTACTCCAGCCTTCAGGGCGCAGGGACAGCCCAGAGAGAGGCTTCTGCTGATGTCCGGGATGTGGTCAGTCACCAGCAAACTTTTCTCATTTTGCTGCCCCCCAAATTCTACTCAGCACCCAGCACTGAGGAGGCTGTACAGGCAGGCAGGCAGGCAGGCAGGTGCTGGCACCTCGGCAGGCTAGGAAAGAGGCCACCTGGGTCCCTGCCCCAGCTCTGCTCCCTTGCTGTGACCTTGAGCCAGCTGCTCATCCCCTTTGCCCCTCAGTTTCTCCCATCAAACACTAGGAGGATTGGCGAGGGTATTACCAGTCAAGACTCCTGGGACTGACCCCCAGCTTCCTAGGTACCTCAGTCTCCCCCGACCTGCAAAGTTTGGGCCTGAAGCCCCTAGAGTGCAGATGGACCTGGGTCAGTAGGAAAGTCCATTCCAACTTCTTCAAGTTACTCTGGGGACCTGCTGGCGGGATGTACCTGTGGACCCAGGGGGCCAAGGTCCCCCATCTCCAGGTGCAGCTCAGTGCCAAGGTCCCGAGGGATCCCCACCAACTCTGAAAGTGGGTTACCTTCCCTGGAGAGCCTCAACGATGGAGTCCCCCAAGTCTGGAAAGGAACTTAGAAAGCTGAACAGCTTCTGAGGATGCCAGAGGAGATCCCCAAACTCCCGGGGATGGAGGTGCTCTGGGACATGCATGTGTAAGTCCCCCAAGAATGCATGGCAGTGGGACACCCCCGAAGTGGAATGCATGAGTAGCACGCGTACCCCAAACTCCGGGGCTGCCGGGACTCCCTGGGGACCGGGCATCCCCCCACTCCCGAAGCAGCGAGTTTGGGGGACACTCAAGTTCAGGTTAGGGAGGCCGAGCCCGGGATGGTGCATCCGGGGTCCCCAGCGCCCGGTCCCCACCGCGCTCACCTGGGGTTGCTGCGGTTCCAGTAGACGGCGTAGCGGTCCGAGTTGGCGCGGGAGGCGTCCTCCGCGCGCGCTAAGGGCAGCAGCGGCGGCGGCGGCAGGAGCAGCAGGAGCAGCACCGGCAGCAGCGGGCGCTGCGCGGGCGCCATGGCCCGGGTCCGGCCGCCGCGCTCGCCGGGCCGCCGCCTGCCAGCCGCCTCCGCCTCCTCTGCCGCCGCCGCCGCCACCGAGCAGGCGGGCGGGAGGAGGGCGCCGGCGCTTGGAGATCCCTGGCCGCCCCTGCCTGGGTGCGCACGACCTCGGGCGCCGAGAAGTCAGGCGGCGGCGGGCGGGGCGCCGGGGTCGCCCCGGGCGCCGGCCCGGCCGCGCGGACTCTCGGAGCACGGGCCGCCGCCGCCGCACCCGCCGAGGAGGGGCCGGGGCTCCAGCCTTTGTCCCTCCCGAGCGCCGGGAGGGCCGCGGGCGCCCCCTCCTGCCGTGCCCAGGCCACGCGGGGGTGGGCGGGGGTTCCTGCCTCAACCGCGCCCCCAGCCCCAGCTTCCCAGACACCTCCCCCGTCCGTGTCCTTGGTCTGGGTGCTTGGACCCCCGGGGTCCTGCTCCGGAGATCCCAACATCATCATGAAGCCCTGATGGAGGTTTCCCGAGTTCCTGCCACCTCCATTCAGGCCACCAAGCCCATCTGCAGAGCCTGGCAGTTCAAGGAGCAGGAGGAACAGAGATGACTCACCCCCATTTTTCAAACCAAAATCCCAAAACCAGGCTGAGCCCACTTCACCTCTCCAGTTACCTGGTGGAGGCTTTTTTTAAAAAATATATTTTTTATTGATTTCAGAAAGGGAGATATATTTTTATTGACTTCAGAGAGATAGAAACATGGATGAGAATCATTGATTGGCTATCTCCTACACGCCCCCTACTGGGGATTGAGCCTGCAACCCAGGCATGTGCCCTAGCCCAGAGCTGAACCCTGCAGTCTGCAGGCAGATCTATCCATTGAGCCAAACCAGCTAGGGCACCTGGTGGAGACTTTTGCAGTTGGGCTAACCAAAGTCCATTACTGCCTCCCTGGGAGCCCAGAGGATAGTCACACCTCTTTGAACCCCTGTTTTTTCACCTAGAAAATGTAACAGGAGTCCATAGCTTGGCACCTTTAGCAGGTAAGTCAACATGACAAGGGAAGAGTGGGAAAGGCTGGGGATCGAACCTGCAACTTTTGTGCTCTTGACCAGAATTGAACCCGTGATCCTACAGTCCACAGGCTGATGCTCTATCCACTGAGCAAAACCGGCTAGGGCACAGTTCTGTCCTTTATGCATGCCACGGCCTCACCAGACTGAGCTTGTGGGGTTATGCTGTCACCAAGTGCTGAATGTTAAACACCCGTGGTTCCCAGCCAGGTTTTGCTTCTCTGGTTCGTTTCCCTCGCCCAGGCCTGCCGCAGGGCCCAGAGCCAAGAGCTCCTGAACTGGAAGGTTCCCATCTAGATGGCTGAAGCTCCTCCCAGGGACCACGAGAGGCAAGAGATAGACAAACTAACCTTCAAACAAGACCCATCCCAGCCACACACCTCCACTATGTTGCCCCCTAAGCTTCTCCCTGCCCCCATTTCTCTGCCAGCCACACTTCCCAGCCTTTGCCTGGCTGTACGTGGAGTGCCTATCCTTCTTTCATTGAAATTCTGTTCTTCCTTCAAGGCTCATCTGACCCTGGGCCTCCACCTCCCACAGGATAAGATTTCCAGTCCTCTGTCCTCTAGGGAACTGAGCTCAGTCTCTTCTGGCTTTTGGGTCCTGTCCTCAGACCTGACTGCAGATGCCCATCCCAGGGCTGGCCCGATGACTCTGAGGAAGAAAGTGGTGGTTGGGGCAGCCCAGGAGGCCCAGGACCTTTCTACAGGTGGTGCCCTGGGCCGTCAGATAGACTCTCTGGACATCCCTGGAGCAAGGGCTCAGCCCAGCTGGCTGGCTGGTTCTTTGGGAAGCAGAGGGGCAGCCAGTTTCTAAGCAGAGACCTAGTATTTGGCCCAAGCATAGTAAGTGCTGCCATGTACCCAGAGTGCCAGCATGCCTGGCCCAGCCCAGCATCCTGTCTGGCAGAGGGGTCCTTTCCAGAAGTTTCCTCGGCCGTTGGAGAATCCTCCTACTTTATGGGACCTCACAGATAGGGTGGGGGCTACCAAACCCAGCAGCACTGGACCTGCACAGGGGATCAGGCAGGACACCACTGGCCGAGGGGACCTACTCCAAAAAGGCCAGCGTTGGGTCAGCTCATTAGCATGCAGGGGCCACCTCTGCGAGAGCCGCCACTGCCTCCTCAGAGCAGATTTGAGCTAAGCTTTCTTTTCTTCTGTTCTCTCCAGGTCAGAGCTGGAGCAGAAGACAAGTGTCCCCCATTCAATCTCTCTGTGCCGGGAGGGGTCCAGAGAGGGGAGGGCTGGGCAGCTCCAAGGCCTGGCCCCAGGCAAGGCAAGGGTGGAGGTGCAGGAAAGCTGCCCAGCTGTTCATGCAGACCCCGGCTCAGCTGGAACCAGCTACAGGCACCCAAGAGGCCCTGTCCCCTCCCAGGGCTGGGGGCTGTCTCAGTCTCCATCCTCATCAGCCAAGGGGATCAGCTGGGATCAGAGGTCCTTCTGGTGTAAGCTTCCTCTGAAGTTAAGAGTTGGACTTCAGGCTCAGTCTGGAGACAACCAACTTGGGCTGCATTCTTGGGCTCCAGAGTATGGCTCAGACTCAGGGGAGGACGCAGACCTGGCACCTAGCCTATGCTCAGCACTCACTGCTCATTGACCCCTTACCCATCACTCACCACCCACTTACCCAAGTCCAGCACCCACTGACCCTTCACCCACCACCCAGTACCTATTACCCGTCATCTGCCATGTGGTCCACTGAACAAGTCCCCAGGGTAGGGATCAGTGTCCAGCATCCCTCAGCCTTCACAGGCCACAGCACTGTGAAGAGGGCTAAAAACACACAGGGGAAAATTCTCTGACAGTATAAATTGGACCAAATCTGCAGCCTGCTCTGGCTCCAGTGGTTTTCAGATGCCCCGGCTCAGTCAGGTAGATTTCTGGGAGAGCGGAATGGTGGCCTCAGTAGGGCAAGAGCTTCTGCACCAGCCCCGCCAGCACTTGGGGTGAAGAATTCCCACAGGCTGTGGCTTCTGTCACTGAAAATAAAAATGTATCCCTTCTCTTGCTGATTAAAAATTAGACTTCCCACCCTCATGTCCAGCCAGGCCCTTGAAATCTCAGGGAGGACCTAAGATTCCTGCAACTGCCAAGGCCAGTGGCTGAACCGGCCCCACACCCCTCTAGTTCCCTCCTTCCCTCCCACACTCCCAGCCCCACGCCTGAACAGAGACACAGCCTCCATGGTGATAACCTACCAGTCTGGGCTAGACTTCTCTTGAGGGCAGAAACGTTCCAGATCTTCACTGTCCCATAAAAGTGCCCCCAGCTCCCCACAGCTACTAGGCACATGGAATGTGGCCAGTAGGACGAGAAGCAGGGCATTTAATTTCTTACTCTGACTGTAAACAGCCACATATGGCTACTGTGCTGGGTAGCACAGGTTTGGGTGCCCCGGCACAGCCACACTGGCCCAGGACTAGGACATCATGGGGTGGAGGGCAGCTCATACTCCTCCAGGGAGGATGAGGGGCACTGAACCACCAGAGAGGAAGGGGAATCAGAACTGGGATGCTGCGAACCCCAGGAAGGCACAGCTGCCTCAACTGATGAGCCTGGGTGAGAGAAATGCAGCCCTGCTGGCTGCGGGGGCCATGCCCCAGGGAGCACACATCAGAGCCAGCAGAACCCCCACTCCGGCCTTGGCCAACGTGGCTCAGGTGGCTGGCGTCGTCCCATGTACAAAAAACCGCTGGTTTGATTCCCAGTCAGAGCACAGGTTTTATGCTCGGACCTGGTATACTGAAGGCAACTGATAGTTGTTTCTCTCCCTCTTCCTCTCTAAAAACCAATAAACACACACACACACACACACACACACACACAGAACCCCCAGTTCCTGGAAGACAACATGACTACCACCCACCGCTGGCCTGAGGCAGCCGGCCACAAGATGCCGTTTTAATGAGCCGGAGGCATCCAGCTCCCACATGTCCCCGTTTCCCAAGAGAGAGAAGCCACACAGTGGTCACCCAGGAGCGGGAAACCCCAACCTGCCCACAGCTAAGGGGACAGGTTTGCTGCATGTCCAGTGGGCATGCGGAGGGGGGAGAGGTGGCGGGGGGCGGCCACAAGGGTGCTGGGCTATGCGTTGTGCACCCCGATCTGGCAAAGGCCCTAGCTCTGTTGCAGGCAATATGTGCCCATGTGTGTCCTGTGTCTATACCTTATGGGTGATGGTCTGGGTCACATGCTGTATGTGTCCTGTGTCTGTGTGTGTAAGAGGTAGAGGAAGGTGCTGGAAGCCCTTCCCGTCCTCACATGCATGCCCATACACAGGGGCCCTCAAACTGCCAGGATCCAGGCCTTTCATCTCATGCTGACAAGCCCTTCTCCCGGCTTTTAGCCACTGAGAACTTCCTGCTAATATTGCATTAACCTTGGAGGGGGCTGCCAGTTACTTCACACTAATGCAGGGGGATGCAGTGAGGCTGACAGGTGCTGACAGGCACAGGGGCCTGGAAGCAAGGGGCACCCTTCCCCTCTCCACTGGGGTGGGCAGGAGGCAGCCAGGCTGGAGGGTGTTCTCGGCTCCAGATGGCAGATGCAGGGTCTCTCCTGACCTCATTAGAGTAATTAATGTGCCTTTTGAAGCTCAAGAAATCGCTCAGAGCTGTGGGAGAGGAGCACAGATCACAGGGTGGGGGGACCCGCACAGTATCTGTGCACCTGTTAAAAGCATGTCCCAGTGGGTCAGACAGGGAGAGATAGAGAGCAGAGAGACAGATGGAAACAGAGGGGGACCAAGTGAAAGGCTGTGTAGATGGAGAGACACAAACAAGGAGGCAGGCAGGGGTTGAGAGGTAGAGAAGACAGAGATGCAGAGACCAAAGACAGACATGTGTGAAGAGAAGTGGGGGCAGATATAGAGGGAACAGCCAGAGCCCGAGAGGCAGAGGGTGTGATGTCTGGGGCCTCCAGTGGACTCTGGCCTCACTTACTCAAATGTCCCTGGAGGATCTGCTGCTGCCTCAGTGCAGGACCCTCCCAAAGAATGGTGTGGAAGTGGGGCAGGGAGCAGTCCAGGAGGGAAGACTTCCTGGAGGTGGCAACAGACACTGGAGGGGCAAGCTGATGTGTGAGCAGAGTTGGGGGAGGCACAGATAGCGATGCCCAAGAAAGCAGCCGGGGGACCAGCTCGGAGGACTGCAGATGGAGAGAGGAGTGACAAGCTGACCGGCAGAGATGACTCCTTTGTATCTGGAAACAGGCAGGGACCCAGGCTCAGCCTCAGCAAGGAGTCAGAGGGGCTAAAAGGGGGCAGGCTCGGCCCATCCCACAGTGAACTCAGGAAGAGGCATGAGAAACAGGGGCCCCAACTGGACCTATTTCCCCACCTGTACAACCGGATGAGCCCAGGCCACACCGGGGCCAAGCAGGCAGCAGATCAGAGGCTGGCAGCACAAGGCTACCATCTAGTGGCCGCTTCTCCTAATGACGTGGCCATGGTAGCTCTGGCTGGGGCGGCAGGGGAAGAGACCTCAGGTAGTGGGAATGCCACAGGCCAGCCCCTCCCCTCCAAATCTCCAAGATCAAATTTACAGGGGGCAGGGGTGACAGAACTGGACCCTACCCAGACACAGTGCCTTGAAGGGGGAAAAAGCCCAAAAAAGAACCCATCAAACCTCTCACAGGGCATGAGGTCAGGTGCCAGGGTAGGCTCATAGTGATTCCACAGGAGGCTGACAGGGGAGGGGCATGGTGGGCCCAGGGGTCCCGAAGCTCCAGAAAGCTCCAGCCCCAAAGGTTCTAGTGGTGTTAATGAGGTGAGGTGAGGGGCCCCAGGCCGAAGGCAGCACACAAGAGGGAGCCCCTTTGCAAGGCCTTTGATGGATGAATAGGAGATCTCTCTAGGCTCAGAGGCGATGATTGGCAGGTCCTCCCATTTTTCTTGACTACCTCATGGAACACCTCCCTGGGCCCTCTGGACAGCTGGGGACAGGTGACAGAAGCCAGCATAATCACAGGTAGGAAAAACCAGGCCTGGACGAGCCCTGTTCTGCCATCCACCCTGCCTGTGAGCCAGGATGCCAGGTCTGGCCCAATGTGGAGTTGGGTGCCAGCTACAGAACCACTGCTGCCTTTATTGTCCCCAGCCCAGTGGGGAAGGCACTCACTCCCACACAGGCCCCTCCGCCCACCTGCCTGCCAGGCCCGAGCAGTGTTCCCACGGGGAGGGTCAGCAGCATAAGTCACAGTCCAACCAGAGGGTCTCGGAATCCTAGATGGGGATGCCGGGGGCCCCTCTGGTTTGCACCTGGCATCCTGGGTGGTCCTGTGGCGGTAGAGGGCTGAGGTGGCTTCCGGCAGGCTAGGCAGGTCCACTCGAGTTCTCAGGCCAGCAGGAGAATCGGAGTGTATGTAGGCACTGGGAGAGGACCCAGTCTCTTGTCCTTCCCCCAGGGCTGCTGGGAACACCACCTCCCTGACCTACCATCTGGAAGATGAGGGGTAGGAGTGAGAGGTGTGGAGTGATGGGTCTATCCTGACCCACTTCCCCCAACTGTGCCTGAGGCTCACTCTCCAAGTGACTGGGAGCCCTCTCACCTGCCAGGATCCAGGCCCTCTCACCTGTCCAGCCCCTGCCCCCAGACCACTGGGATCCATCTGCCCAGCTTGCCAGACCCTGCTCAACTTCGCACCTTGGGGGAAGGAGGGAGAAGAGGTCCCCTAGCTAGTGGAGGTGGAGGAGACCACAGGGGCTACCACCTAATAGCAATGCCTTACCTGGCAGGCTTAGAAAGCTAGGACCGCCCCCTAGACTCTTGGCTTCTGTGCCTATGCCCCCAACAAGTGAGGCTGAACAGCCATCACTCCCTGCTAAGGCCCAATCAAGTTCTGCGCCCAGAAGCTCCTGGATCGTTAGTCCTGCCCTCCTTCCTTCCTACCATTCCCTTTGCCTGCTATGATCTTCCTAGGGCTGGGGCCATGGAGAAACCACCAACCCATCCCCTCTGCAGTACCCTGCAGTTAATTCTCTGACGTTGATCTTGACCTTCAGGGTTGGGCCCAGAGCACTGACCCAAGACTGCAGCCCCTTGCCATCTGCAAGAAATGGGAAATTGAGGCTGGGAGGGGCACATGTCTTGCCCAAGGTTACATAGCCTGGTGGCATGTGGATGACCTCAAGGGAATCAGTAGTCTTGCCAACTCTCCAGCCCTGCTCTACCCACCCACCCCGAGCTTCTGGAGGTGGGGGGGAGGACTTCAATACCATCTCAGGTTCCTGGTCTCAAAGACGGTTTCGTCGTCACTGTCCAGCGAGGCCATGTCAGTGGGGTCCTCAGTGTTAGCCAGGAGGCCGTAGCTCCTCCGCTGGGGTTTCTTCAACCTGCAAGCAGTCCCAAGCACGATCAGTGGTTGTCTCGGATCACTTCCAAGGGCAGCTGACACCCATCCTGCTCCTGCCTCCCCATTTTCCTTTGTTATCTCTGGCTCTCCGCCTCCTCTGCCTGACCCTCAAAGCTTTGCTGTGAAGCTTCCTGGTCTAACTGTGTTTCTATGGCCTCATAAAGTCACAGTGATTCCATTAGTTGCTCTTATGCCAATAATGGCAAGTGGATACCTCCCTTGGCAGGCTCCCTTCCAGGCTGTGCTGTTATCCTGCTCCACTGATGAGAAAACCGAGCCTCAGAGAGGGGTGAGGGTGTACCAGAGACACTCTGTCTCATGCCAAAGTCCCGGTCCTGACCACCAACCACCAGGACACCAGGGAAAGGAAGGAAGCCTTCTGAACAGATGCAAGATCAGATTCTTAGAGGGGACACGAGCACTGTGCACCCACAGGAGTGTTGGGGACAAAAAGGGCCCCTTTAAAGCGTCTGAACATACATGGTCAGCTGTGTGACAAAAGCCCTCTGGAGGGAAGCCAGGGAACTGAACCAAAACTTCCCAGGGCATGTGAACCACATGGGGGGAAGGAAGGGGTCGGGAGAACATCAGTGGAACCAAAAAACTGATGGCAGCCAGCCCCAGTGCTGAAAGAGTTGGAGAAGGAAGGCGTGGTCCTTCCTTATCTATTTCTAGGGTGAGGGACAGCGGGGATCACAGACCCAGTTTGGGCTGGTGGGCTTCGGCTGGCACGGGCTACAGAGCAGAAACATAAACCGGGCATGCCCTCCCCCACACGCACAGACCAGCCTGGGCAGCTGTGTTCCGAGAAACCAGCATCTGTGCTCCGGCATCAGGAAGCACCAAGGTATCACATGACTGCCAATCACCCGAGATCCGGATAACGCTCGCAGTTCACGCCCACTCCTTAGGGGCTGGGCGCACGCCCTTGAGCACGTGAGGCTCAAGCCGTGAGCTCATTTGGCACGCCAGGGAGGCCGGCATGCGCCTGACATACCTAAAGGCCCGGATGAGGAAGTAGAGCACTGCTAGGCCGAGGAAGCCCAAAAGCACGTAGAAGGAACGCAGAATCTGCGCTCTTGTCGAGCCTGGCGAGCCCGGCGGCGAGTGGTGCGTGCTGTTGTGAGGCGCGCCTGGCTGGCTCCCATTCGTCAAAGCCTGTGATGGGGAGAGCGTAGTCTGTGCGAGGCGTGGCGACGAGGAAGCGGCCTCCCGGGTTCCAAAGAGCAGCACTGACAGCAACAACCTCGGCAGGAGCAACCGTGGCAACGCGCACAGCCCCATGGCCCTGCGGAAGCCGTGGCTGCACCCCGCCCCAAGTCCTCCGTCACTCACCCGGCAAGGGGCGGTGCCAACCAATGGCCTGCAGGGGCGGAGCTCGGCGCTGGGGAGTGGCAGGGGGCACGCCCCGCCCCTTGGGCGCTAACCTCGCTTCACCTCTAGCTGTCCCAGTGCTCTGCACACCCTGTCCTAGGGCTCTAGGGCTGGGCTTGCCGCCTATGCCTGTGACTCAGTTCCTTCTGGCCCAGAGCACAATGGCTGTAACCCAGTGGTCGGCAAACTCATTAGTCAACAGAGCCAAATATCAACAGTACAATTGAATTTTTTAAAAATATATTTTATTTTCCACAGAGAGGGACAGTTAGAAACATCAATCAGCTGCCTCCCGCACACCTCCCACCGGGGATGCGCCCACAACCAAGGCACATGCCCTTGACGGGAATCGAACCTGCGACCCTTCAGTCCGCAGGCCGAGGCTATATCCACTGAGCCAAACCGGTTTCGGCTGAAATTTCTTTTAAGAGCCAAAACCCGACTTCTGCGCATGGGCCACAAAGTTTCAATCGATGTGCGTGCCAGCCTGTGGTATTTTGTGGAAGGGCCACACTCAAGGGGCCAAAAGGCCGCATGTGGCTTGAGAGCCACAGTTTGCCGACCACTGCTATAACCAACTGGAATGCCCAGTTCAGGGGACAAGTCAGAAAAGCTGGGTGACCAGAATGGACTACAGGCCACAAGGGAGCCAACACCCTCACAAGGTTCCCAATTGTATAGCGGAGTCAGACTAGGGCAAGGCCATGCCAACTTCTGCGTTTGGGCCAAGGGAGCCTGGGACTCGAGCTCTTGCTGTTCTGGTCCCCAGACCGGCTCTAGAACTTCAGGACAGGCCCTCTTAAAAGGTAGGACCGTCTGCTTGCTCTAGTCTGGGCATTGTCTTCACCTGTAGTGAAGGGCACCTCAGCCATCCTGACCACACTGAATTGACGCCCAATGCTGCTACCACCACCACCACCACCACCTACCTTCATGAGTTGAGCACAGACCCAAGGCCTCAGAATCAGGGTCCAACCCCACCTCTGCACCCCGAAACCAGAGCAGGAAGTCACCAGCTCAGGAAGCAAGCTTGGCTCAATGGGCAAGCACAGATGAAGACACTGTTCATTCTGGCTAGACAGCTGAGTTGGTTAGAGCAGTGGTCGGCAAACTGAGGCTTGCGAGCCGCGGTTTGCTGCTCTGTTGACTGAGTTTTGCCAACCATTGCTAGACTAAATGTTACCGTGTAGTTGGAAGCTGTGAGGATTAGGCAATTGTGGCATATTGTATGCAAAGAGGTAAAGGGTAATAAATGACAGTGGTCGGCAAACTCATTAGTCAAGAGCTGCAAACTACGGCTTGTGAGCTGCAGTTTGCTGACCACTGGGTTAGAGCACTGTCCCTAAAGGCCAAAGGTTTTGGGTTCAATCCCGGGTCGGGACACATACAATGAATGCATAAATAAGTGGAACAACAAATTAATGTGTCAACCTCCCCACCCCCCATATCAATAAAGAACGGAACAAAAACGCTTTGCCAGGGCCCTGAGAGAAAGAGGTGCACATCCCAGGTGAGGGAGCACAGGGACCACACCTCCTCCTCTTAGGCTAAGTGTGCCTCCAGACCAACCAAGAAGACAATTAAGTGACTGGCTGGTCTGTTTGGTTTGAGTACAGCTAGTGCCCTGAACCACGGCCACAAGAGGCTTTCTCTACGGGAGCCCCACTTCCACCCAGCCTCCAGCTGAGGCTCAGGAACCCACCCTCCTTGGTCGCACCCCAAACCAGACTCAGATTTCTAGGTAGACACACCAGTCCTTTATTCAAATCCGACTTCCACATTCTGTCACACTGTTGCAGGTGAGGACTGACTACGTGCAGACTGCCACACACCGGTCTTCCTGAGTGACTTGAAACCCTGCACTCCAACCTTGCCAATAAAACACCTGCTGGAAAGATGAAGAAGGAGTGAAGGGAGAACTCCAGCTGGCTCCGGCAGGAGGCACACACAGAAAGCTGCCCCCACCCATGCTGTAGGTGGGACAGGAAACCAGAGAGAACCCACAGGACCAGGCATTGTCAAGGCCGGAGGACCACGAGTCACCCCCAGAAAAGCACTCACAGATGACAAGCGGAAGGAGCAGGGGCTGGGCATCTGGTTCCTCTCCCAGGTGAAGTCCCTCATGGGACAGGACCCCAGGTCATCACTGTTCTTGGGCCACCTTCCAAGTTGCACTGGCTTCCCTTCAACCTGCCAAAGCAAAGGAGTGTTACCTGCAGGGTTTTGGACATGCTCATAGCTTCATAGCTGCTTCCCCCTCCCCTAAACCATCCACAGCTCCTAGGAGGGTCTCAAGCTAGTCATCAGGCCATCCTGGCAGAGGCCCTGTCACGGGCTGGTGTGCCCAGGGCAAGCCTGAGCGTTGGCCAGGCAGTGTTCCATCCCTAAGCAGAGCCAGCCTCCCGCTTGGGATGGAGCTGCTTAGAGAATGGTGTGGGCTCTAGGAAAAAAAAAAACTGATGGAGGCAATAGACATCAGAGAGCCTTAGTTAGGAATAGGAGTTAGGGAGGTCTGGAAAAGACTGTCAATTGATGAACAAAAAATCCGAAGGCAGGATGCTCAGTGCTCTCTAATCCTGCTTACAGATTGAACCTACTCGTGAGGTGAAACTTCCTGGGCTGCTCGCCTGGCTGCAGGCAGGAAAGGGCTAAACAGCCGGGGTCTGCTTTAATTCTAGCTTGATTTTATAAAAAAATAAAGATAATGGGAAAACAAACAAACAAAAAGTCATAAAAACATTCCCCAGGCATATAATTTTACTTTCAAATGAGCTCTTGACAAGAGGAGGGATGTGGACACGAGCAAAAGGAGTTACCTCGAATTACAGGGCTATTTCCACATATGAGCTAGCCAAGGGAGCAGCTTGCGTCTCAGAGGTTTCTGTTGGGCGCACAACACTTCTGTCCTCCGAGGGGCTGCAGCTTCCATAGGCTAGCGGAGAACTCTCAGAACTTGTGAAGCAACAGCAGAGCTAGCTAATGAGCAGTCAGTCTGCAGTCGCCCAGGGACACTGCCTGCCGTCTGCTCGCTGGCCTGCTTCTAGGCTAAGGCAGTCGGGTCAACGTCAGGTGCCCACGTGGGTCCGTCACTGCTGCACTGCCCGCCCCACTGAGCCCTCTGGCTGCCACTGCCAGAAGCCTCCCAAGGGCTGCCTTGAGATCCAACCTACCCATTCCCGTCAGCCACCTGCTCACTAACCAGGACTGGTGGCAGTCGGCTGTCACCTGGGGCCCGCCAGCGTCAGTTTACTCTGCCTTCCTGGTCTAGCTCTCCATGGGCCTCAGGCAGGACTCGCAGGCCTGCTTCTCAAATTGCCCTCTCTGCTGAGTTCTGAGTGCCAAGAGCTCACAGCAGGAGTGTGTTGAGCAATGAAAGGGAAATTGTCAGAGCGAGGTTCATTTCAGACGGTTTTTTAATCTGCTTCGTAAAGCCAAAAAAACTGTGTACAAGAATTCCTTAACCACTTCAAATACAACATCAATGGGATATGCATATGTCTTCCAGTAAAAAAGGACAATATAAATAAACATTTTCAAGAACCTCTTGGTGACATCTCCAAGTCTACTGTAAGTCATACACAGCAGATGGGCCGTACAGGCCGGGCCCAAGTGGCAAGCCTCTGCTGCCACCTGGGATCTGGGACAGGTCCTACCATGCTACACTCAGAAACAGTACATGAAGTTGGAAAAAAGCCACGGCTCCCTCGGCTTCCAACAGAGAGCAGACTCAGAGTCCATCCAATCTCCAAGAGATTTGAATTGGAGGACCCAACTTCATCAGGCCAACCCCACTAAAAAGTTAAGTAAAAAAGACAACACAACCAAAAACAAAAAACCCACACAACCCCAGATAATTTTCTAAAAAACTCATGGCTCATGGTAAGAAGAAAAACGTAAAATCTGAAGTGCTTTTCAAAACGTTTTTAAAACCCTTAAAAAAGGAGTGTTTCCTTAAAATGTAAAGTCTAGTATTGAAGCCATCTCGGGGGTCAGAAGCAGTCAGGCTGTGTTTGACAAGATCAGAACTGATTAGACTACAAAAGTGGGTACAAGGAGGTGTGTTCACTACACATTAACGATTCAGCGAAGCTCCCAAAATCTTTAAATATACAGCCATTGGAAGGACGATCTTGAGCAGGAAGGATTTTTACTCGTTGTGTGTAGCTGAGAACAAGAAGCAGGTACAGTGTAAAAGCACTGAAGCACGCAACAAGAGGCAGCATTCCACTCCCGGGTCCAGATCTGGAGGGCTCGGCCCTGCAGCCTCGGGAGCAACCAACCCCCCACAGCCAAGGGCGGCGGGGCCGGGCGGCCGCACATGCAGCTATGCTGCCTGCTTGGCAGGCCCCTAGTCTCCCTTTCCTTCTTGGTCAGTCTGGTCTAGCTTTTATGTTTTGTTGTAGAAATGGCTGCTGGCACGGAGACCTGAGAGGGCAATCTCATCCCTTATGGGCAAGCACAGTGACAAGGTCTGCGTGTCGCACATAGCGGGCACCAAGGCTTGCCGAGCTCCCACCACAGGCCCTCAGAGCGTGACTTACCATAACTGTCGTAGCTGTCTCTATAGGACCCTCCAGAGCTCCGATCGCCATAGCCACCACCCTGACTCCGGCTGTAGGAAGGACACATGTGGGTGCTGGAGAGCAGTTTAGTGTACTCACCCCAACCCTGTGCCAGCGTCCCAACACAAGCCTGCCACACGCCCAGGCAGGGCTAAGACCTCACCTGCTGTAGTAGTCTCTGGAGCCCCCATAGCCCCCACTCCTGGACTCGAACCGGCTCCCCCCATAGCCTCGGTCCCCTCCTCCTACAGACAGGGACAGGACGGACAGTGAGTGCCAGCTCCTTCCAGCAGTGTTCCCATCGTGTGCGCAAGGGCCTCAGGCCCCAAGAGGGGCACTCACCTCTGGAGAACCCACGGCCGCGGCCTCGGCCCCCACGGAAGAAGCCCCGGCCCCCGGCAGAGCCACCTCGGTACCCACGAGATCGGTTATCAGATGATTTGCCAGCCTGGTCAACCCGAATCTGTCGCCCGTCCACAGACTGTGAAGACCAAGAGGTTGGCTCAGGTCAGCCTCTGAGCCTCGTGACCCACAAGCCTGAACCCTTTCATCCCCAGACAGCTGCCCCTCACCTTCCCATTCATGGCCATCATCGCATCTTTGGCATCGTCGATGTTCTCAAAGGTGACAAACCCAAAGCCCCGTGACCGCTGGGTCTCCCGGTCTTTCACGACCACCACTGCGGAGGGAGAAATCTGCGGTCAGCACTTTACCTCCCCCAAAGCAGCCCTGGTCAGCCGCCGCCAGTCCAGCACCGCCTCACCTTCTGAAATCTGTCCATATTTTGAGAAGACCTGCTCCAGCGACTGCTCATTGGTATCAAAACTCAACCCTCCAACGAAAAGCTTGCCTTCATCTGATGACATGGTGGCCTGCGGCAAATCGTTGAAATCCTCACTGAGATCCTCCAGGGGCTTCATCGCTCACCCCTCCCTCCTATTTCACTTTATACAAATGACATATGCTCGTTGGGGATACCTTGAAAAATTCTCTTTCTGCCATTTATCACCCCAAGCCCACACCCAGAAGTTAATTTTAAAAAGCTGTTAATTCCTTCATCACTCGGGGCCCCGCCCCCACTCCGGTCTCCCTGAGAGCAGCCCGGTTTTGTGTATCGGTGAAGCACTGTGGACCCCAGATGATTCCCTCAGGAGGTAATGAGGGCTGGGCACTAAAGGCCGACGCCTAACTCCTAACAGGACCGTCGGGGTGCGGGGTGGCAAAGTGCTTTTGGTCCACCACAGGGCGCCTGTGGGGTGGCCGGGGACTGGACCTCTGTAGGAGCTGGGGCAGAGTCCCACGCGGGGGGCTCCAACATGAAGTGGGCAAGTGGGCGGGTGTTGACGCTGACCGACCCTTCCCAGACTGGGAAAACCTCTGCCACATGTCTCTAGAGAACCACACAGTTTGAAGACCAACTTGGGGTGCCGGAAGGAGAGTGGGACACGGGGATGAAGGCTGTACTCCCCTTAGTGCAAATCCAATGGGAAACCGGGGAAGCGGGAGCCTGGCCCGCCCCCAGGCCCGCCCCCGCCGCACGCATGCGCCCTGAGCGCGCCCTGCGCCACTCCATCCGGGCACTCGGCGCTCCCGCCATTTCGCGGGGCACAGCCTCGCGCTCGCAGCCGCCATTTTGCGGTGGCGGCCCGCTTTGGGCGAGCCTAGGCCTCTAAGGGGACGCCCTCAAGCTGCGGCTCGGCCCGTCTACGGCTTGCCCCTCGCCGCCGGCGGGGCGGACTCCACCCTGGGCCCGCCCAGGCACCACCCCTGCCCAGGGGCGTGCCGCCGCCGCCCTGCCTCATCCGGCCGGCCTCAGGCCGCCCGCCGCCCGGGGCCCTCGGAGCCGGTGCCGCCAGGACCCTCACCACTGAGTAGGGCAGGTCCCTGACGCAGGCAGGAAGACGACGGTGCGAAACGACCAGAGCCTCCTAACGTGCGAGTGTGGGGGGGTAACCGAGCGCCCGGCCTTATGTACGCCGCCTCCTGGCTCCGCCCCCAAGTGCCACCCCCTGCTCCGCGTTGGCCAATCCCAGACCCCATGGGCAGCGGCCATGCCTCATATTCATGAGCTGTGGGCCGGGCTCGCGTAGGCCACGCCCTCTTCCGCGCGCTAGCGACGGGCGACGTGATTGGCGGAGACGCGTGGATCCGCGTCCCCCGCCACCTGCGAGCGGAGGGCGGGGCCGGCGCGCGGCGGGGCGGGGTCGACCCACTTGCGCGAGCCCTCCGGGTCTGGAACAAAGGGCCTTCCAGCCGCAGTTGCCGGAGGCTGGCGCCCCTGAGAACTCTGATGGTTGCCATGAATCGCAGACATATCGACCTCACCCACGTTCCCATAGACACCAAGCCCCAGTTCTGTCACTCAACTTCATCTGAACCCCGACAACAGTCCACATAACCAACATCCACGCAGTTCCAGGGTTCAAAGCGGAATACACCACTTCACGTGATATGCCACAAACCCCACCAAAACCCCATTACTGAGACAAGCTCATTTATGTGGGCCCCAATATTCACTACCATTCCAATTCTTCCTATTTCCCAACTTTGGGGCGCCCCAACTTTACCCAACCAACTATGTCTACAAATCCCGACCCCTACCCACACCTAACTCCCATCCAAACCTGACTTCACCTCACTCACACCCCAGTACTCACCTGGCAAAATATTTTTGTGCATCCCAGCTCTAGACCACAAGCTGACCCCTACCTTGCCTCTCAAGCCCACAACTGGCTGTCCTTGAGTCTTCACTGTAGCCTTACATTCAGCTCAGCCCTGGCTTCCCCTCCACCAGGTGCTCCAGCATATCTGCCCCAGCAAACCCAGAACTCACTCAATACCCATGGGGAGGGGGAGGCGCAAACCAGTACCACTCTGCTCCTTCTCCTGTGTCGAGTTTCCAGTCTTTTTTTTTTTTTTTTTTAATATACTGTATTGATTTTTTTTTTTTTTTCACATGTGGGAGCCAATCTCTGATGCAGGAAAGGTTAGAGAGAGATCTTGTCATCAAGCCTTTCCCAGCTCCTATATAATATATGTGGCAGAGTCAGGCCCATTTGAAAACTTAACAAATGTGCCAGAAAGAAAACTACCACAACTGATTTTTTACAGAGAGGAAGAGAGAGGGATAGAGAGTTAGAAACATCGATGAGAGAGAATCATCGATCAGCTGCCTCTTGCATACCCCTTGACCGGAATTGAACCTGGGATCTTTCAGTCCCCAGGCCGAAGCTCTATCCATTGAGCCAAACCGGTTTCTGCTGTCCTGTCTTTTAAAGGTGACCTAAGGTCTCTGCTATCAGGAGAACCATCTTTACAGAGATCCTTACACCTTGGAAAGCCCCTGCGGCCAGAGAAAGTTAGTGCAGAACCTTGCCTGCCAGACCAAAGATCCTAGCGACATCCCAGCCCTAGCAAGTCTTCAGAGAAGACACCCCAGAAAAGTTCCCTTCCACTCTAGCCCTCTCAGGGGGGTCTAGCTGATGCAGCAGGGACCTGCCTGGGCACAGACGCTGTCTCCTGTGATACAATCTTGGGAACCCCTCTCCCAGGTATCAATTCATGACTCATCGTGGTCCCCTCTGCAGCTTGCCCCCCAACGCCACAGCCCCTCTATATTACTCCCCGTCAGCAGCAGCCTGCTGCTGCGTCAGCCGTTTACACAGGGTGGTTATTAAAAGAAGCAAAGAAGGATAACAGCCACTCCGCTCCCTTTCCTGCTGGCCGTCTATGGGGAGTCTGAGGCCAGGGTTCCCTAGCCCAGGAGCAATTCCTGCTCCCCGTTTCTGACCTGCTTCCCCGAGAAAAGTCAGGTCCCAGCTCAGACCAGGGGTTCCCGGGACCACTGTGCCTAATCACCCTCTGCTCCTCCCTGTCCCACCTTGGCCCCGCTTTCTGTGGTTCAGAGTTGTCCTGGTTCCTTGAAGGGTCCTGTTCATTCATTCATTCTACCAGCACACGATTATTAAGCGTTTGCTACGATCCCGATGCTAGGTACGGGCTGCACTAGTACCCACGACTTGTCCTGGTTTCCCATCAAGGTATGGACCCATCCATGCTTGCAGATACCAGTCACTGGGTGCACCGGGCACTGTGTGGGAATTGTGTGCTTGCGTCGCAGATCTGTAACCTGTCTCCATACCTGTTCCTGTGGTCACCTGGGTCTGCTTGTTCCTGTGACTCGGTGTGTAACCAGCACAGTGTGTCTCCCGTGGGGTGCTCTCAGGGGACTGGGACCACCTCATCTCTGCTGCACCCGCTGCGTCACGCCCACCCCGAGGACACTAGGGGGCGCTGCGGCCTAGCTGTCACCTTGACCCGGGTCCCGCCACCCAGTCCGGCTGCCCACCTCGCGTTTCAGCGTGGGAGAGGGTCCCCGTCTCGCCCCACGCCTCAGCCCGAGCCAGGGCGGGTGTGTGGCCGGGGAGGAGGAGGCTCAAAATAGCCGCGGGCGGGGGCGAGGCTGCTATTTGCGGCTGGGAACGCGCGGTGCTCGCCGCCCGCCTGGCGGGGACGGGGGATTAGGCCGGGAGGACCGGGCCGGCTCATTCACAAATAGCCCCGCACAGGGGGCCACCGCGGAGGGGGCGCCAGCCTCCTGAATCACCCAGCTTTGGTCCCCTGGCTGGGTTCTCCTCCCCTCGCCTCCCCGGCGTCGCCAGGGAGACGGGGCGGGGCCGCCCGGCTCTCGCACCGCCTCCTCCGTCCTCTCCGCCGTGCCCCGCCCGCGGGATTGCCTGGTCCTACCCCGACCCAAGCTAATGAGCAGGCGGAGGCTGTAATGAGGGTCTGGGGCCAGGACCGGAGTGGCTGGGATGAAAGACGCTTGTATGTGGAAAACCCGGGTACCGCGTCATAACCGCCCCCTCCCCTAGCTGCCAGGCGGGGACGCAGAAGAAAGCGGGATGGTCCTGGTCCCAGAATGGTCCTGGCCCCAATCCGTGGGGTCCAGAGCCAGGGTGGGGGAAGCCGAGACTGAGTGAGTTCGGGAGTTGCCAGGTGTGGTGCACATGTGTGCCTGTGGGCAGTGGACTCGTGGGTACAAACACAGAGAAACAAGGATTCCTGGGGATGCTTGTGTGGACACAAAAATGGGGCTATATGTGTGTGTGCGCAAGGGATGGCTGTGTGTGCACGGAACTCATGTGTGCAAACACGTGGAGGTGTGTGTGATCGCATATGACGACATGCTTGCATGGCACCCCATGTGAAAGATCACGGGGGAGAGAGGCTGTGAGCAATACGGATGTGGATGTGAGAACGCCAGAGACAGGGCAGGGTATACGTGACTCTGACGGGCTGGGACTCACAAAGCATCTGTGTCCATAGGTGGGTAGCATGAGTTATGCCCCTGCTATGGGCACACCAGCTATGCATCAGCGGTAGCCAGGGTCTCTTTGGGCAGAGCAGAGACACAGGAGGCCAGAGCAAAGAGGAGGAAGAGTTAAACTGCTCTCCACCCAGTTCAGACCTGCAGGAGGAGGTGGGGGCTTCTGATCCTAGCAGGGCCCAGGTGGCTGCCAACTGTGAACACGAGATTTAGCTGTCTCCGGCTCAGTTTCTCTCCTGTTTTCCACGTGGAGGAGGATGCACACCGGGCAGGGGGACGGACACCTGGGAGAGCTGCCTGTGACTCACCACCCAGGGTTGCGGAGGCTGATTCTTCTGCACCTGCGCAGGCCCCCATCCCAGGGTGTAAATGCCAGGCAGTGACCCCAGTACCCACAAACTGCATGCACCATGAGATGGGCTGCAGAATGGGACCCTGAGGGACTCAAGGAGACTCAGATCTTGAATATTCCCCCGCCACCTGCACCTGGGCAGAAGGCATGTGGGAGCCACAAGCCTGACTCTTCCGTTACACACACGTTTGCTCTTTCCCCATTTCATGTTTCTCCAGAGACCTGAATAGTGGTCCCTTCTGCTGAGGGAAACTGAGTCACAAGCAGGATGGTAAATGCAGCGGTGAGCAAGCACACACCAAAAACATGCATTCAGGCATAGGACACGTGTCAGAAGGAGCTAATCCCGAGGAATGCCCTGTTCATCTTACCTTGGCCCCACACACAAGATGTCATTACACACAACACACACACGGGCTCCATGCAGGCACAGGGGGCTTATGGCATCTCCATGGCAGCACTGGAGTGGCACGAAGGTAGAGTCCCCCTCCCTGACAGCTGCAGCGATTCAGAGAAGAGCTGTGCAGCAACCAGCCCACACATATGCCCACACCCCCCGGCACCTGTCCCCACCAGAATCACCTGGCTAGCCTCCAGTGGGGCGTGTGGGTGAGACTGTAGCTGAGTGCTGGGTGTGTCTGGGGAGGACACTGCCTTTGGGTGAGCAACTCTTCCAGGACCTGAGTGCCAACTGCCAGTGTAACTCCCCATTTTGTAGTTTTCTTAAGGGAGGTCTCATCCAGGCTAAGAGTTGGGGTGCAGTTTGATTTGAGGATCACTCAGTTGACTGAGGTTGCGGTGGGACCAAAATGTGAGCTGGAGCTGGTGTTGTGTGTGGGTGGTGTTGTGTGTTAGGGTTGCTGGGTTGCAGAGCAGAGTGCTGGTGAACTGTGAAGAAGGGTGCTATGTGTGAGTGTCCAGCAAGGAGGTGGGTTGGCCTCTCTGGGGCTGTGGGGCCCTGTGTGGGAGTCTGAGGTGTTGTTGCTTCTCCAGGAGGCCTGTGGGAGCCTCTGGGGAGTGTGTGTGTGTGTGTGTAGGCAGTTGGGGCCAGCCTGTGGGGGCTGCCTTCCCCTGCCACTTCCTGGGGCCGGCCCCGCCCACATTCCAGAGGGCTAGGGGATACCCTCCCCACCCCTGTCTGCTCCAGACCTATAACCTTGGTCCAAACCCACTCCCTTGGTCCTGGGCACCTAAGGCAGCAGTAGCTGGCTCCAGGGATGGGCACTGCAGTGGGGGTGGAGGCCAGAATGTGCCAAGCACGAGGGAGGAGGCTTCCAGAGATGGAGCAGAAGTAGTGAAGGGGCTGGTGGGACAGAGACCACATGAAAATAGAAGGAGACCCATACAGGAATAAAGACAGGCTGAGAGACTGAGCAGGGCAAAAAGACAGAAAGAGGGGATGAAGACCGAGGAAGAGAACTGGCTAGAGGGAGGAGAGGAAGGCAGAGGATAGAGACTAGGGGCAGGCAGGAGGCAGGTGGCCAAGGACACAGGATCACGGTAGGGCAGTTGGGAAGCAGGGCCCCAGGTGACAATGGCCCTGCCCCCACCCACAGGCGGGCTGCTCACCTGGTTAGAATTACACCAGAGGCCACTGGTCCTCGGCCTTCCCAGGGTTGGGCAGCCGTGGGTGGGACTGGAGTCAAGACTCCTGGGTTGGGCCCCAGCACCTTGGCTTGGTAATTCCCATTCCCAATGAGCCTGGAGAGAAGGGCAGATTCCACTAGGTCTGCTGGGGGTGGCTGTGCCCCTGGCACTTGCCCAGTGCCGGGGTGCAGCTGTCCCTGGTGGCATACCATTCACTCCCATCTCACCAGAAGGCTCCTGGCTGGGGGCCTGGCTCCCCAATGTCCTCCCCAAGCGACCCAGGACTGACTGTGGCCTTTGGCATGTCAGCATCACCGTGCAGCTAGCCACCGTGACCCATTGGGCCACCCCCAGAGGACTCTGGCCTCAAGTAGAAAGCCATGACTCTTCCCTGACCACCCACAGTGGCCTCATCACCCCAGGAGCATGGCCAACTTGTGAGCCACCGCCTGGATTCAGGCTCCACACCTTGGTGTCCACACCAGCCAGTCAACACCACCATCCTTGACCCTCACGTCAGCCTTAAGATCTTCGCCTGGGACCAATGGTTTGGCTCACATTCTCCCCAGCTGGCGAAGCCTCCCTCGTTCACACTGACTGTTGACTTCTCTGAGTGACTTCTGGTCACAGACTAATCTGAGCCACACCCAGGCAGCGACGTGAACTTCCTGCCACCCTAACCTCTCCCTCTCGGGTCCTCAACAATCTCTGCCTGGAGGCTGGCCAGGTGCCCAGAGCTCACAGGGGTGCCTTCCTCCAGGCTCCTAGCGCCCTGCAGCCCTTTTGCCGATCATCTCCAGCCCCATCTGTCCCTTCGCAGGCCTCTCCCCTAAGCCCAGGCCCAGCGTCCAGCCACTGTCCACCTGGATGTTCTGGCTTCTGCTCCCTTCACCCGATTCCAGCTTTTACGTCTCCTGGTCTTTGCAACACCCACCCCTGGGGCATCCGTTGCCTCTTCCTCTATTTGGCAAACTCCTATTCCATGGGCAAAGCCTCATTTCAAGTGTCCTCTTCCCATTGGGTCTCCAGGGCTTCCCCAGCTTGGGGACTACAGCACTCTTTCAGCGGGGGTCACGCACACGTGGACGTTGGGGAGGGGCCAGCAGGCATTACCTGGGCGTAGAAGAAGGGGCCCACGTGAGCGCGCCGGTGCGGGGGTGGGGTGGGGGGCGGGGCACGGGGGCGCCCCCGGACCCGCCTCCGCTTCCGCCGGCGTCAAAACTGCGGCCAAAGGGGGTCTACCGCCTCCTCGCCGCCACACGGGCGCACTCAGCCCGGCCGGGACTGTCCTGCCAGGGAAGGCAGCCCCCCCCCGGCGGTGTGTGCAGAGGCCAAGGGGCGCCCCCCAGGGAGGCGTCACGGGCGGCGGGCGGGGCTGGGCCGCCAACGCGCGGGGGGGCGGGCGGGGCGCCCGCTGTGCGGTGACGTAAGAGCCGCTCCAAGGCGCGTTGCCCGGGAAACCACGTTTCCAGCCCTGTGGTTTCCGGGGCCGCCTCTTCCCATTCATCTTTTTCGTCAATGGGGGAGGAGGCGGTTCAGGACCAACCCCCAACACTCGCGGCCCCAGTAGTCCCTGCCCTCCCTGGGCCTCAGTTTACCTTTCCTGGCCTCCTCCTCCTCCCTCCTGCAGGGTCTGACCTGCCGCCCTTCCGGATGGGCACCTCCGCCCGCACTTCCTGTAGGTGTGAGCCCCTGGCGGGGTGGAGTCCGCTTAGGACCCCTGGGCAGGGCCGTGACTCTTGACCCCGGGGCTGCGCCCTGAGGGGTAAGTTCCGGGGCATCAGGGCCAGTGTTCCCCGCCCTGCATTGTGCACACCCAGCCCCGTGATTCAGCGTGTTCCTCAGTGGACACCCTCCCTCTGCTTCCCGCACCCAGCTCTGCGGTGGTCACCCGGGCCCTTCCCCTCCCCGCCCCCTCCAGCCGGATTGCGTAGGAGGGTGTTCCACCTGAACTGCCCCACCCACGCTCCTACCACCTGCGGGGACGTTTGCTCCGTTGACACTGATGTCTGAAGTCATCAGCCTGACCTGGGCATCCCGATACCTTTTTTTGCTGTGAGCAGGCAGATGATCTGGGGGTGAATGGACGGTGGGAGGGGCCTAAGTGTCTCCACGAGATGCCCCCAGGATATTCCTGGGAGGGAACCTTTCCCTTGCTTCTGGGGTCCCTGGAGCTGGGCCTTGGGCCATCAGAAATCAGCCAGGGAGGCCTGGCCTGATACCTCAGTTAGAGCATCCTTTCATATGCCAAGGTTTCGGGTTAGATTCCTGGTTAAGGCACAAACAAGAATGAATGAATGCATAAAATAATTTGAACTACAAATTGATGTTTCTTCCTTCCTTCCTCTAACATCAATATAGAGATTGAAAGAATCAATCAATGACTGCATAAATAACTGGAACAAAGCAATCTCCAATTTAAAAAGTTGGCCAGGGGTGGTAGTCACCAATTTCAGAAACACCCTCTGGACTAGTTTTCTCCTCTGTGAAATGGGAATGTAAATATTATCTTAGGTGGCAGTACTTGTGAAATGAGGAAATGCATTTAAAATAAATGATTCTCCTGTGTCTGTCCAGCCCCAAATAGATCCCCGAGGTGGGAAACAGTGAAATTTCCCAGGCTGAGGGTTGAGCCCGGAGGCTGGATGGGGAATGCTGGGATGCAAGGCCAGGGAGAGTTCACACTGGGTCTGTCGCCTTGCACAACAGCCCCAGGCCCTGGGAATTGGTTCCTTCCGAGAGGACTGGATCCTCTGGAAGAGGGTGGGGAGTCCAGTGGTATCCTGGGAGGAAGCTTGTCTGGTGCCAAGCAGGGTAGGGAATTGAGAGGGCAAGGCCCGGATCCCCCTGCCCATACCCTGGACCTGGGCACTGGAGGTGGCCTGCCTACCCCTCCCTCGCAGGGGCAGCTTCCTGCCCACCCTCACCCTAACCGGGGAAGGGGCCTGGGAGGTTATGGGGTCCAGCAGGCCACCTCATACAGGCACCCTCCCAGGCGTGTAAGAGGACCAGCTGTCATGCTCTGGAGCAGACTCCCCTCCCCGAGAGGGGAGGAGGGACTTTCACTTTTGTCATTTTATTACTTGAAATCACCACGTTGGTGTTTGTGTAGGCTTTTTTTCTTTCATACAGGAAACTCATGAAAAAAGTGCAGGCACACCCCACAGCCAGACCCCAACCCCCAGGACTGGTAATGCTTTCTTTAGGGGCTGGGCACGGTGGCGGTGGGCTGGGCAAGGGCAAGGCCGGTTCCTGCCGGGGCGGCACAGACATCACTTCAAAAAATGTTAAGAATAAAAGAGAACACACATTTAAATAGGTATCCAAGACAGTTTTTCAAAAAACAAATCTGCCCCTCTTCTCTCCTTTTAGAAAAACAAAACAAATCTCTGACCCCTAACTTTCTGACCCCTCCTCCCCGCCCACCCCCCACAAAAAAATGTACAGAGCTACAGTTAACACATGATGTTCACATCTGAAACCATTAACTTGGAACACATAATGGGGAAGGAGTGAGGACCTGGGGGTTCACCTACGAGTGGGACAAAAGGGGGGAGACAGGCAGGGGTAGGGGATCCTGCAGGACAGACAGGTGTGTGTGTGGGGGAAGGCCCAGACATCTCATCTCCATTTATCAGTAAAAAAAAAGTGAATGAAAAATAAACTCCACCCACATTGAAATGGCCCCAGGTAAGGGGGCGTCCTGTCCCCTCTGCTCTGGGGGCCGAGGACCCCTGGGGCATGGGCATGAGTGGGGAGGTCCCAAATTAGACCAGCAGCAACCTCCCAGGGGGTTAATGCTACAGTGTAGCTCCTAACTATGAGATTCACAGCTCAGCACCCCCTCCCCGCCCCTCCAGGTTGCAGGAGGGCCACCCCCAGACACAGTCCGCGGCCCAGATCACTAGGCTTGGGCAGAGAATCAGGGCTGGGGGCATCTCCCCCACCCCACAGCAATGTCTCTCCTGATTTTTTTTCAAGAGATTCCCAACTACTATTGGCTCAGTCAGAAAATTAACAGTCTATAAATACCCAGAGCTCAGGAAAAAAGAAAAGAAAAGAAAAGAAGATGTGGGGCTGGAGAGTGGCGTCAGAAGAGTATCGCACAGTGCGTGGCCAGCAAAGGCAGGCGACAAGTCTGTTCTCCTCC
The DNA here is from genome assembly GCF_964339955.1 of Pipistrellus hanaki. NCBI lineage: Eukaryota > Metazoa > Chordata > Mammalia > Chiroptera > Vespertilionidae > Pipistrellus > Pipistrellus hanaki. Next base: position 70,547,352 of record NC_140507.1, read on the forward strand.
ATCCCTTTTCTGCCAGGAAAGGGTACTGCCCCCAGGCCTGACCTCCACGGCAGGCTCTGGCCGGCCTCCCCTGAAACAGATTTTCTGTTACAGGAAAAAGAAACTAAGAAGAGAAAGTAGTACAGACGCGGAAGAGACAGAACAGCCCCTGGTCTGTGCAGCTGCGGGTCCTGTGAGGTGTTTGGAGCCCCGGGGGCCCTGCTGGGGAGGGGGAGGCCGGAATTGGCAGTGGGGGTTCTCTCCCCTGCGGCCCCTCCTGTCTGTAAAGTGCAAATGAGGCATCTACATTTTGGACTTAAACCTGAAGAGGGTGGGGGTGGTGGAGCATCAGAGCCGGCGGAAGGGTGGGGGGGCTTCTTCCTCGGTTCTGCTCTGAGCCATCTGGAAAGGCTGCTACATATTTGGAGCTCGGGAAGGCGGGCAGGGAAGGACCCTGTGTGGCTGAGGGGGAGGGCGGGGGTACACAGGAAGGGGGGGGGGGAGATGTGAGGCCGAACCGAAGAGGCAGGAACCCAAGGCCACAGAGGGTTTGGAAAACCATGGTAAGAAATGAAAATTTTTAAAAAACCAGGATGCTGGCTGGAGAGGGAGGGGCCTCCTGCAGTGCCCACTGCCTGCCCTCCTGAGCGGGGCGATGCCCTCAGCCACCCTGGGCAGGGGGGAGGGACAAGGTTTCTAGGCCACCACGAACTCTGACTTGATGTCGGGGTTAACTTCTGGCTTCCAGACGGATTCCTCGAAGTCAAGGCCCAAGCCCGCAGCCTCGCTGGGGCTGCTGCCACTGCCTCCGGGGCTGCTGTCGCTGCGGCCGGCCTTGCGGCTGGGCGGCCAGTGGTAGGGGCCCCGGGCATCCCTCCGGGCCTTTCTGCGGAGCCGTTTCTGCTGGAGCAGCAGCTGCAGGCGCTCCACCTTGCAGCGGGTGGCCCGGTTCTCCGTCTGCCGCAGCCGGTCCCCTGCAAAGGAAGCAACGACCGTGACCGCCCTGGGAGAGGCTGGACCCCCAGCTAATGCCCCCCTGCAGCGGGCACAGCGCAGGGCCTCCTGGACACTAGCTCCATTGAGGGAGCTGATCAAGAGTGCCCAGGACTCCCGGGAGCTGCGGGTTTATTGAAACCTGTCTGAGTGTCCAGCACGCCAGCTGCGAACCCTGCGAGGGCAGGGCAGTGTCCAAGACAGGACACAGTCACCACTTGCATGAACTGCAGCGTGAGCCCTCCCAGCTGCTCTGTGACAGAGGAACTCGGGCTCTGGCCGTGATTTCCCCTTCGTGGCCTGGGTGGGGGTCCACTGGACAGAGTGGCATCCCCCACCAGTCTGCGGGACTCCGGGTTTATAGGGTAAAAAGTTGGGGGCCATGGGGCCATCCAGTAGGAGTGGAAGCTGCCGCCCCCCCCCCCCCCAGGCTGACTGGGCCATTCACAGAGGCTCCACCTGCCATCGGGGCAAGTGCCCGAGGAGGATGTGAGGAGCCCACTCCTCCAAGGGAGGGCACAAGGACACTTTGTGTCCCCAACACACACTCCCTTCTCTCCAGGCCCTTCCAGAGCGGGCCGAGCGGCAGCTGGTGCCTCCCCAGCCCGCCTGGGCCAGCTGCTCCAGGCCGCGCACAGAGGGGCCTTGACGGGGAGAATGGGCGGGGCGCCTCGGACACTCACCCGTGGGCTTGCCCAGGCGGGCCTGGCTCAGGGAGGCTGGGGCCGTGGCCACCAGCTTCTCACAGGAGGTAGTTTTCGGGGTGAGGTCTGAGGCGGGAGAGGCAGGTGCACACTGGGCGTGGCATCGCAGCTGGGTCAGTGACGGGGGCATGCCCTGGTAGTGCCGCGTGGCACTGAGGAGGTCATTGAGGATCTGCAGGATGGTGCCGATGTCCCGCCGAGGCCGCCCACTGCTGTCCTGGCAATTGGGGTGCAGCGTGCCTACAGGGCGGCAGAGTGTGTTGGTGAATGCCCGAGGGATGGGATTCCGGGGCAGGAATGACACAGGACTCCCACCCGCGCACGGGGGACACGAAGCCTGCTGCAGGGTCGCGAGTGGATGTGAAGATCCGAGGGTGGGATGGTGCGTGTCCCACCCCTGAGACACACACACAAGCATGGCACCTACCGGAGAAGGTCCCTGAGAAGACCCCTGGGGCGTGGTTCACGAAGCTCTCGATAATGGCACCAGGTTTTCGGGAACGGGAGGCGGGGCTGCCCCCAGGGGTGGATGTGGGGCTGGCCCGGGCACTGGCAGCAGGGGAACAGTCCATCTGCTGATGGAATAGGGGGATGTAAGCTTAAGGTCCGAGGAAAGGCCTTGGGGTCCAGGGTCCGGGACCACCCACCAGCCCAGGACCCAGCAATGGCCTTTGGAACATGCAGTGGGGGCTCAGAGTCCCTCCTCCACCCCCTGCGATCAGCCCGTCCTTGGGTTTGAAGGATGAGCCCTCCCCAGACTCACCTCGGGGCAGGTGGAGGGGGCCGAGTGGGAGCGGAAGGAGCCGGCTGTTACAGGTGAGGGGGATGCAGGTGCGGGGCTGGTGGGCACTGGGGGGACACGGACAGTACTGGACACTGGCCGGCAGGGAGAGGACACAGGAGTGGTCATGCTGGGGTCCCCGCGGGTGGCAGCAGTTGCGGCCGCCAGCACGTGGCGGTGCTGTAGTGGGGCGTGCTGGGCCGCAAGTTGAAGCTGGACGAACATCATGTGGTCGCCCACTCGCAGAGCCAGGGTCAGCGGGGAGCGGCCCGACAAGAAGTCACTGACCTGCAGAGAGCGGCCTGTCAGCCCCAGGGTCCCAGCCCTCGGCGCCCAGCCCGGCCCGGCCCCGGCCCCCCACGCTGTGTGACCTGGGGCCTCTCGCCGCCCCTCTCTGGGCTCTGGGGTCCCTGTCGGTGCCACGGATGCTTAAATAAAATGAATCGGTATTTCCGGAAGCCGCCTCCGCCAGCCCGGCACGGCCCGGGCGCCGCTGGGGGCTGTGGGGGGACAGAGGCAGATCAGACAGGGGGCCTGGCCCTCCTTGGCCAGCTTGGTTCTCTCAAGGGGAAACTGAGGCCAGAGGGGGCGGGGCCTAGCCAGAGGTCACTGCCCTCAAATAACCCTTACCCTGTACCTTTCCCCCACCCTCTCAACCCCAGATTCTCTCTGCCTGTGATTACCAGACCTATCTCAGGCCCCCTCCCAGTTAAGCCACAGGGGTGGGCAGCAAGTGGGTGGAATAGCTGGACAAATTCTTCACCCTAACCTTTGCTTTCTCAAGATAAATATTTATCTGTTCTGGGCGGGGCGGAGGCTGAGAGAGAGGCGTCACTGTGGGAAGGGGCCCTGACTGGTTCCCTGGAGCCAGGGTCCCGCCGGGCCTGAGCACAGCCCATGCAAACATGAACCCTTCAATTATTGGGGTCCCCCTCCACAGAGGATGTGAGGTGCCTCTGACCCGTCTGCAGTGGGGCCTGGCTAGCACAGAACTGTCCCCAGGGGCCGGGCTGGGGTGGGTGCGGGGGGAGGGGGGGCGGTTTCTGAGAAGTGACAGAGGCTGGATGACTCAGAACAACCGCCTCCCAGCTCTCCCCTGGCAGCGGCTGGCGTAACCTTCTCTGCTTGGGGGCCTTGGGGAGGAGGCGAGGGAGGCAGGCAGGCAGTGAGAGCCCCCGTCTCCCAGCCCAGCCTCATGACCCCACCCCCCCTGAAATGCCCCTTGCAGAAAGGGCCTGGGGTAGCTCCCAAGAGCAGCTGGGTCACCCCCCCACACACACACTCCCTCCCGCAACTTCCTCCCTGGGGAGGGCAGGCAGGCATGATGTGGTGCCAGGCAGGGAGCAGCCCTGGGAGCCCAGTCAATTCACCCAGCCCCCTCCCCCTCCCCCTCCCTCGCAGGCACCCGTGGCGGATGTGAACCAAACACAGACCCCCCGCCCCCCAGCAGGGAGCTGTTCACATCTGCCCCAGGAAATCAGGAGACACCGGGCTCCGGCTCCTCCCCACCTGGCTGCCCGATGGCAGACCACCCAGCTGCTCCCCCCCCTCCCACAGGAGCCGGCTGGCGAGGGCAGGATGCTACATGTCGGGGAGGGGGCGAGGGCCTCAGGCAGGAGGAAGGGAAGCGGCTGAGCAGGTTTCCTGCGGCTGGCCAGCCCAGACAGGGAGGCTGAGAACCTGCCCACCCCCTCTAGGGGAGGGCAGCAGCCTGCTTCCCCCACCCTGGCAGCGGGCGGATAGCTGAGGCCTGTGTCACCCTCCTGGGAGGAGGCCCTGCCGCCAGAAAAATGAGAAAAGGAGGGGGGAAAGGCTGCAACAAAACCGGGAACCTGGGTGTGGGCCAGCCCAGGCCTCCCTCCTCATCTTCCTCCAGGCTGCTTACTAAATATTTTCCTAACATCCTGTGTTGGCCTCACTGGGTGCCGGGTTGCCCCCACCCCGCCCCGCCCCTCCCCTCCCTCCCCTTTTGGGGCAGAGAACAAAGGCCAGAAAGAGGAGGGGGAGGGGTGACTACCCACCCCTCACAAAGGGGTGGTGAACGGCGGAAGGAGTGTCACCCAGGCCAGCCCCTCCCTCTCCCCACCAGCAGAAATTTTATAAAGGTCGCTCAGGGGAAACTTCAGTGGCCCCGGAGGGGGGCGCTCAGGGACACAGGCCCCGGGGTGGGAGCCTGGGCTAAGGTCACCCACAGGCAGGCTTGTGAAAGCTGGGCCCCATCCCCCACGGCAGCCACCGTGGGAGAGAAGGCCCTCAAGGTCAGGTGGTGAGCTTGGGGGGAGGAGGAAGAGGAAGCTGGGTGACCAGGCCAAGCTGGCAAGAAGGCGGAGCAGCTCCAGTCCCCTCCCCCGACCAGAATCAACCCCAGGCTCTCCAGAGGGGTAGGGCAGAGCCTGCTAGCCCCTGGGCCAGGAGGGGCGGCACTTGAGAATCTCACCTGGGTCTCGGTTAAGCTCTCCAGGGCCTGCATCACAGACTGTTCTGGCCTTGAGGCCTGAGACTACAAAGAGAAGGAGGGGAAGAGACCCTGAGTATGCATTCTAGGTTGGGCACCTGGGCACAGGGGCTGGGAGGGCCCTGCTAGGTGGGGGGTAGGGGGTAGGGAGCCCAGACAGGTGTGATGGGGACCACGCTGGCATGAAAGGGCGCAGCCCTCCCATGTTGGGGCCTCCTCAGCCATTTACCATGAGGCCCGCCTCCACGGTGGGCACGAGAGTCAGCTTGCTGCCATCCCCCACGCCGAACTCCTGCAGCTTCCCCGAACTGAGCCGGCTGGTGGGGCGGGGAGGGGAGGGGGAGGAAGGAAGAGGGTGAGGCTACAGCCGAGACCAGGCAGGGACGCGGAAGCAGACGCCGAGGGAGTGCTCGCGCTGGCTGGGGAGACAGAAGTCCTTCCACCCCCATCTTTCAGACCCTGGGCCCTGAAAGTGGGGGCGAGGCTCACTCTCCGGTCCTGGGACCCCTTGCTAGTGGTTCAGACCACCTTCTCGCAAGGAAACCCAACTCTGTGGAGTGGGGCACTGCCTTTGCACCCCAGCGAGACACTTTTTTTGTTACCCGGGCCCCATTTTGCCCTGTGACACCCTCCCAGCCACCCCGGGGCCAGCCCTGCCAGTAATTCACGAACTCCAGCCCCGGGCTCCTCTTGTGGGGCCCCAGGACGCAGCCTTCAGGGGCTCTGCCCGGCAGGGCTCCCCCTCCTCCCTCCTTCCCCGGCGCAGGCGGCCGCCGCTCAGACAAAGGAGACCCTCCCCCTCCCGCCCCTCCCCCACCGCGGCCCCTCCGCTGGGGACGGACCCGGCGCGTCCCCGGAGGCCGGCGGGAGGAGGGCTTCCCAGCCCGGAGGCGATTTAAATACCGTGGGGGAGGGGGAGGGGAGGCTGCGGGGAGCGCTCGTGGCGAGAACAAAGGGGGGCAGCGAGACGCCAGTGGAAGGAGACAGCCAGACGCACGGAGGGCTGCCGAGCAGATGCGGAAGCCGGCAGAGGAGCAGGCAGGGGAAGCGACAGCCGCGGCCCCCCGACCCCCGCCGAGGGGAGCGCCGCGCCGGACCGGGGCTCCCACCGTCCCGCGAGGGGGTCGCCCGAGCCCCGCGGGAGGCACAGTCGCAGCAGCCTTTGTGCAGCGACCCCAGGCGGGGGAGGGGGCCGAGGCAAGCGAGGCCGAGCAGAGGGCGCCCGAGAGCGCGCCAGTCCCCCCACCCCCGGTCTGGCCGCCCCCTTCCTCTCCCGAGCCGCGAGCTCTTTGTTCCCGTCCGGGGGCTGGGGCCACAGGGGGGCCACAGGCCGGGGGCGCGCTGCGGCAAGGGCGGCGCTCGGTACCTACGTGTCTTTGTGGAGCAGCGCCAGGCGCTCCTTGGGCACTTTGAGGCGCTGGGACAGCCGCTTGCGCAGCCCCTCCACCGTCTCGTCGGGGGACACCGACAACTCGTAGCGAGTGCCCGTCGTGCTGTGGATGGCCAGGCTCATGGACGCCGCCTCCGCCGCGGAGCCCAACTCGCAGGCGCCGCCAGGGGCTCCGCGCCGGCAGCTCCGGGCGCCGCCTGGCTGCGGCTCCATCCCCGGCCCGCGCTGGGGACCTGGGGTCCGCGGGGCAACGCCAATCCTCGCCGCGCCTCCGGACAGGGCCGGGGCTCCCCGAACCAGGCTCCCGGGGGCACTGGGGGTGCGGGGCAGCGCGTGTCCCCTTTGAGAAGGTCCCAGGAACAAATGGCGAACCAAGAATCTCAGTGGCGCTCCCTCCGGGGTCGCGTCGGCTCGTTGGGGCGCCTTCCGGGGGTGGGGACTGTACTTGCGGCTTCTTTCAAGGGCGGCGGGTGTCGACCGAGACCAGGCGGGCGCGGGGGGAGGGTCCCGGAGAGTGGGCGCCGCCGGCTGACCGCGCTCACTGCCGTCTGCCGCTCCGGCCGCGTTTCTCGGCGCGTCACCTCCCTTAGCAACAGTCGCCGCCGCCGCTCCGAGGATCTGGGGGTGAAAGTAACAAGAAAAAAAAGTTATAATGTAGCAACGTTCCAAGGGGCGGGGCCTCCGCCCCCTCCCATTCACTACTTACTCTGCCGGCCCGCGCCGGCCAATCGGCTCACACCAAAGGCCGAGTGGGCTGCGCTCGCGGGCCAATGGCTGTAGCCGCGGCGCTGCCCCACGTGGCCGCAGGGCCCGCCCCTGGGCCCGCCCCTGCTCCGGTGGCCAAGGGGAGCGCGGCGGGGGCGGAGCTGGAGCCGCCGAAGCCGGCCCCCACGCCCCCGCCCGCGCCGGGGGCCATTCATAAGGCCTGGTGCCCACAACAAAGGGCGAGCGGCCGGGGAGGACTCGGGCCTGTTCCCGGAGCTGTGTGGCGTGAGGGCCGGCTTTGTCCCCACGCCAGCATGGGCAGGATGTCGCGTGACCCCTCCCGCGTCCTTCCGGGAAGCTACCGCGAGCGGAAGCGGGAGGCGATGCCCGCGCCTCGTGGTTGGGCCACGTTTCGGTGGCTCGCGGGAAGGTTCGACTTTGGGGCGTGAGGTCTCCACGAGCTGATGGCGAGTCCTACATCCCGGTGACGTGGCCGGTGTCGGGGCGACCCAGGTGCTACCTCGCGTCCCACCCCAGTCTCGCGGGCTGGACTCGCTTCTCGAGTCGCACCCGCCGGAGCTGTGACGTGACGCGGCGTCCCCGGTGGGGCCCGCGCGCACCGCTCGGCTCGGGGCGGCGTGAGTCAGCAGCGCCGGCGCGCCCTCTGCCGGCCCCCATCCTGGAGCTCGGCCGGGAGTCCTGGGGAGGGGGCGCAGACTGTCCGGGGCAGAGGCAAAGCTGGCCGACTTCGGGCGCGGGGGGAGCCTCGCTAGTGTGAACCCTCTAAAATTTAGAGTCTAAATCATAAAACTGAGGCTGTACACACCGGAAATCAGGCTGGAACAGCAACTAGCTCAAGGTCACTCCGGGGAGGGGGAGAGCCGGGGGTGGGTGGGGCAGAGGCCGAGGTCCCGTCCAGGGGGTACTGCTGCGCCTCGCTCCACCCATTCCACGTCCCGTTAGGGAAGGGGTGCTTCCCAGGACTGGAGATATCCCAAACCCTGTCTGCCCCAAGAACAAAGAAAAGTGGGGCTCCTTAAAAGCCTAGAGCTGGGAACCCCTCCTCGGCCCGCGAGATCCCGCCCACAACTCACCGGGCGCGGCCGGTCCGAGGTCACAACAGTCCTTTCATGTACCTAGGTCGGGAACAAGTGCGCTGTGGAGGGGTAGGTGTGGGGCCGTACCGGCGGCCCTGAACCTTTATCCGCGCCGCCCTCCCTGGGGTGGAGTTTGGGCGGGCAGGGGTAGTGGGAGGGAACCGGGCGGGCGGTGACGCAGGCCATCCCGCCCCTCCCAGTGGGCCGGAGCCGGGAGTGCCGCCCGTCCTGGGCCACTTGCCCCGTAAAGGACTGCGCTCCTGGAATGCCACCGAACCCGAGGTCACGGTTGTCTAAGTCGACGACTCGGTCGCACCCCTACTTGGGCCACGGGTATTGGGTTTCTGGAGGCACAGCCGGGCTCCCTGACATTTTTCTGCCGCTCCAAGCCCTGTGCTTCCGCTTGGGGGTGCCCGCAAGGCGGAAGGCGGGGCGTGGGAAGGGGAGCCTGAGTCAGCAGCACAGTCCAGGAAAACAGGCCGGTCACCTGCCCGGAGTGGGGGTGCCGCGGCCGCACATCCCTTAACAGTGACCTCAGAGGGCATTTATGGAGCGATTAACCAGCACCTGGACTGCCTTGTGCAGCCAGTCATCACACGTCGTGGCCTCGGGAGCCTGTTTCCTGGGTGGTCATGGGGTGGTATGAGAATCCTGCAGGAGTCACCCTGGGGCCTGAGGTATGGGTCCCTCACTCAGACCCAGTGATGCTGTCATCATTCAATAATGCATCATTCAATAATCCTTTGGGCTGGGCATAACCCCTCTACCCATTTCACATATTAGGAAATAGACCACACAGGCAGGAGCATGGTATGCCATTCGGTGGCTTTCCGAGGATGGCCCTGATTGGTGGTGGGCCCTATTGGTCCTCCTGACACTTCTGCCCAGAAAGGGCCCCCAAGTTCTACTCACCCAACTCTATCCGCTTTTCTGGTTTCTCCTTTTATGTGGCATGACCATCCCCACCTCTACACTCAGCATCCCTCCCAGAGCTGTTCCTTCAGGCTCTCACACAATGCTCCTACGGCCTCTGCCCCACCCCCACCCCCAAGGTCAGTCAGGACTTGGCTGGAAGGAGTTACTGGGACTGGTGTTGAGGGATGGATAGCAGTTGGCCACAAACACAGCATAGTTCTCCAGGAAATGGAAACAACTACTGCAAAGGTCTGGAAACTTAAGTGGCTGTAGGTTGTGGAAACAGGCAGAGGGGTCCAGGGTATGGGCTCTGCTTCCAGCTTGGGAGATGGCAGAGGAAATAGAACAGCCTAGGTGGGACCACCAAGGGGTAGGGATGTTGCTACAGGGGTAGGCAGAACTCAGGCTGGTCCCTGATCTTGCTGAAACCACACTAGGTGTGTGTGTGTGTGTGTGTGTGTGTGTGAAGGGTTGCTCTTGGGGGGGGGGGGGAGTTGAAAGGCCCTGACCTTGCTCTGCAGGTCTAATTTAATAAACATGCTAATCAACTGGCTCCTCATTAATTCCCATTTAGAACATCCCTATATTTCAGCAATCGTCACAGGATATAACACAGTTGTACCAGGGGACCCCTTTCCTGCCTCCTCAGGTCCCCAAGCCTGCCCTGTGGATGAGGTTCAGATCCCTTCTGCCCCAGGTCTTGGCCCTGCCAGCACCAGCTGTTCCCTCAGGGCCCATGTCAGGCAGGGTGTGCCCCCAAGTCTCATGTCTCCCAGGGGAATGTACTATGGTGTCCCAGTTGCATCCAGCTGTGTCCCCAGCTGGAGGCTGAAGTCTCTTGGGACATAAGCAGAGAGTGGATGCCAGCGCAGCATTTTGATGATGGTCTCCCTCCTTAACCTCCCTTCTTTGATTTATGGTGCCCAACCTGGCCATGACTTTTTTTTTTAAATATATTTTACTGATTTTTTTTTTTAACAGAGGAAGAGAGAGGGATAGAGTTAGAAACATCGATGAGAGAGAATAATCGATCAGCTGCCTCCTGTACACCCCTCACTTGGGGATTGTGCCCACAACCAAGGTACATGCCCTTGACCGGAATCAAACCTGGGACCTTTCAGTCCGCAGGCCGATGCTCTATCCACTGAGCCAAACCAGTCTCGGCTGGCCATGAACTCTTAAGACCTTGTCTCTGAGCTGGAGACAAAGTGGTGCTGCACATACACTGGCTATCACAGCTGTCTCAAGGCTGGGAGTTCCTGGGAAGTAGGGGACTGCTGCTTGGGCCTCAGTTGCCTGAGAGAAAGGAGACCCAGGCATGTGCATCGGTACACACACACACACAGCGCAGGAAGATCACCTGGAGGCCCCACAAATATGGGACTCTAACCATGTCAAGCCTTGAACACAGCCATGTGACAGTCACTTGCATAGGACTGTGACACACTAGTGCACAGCCCATCCATACTGATGACATGCCCCAGGGTGGCCTCCCTGTGTGTCACCAGGCTCTTCCGAACACTCACCTTCCTAGAATACCCTGCAAGCCCAGCTAGGGTTCAGGGCCTGGGGTGCCACAGAGATGCCAACACCAACGGAAGTCAGGCAGGCATCCATCCAGGGCCACCCACAGGCTGGTCCTACACAAGGCGGGGCCTGCTTGGGAGCAGGGCCAGGAAGCCCAGAGTGGAAATCACAGCCTGGAACCTGCCTGGACCCTAGGTGTCTTGACTAGCAGCCCAGTCCTGACCCAAGAGCCACAACCAACCCTCCACCCATGCTGTCCCCAGAACCCTGCCTGCTGTCACTAGCTGTGTTCTCCCCCACTTTTTAGAGGCTCCCAAGGACCTCTTAGGCCACAACCCCCAAATCCCTGAAGCTGAGGCCCTCCCTAACAGAGAAATGGTATCCCAAGCCCATTGCCCTAGCAGGAGACAAAATAAGCACACACAAGAGGGATCCCTGGTCTTTAATGGGGTGCACACTGGGGACAAGCTGTCCAGAGGAGGCAGTAGGGAGAAGAGATTTTACAGCACGAGAGTGGAGGGCAGCAGGTCAGGTTGGTGGGATCTGTGGAGGGGGAGGCAAATCCCTTAGGTGACAGTCCCCCCAAGAGCAGAGCAGGTCTCTGAGCTCACCCTTGCCACCAGGCCTGGGAGAAGCTAGCAATTTGCTGCCCCCTCTGGTGGCCTCACTGACAAAGATGGCTGCCTCCCAGAGGGGTTGGCCCCACCCTCATACTGGATCCATGAGAGCTGGTTCCAACCCCTGTCCCACTCTGGTCTTGGTTTCCCTGCTGACACTGGCGAGGAGCACGCACCGCCTACTCCAGAGCCTTCACCAGGGCTTCGTTGGCCTCGATTCGGATTTGGATTTCAGCCCTCGTGGCCTCGTCGGATGCCCCTGACAGCTCCGATTGTGCCTTCTCCAAGTTTGCCTTGGCTGCCTACAGTAGGTGGTGGTTAGTGAGGTCCAAACAGGGTCCCTGCCCTGGCACCTGCCCTTCCACCCCCAAAGCCAGAAGCCCTTAGCTTGTGCCTGCTAGGGGCCTCAGTTTCCGCTGGGACACTTACCCCCAAATCCAGCATGTCCAGCGTCACAGCCTCTTCAGCCAGTAACTGGACTGATGAATCAGCGTTCACTGTGACCGAGCCGCTGCTGACTGCGGGAGGAGAGGGGGTGAAGAGCACCACATCTAGGCTTAGGGGAAACCACCAGCCCCAGGACAGTGGCCCCACAAGGGCCCTGGAATCCAGCCCGGGGAATGGGCACATGGAGAGAACACATGAGACCAGGGGCCCCCCAGGGGCATCTGCTGGTGGCTGGGCATGGGGACACAGACCCTTCCCTTCACCCACGAGCTTGTAAGTTGAGCGGGGTCAGGTGAACAGAGGGCTGTGTTTGAATCCTGGATGGCTGGAGCTTTGGAGACTAATGCTGGTGAAGGTCTTAGAGCTGGTTTCTTTCTGCACAAGCTTCCTCTTCAAGTCAGGCCCCTTGCCAGCACACTTTTTATTTTTATTTATTTATTTATTTACTTACTTACTTATTCACAGAGAGGAAGAGAGAGGGATAGAGAATTAGAAACATCGATGAGAGAGAAACATCAACCAGCTGCCTCTTGCACACTCCCTGGTTGCAAGTCTCTGTGGGGTCTCTTAGAGTTTAGGATATGCCCGCAACCAAGATACATGCCCTTGACCGGAATCGAACCTGGGACCTTTCAGTCTTCAGGCTGACACTCTATCCACTGAGCCAAACCAGTCCCGGCTCACTTTTTATTTTTAGAGAACATTTAGTAAAGTTGGGAACAATGAAACAAAGAAGGGCCTAGGATAGAAGAAAGGACGAGGAGGGGAAACGAGGCTAAGCTGGGCTGCGTTGGCTAACTAAGACGTCAGTGAAAAAAAGGGGCCTTGGAGACGGACAGGGTTAGGGTTAGCCCAGGACAAGCTGCCACTGCCCATTGCTCCCTGGTTGCAAATCTCTGTGGGGTCTCTTAGAGTTTAGGATATGCATGCCCGTGGGGGAAGAAGGGAGGGAAGGGCAAGATGGGGGCTGCTTCTGGAAGGGAGAGCACACCCAGCCAGCACCATTTCACTTCTCTTCCCAGCATCTGTCACCCTCCTTCAACCCACTACAAGCTTCTTAACCACAGCCAGTAAGAAGCTGGAAGCTGCAAAAATGCTTCTGGCTTTCTTCCTATTGTGTCCTCCAAGTGCCCACAGCACTTTTTCTTTTCTTTCTTTTTTGTTTTTAAAAAAATATATTTTATTGATTTTTTACAGAGAGGAAGAGGGAGGGATAGAAACATCGATGAGAGAGAAACATCGACCAGCTGCCTCTTGCACACCCCCTACTGGGGATGTGCCTGCAGCCAAGGTACATGCCCTTGACCGGATTCGAACCCGGGACCTTTCAGTCGGCAGGCTGACGCTCTAGCCAAACCGGTTTCGGTCCACAGCACTTTTTCTTGCTATACCAACTGAATTGGGGACCGATTTGCTGCAACATGCAGCCCCGCTCGGCCGACCTCTGTCCTCCTGCTGGACTCACCGAAGTATTTGGTGGTGGTGCCATCCTCAGCATGGACAACAACCAGCCCCGGCCGCAGGACCTGCAGGGTGGGCACGTGGGCTGCCAGGATACCGAAGGCTCCTGTCTGTGTGGGCACATCCACCTGCCGGACGTTGGCGCCATTGAAGAAGACCTGGAGAAGACACATGAGGAATAGGTCACTTGCAGACCAGTCCCACTCCACCAGGATTCAGTCTCCCAAGTAGTGAAATGGGCTGGGCAGAGCTGAGTGCCAATCGGAGACACAGAAGCAGCCAGCGCTGAGGCCAAGTTGGGCCATCCTCTGTGAGAACGAAATCTAGCACCCAAGCCCTTCAGGGCTATGAGGAGGTACCTGCCAGGGAAAGGCACATAAGGAGGTGCTTATCTCGGGAGAGATGCTTGCAGCAAGGGGCAATCCCGGCTTAAAGGGCAGGTCCAGCCCTTGGGCGTCGAATTCCAGGTGGATGGTCCGGGAGTTTGGGAGGTTGGGGGTGGCAGGACCCCAGACCACACGGTGAAGGGGCACGGGTCCGTGGTACGGAATAGGGGTCGGCGACCTGGGGGTTGGGGTCTCGGACTGCGGATACCGAATGGGGATCGGCGACCTGGGGGTTGGAGCAATCAGGTTCGGAATGGGGGTTAGGAGGTTGGTGCCTGGGCCGGGGTCCGGAATGGCGTCCGCACCTGTGTGGGAGAGGCGAAGGTGAAAGACATTTGTCCCGGGCCCGCGGCGGGGGCTGGGGCGGCCGCAGCCTCGGCGTAGGCGCGAGCCTGGCGCACGAGGCGACCCAGGCCGGGGCGGCGGAGCAGCGCGGCGGGCAGCATAGCGGCGGCAGCAGGCAGAGGACGGTGGTCAGGCTCGGCGGGACGCGGGCAGCCTGGAGGGCGAGGAGGACGACGCGCGGTGACGTCTGGGAGAAGGATTACTAGCCAGGGCGCACGCGCTAACTACGACTCCCGGCCGTCGAGCGCGACGTAACCTGGGACGCGCCGCTGGGTGCGCAGCATGCTGGGGGTTGTAGTTTCGTTTCGGTCCCAGCTCTCAGACTACTGGGAGGGTGTGTGAGTGTGGGAGAAGGAGGGGGGTGCTTGTGCGTGTGTGCGTGTGTGCCGCGGGGGTGGGAGACGACGGTTACAAGGTTCTGCATGCGGAGGACCAAAAGCCTGCGCGGAGGAGAAACTTAAGTTGAATTCAAGATTTAGGGAGCGCTAATTGGATGCCAGGAGCTGAGACATTAGAGAAATACCATGATTCCACTTCTGGTGTGGGGGTCGGGGACATTTTATAGACGTTCAACGTTAGGGAAAAACAAATAAAAATTTTAAAATGTATGTTTTTATTTATTTCAGAGTGGAAGGGAAAGGGGGAGAGAGGTAGAAACAACAGTGATAAGAGAGAATCATTGATCAGCTGCCTCCTGCACGCCCCACACTGCTGGAAACTCCGGGCATGTGCCCTTGACTGGAGTCAAACCTGGGACCCTTTGGTCCGCAGGCTGACGTCTAGCCACTGGGCCAGAGCAGCTAGGCCCTAGGGCCAAACAACTTTTTTTTTAAGGAGCAAAAGACTGTGTGGGGCGGTGATGAGTCAGGCTGAAACTGAGGCAGAAATCCCAGGAACAGCATGGTCAGGCTGAGGGTCCAGTGCGAGTCAGCGCCTGGGACGCGAGCACGGCTTGGCTGCAATCCCCGCGAGCGCCACGAGACGGCGCCCCCGTGTCCGGAGATGCTGTCCTTGCGGGCCCCGCCCGGCCGTCGCCCCCGCAAGCTGCTGACGCACCGGCGCGTGTGCGGTAGGCCGGGGGCTCCGCTGACGTCACCGCGGCCTGCGCAGCCTCGCTCGCGGCGCTGACGTCACCGCTCCGCCTCCGCGGTCACGCAGGCAGGTCGGCGAACTGGGCCGAGCCTCCAACCCCCACCTTGGGCTCTGGGAAAACGCGGAGTCCGGGTTGAACTCGAAAGGCCTTTGCTGTAGAGCTGAGGTATACAAGACACGGATGTCACACCTGGGCCCCAGGCACCTGCTGTGGAGGCTCCCCAACCTCCGGGGTTGCATGAGTCCTAGCTTCCAGCAGGGTTCAGGCTGACGATGTGGCTGCGCCCCTGCCTCCCAGCATCCAGGCCAAAAAGAAAACCCCACTCCGGGTTCTGGGGGGTGTGGGAGGTTGAGGGGAGGGGACGTGTGCATTGGGAAGCCCTACTCACATGTCTGGGGGTGCAGTGCGTCATGTGTGCAGCCCTACTCCTGAAACCTGGGCCCCACAGGGAGGCCTCATCTACTTGGAAGACTTCTTTCTTTTCTTTAAAAAATATAACTTATTGATTTTTTACAGAGAGGAAGGGAGAAGGACAGAGAGCTAGAAACATTGATGAGAGAGAAACATCTACCAGCTGCCTCTTGCACACCCCCCACTGAGGATGTGCCCGCAACAAAGTTACATGCCCTTGACTGGAATCGAACCTGGGACCTTTCAGTCCACAGGCCTACACTCTATCCACTGAGCCAAACCGGTTTCGGCTGAAAGACTTTTTTTTTCAATCCCTATTCCAGTAAAGGTACCACTCAGGTCCCAAACCTGGGGTTATCCTGGCATACCTTAATAGACCCATTGACAAGGCCTGTCCACTCAGCTTGGCCCCTGTGGCCACCGTCACTCGTTTGGATGGCCCCAGCCTCCTTCCCTAACCTCACCACACAAACAGCCAGGGAGACCATGTTACCCCCTACTAGGAACCACAAGATGGTTTCCCCTGCTTCCTCAAACATCTCCATCATCTGCAAACACACCTTTCCACCTCAGGACCTTTGCACATGCCATCCCTTCTCACCTGGAGCCAGCTTTTCTTGGCATTGATCTACTTGGCTGCTCCTAGCTCTCCTTTTCGTGGTGTCAACCTTTCATCCAGTTAATAAGCTGTTCCCTCCTGGGTACTAGCCCTGGGGACTCAGCCCTGAGTGAGCTCCTGCTCCATCCTGACGTGGGGGCAGGGCTGAGTAGGGCCACAACACACAGGAGCTAGTAAGGTAGAGGTCCACAGCCAGAAACCAAGTGCAGCAGGCACAGGCGTGTAAAGTGGTGGTTGCTATGTCAGCAGACAGCCAGGAAGAGAGGCATGGAGGCTTTGCTATTTGGGAAGTGTTGAAGGGGTGAGGAAGGCTGCTTGCGGCTGAGCTGGGGAAGAGGGGTCTTGCCTCCCACCTGCGAGTGCAAATGCCTGGAGGCTGAAATGGGGCATCACCGAGCAGCAGCGTGGGCTTCCCGTGGGGAAGGGGTGTCGTGATGGGGTGTGGCTGGGATGCAGCCAGGACAGGGCGGATAGCAGATGGGTGGCCTAAGCATCTAGAAGGCAGGATTTTCGGAGAGAAAAAAGGGGGCACAGCCTTCGCGTTTGCCAGGTGTGGGGGTTCTGCAGGGTAGTTGTGATGTCACTGGCGCTGGGCAGTCCCTGGTGGCCCTCCATGCAGCTTGTGTTCTATTATCTTCGCTTGTCCCGGCAGAGCAGGGCGCGCGGAGAGCCCTGACAGTGCTGCCCTGGCACGGAAACAAAGGGAGGACAGCCGAGACCCCCGGGCTGTGTACCTTGGGGACCCCCAGCCTGGGGGAAGATAAGGAGGGGGCGCCTGTGCACCCCAGGATCCCGGGTTGGGGCGAGTCGTGCATCTCTGCACGCCCCCACCCCACCTTCCAAGACTCAGGGAGGGGTCGAGAAGTCGTGCTGCTGCAGGGCGTGGGGGCGGAGATCCGCGGCGGGAGAGGGCGGCTCCACGTGGGGAGGGGGCCACCGGAGCGCAGGCTCCGCCCCCCGCCCGCGCCGGAAGGGAAGGGGAGGCGGTGGCCGGTGCGGACAGAGCTGAGCGCAGCGGCGAGCGCGGCGGCGGGGGCTGCCGGCCACGACCCGGCGGCACCCAGCGGGGGGGAGCGGGCTCGGAGCCAGCGCGGTCACGTGAGCGGTCCCTCCTCTCTCGCCTGCCTCCCCCGCGCACCGGGCTCTCCATTCATAAATTCTCCTCCTGCTCCTCGGCCACCGGGCGCCGGAGCCAGCGGGAGCGCCGCCGCGGAGCCGCCCGCCCGCCCGCCCGCCCGCCGCCCGCCGCCCATGGGCCGTGCGCCCCGAGACTGAGGTAGGCACGGCGGGCCCGGGGCTGCACCGGGCGGCGGGGGCCCGGCCGTGGCCGCGGAGCCCGGGATCGCGCCGGCTCCAGGGCCCGCCCTGGCTCAGGACCACCGTCTTCTCCCCCCGCGAGGCCCGAGGGAGGGAGCGGAGGATCGGGGCGGGCGTGGGAGCCAGCCCGCGGGGCTCTGCACCTCGCCTGTGGCGGCCTGAAGGGGGACCCTCTCCCGCGCCCGCCCCGGCCTCGATTCCCCCCTGGGAGGTCCGGGGAGGGCGAGCGCGCTTCCGCCTCCCGGCTCAGCCCGCGGTTGATGTACCTGGAGCCTCGCTCCGCCGGTCCTCCCGCGGCATCCCCGCCGCCGGGGCCGGATGTGAGCGCGGGGAGAGGCGCAGAGGCCAGCGAATTCGGGGAGCAGAGGCCCGGCTGCACCTCGGGGTCTGGCCTGGGGGGAACCTCCACCCTCTGCCCCGGTTCCCGCCCACCCCCGAGAATCCACCTCTCTCCTTCCTCCGCCTCCTGCCATCTTCCCTCGTCTTGTCATGTCCATGCGTCTCCGTCCCCTCCCCCTCCGGTCTGAACTCATTTCTCAGCCTACATTCTGCGCGCCGTACCCCCAGGTGGGCGGGGGCGCCGCGGCCGGGCTCACCCCGGGCGCTGAGGACACCCGGCTCCCGTCAGCACCCTCCCCTCCTCTGGGCCTCGGTTTCCCCCGCCGTCCCGTGGGGTCCAAACCCCAAAGTGGCACGGGCATTCCCTTGCCTCCGGGGAAGGACCGCGCGGGCGCCCAGCCGACTGCTGCTGGCCATCGGCCCCACACTCTGTGCCCCGAGATTCCCGAGCGCGTCCCCGTCCTCCCCGCAAGGGGAGGGTCAGGTGCAATGTCTGGGCGGCCCTGCTCCCGGGTGCCGGGCCCCTCCCGGGCGCCGGGCCCCTCCCGGGCCTCAGTTTCCCCGAGCGTAAAGACCCGCCGCCTGCGCGGGGAGAGGCCGCTGGCGGAAGAGCCTGACCTCGGGCTGGGCACCGGCGCGCGAGGAGCAGGCGCGCAGCAGCCATTTTGCTGCCCAGGGCCGGCTGGAGTCGCCCCTGCAGGCGGCCTCCCTCTCACGCCCCGCCCCTCCCCTCCCCAGTGCTCCCTGGCAGACTCCCCCCCACCCCCCCAGCTCAGCCTGCTCGCTCAGTCGCCATGGGAACCAAATTCTTCAGGGCTGGGAACAGATGCGCCTTTGGCCTTTTCACTCCCACTAGTGCTCCGTGGAAGGGGGACTCTACCTCCGGAGTCAGGACCCTGGAGACCCGCGCTCCGCTCCTCCTTCCCGCTCCCCGCGGTGGCTTACTTGTCCCCCCTAGCCTGGGGCCAGGCTTCTGAAGCTTCCGTCTCCGGATGGGGCAGGCAGGGCCCTGTAGTCCTCACCGGCGGTGGACAAGGAGGCGGAGCTGACAGTCTCAGTGTCTCCATTCTCCCAGGATGCCTGTCCTTTCCTGGGCAGGTCTCCTAAGCACAGTGCCACCTTGCCAGCCCGACCCCACCAGCTGGGGAGGCGTTTGACCTCATCTTAAAGACTGGAAGATGGCAGTCCCTGCTGGGCACTGATCTGAGGGGGTGGGAGTGGTGTGGGATCCCCCGCACACACACCTGTCTGTGAATCACTGCCCTGTGTGGGCTGCCGCTCTGACTCCCTGGCATGAGTGAGGGGGCAGGTCCTGGGAGCTGGAGCTGAGCAGCCCCCCTCCCCTAGGGTCCTTCTCACCTCAGAATGCAGCCCACAGCCACCATGGCCACGGCTGCTACCACCGCCACCACAGCCACCCTGACCACGGCGTGGGACAACACCACAGGCCGTCCCACGGTGAGCGAGGGGGTTGGCAAGGAGAGGTCGACAGGTCTGGCCCGCCAGAGTCCAGGCAGGACCTGACCCCCGCTCCCGCACAGGCGGAGCCTGACCCCGTCTTGGACAACTACATGCTGGTGGTGGTGGTGATGTCGCTCTTTGTGGGGGGGACCCTCGTGGTGCTGTCTGGTGTGTTGCTGCTCTGCAGGCGCTGCTGGGAAGTCCACCAGGGCTTCAACAGGTTTGTGCCAATCAACCTGCTGCTTTCCGGGGGGGGGGGCCCGGGGGTCCTGGGGCCAGGCAAGTGGCCGGCTAGTGGGGAGCAGGGGCACCATACCCGTGCAGGGACCAGGCCCCTTAGGACGCTGCCTGTGAGCATGAGCCCTGCAGGGACCCTGGCCACCTTGCTCTCCTGTTGTCTCGCCCCAGAGCCACGGAGGAGGCAGAGAAGACCACCACCACCTACCTGGACACCAGCACCCACCCAGCCCAAGGTGAGGTGCTGCCCAGGCCCCACCCCTGCCCAGGCCCCGCCCCCTGTCCACTCCTCGGCCTCCCCTCTCAGGCCTCCTGACCTTCTGTGTCTGTCTGTCTCCCCCACCAGACTGGGCGAAGCTCGATTCCGACTCATCTCTGTTTCCTTAAAGCCCGCGCGTAGGTGCTCACAGGCGCGTCTGAGTGAGTGAGTGTGTGAGCGGATGAGCGAGTGCCCGCCCACCTCCCTGTCCATCCCGGTGGTCAGTTGGGCCCCCTCGCTCCCTCCCCGTCCCGCCCACAGTCTGCCGGCACCAGGTGCGGCCCACCCGGGGCCCACCCTCTCTTGGCTCTCCTCGCAGACCCCGAACTGAGGGGGGAGGACCTCGAGGGCCTGGATGCGGAGACCGAGCGCTTCCTGTCCACCAGCTCTACCGGCCGCCGCGTGTCCTTCAACGAGGCTGCCCTATTCGAGCAGAGCCGGAAGGCGCAGGACAAGGGCCGGAGGTAAGGGGATCAGCACCCTCAGGGCTGGCGCAGAGCCTCAGTACTGAGCTGGGCGGTCATCCACGCTGTGCTCTCCCCAGGCCCAGCAGGGTGGACGGTGGGGCCAGGGAACAGCAGATTGCAGGCTGGGGATCCCTGGCCGGTGTGGGGTGGGGCTGAGCACAGGGATGGGCTGCTCTGTGGTTGGCACAGAGCAGTCTGTGGGTGTGCTTGGCACAGGTACACCCTGACGGAAGGGGACTTCCACCACCTGAAGAATGCTCGCCTCACCCACCTGCACCTGCCGCCCCTCAAGATCGTCACCATCCACGAGTGTGACTCCAGCGAAGCCAGTGCGGCGGCCCTGCCTCCGCCCTCAGTGCCTCCCAAGGCCAGCCTCGCCATATTCCAGGTGAGCACGGAGGGGGTGGCAACCAGACTTGGACGTGGCGGGAGGGATGCTACCCTCCCCTGGCAGGTGGCGCCTTTCCCACTCTCCGGGCCGACCCCCTCATCTCAGGACGGGGCGTGGGGCTGGCTGGATGCAGAGAGGGTGGCTGGGCCCAGCACATCCCCTCGCCCACCAGTGCTCTTTGACCTGTCACTGCTTCCTCCTCCACCCGGCTCTGTCCCACAGCCCCCGGGGAAGGCCCTCACTGGCCGCTCCGTGGGCCCCAGCTCCGCCTTGCCAGGTGACCCCTACAGCCCTTCCACGGGCCCTGCTGACTTCGAGATCAGCTCCTCCTCATCCAGTGACTCCGGGGAAGGCACCTCGGTGAGGGCTCCCATGTGTCCCTTGTCTCTCCCCGTCCTGTTTCAGGACAGGCCTGCCTGTGGCCTCCCACCTCCACAGCTCTCCTCGCCCAGCCTGGTCCCTGAACGGGCCGCAGCACACAGTGGGCTCCTGTGAACTGGGGAAGCTGCCCATGGGCATGAGCCCTGCGGGGTGGGTAGTACACAGGACACATGCACAGCCATTTCGAACATGAGTATGCTCACACATGCACAAGGCACTCAGGCGGCTGGACAGGGTGTGGTCAGGACCCAACCTAAGCCCCAGGGTACACACTCCCAGGCATTTCTCGGACCCCCTCTGCCCAGGGCTGGGGAGGACAGAGCTGGCCAGCACCTGGCTGAGCCCCTGGGAAACCTTTGGGCAGCATCCGGTGGGCGGAAAGAGCTCCCTGCTTCCCCTGGGTACTTACTTGGCCTGGGCTGAGTGGCAGGTGGGGGACAGTGGGGAAGGGGCCGCCTGAGAGCGCCTCTTCCCTCCTAGATGGACGCGGCTGCCAGGAGCACCAAGCCTGGTGGGCTGGGGACCTCCGCAGGGCCCCGGGAGGCAGGCCCAGGCTCTGGGGCAGGCCCAGTCCTGCAGTTCTTCACCCGCCTGAGGCGCCATGCCAGTTTGGATGGGGCCAGCCCCTACTTCAAGGTCAAAAAATGGAAGCTGGAGCCCAGCCAGCGGGCATCAAGTCTGGACACGAGAGGTGAGCTGTGGCCCCTGGTGGGGAGTAAGGGCCAGGCACCCTGCCCCAGGCAGCCACAGAGTGGGAGGCTCAGAACCCAGGGCGGGATCTCTGCTCCCGAGAGGGGTCTCCATTTCCTGCCCCAATAGATGCCCTGTCCCAGGTCTCCGAGTTGGTCAGGAGGGGGCCCGGGGCCAGGCACTGAGCTTCTCTGGGGCCCCAGATGGTAGTGTTTTTGGATTTGCAGTCCATCTGTCCGTCTACGGTGGTGGTGGGCAAGCAGCAGTGAATGGCATGGAAATGAATGTGGCTGTGTGCCAATGAAACTTACGTACAGCCCTGGCTGTTGTCTCTCAGTTGTTAGAGCATCGGCCTGAGACTGAAAGGTAGTGGGTTCAATTCCCTGTCAAGGGCATGTACGTGGGTTGCAGGTTGTTCCCTGGCCCCGGTTGGGGTGCTTTCAGGAGGCAACCAATCGATGTGTCTTTCTCACATGGATGTGTATGAGTGTGTCTTTACCCCTCCCGTCCTCCCTCCCGCTTTCTTTAAAATATCAATGGAAAATATATCCTCGGGTGAGGGGGATTAGCAAAAAAGCCCAAAACTTATTTACAACAGGTAGGGGGCCCCACTGGCCACCCCGTTAATCCTGCAGACCCAGAGGCATGTGGGGTCCGGGATGTAGGGCTTTACCGTCAGTCCAAGGCATGGGGAGGGGGACACCCCCAGCCAGAGCCCAGCCCTGCTCAGAGGAACTTAGGGGCCAGGCCGGGCCAGGCTGTGCTTGCTGCCTGTGGAGGAGGTGGGAGAGGGGACAAACTGTCAGAGAGAGCGAAGCTGCGAGGCTAGGGACAGTGCCAGCCTCCTTGTGGGGGCCTGGCTCCAGCCAACATCAGGGAGGGAGGGTGAGTTCTGGCCTAGCTGTCTTGCCACCCTGTTGGGAGCCCAGAGGCATTCTGTGACTCCTGAGGGTGACGCTAGTCAAATGCAGGTGCAGAACCGCCCAGAACCTAGCTCCTTGCTAGGTGACTATCCTCCTCACCCCCGTGACTTTACCCCGGAAGCTCCTTCCAGGCCTCTATGGTGGGGGGGTGGCCCATGGGGCAGGGGTGAGGCTGGCAGGAGAGGGCTTCGCCTCTCCCCTCATCCCCCCAACCTGTGCTTTACAATCCACTCCTTCCCACATTTGTGTTTTAGCCCAGCTGTGCCTGCCACCACGTGACCAGTTAGAACCCCCGCTGTAGCCACACCTGTCTTCCCTGGGTGCTCAGGGAACTGCCGCCGCCTGGGCAAAACTCACACCTGCACAGCAGGGTGCTTCAGGCCCGGGGGTGGGGCGGGGTGCAATGCCGGGCGGGGCCCAGGCAGGCTGACGTGCCTCCCTCTGCACAGGCTCCCCCAAGCGGCACCACTTCCAGCGGCAGCGAGCAGCCAGCGAGAGCATGGAGCAGGAGGAGGGGGACGCCCCTCACACGGACTTCATCCAGTACATTGCCAGCACAGGCGCTGCTCTGGCCTTCCCGCCCCCCTGCCCCTTTCTGGCCAGCCCCACCAGCCCGTCCCCCGCTCTCGGCAGGTATTTTTCAGTAGATAAAAGTGCTAGGGGTGCGCCTGTGGGCCCCTGCCCTACCTAGTCACCCATTGGTAGCCAAAGGAGTGCAGTCCGTTTCCTCTGCCCCTCCTGGAGGCTGCCCCCCTGGGGCCCCCTCTCCAGCAGGGGCTGGGGGCTGGAGGAGGGGAGCAGGGGGAGACTGGGGAAGGGCCCGGGGGAAGGTCCCCAGGACTAAATGCCGACTCAGGCAGGGCTTCTGAGAGTTCCCAGTGGCGTTCTCAGCCTGAGGGGCCCCTCTCCCACCTGCTCAGGTTCCTTCTCAAAAACTGCCCTGACCACATCTTCCAGAGGACCCCACCTCCACACACAGCCCCAGGGCAGCTCTCCTGAAGCTCTGGGCCCATGTCGGTGACATGGGGAAACCCAGGGAGCAGGGTAGGGCTCCTGTACTTCCTAGAGATCCCTTCTGACTGTGAATTGTCCTCCATTTCTTATCAATCCAAGATTGTGGGAGGGTGCTAAGTGGCATATCCAGTCACCCAGAGGTAGGGGACCTCCACCTGCTTAGTCCCACCCCACTGCCCCGGAATTAAGATGTTAGGAAGAAGGTGGCTTGGAGGAAGGCATCACTCTGGGGGAGGAGCCAACCACCTGCAGTGCCCACGGGTGTTTAGGTCACACTGTATAAGACACCATGCTTGAAAATCAGGCTCCAGGAGAGCTCAGGGCTAATCCAAAAAGCATCCCCCTGCAAAGGAGACAGCGTTTTAAAAAACTCAGCTTCTGCAGAGCCTGGCCACGGTGGAGAGTCCCCTCCATGCCCACCCTCCCTGACTGAACAGGGTGGCTGGGGAGGGCATGGGGGAGCCCTCTGACTGTTGCGCCCGGCCTTGCAGGCTAGAGGTGGAGGAGGAGGCAGGCGCCGCAGGAGGAGTGAACCCCGAGCCCCCCTGGGAGCGCAGCATAGGTGGTGCGGGGCCTGACCAGCAGCAGGAATCAGACAGTGAGCGGGATGCGGGGCTGGAGCACACTCAGACCATCTACCGAGACATCTGGAGTCTCCGTGCCTCACTCGAGCTGCATGCGGCCACCGCCTCGGACCACAGCAGCAATGACCGCGACTCCGTGCGCAGCGGCGACAGCTCCGGCTCCGGGGGCACGGCGCCCGCCTTCCCCCCGCCCTCCCCGCCCCCCACGCTGCGGCCCTCGGACGGAGAGGTGGGGGGGCCGCGCAAGCTGCTGCAGATGGACAGTGGCTACGCCAGCATCGAGGGGCGCAGCACGGGGGATGATGGGCCGCCCAGTGGGCCCGACAAGCACGCCTTTCCCAGTGTGGGCCACACAACCACCGTGGGGGGCAGCTTCGAAGGGACACCGGCGGAGGAGTTCGCCTGGCCGCGCAGCCCGCGGGCCTGGCCCCGCCGAACGCCGCGCCGGGACTACAGCGTGGACGAGAAGACAGACGCGCTCTTCCACGAGTTCCTGCGCCACGACCCGCACTTCGACGACGCCCCGCCCAGCACCGCCCGCCATCGAGCTCGCGCGCACCCGCACACCCACATACGCAAGCAGTGGCAGCAGCGTGGCCGGCAGCACAGCGACCCGGGCGAGCGCACCATGCCTTCTGCACCACCTGGACCCGAGCCCCGCCCCGCACGTGCGCCTCTGCGCCGTGGGGACAGTGTCGACTGCCCGACCGACGGTCGTGCAGGTGAAGACCCAGCCGGCCCTCCGGCGCCCACCATCCCTGCCATCGAAGAGGAGCCCGGCAGCGGCGGGTGCCCAGGATCAAGCTTGTGTGCCCAACCCTCAGGGGCACTGCTGGACAAGCTGGCAACTGGCTTCGAGGACAGACTCTTATTGCCACACCTCACCCAGCCCATTGACGCAGCCCCCACGCTGGCCACTGCCGCCGCAGCGCCCACGTCCCCAGACCACAGTCCGGCCTAATCCCCTCGCCCCATTCTCCTTTCCCATTGCGTGCGCAAGGCCTCTCCTGCCGGTCCTACCAGCGGCGCGAGGACCCGATGCGTGTGCGCTGAGACCACGGGTTCTAAGGCACAGGCGTACTGCCCCCGGCTCCACGCTGCCGCAGTGCGCCTGTGCACAGCTCTCTCCAGTCACTAAGCTGGGTTCCCGTGTCATTCCAAGGCACGGGCATCCTGGCTTATCTGGAGAGAGCCAGGCGTATTCTAATCTTCGTGCTCCTGAGGAACATCCGTGCGTCCTTACCCCATATAAACTCCGGATGGTGGTAGGGCTTCGTTGGAGGGACAGGTCTTGTCTGCGTCCAAGAGAGACAGTGCAGCTGGACTGTGTGAGGCGCATGTGCAGAGCGCCCCTTCCAGGGCCAACTGAGCTTCTAGGCATATTTGATGTGCAGCTGCAGAGTCCATGCCAGGGCGCATGCTTCAAGCCCGCCGGAACATGGACTTCAGGTTGCTGAGGACGGGTGAGGAGTGCACTGGCATGGCTGCCAATTCCCCAAAGCCGTTACCTCACTGGGGCCTGTGTTCCCTGAGTTCACTGCAGTCCAAGCCTCCTCCAAGCAATAACCACACCCTGCCGCTGCCCCCAGCCCTGAAAGACTCCTCCCTCTGCCCTCCTCTGGGGGTCTGCAACTGCCCTCCGCATGTGAGGGGCCTGCCAGCCCCACAGCCACACGTCCAAAGAGCCCCAAGACTCACCAGTGTTTAAGACTTACACAAAACCCAATCGGCCAAGATTTCAAGTTTCCCAAGCTTTATTTATTGCCAAAAGATGGGGCAGCTGAGCCACCCCGCCCCATCCCTCAAAGCTTCCTGCAGTCTGTGTACCATACAGTGATGGCGTTTCTGTTGTTTTAATGGTTGATTATAAATATTTACTGCATACTCTTGCTTGCTCTGGGCTTTCTCTGGGAATCTAGGTTCGGAGGCCTCGGGGGAAAGGGCCAAGGCCTGCAGTCACACTTGGCCCGGCGCTGTAGGAGCTGAGCCAAAGGGTGTGTTGGGCTTTGGAGAGCACAGAGGGCCGGTGTGGTCAGAGGCAGGCCCCAGGGGATGCCCGCAGGCTGCAAGACCTGAGACGAAGGCCAGCCCATGCACTCGAGGGTCCAGAGGGGCCCAGGTATAGACTCAAGATAATCCACCTGATGGCACGTCCTGCCACCCAACAATTCCCAAACACCCCTCACAACCACAGCTCAAATCGACCTGTTTTATTTTTTCTTAAAAAAAAAAGGAACCAACCAAACAACAAAAAGGCAGCCACCTGGCTCCCACGGGCACTGGGCATGCGTCTCAGTGGGCAGGCCCGTCAACCCCTGATGGGCTGCAGTTTGTTTGAACACATCACTAGGTACGGGAGGTGCTAACATGTAGCAAAGTAAAGAAAAGTCGGTGAGAACCAGTAGTCTAAACGTAAAGTGCACGGCGAGGTCTGTGCAGGGCCCGCGGCCTGGCCTCACCCTCCCTTGGCCAGGAAAGGGGCCTAGCACAGGATTGCAAAGGTAACAGGAGGTTGTATCCACTGCCCACGGTGGGGGAGGGGGAACAGACCCAGTCTCTGCTGTCCCCAGCCCTCCAGAGCATCCCCTCGGCTTCCCGAGGGACAGTCAGCACGAAGGGTGTGGCGGTGGCCTTCCTGTGTGGTCAGCAGTCGTTGGGAAGACGGAAGAGGACCTGGGTCATGGCACATGGCCAGGGCTCTCCGAGACGGGCTGCAGATGGACAGAAGGTGTATCAATCCCAGGTCAGCAATGTGCTCTGCATCCCAGGGGCATCCCACCCTGAGCACACTGTGGGGCAGGAAAACTGAGGCCGTCCCAGGGGCCGTCAGATACCTGGAGGCCAGGAAAAGCTCTGCTGACTCGAGGGGCCACCCTGTGAGCCACTCATTGCTCACTGGGGTGCAGCAGGGCCCTTAGAGGCCCTTTGGCTGGGCAGGGGCAGCTGCTGCCTCAGGCTCATACACCACTGCCCACATCCTGCGCAGGTGACAGGGTCTCGACCACTTCTGGGGCCTACTCCCCACTTCCTGGACTGGGGCAGCCAGGGATATGAGGAGGGAGTAGAGACTAGAATTATGGTCTCAGCTAGACCCCAACCACTCCCAACACCACTATTCTAGGAACAGCCTGGGACCGGGGCGGGGCAAGCTCCTCACCAGAAACCCAGCTTCCCTCCTACACAAGGGCTCCACCTCTTGAGTGACCTCTGGCCCTGACCCTGGTGGCAGTGATCAGACTGACAGGATTTCGAAGGGCAAAACTGGCCATAGTCAGCATGTCCATGAGGATGATTTGGCTGTTTGGGCAATGACCACTTCCGCCCACGCCCGCCATCCCTGCTGCGGCCCACCTATGGCTGACCGCCCTCACTGCTGCTTGCAGGCTGACAGCCGACGGATCTTGCCGCTAGTAGAACAGGCCTTGCGGGCAGGGTTGGAGGCAGCACTGGCCCGGCGCTCTGCCCTCGATCTGGTGCTTAGCTGCACTGAATCGGTGCCATTCATGCACATGCTCTTGGGCAGGCCCCGGCTCTGTCCATTCTGACTGGCCTCCTCTTCCGGGACTTGTCCTAGGAGGAGAGGGCAAGTGTGGGCTGATGGAGACCCAAGTGAACACCCCTCCCACACACAGCCGCCCCGTTTCCCACCCCCCTACCCCACACGACCCCACTGTCCTACCTGCAGGGGCTCTCACCCTGGTAGAGGGAAAGCTGGCTAGCTGGCCAGGACACTTGGTGAAGGACCAAGGTTGTGGGACCAGTACCAGTGCGGGCTTCAGCCCTCTCACCTGTTTGTAGGCTACACCTTGCTGGGCTGTCCCGTGGTTTTGGGAGGGGCAGGGCTCAGGCTGGGTGTGTCTCTCCCAGAATAGCCCACTGGGATGGAGGGATCAGTGCCAGGGACCTACCATGGTATGGCCCCACCCTCACCCTCAATGCATCCTGGCGGCCATTTGCCTAGGACTTCAGGCCCACTTGCACTCCTGTGCTCACTGAGGCAGAGGAGAGCATGCACGGAGCTCAGTCAGTGCACACCAAAACCTGGCTTGCTGCCTGAGGCCTGCCCTCCTGTGACATTGGTGGGAAACTAACCTCATCTGCCTGGAGCCCCCATCTCCTCTCCAACACAGAGCCCCCTCTCTGCCCAGGATGTCCAGGGCCCGACTCACGGCTTCAGGAACTTGCCACACCCACTCGTGTGTGCCCAGGTCAGAGATCATTCCTGCTCACAGGATCCTACTAGACAGAGTACGTAGGGGGTCTCAGCCCTCAGCACAGCATCTGAGACCTGCCCCACTCACCCTCCAGGCACTGTGCCCGAAGCAACTGACCAGACCCAAGGCCCAGCTCTCAGGGTGGATGCCAGGACCTCCATAGTGGGGAGAGATGAGAGCCTCTGAGGGTGACCAACCAACTAGGATCAGAGTGGGAGGGGTCTCCAAGAGCAATTCAGGGAGAAGTGGATGCTCAACTTTGGAAATGGACTGTCCCACTTCTGGCATGGAGGTCATTCCCAGGCGGGGGATCCCCACCAGGGAACGGCCACTCTGGCCTCTCCCACTGGCCCAAAGGGTACTTGGGACCGGGGTCTGGGGACCTGTCAGGACCCTCACTCAGCCTTGCTAGGACAATAGGCTGCCTGTTGGTGAGGGTGACACCAGGTGCTTGTCACCTGTCATGGGCCCCAATGTCCCTGAGATGCAGGACACCTTGCTCCTGTTTTGAGAAGGGGACAGAGGCTCCAGGAGGCCTCAGATCCAGGACTGGAATGTGGCCCGGTCTCTCAGGACAAGGTTCCTATAGGGGAATGGCTAAGCCAAAGCCACAGTGACTTGGGACCCTAGGAGCACCAGCCCCAAGCTGACCCTGTGGCCACAGACCCCAGGACAGCAGGACTCCTGGACCCTGCCCAGCTCTGCCAAGGACATCCCTCCTGAGGCCCCGCCCAACTCACAGGCCACCGCTGCATCATGGTTCTCTCTACAATAAAAACCTACCACACAGCTGCCGAGCCAGGGAGGGAGACAAGCATCACCCACACATAAGCGTTGGGCAAACCTTTATGTTGGGGCCTACAAACCAGCCACGAAAGGGGAACAGCACTGTGAATGCTGCGAGGGGACACATCTGGCAATAGGGACAGCTGCCCAGGCTTTCTCAGACACCGGAGAGGGTCAGTGAAGGCTTGTGGAGGATGCACAGGCTGGCCCCTACAGCCCAGGTGGGCAGGGTGGCTATGCTAAAGCAGGGAGCTCCTCCTCAAGCTCCTGTGCGCCCCCGGCCTCAGCTTCCTCTGGAGAAAGGTCTGTGTACTGGCTCTGCTGGGTGCCTGGCTCCTCTCTAAGCCCTGCCTCAGACGCCTCCTCGTCACCTGGGGAAGCAAGGCCACTGGTCAGGGTCGTTGTCAGGGCCAGGAGGGCCACTAGACCCTCAGGGCTGTCAGAGGCCTCCCCCATTACTCGACAGGACACGGTGTGCAGTCTGTAGAACTAATGCGGAGGGAGCCTGAGCAGCCTCTTCCCTCTGGATCCCACCTGCTTCCATGGCTGTCTGGGAGCCCCAGCAGGCCCTTGGGGTCTGTGCTGATGCAGATGGACCTGCCCTGAGGGCTTGGGGCCATTGGGGACATCCAGGATGGGCAGACTCACCAGGCACAGTGAAGTCCTGAGTATAGATGATGTCGTCCTCAATGTCAAAGAGGTCCTCCTCCCCGTCGTCGTCAGCACAGCCGTGAAGGTCCTCCAGGTAGGGCACCACAGTCATGCCGCGCCACCGGTCCTTGCAGTCCGAGCTTGGAGGGATGGGCACCAGCTCCTCAGCCAGCGGGTGCTTCTTCCGGAACCAGCTACAGAAGCAAGCACATCAGGACAGCCTGGAGCACCCAGATCCCCATGAGGGCCCCGCCCAGCCAGACACCTGAGGACACTCACCTGTGCTGCCTGATCTGTTGTATGGAAAACCTCTTGGCTGGCTCATATTCCAGCATCCCTGAGGAGGGGACCACGGGGGAGTCAGCATGGGCCCCTGCCCAGCTCTACCCCACCCACCTGGTGCTCTCTAGTGGTGCTGGGCCTGTAACTATGGGGACATGGCACTTGAAAATCCAGGGCCCTGTCCTATGGGGATTTGAAGAGCAATTCAGGCCCCAAGGCCCCATGTAGCCACCTGTGGAAAACTGCAAAACCATAAGCAGTGTGGCTGGAAAGACAAGGAGGGGAAATGGCTTTCCAAAATGAGACCAGAGCAGGCCAGACAGGACGCAGGCCCAGCCCACAGGTGTTGGACCTGTTGTCCACACACTTGGGAATGAGGAAGCAATGGAAGCCCTCTGCCAGCAGCCAGCCATCAAAAGCCTTCGAATCCGGTGGCCCACAATTCCAGCCAGGAGCCCATGACCCCTGAGATGGTAGCAAGGACAAGACCTGGGGGCAAGTCCCATACTAGGACAATGACTTGGAAAGGACAACACTGGCTCACGGCCCACCACCAGCGTGGCAGCATCATACTCCAGCCGCAGGAGACCCTAGAGCCTTCGGTTTCTGCTGCTCCCAACCCTCACTCTGTGTCTCCGGCTCCCTTCCCAGTGGGAGGACAGTCATGCCTCCTGAACAAGATGCAGAGGAGGTGATGGGGAGCAGTGCTAAGCTCTGAACACCACCGGAGGGAGGGCAACTTTGTGCTCAGGAAATAGCAGCAATTTTGGAAGCTAAGGTTCAGAATTGAAAATCTGAGTAGTGTGGGGAGGAAGAGAGGTAAAATCGTGGTGGCCAGCTGAGAGGCCCCGCCAGCATCTGCTTCCCATCCCTGTCCCCAGATCTCCACACCTGGGCACAACTGCCCCTTCCCATCATGCCTGGGGGTTCTGAGACACTTGAACTCAAGGCCAGGGTGGCTATAGAACTCACAGGGACACCTCCCACCTATCCCAGCTGATGGGCAGAGCCTCCAGGCCAACCATTCAGCTGTGCAATGGCCCTAACTGCAGCGCAGGGGAGGCACAGCCCACGGGCCCCAGCTGGCAGAGAAAACAAGGGGCCTATCCTGCCAGCATCTGGGGCCAAGGATGTCCTCTGCCATGTCATCACCCCACATGGTGCCATTTCAGGCATCAACAAGGTACAATGGGCACACGGGACACAGGACATGTAGAGAAAACACAAACTGACTGACGCCTATCCAGAGAAGGTGAGCCCACAACACCTGACCCTTAGCAGAGCTGAAACCACCAAGCATAGAAAAGCCTTATGGGGGGAGGTTGAGTGCCAAGCTCTGGGTCCACCTGAGGATGGGGTGCTAACTCCCTAACTATCCCACCAAGGTCGACAGGAGCCTATGGGCATTTGGGAGTGCTCAGAGGGCTAGGGAGAAGGAAAAGGCCAGGCCAACCTTGACCTAGGGGTCCCTTTAAGCCAGCAGTGGAACAGGTGGGCTGCTTCCTAACTGCTCACTCCTTCCCTGTTCCAAGAGTAATCCGGGCTGCAGCCCAGAGCCAGCATCTTCCTCAAAGTCCTGGGGTGGCAGGCGGACCTATGCTCAGCAACGGAAGCCCAACTCCACCTTCGATGTACTAAATGAACGTATATGTAAGAACCA
The DNA here is from genome assembly GCF_964339955.1 of Pipistrellus hanaki. Classification (NCBI taxonomy): domain Eukaryota; kingdom Metazoa; phylum Chordata; class Mammalia; order Chiroptera; family Vespertilionidae; genus Pipistrellus; species Pipistrellus hanaki. The sequence goes on from NC_140507.1 coordinate 70,578,933, forward strand.
GCTTGACTCAGTTACTAGGAAACTGAAGTATATTTGGGGCAGCTTGGGAACATGACTCGATCTTTCCAGCTGTGCCTTATGCAAAGTCTAGATATTGACTGAACATCCAATGAGGACAGGGTATAAGGTCAGCCACACACCAGAGCAAAAAGAATAAAAGCAGAAAGAGAACATGAGATGGTACTGCACTGATGAATCTTACACACCGGCTGGGTGTGCAACATCTTCATAAACTGTCTCATCCCAACTCACTAACTGCCAACCTCAGGCTGCCAACTAGGGCTCCCACCCACCTGTCCTCAACTTGCCAGCCCTGTGTGGACTCACAGCGCCACCTACTGCACTGACTGGGAAATGCAGGAGGACAGTGTGACCCTGCAGGCAGTAAGTACTATTTCCTTGGGGGTTAGGGGTAGGAGTCAGAGCAGACAGTGGAGCAAAAGGCTCAGCTTCCAGGGGGTCAGCCTTCTAGACACAGCCATTCTCCATGCCCCGCGCCCTCCATGCTTCATGGAGAACGGTGCTCCTACCCACCCTCGACAGACCCACATCCTGCCCCCCCAAGAGGGCCTCACCTTTCAGCAGGTCCGAGAGCGGGGGGCCGCAGTCGCCTGGGATCGTGTAGTCCCCCTTCCCGATGTTCTCAAACAACTTGTAGATGTTGTCCCCTTCGAAGGGGTACAGGCCTGTCGTGATGTTGTAGCTTCGCCCCCGAGCGGAAGGACAGAGGCCCAGTCAGTTGGGGCTTGTCCTGCAGCTCTGGCCCGAAACCTGTGTGGCACAGGAGCCTCAAACCACCCCCACATATAGGGCCCAATATGAAGGGGGGGGCAGGAATGATCTGGAATAAAGGGTGGTGGCTGCACCACTGAAAATACTGGAAACTGCTGAATTGTACACTTTAAAGTGTGGGTCACATGGTATGTGAATGCTCTCTCAATGAAATACAAACGCCCAGCTGGCGGCTGCCCTATGGCAGGTTCTCAATGGGGGGTAGGGGGGAGCTATGCCCAAGCATCTGCAGCATGAGTGCCACTTCAAGAGTGAACAGGGTCCCAGAGAACTCTGATAGGCCAATCAGCACGGTTATTCAAAAGTGCTCAGGGACATGCCTTATCAGGCCAGCAGACCAAAGCAGCAGAATTGGGTGTGGGGATGGGGAGCACACAGCGGTTGGCCAAGCAACACTATCAACTTGCCATGTCTGAAAATTCTCAGAATAAAGCATTAGGACATAAGGTACCCACAAGATGAATATGGCCAGTTGTCAACCAGTGGGAATAAAGCCAAATGGGGCCCCTGATAACTGAAGGGAACGCAGCCCTCATTCCCACCCACAGGGACTGGTTCCAGAAGCCCAGACCCAAAGCAAGGGTGGGTGAAAACGGGGGCCCATAGTCCACAGGCACTTACAGTGTAACCCCAGCCGACCAGATGTCCACCTTGAAGCCGGAGAAGGTGTCCAAGCCATTGGCAATCTCAGGTGGCTGGAATGCTGGGGAACCCTGGCTCGTCCTGCATGTGTCATCCTCAGCGAAAGGGTGCAGGGCCTGTGACAGAGCCAGGCGGCCTCAGGAAGTGGTTCCGGGGAGCACCCGGCCCTCACCCTGGTCCTGGGGTCCTACCTCGGCCACACCCAGGTCAGAGATCTTGAGCGTGCCACTGGTGGTGAGCAGCAGGTTGCCCGGCTTGATGTCCTTATGCACAATGCCCTGGCTGTGCAGGTACTCCAGGCCATCCACCAACTGGCAGAAGTACCTACAGGACACAATGGCCTCCTGGGGTCACCCAGCAAAACCATAAACAGGAGGCAACAGCTCGAGAGCCACCAGAGGGAGCAAAGAAATGACAGGAGGTCCCTCAGGGAAACATGGCTCTCAGGTAGGGCGGAGCCACTGCTAGGACACTGAGGGCTTTAGTCACTCCTACCCAAGGCACCTGGGGAGGGCACAGAAGGGCTCCTCCCTGGCTTCCCACCTCCCTCTCTCAATCAGACAACCCTTCCTTTCATATACACTGAGTGGCCAGATTATTATGATCTCTGAATGCATAATAATCTGGCCACTACGTGTATATCCTATATAATAAGAGGCAAATGTGCAAATTGTCCCCTCAACCAGGAGTTTGATGAGCAGGCAGGCTGGCCAACTGCCCATGTCCTTTCTCACTGGCCAGGCTGGCCGGACCTCACCCATGCATGAATTCATGCACCGGGCCTCTAATATATGTATATATGTATATATGTATATGTATATATATAGTGCGTGCGTGCACACACACACACACACACACAACCCAAGTGGCCAGATTATTATGTGTTCAGAGATCACAATAATCTGACCACTCAGTATACACACACACACACACACACACACATACACACACACACACACTAGAGACCCTGTGCATGAATTCGTGCACAGGTGAGGTCTGGCTGGCCTGCCCACTCAGGGTCAATCAACCGCTGGCCAGGGGGAGGGGCCATGGTGGGTTGGCCAGCTGACGCTGCCCCCTGGTTGAACTCCCAGTCAAGGAGACAATTTGCTTATTAGCCTTTTATTATATAGCCTGATATATATATATATATATATATATATATATATATATAAATAAATAAATAAAAATTTTTAAAAAATTGACTTCAGCTGAAACCAGTTTGGCTCAGTGGATAGAGCATCAGTCTGTGGACTGAAAGGTCCCAGGTTCGATTCCGGTCAAGGGCATGTCCCAGTAGGGGGTGTCGAGGAGGCAGCTGATCGATGATTCTCTCTCATCGATGTTTCTAACTCTATCTCTCTCCCTTCCTCTCTGTAAAAAAATCAATAAAATATATTTTAATAAAAGTTTGCCTGTATTACTTATATAAAAATAAAAAACTGACTTCAGAGAGGAGGGGAGAAGATAGAAACATCAAAGATGAGAATCATTGATCAGCTGCCTCCCACATGCCCCCTACTGGGGATCAAGCTACAACCCAGGCATGTGCCCTGACCCACAATCAAACTGTGACTTCCTGGTCCATTGGTTGACACACAACCTCTGAGCCTCACCAGCTGGGCCAGGTGGCCCTTCCTTACTCTCCGCATCAGCTCAAGGGGATGTGTAACACTCCCTCCCTCAACTGCTCTGGCACAGGCATAGCCATGTAGCCCCGCTGAAGCCCTCCACGGAGCCAGAGGCCCGGGCTCACCCCACTGTTCTTCCACTCACACCACAGGCCAGCTGGTCCTGCAGCAAGGAAGGGGATGCTTCTTCAGGGGGGCTGGCCAGCCAGCGGCAGTACAGATCATTGTCAGGGGCTTCCTGAGGATCAGGAGGTCTCAAAGCCTCAGGTGCAGGCACACTGGGGCAGAGGATGCACAGAAAGGGGCTGCTGGCCCAGGGTACTGGTACTGCAAACTACCCAAATTTTGAGTTTTATAGCACACTCGAGCCTTTAATTCACTGGTAATCAAAAAAAGTTATTGGAACACAGGATTGAGTCCTTGAAGCCCTAGGGTCAGTAGATGATATGGCAGGACAGAGAGGCAGCCATAGGCCTGGCCATGCACACTCACCCATGAGCCTGGCACACAGGAAACCGCTTCTCAGGCACGCTGTCCAGCATCTCCTGCATGCCACACACACAGTACTCCATGACCATATACGTGCAGTGCTAAGGAAACCACGGCCCAGCCCAGACTCCACCCCAGGCAGGACCTGTCCCCAGGGATAGCTGGGAAGAAGGCCCTAGAAGGAGATGGTGGGAGACCAGGAATAGCTGGGACAGGAGACCATAAGTGACCTCTAGTCTCAGGTCAGGAGTGAGGTACAGGGGAGAGGCTGCAGGACCAGACAGCTCAAGGTCAGGCAGAAATTCCACACACCTAGCTGTGTTTCCACCGAGGGGAGTCTTGAGACATGGACAGAGAAGAGCCACATGCTAGGAACTCTGCCACTACACCTGTGAGTCAGTGATGGGCACTTGTGGAAGGACACTGACCCCTCAGAGGAACCCTGGGCCCTCGTGAGCCTGCTTCTGGGAGCTGGAGTCAGCCACACATTCTGGAGAGAGCCTGTTCCCCTCAACAATGGGCAAAGTCCAAGGACACTCTTGTATTCCAGTCATACCTCTGGCCCCAGAAGGCAAGGCCCAAATGCCAGAGGTAGGGGGTATGCCAGCCATAGGGCTCCTAAATGTGGGGTCACCCAGACTGAGGCCAGGAAGTGTCTTCTCTCCAGACTCAGTTACTCCCATTTGGGCCATGGCGCGACAGGGGCACACCAGATAGTTCTGGAATAACTGGGAAGACAGACACACAGGTATCATGGCCCAGGTCCCCCAGCCCAATCCCGAAGGATATATCTTCTGCTTCTCCTCATTGTAAAGCACGTCCACTAGCTGGATGACGTTTTTGTGCCGCAACCTCCGCAGTAGCTGAATTTCCCTGGAGAGAGGACAGAGCATCAGCCAAACCCTCTGCGTGGTGGGATGCAGAGCTTGCCCTTGGGTGCCATGCAGAGGACACATCAGCTCTGAGGTGCCAGGAGAACTGGGAAGCTCTGCCACTGCCCCTTCCACTGAGCCAGTCTGCACAGGGACAGCACAATCAGGACACTTGTTACCCATTTTAGCTGGAGATGAACAATTTGTTTTGTAAGAGACCACACTCAGGGACAGCAGAGCAAGGGTGGCATGAGCACCTCGTATGCAGAGCTGTGCTTACGGTGCATCCCCAGAAATGGGGTTGTCATACAGAATGGCGAGGCCATGCCCACACCTTGCTGTTTCCTAAGGACACCCTCTTCTCCCAGTACTCCAAAGTCCTGCAAGGACAACCCCACCAGTCCTCGTAGAATGGACACGCCACTGTCAACCTGGCACCAACCACACCCGTTGGTTTCTGACAAGGGCTGGGCATAGACCCTGGGCACAACACTGCCTACTCTGTGCGTGGCCTTCCATGCGCCTAGTCTCCAAACAGTCTGAGCAGGTGAGGCACTGGGGGGCAGGAAGTGGTAGGTACCTCTTCAGAAGGTTGAAGTTACTGATGACATAGCAACTCTGCTCCAGGTATGTACCCAGAACTGCAGACAGGTACACAAAAACCTGCATGTGCACTCATGGCAGCACCACACAGAGGCCCAGGGTACAAACCACCCATGTGTCCATCCAGTGTCCTTCTACAGTGGAGCTCCACATGCCTGACTGCCCAAGCCCAAAAACATCTTTACTTTTTTCAAATATATATATATAATATATATATATATATATATATATATATATATATATATATGTATATATGTATATATATATATATATATATTTTTTTTTTTAATTGATTTTCCACAGAGAGGAAGGAAGAGGGATAAAGAGCTAGAAATGTCAATGAAAGAGAAACATCGACCAGCTGCCTCCTGCACACCCCCCACCAGGGATATGCCCGCAACCAACACACATGCCCCTGACTGGAATCGAACCGACGCTCTACCACTGAGCCAAACTAGCTTCGGCAGCTCAGTGCTCTTGTTGATGTCAATAAAGTGTGTTATTAAAAAAAAAAAAAAGAGAGAGAGAGACCCACTTGGTTAACTTAATGAGGCTGACCCACTGGGGAGGTGGGATAAGTGTGGGAGAGTGTTCACTTGTAAGTCCAGTAACTGGATCAAAGCACTCCATGTAAACATGTCAATCCCATAACTCACACCATGAAATAACACACACCATCAGCTCTGCAGAGACGGGAAAGTGGGAACCTTGTGCCCCAGCGGCAGGAGCATTTGTGTGGATGGTGCGTCAGGTGAGGTAACTGGAAACATGCCATTAGCATGACCCGAGCTGCCTACAAAAGAAATACAATGTAGGTGGCAGCCACCAAAACCAGCACTCAGTGACCTCGAGGGCACAGAGGAACTTCTATCACTGTCCCTTTATATTGTCTTCTTCTACATCTGCCTCTCTGACCAGAAAATGAGAATATTTACAGAAAAAGAAAGGTCCAAGTGCCCACCGGATGTAGGAAGTGAACAAGAGGTGGTGCCTTCCAGGTCAGGAAGGCTTGCCGCTGCCCTTGGGCACCTGCCCGTGGGCAATGCCCATGCCAAGCAGATTGTTCAGTGACTCTGATGAGCGGAAGAGAAACTGAAAAGCCACCTACACTCTCAGCCTGAAACACACGGGAATGGGTAAGGGAGACAAGGCCAGGACACAGCCTCTGCTCAGAACCACCTCACCTGCTCCCCTCCAGAAGATGCAGGGCAGGCCCAGGGCTAATGGCGGCTTTGACAGAGGGGCACTGAGCAAGATCCCCTCACCTGGTCCTTCTGCTGACACTACCTTTTTTTTTCTTCTTTTTTTTTCTTTTTTTAATATTTCTTTATTGATCTCAGAGAGGAAGGGAGAAGGAGAGAGAGATAGAACATCAGCGATGAGAGAGAATCATTGATCAGCTGCCTCCTGCATGCCCCCCACTGGCGGTCAAGCCCACAACCCAGGCATGTGTCCTTGGCCAGAATCAAACCCAGGACCCTTCAGTCCGCAGGCCAAGGCTCCATCCACTGAGCCAAACCCGCCAGGGCCTTCTGCTGACACTTCTAAACACAGGGCAAAGGGCCCTCAGAGGTGGAAGAAGGAATAAAATAAGGGGAAATTAACATTGCAGTTCAACACACACACTTGCACATACACGTTCACAGCAGCAGGATTTATAACAGGCACTGGATGGAAACAACTCAAAGCCCATCAACAATAAATAAACAAAGTGTCACCCATCACACACTGGGATATTCCTCAGCCACAGAGAGGAGCGAAGTGCTGACACTCCCTAAAACATGGATGGGCCTTGAAAAAAACGAAACTCAGTAAGAGGACCCAGACACAAAAGGCCACACAGTGTATAATTCCATTTATGTAAACCGTCCAGAACAGGCAAAACCAGAGGCAAAAAGTGGGTTAGAGGTTGCCAGAGGCGGGGAGGCGTCGGGGTTTCTTTTGGGATGATGTGGGGAAGGGTTTCCTCTGGGATGATGTGGGGAAGGGTTTCCTCTGGGATGATTTGGGGAAGGGTTTCTTTTGGGATGACGAGACGTTCTGGAATAGGTAGTGGTAAAGGTTTCACAATCTGTGGAAGTACTAAATGCCACTGAATCACACGGTAGGTGAGTTTTATGCTACAAAAATTGTCTCTCAATAAAGCTGTTAAAAAATAAATTACAGCCTCTGGCCAGTGTGCTCAGTGGTTAAAGAGTTAACCCACCTCTCTCGGGTTTAATTCCCAGTCAAGGGTTGTAGGTTGATCCCCTGTCAAAATCAGTCAGTTGGGGTACGTGTGGGAAGGCAACCAATTGATGTGTCTCTCTCACATTGTCTCCCCGCCCTTACACACACACCACACACACACACACACACACACACACACACACCACACACACACACACACACACACACACACACACACCACACACACACACCACACACACACACACCACACACCACACACCACACACACACACACACACCACACACCACACACCACACACACACACACACACACACACACTTGTTAAAAAAAAAAAATCAATGCAAAAAATATCCTTGGGTGAGGATTAACCAAAAATAAAATAAACAGCCAAGACCCGTTTGGCTCAATGGATGGAGCGTCGGCTTGGGGACTGAAGGGACCCGGGTTCGATTCCGGTCAAGGGCATGTACCTTGGTTGCGGGCATATCCCCAGTAGGGGGTGTGCAAGAGGCAGCTGATCGATGACTCTCTCTCATCGATGTTTCTAGCTTTCTATCTCTCTCCCTTCCTCTCTGTACAAAATCAATAAAATATATTAAAAAAAAAAAAAAATAATAAAATAAAATAAACAGTTCAGCCACAGGTGGATGATGTGGGATAAAGGGAAAGTCGGCTATAATTCCCCACATGCTCAAGGGCAAAGAGCCAGAATTCTACATGGACTTTGGCCCAGTGCCTCTTGTTCCCACTGCATCTCTCAGTCTCTCCCCCCCCCCCCATCAGGGAAAAACTAGGCAAATAGGGGGCCCCCCAGGACATTCAGTGCAGGCGAGCCTCAGTAGATAGTGTACCCTCTTGCTGTTGGCCTCACAGTGGAATCCTTCTCAATACTGAGGAGGGTAGGCATCCCAGCCGGTACAAGTACCTTGTAGAGGCCACTCGGGTCAGGAATGAAAGCCAACGAAGTTCAGGGCTCTGGTCCCCAATGCGCTACATCACAGCCATTTACCATGCAGATCCAATCACGGCAAGGAGGGCCCAGCCTGTCAGGCCCAGCAAGGACACTAACTTCCACTCCCAGAGCCATCACCACTCTGCCGGGATCTGGCCACAGAGTGCCAGGCCAGCCGAGGGAAAAGGAACAGCCTGGTGGCCAAGCACATCATACTGTGACTTCCCTAACACCAACAGCAGACACATATCAGAAACCATACTCAATAGACTGACACTGAGCTGTGGCAGACCGGTAGTGTGCACACAGCTTATCACACTCATGCACCCTTCTTCTAACCCAGAAACTCCATCTCTGGCCATGTGCCCTTCATACCCTTGAGCTTGTCACGAAACATGGCACAAAGTAACTCCCCACCACAGCAACAACACCCGCAGCACAGGGAGGACCAACTCAGCAAATATGAGCAGACCTAACAGGGACAGAAAGATAGATCGGCTTGGGCTGCAGGGCAGACCACGCCACAACTTTGTATGGTCCTAAGCAGGAGTGAAACTGTTTCATGTTTCTAAACATGAAAACAAAACAAAACAAAAAACACACATGAAGACAACTCTTTGATAACGTGAGTATTCTTTCAATTCGTCACTTGTGCAGTTGTACTGATGAGGGCCTGCCTAGCTGGACCCACTCACCACCTACACCCCGGAGTGTGCCCACCTGGCAGGGAACTGTCTATAGCTACAAGAAACCCTGCCCAAAGAACAAGGAGCAGGGGTGACCCTCAAACACCTTCTTTTGGGCTCGATCTGTGCAGTTCTACTGCCTATTGGAAAAACAAGTACATTCAATTTATTGTTTAAAAGTGATCCTTAGGGGAATTTTATTTTTTATTAAAATCTGTTTGGATAAGGTAAGAAAACAAATAAAGCCCTGGCCAGTTTGGCTCAGTGGATAGAGCATCTGCCTGCGGACTCAGGGGTCCTGGGTTTGGTTCTGGTCACGGGCACATCCCCAGTAGGGGGTGTGCAGGAGGCAGTTGATTGGTGTTTCTCTCTCATCTCTCCCTCTCCCTTTCTCTCTGTAAAAAATTATTTAAAAATAAAAAAGGAAGTGGAGCAAGATACAACAGTATTAAGATTACAAGAAATGTTTTCATTTTTACTTGATGCTTTTTGGAATTTTGCTGTTTTATAGGAACAAGCAAGGGGCCATGTACAGACCCACAGCAGCCTTGCTAGAGGATGCCCAGGAAGGAGAGAAAGGCATTCTGAACTGTCCCACCACTTGGGCAAACATTGTTCTTTCAGAAAAAAGCTTTGATCCAACTGAGGCTTGTCTGGAAGGCCTGGACATTCCTCTAAGAGAGCAGAGACTGCAAGGGAGTTTATTAAACCTCTCGCAGACAAAGAAGCCTTTTTGCCTTGCAGTGGGCTAGCTGGCAGCAAGGGCGCCCAGCTCTCCAGGCCAGGGAGCTGACAACTGTCCCCTCAGACCAGAGACCTGCCTGGGGCAGGCCCACCCGATTCTCTCTGGTGGACTTGTGGAACAGTAGAGCCAGGGCTCAAGAAAGGAGGTGCAGCTGCAAAACCAGTTTGTAATCCCAGCTGCAAAACCAGGTGGATGGGGCAGCTCTGAGCCAGCCCAGCACTCCGAGGGAACTCATCAAAGGGAACCTCTGCACGCAGGTCCAGGCCTGAGTTGGTGGAAGCGAGCACTGGCTCAGTGCCTGCTTCTGACACCTATGCTAATTGCCAGGTTGGCTGAGGATCACCAACCACTGGCCACTCTAGCCTGACTCCCCTCCAATTCTTCCCATAGACCCTTCAGGACCCAGCTCCACGCAACTCCAACACTACATGCCACATGTCTCCATCGCTCTTGGAACTTCAGCCGACCCTTCAGGAAACCAGGAGCAGGATGCCAGCGCCCTGTGGCCCTCCAGCCGGGTTCTGGTCATTTGTGTCTCTAGTGGAGCATGAGAGAATGAGGGAGCTCTGGAGTGCCCTCCAACTTAACCTTGGCGTGTAGAAACTGCATCTCCCGAAAGGGTGCCTTTATCACGTTACATTGTACCTTAGCAAAGTGTGTGTGTGGGGGTGGGCTTGTCTACCCTGACATGCCCTCCTTCATGGTGGAGTGTAGACCTTCTGGGACCTGCTAACCCTGCTACCATCAGTCAGTGCCCTGACCTACATACACCGAGGCCCCCTATGGCTAGCAGGGTGGGCTTGGTGGATGACTAGCCAGACAGATCAATGGGTGCTGGAACCCAGCCACTGGGAAGGGACTCTGGGAACTCCTCCTACCTCGGGCTGCTGCTCCCGAGCGGCTGGGGCCTGGGATGCACAGCAGCGGGACATCAAGTGGCCAGCACCAGGACAAATTGATGGACCAATGCCGATTCCATCCAGAGGGCTCAGTCAGGCGGGAAGAGCCCAGAGCCCGTTCCAGGACAGATGGGATCTGATGCCTAAGAGGAGCCAGGAGGACAAGGACAAGCCTGGAGAGCAGGAGGGAGATCCATTTCCAGGGCAGCATTCCAAATGCAGGAACTCACTGCCCTCACCTGCAGTAGTAGCAATCCGGCTGCCTGAGGGCCACATTGTCCCCACAAACTTCTAATGAGAAAACGTGACTTAGAGCCAGCAGTCCAGTGGGAGTTTCTAACTTGAAAGTGAGGCTTCCCTTGGTCCTCAAAGGGTGTCTGCTTTCAGGCCTCAGTTTCCCCAAGGACATACCATGGCTCCTGCCCAACCCTCACCTCACAGATGAGAGACTGGTACAGAGAACTGACCAACTGGCCAAAGGTGCCCAGCCACACCTTCTCCCAGTGTCTTCAAGGATGAGCTGTAAAAAGGCCTCACCAGCCCTGGATAGGGCTTGAGGACTGAAGGGTCCTGGGTTCGATTCCAGTCAAGGGCACATGCCTAGGTTGCAGGCTCGATCCCCAGTAGGGGAGCATGCAGGAGGCAGCTGATCAATGATTCTCACTCATCACTGATGTTTCTATATCTCTCCCTCTTCCCTCCCTCTCTGAAATCAATAAAAATATATTAAAAAAAAAAAAAAAAAGTCCTCACTAAAACACAACCCACCTTGCCCACTGCCCCACCCACCCTGCAGGTGGCTCAGAATACCAAGCACTAACAAGGAGCCTGTCAGTCCAACCCCAGTTCTCTGCTCCACCCCCCCCTCCACGCCCCCAGGTGTCCCAGAGCAAGTGGAAAGAGCCCAGCTCTCCTGTCAGTGGAAAGGAGGGAGGTGAGAGCCCACCCAGTGAGCGGCACTTCTAGGCCTGGCCTGGCCTGGCCAGCCTGCGTGGACCAGACAAGCCAAGGTCACAGTAAGTCCTGCTGCCTGGCACGTTAGATAAACCTCTTCTGGGACTCTAGAAGCTGGGAGGGGTGTGGGTGTGGGTAGGGCGGGGTCCAACCCGTGGCAGCAATAAGGGGACCCACGGCCCGCCATCCTGAGACTAGAAGGGGAAGGAGACAGAGCCCCCACCGCCCTTGGGGGACTTTTGATAGCAGATCTTGGCACCTCCAGGATATCTAGGGGGCAGATGGCGCAGAAGAAATTTATGTAAAAAGTTCACTAGAACATAAGCAATTCCCCTCTGGGGGTCACTGGGCCTGCAGTCAGGGATATCTAGTGACATTCAGACCAGCAGGAAGGGATAAGTACCCCCTGCTGACTGATAAGCCGGTGCAAACAATTATTTTTGGCAACTACAGGGTTCCCCTCCAACAGGATAAACAAATCGCACTGCGCCTGGTGCTAGTGCCATACTGGCTGCTCACTAAGCAGAAAAACTGACGGCCTCCAAGGCCGTTTCCGGGCAGAAACTCTCGGGGCCAAACAAACACTGGCTGGCTCCACTGGGCACCGAAGTTCTCTGGACAGCTGGCAGAGCCAGGGAAAGAGGGACGTGCCCCCATGGAGGACGATTCTGACACTGGCACTGAAGAGCCAAATGCACCAGAACCCAGCTAGCCTGACTTCCTGAAAGTACTTAAGCACCTTTCCAACCACACTTTCTCTGGCAGGGGGGGTGCAGGAACAGCTGGTCACCTCAGGGAGGAAAGGGAGGGAGGGAGGGAGGGAGGGAGGGAGGAAGAAAGGGAGGGAGGGAGGAAGGAAGAAAGGAAGAAAGGAAGGAAAAAAGGAAAGAAGGAAGGAAGGAAGGAAGGGAGGGAGGGAGGGAGGGGAAGGAAGGAAGGAAGGAAGGGGAAGGAAGGAAGGAAGCAAGGAAGGAAGGAAGGGGAAGGAAGGAAGGAAGGAAGGAAGAAAGGAAGGAAGGAAGGAAGGAAGGAAGGAAGGAAGGAAGGAAGGGGAAGGAAGGAAGGAAAGAAGGAGGGAGGGAGGGAGGGGAAGGAAGGAAGGAAGGAAGGGGAAGGAAGGAAGGAAGGAAGGAAGGAAGGAAGGGGAAGGAAGGAAGGAAAGAAGGAGGGAGGGAGGGAGGGCGGGAGGGAGGGAGGGGGGAAGGGAAGGAAGGAAGACCACCCCGGCGGGCTGCACAGGTCGGAAAGCCCACACTTACTTCTTCACGTTGGCTTCCCCATTGGGGATCCTCCGCAACTTCTTCTTCTTGAGAATTTTGACGGCTCTTCTGCACAACGTCTCCGAGTCCAGCACCTCCTTGACTTTGCCGTAGGACCCCTCCCCCAGCAGGTCCCCCATCAGGTACTTGCCAATGAGCTTGGCGCGCTTGCGGCGGGGCTGGTAGATGACCTCGGTGGAATCGATGCGGTGGATGAACGTGTCCATACCCACCGACATCAGCTCGCCCTCTGTAAACATGCCCAGTTGCTGCGGGTCTGCCACATCCATCCTGGACCCAAAGTCTCGACTCGCGCCGCAGGGCAGTACCTTATCCCCTTTATGGATGACCTGGTGAGCGGTTCTTCTTTTTGTCCCACTCCCACCCCCTCAAATTCCCTTCTCAAAAAAATAAAAGTCAACAGAAACGCGAAAGAAAGAAACAATCCTTCTTCGAAAAGAAACGATTGTACGAAACGTGAGTTCAAGAGGCGTGATGGTCCGAGGCCCGGGCGCCCAACGGTGCGCAGCGCCGCAAGTTTCAATGCGACCAGGGCTGGCAGCTCCGGGTCGGGCCGGAGCGTCCTCGGGGGCCCTGGGGAGGCCGGTGGGGTTGCGAAGTGCTAGGTCATCCTCCAGGGACTTTAGACCCTCCGGCAAACACGGACGCGGCCGGACCAAGTCTTCTCTGGGCCGTCCATTTCTAGCGGGCAGTGGCGCGCGCCCGGAGCCCCAGCAGGCCCCGGAGCCCCCAAAGCTGGCAGCTGAGCTTCGCCGGGGGCCGGGGCGTCTCCGGCAGGCTCGTGGTCCTAGGCGTCCCGAGAAGTGGCAGGTGCCAATCCGGCTCGGTCGGCTGCCGCCAGCCCCGGGCGCGTATCGGGGGTCGGGAAGTCACCTGGAGCACTCCCGCCGCAAGTAGCAACTTCCGTGGGAACCGGCCTCCAGGGCGCCCCCAAACCGGCCTGGGACACACAAGCGGCCTCGCGGGCGCCCCCCACCCCAAACGGCAGCCCGCGCTCGCTCTCCGACCCGAACGCCGTCCGCCTCGGCTCTCGAAGCGCAGGGGGACCGTAGAACTCCGGGCAGGCGAAGCGGCGCAGGCCACAGGCCCCGGGCCGGGGGTTCCCGATGCAGCGGGGACCGGGCAGCGCGTTCCCCGCCGCGGCCGCCCCAAGCGTGGAGCAGGAGGGGCGGCGTGGGGACCCAGCCCATGCAAGGCGGCCGCGGTGCCACCCGGCCCCGCCGCCGCCTGCACGCCCGCCGCCTCACTTGCGAGCGCCCCGGGCCGCCTCCCGCTTCCGCACCCGACACGCCGCCGCCATCTTGTTTACCTCCCGCCCCCGCCCTGAGCCGCCGCGCCGCCGCGGACCCGCCCCTCGCGGCGCCGACGTGCCCGCCCGTTGGCCCAGACGGCACTCCCCGCCCCGCCCCGCCCCAGCCGTCTATTGGGCCGTTTGGACCCGGGCGGGCGGCCGAGCAGAGATAGGTTCGCGCTCGGCTCCGCCCCCAGGGTGGACACTGCTTGCTCATTGGCCCGCAGAGGCACCCTCCCCTGGGGGCGGGGCGGGAAGTGAGGCTGCGGCGGCGACCTCGGCGGGGCTTGAGCCCGTGGTTGGAGGTTGGGGGTGCTAAAAGGCTCCCCGGGACATCCGTGAGGAGGGTGTAATCTTTGTGGGCCAGGACGCGGCTCGGGGACTTAGCAGGGTGCCTTCCAGCACCCCCTCCACCCCGGGACTTTTCTCCAGACGAGGTCAAGGGTTAAAAAATAGCCCACTTTGTCTCGTCTCCGGCTGCCGCTGTGTCTGCCCACCTGCAACGGATGGCGTGAGGAACTGCTCCAGCTTCCTGATCGAGAGGAACAAGCGGACGTACAGCACCGAACCCAATAATCTGTAGGCCCGCAGCTCCTTTCGCTACAACAGACTGGTTTACCGCTAGAGGGTGGGCGTGGAGCTTGGCAGCCGACCGCAAGGGGTGTTGGTCGTCCAGAAGCGGAGATCCGGCCAACGAAAGCCCGCACCTCCTACTTGTAAGAACGCCCGGATGGTATCCAGCATTTGATTCCCAAGAACAAGTACCTCCCGGAGCTGCGCATGGCCGCCATCCGCAGGGCCAGCGCCAGCCTGAACAGCCAGAAGCCCGAGAAGGTGGAGAGGAAGCGGGCTCGCCCCACCAAGAGCTCCTGAGCCCCCTGCTCCCCCCCACTCCCCCAAAGCAATAAAGGTATTAGCCAACTTTCCTAAGGGGGCGGGGGAGTCGCCTAAAATGGTCAGTTCAAGGCAGACCTTGATTCTGGGCCTGTTTCCTCCTCTACAGAGTGGAGACTTCATCCAGATTGACATTTCATGACCAGGCTTATCTCAAGGGTAGAAAGAATGAAGTATAGCTGGTGTCCCTGTTTCCATAAAGTAAAAAGGGGGACTATATATTCATATCTGCAAATGCACAGAAACAAATTCTGGAAGGATACTATCCTGCAATTCCCTAGCAGAGGGTGAGAGAGGTGAGCACGCTGGTCTCGGCCCTAAAGGAATTCAGGAATGAAAAGGAAGAACAGAGCTGCAGAGAAAGTGCTTTGGTTGAAAAAGGCTGACCTGAAGTTGATGCTGAAAATAACTCCCTTGTATCAGGTCCCTTCATTTCTACTTTTCTGCTTTTTAGCACTAGATTATTTGGCCAGAACTGTCTGTATGAAGCTCCTGATTTACAAGTCAAAAAGTAAAGACGTTGGAAACTGACACATCAGATTTGGGGTCCAGGCTGGGTCATGTGTCATGGCCCTTGAATTTCCTTAATTGCAAAATTTAGTGTGCCCATGTACATGTTGGGGACAATCCTTGAGTTTCATCAATCTTTTTAAATTAATTTATTTTAAAATTAAATGTACATCAGATTCCTCAAGGACCCATAGAAAGGGATATTGGTGGCCTGGCCCGAGTGGCTTAGTGATTGTAGAGTTGTCCTATACAAGGAAGGATCAAAGGTTTGATACCTGGTCAAGGACACACACACACACGGGCATCAGGGCTCCTGTTTTCTCTCTCACATTGATGTTTTCCTCTCTCCCTCCACTCTCTAAAAAAAAAAAAAAAAAAAATCAATGGAAAAACTATCCTTCGGTGAGGATTAACAAAAACACACACAAAAAAAACATATAAGGGGGATTAGTTTGGCTTTGGGGAGAGGGGCACCAGCAAGTCCAAATAAAAACATGCTGATAGGCCCAAACTCCTTTTTTTTTAAAAATATATACTTTTTAAGTTGATTTCAGAGATGAGAATCATTGATTGGCTGCTTCCTGCATACCACCTGACCAGGAATAGAACCATAGAATCACGACCTCCTGATTCATAGGCTGATACTCAATCACTAAGCCACACCAGCTGAGCCCCAAACTTCTTTTTTCTTTAATTTTTTTTTTATTGATTTTGTATAGAGAGGGAGAGAGAGAAACATCGATGAGAGTCATCGATCAGCTGCCTCTTGCACAGCCCCCCACTGGGGATATGCCCGCAACCAAGGTACATGCCCTTGACCTGAATCGAACCTGGGACCCTTCAGTCCCCAAGCCAACGCTCTATCCATTGAGCCAAACCGGTTTCGGCCCCCAAACTCCTTTGGAGAAGGAAATAAAGAACAGAGCACAAACTAAGGAAATAGGGAAATTAATGAAGCAAAAAATTATTCTTTGGCGGAAAACGGTTTGCCTCAGTGGTAGAGTCTGCGGACTGAAAGATCCCAGGTTCGATTCCAGTCAAGGGCATGTACCTTGCTTGTGGTCACATCCCCAGTAGGGGGTGTGCAGGAGGCAGCTGGCCAATGTTTCTCTCTCATCGAAGTTTCTAACTTTTTATCCCTCTCCTTTCCTCTCTGCAAAGAATCAATAAAACATATATTGTTTAAAAAAATTATTCTTTGAAAAGATGTAAAAAATTTTACAAAACTAGATTAGCTAAATTAGCCCAAAAGAAAGACCAATATCATGAAAGAAAGCATATTAGTCACCACCGACCCTACCAATATTAAACAGATTAAGTGCTAGGGACAATTCTATGCCCATACATTTTTTTTTTTATGCCCATAAATTTAACGTCCAACTTGAAATGCACCAACACCTTGAAAGACCCTAAAATGAAAGCTCACTCAGGAAGAAATACATCATCTGCATAGTCTTATATCTATTAAAGAAATCTGTAGTGAAAAAGCTTTCAACAAAGACGTCCACAAAATACTGCCTCACCAACTAGGGAAACAAAATACTTCTATGGAAATAAAGACTTCAGCCAAAACTGGTTTGGCTCAGTGGATAGAGCGTCGGTCTGCGGACTGAAAGGTCCCAGGTTCAATTCCGGTCAAGGGCATGTACATTAGTTGCGGGCACATCCCCGATAGGGGGTGTGCAGGAGGCAGCTGGTCAATGTTTCTAGCTCTCTATCCCTCTCCCTTCCTCTCATCGATGTTTCTAACTCTCTATCCCTCTTTCTTTCTCTCTGTAAAAAAAATATTTAATAAAAATTTTTAAAAATCAATAAATATATATTTAAAAACAAATTGTCTCACTTTTATATTTCTTTACCCATTTTCCTTGTCTCTGGCACTAGACTGGGATCACTGGGGCTGGTGCTGAATCTGGGTGTCTTGGTCACTGCTGTGCCCTCATGAATGAGAGCTGTAAAGTCCAGTACAGCAGCCAGTGGCCACAACTGACTAGTAAGCTCTTGTAATGTGACTGTCCAAATGGAGATATGCTGTGAATGTACACTAGATTTTAGAGGAAATGTCATTAAAATTAACTATAGCTGCCCTAGCTAGTGTGGTTCGGTTGGTTGGAGCATTGTCCTGTACACCAAAAAGTGGTGGGTTGAATTAATGGTCAGGGCACATAACCAGAGGGCAGGTTTAATACCCAGTGGCATGCAGGAGGCAACTAATTGTGTCTTTCTCTCACATCGATGTTCCTCTTCCTCCCTCCCTCCAGGGCCTAAGACCTCAGTAGAGCTACTCTCAGCCTCTCCTGGGACCCTCTTGTGGCCTCAGCCCTTTTCCCAGCAGAAATCCTCAGTTGAGGCTTTTTGGCCTCTCACTTCCCACTTCTATTTCCCTTAAAGGGGGATTAACAATACTGTCATCAAATATTAGGCCATTGGTAATGAGATGTACTATTATTTCATGAATTTCCACAAAAAAGATTAAAGAGTGGGAAATAATGCTTTGGGCAGTGTGGCTCAGTGGTTGAACACTGACCTATAAACCAAACAGCTCACAGTTCAATTCCTGGTCAGATGCCTGGATTACTGGCTCTGTACTCAATAGGGGGCATGCAGGAGGCAGTTGGTCAATGATTCTCTCATTGATGTTTATGTGTCATTCTTCTCCCTTCTCTGAAATCAATAAAAATGTATTTTGAAAAACGCTGTGTGTTAAAAGCAGCAGCCTGACCTCGGCAAACTATGACAAACGGGAATAATCATAGGGCAAGACGGGAGTATAAATTCTTGTGATAGCCCCAAGAAAACCTTGTCCTGAATTCCCCATCCTCACCAACCTGCAGGTTTTGCTAAGGATCCTGGGTTACAGGTGTGGGCCCCAGGTTATGAGTGGGAGCCTTCTGATTATAAATGGAGGGATTTGCAGATACTCATGTCCAGCCAGCTCCCAAACCCACTAACCCCTGCGAAGCCCTTTAGCTTTCCCAGCACTGATCACAGATGTCCCCAGAGGCCCCTTCACCGAAGACGGAGGGAGCCAACTATCCTGGTCACTCTCCAGGCCAGCTGCTCCCATCCTGGGTGACCGTGTGGATCTGAAACCTTTTTACCTGTTTGACACACAAGCATCCGGGGAGCCTTGGCCATGGCCCCACCACCTGCCCCTTGGTGGCCACAGGTGTTCACACAGACCTGGAGCACATCCTAGAATGCAACCACAGCTGAATTCCGAGGGAGCCTCGGGCTCCTGAGGGGGTCCACTTGTCAGGGGTAGGGTCTGAGCTAGAGGAGCAAATGCTTTGTGTGCGTGGGGGGGGGGGGGGGGGGCGCGGCGTGGGCCTTGCTGTTTTGTGGTCATAGCTACAGTTGTGAAGTGGCAGACCTTTTTTATTTATAGATTTGTGCAAAGGGCAGCCAATCAATGGTTCTCTCTCCCTCCCTCTCTGAAATCAGTAAATTATATATATGGAAGCACCCTGGCTGGTTTGGTTCAGTGGATGGAGCCTACAGACTTAAGGGTTTCAGGTTTAATTCCAGCCAAGGGCACGTGCCCAGTTTGTGGGGTGTACAGGAGGCAGCCAATTAATGGCTCTCTCATCATTGATATTTTTCTCTTACCCTTCCTTTCTGAAATCATTAATTTTTATTATTTTTTTAAAAGTAGGCCTTGATTGGTTTGGCTCAGTGGATAGAGCATTGGCCTGCGGACTCAAGGGTCCCAGGGTCGGGGCACAGGTTGCTGGCACATCCCCAGTGGGGGTGTGTGTGTGTGTGTGTGTGTGCAGGAGGCAGGGGATTGATGTTTCCGGCTCTCTATCCCTCTCCCTTCCACTCTGTATAAAAATCATAAAATATATTTTAAACAAAGAAAAAAAGAAAGTAGGAACCCTCCCCTTGACTGGAGAACATGGAGAGGCCCATGAAGGGAATGGGAACCTGAGGGGAGATACTACATTCAGTCCAGCAATGGCCACCTCTGTGGGTACTTAGAGATGCCAGGTAGCTAAAACTGCAGGTCTGGGTTGGGAGAATCAAGGGGAGGGGCACAGGGAAGATAGCACAGGACCCTGAACATTCCCAGACATGTCATAGAAGCTCCCGACCCCCCCCACCCCCCAATATCTGTGTGGCTGTCACTGTGTTTACAGCAGGGACCCTCACTATCCAACATTCTGGCAAACACTAGAAGTCTTACTGGACCTGAGCCTCCAAGTACTGTGCCCAGGCCCAATACCCTCTGCCGGACGATTGGCAAACTGCCGAGAGCCGCAGACACTTGGAAGAATGGGTTGCATTCTGATGAGGTAAGTCCGCTTTTTATTAACTACTTGAGAGGGATGAAGCGGGAGGAGTGGGTGGCTCCAATGCCAGGCCTGCCGTGCTTCACGGGCTTGTAGGTGATGGAGAACTCACCCAGGTAGTGGCCGATCATCTCAGGCTGTGGAAGGCAAAGAATGGACCTGGTAAGTGACCAGGGGAGGGCAGGCCCACACCCACCCGGGCAACACAGCCCCACCACACACCTTGATTTCCACCTGATTGAAGGTCTTGCCATTGTAGACGCCCACCATGCTGCCCACCATCTCCGGCAGGATGATCATGTCCCGCAGGTGTGTCTTCACCACCTCTGGCTTCTCCATGGGCGGGGCCTCCTTTTTGGCCTTGCGCAGGCGCTTCAGAAGCGAATGCTGCTTCCTCCGCAGGCCCCGGTTTAGCCGCCGCCGCTGCCGGGCACTGTACAGCTGCATCAACTGCTCACTGGGGGACAGGCAGGACAGAATATGCGGCCTAAGTCCTGGCGGATACCCCACCCTTCACCACTAACACTATGTTCCCTATCGTGCCCCAAAGCAATGTTCACAGCCAGTCATTCCTTATATACAAGAGGAATCCTGCAAAATCAGCAACCTGCACAGCACTGTCTAGAAATGAGGAAGGACAGGCTGCTCAGGTGAGGTGGTGCAGCTGGAACTTTGTGGACTAAAGGCTGTGTTGCTAGAGGCCTCAAGAACCCAGGAGAGCCGAGACCAGTTTGGCTCAGTGGATAGAGCGTCGGTTTGGGGTTCGATTCCGATCAAGGGCATGTAGTACCGTGGTTGCGAGATGATTCTCTCTCGTCGATGTTTCTAACTATCCCTCTCTCTTCCTCTCTGTATAAAAATCAATAAAATATATAAAAATAGTTAAAAAAAAAAAAAAAAAAAAGAAGAACCCAGGAGAGGAGCCGAGCCTGAGAAATGCTCAGCCTCCTCTGTGTCCCCAGGAAACTGGATCCACCACGCCTAGACCCAGAAACACCTTCAGGAGAATCAGGGTTCCTCCCTCCTTCCCTCCTGTTTGGAGACTCAGACCCAAACCCACCCTGACCCTGGGGACAAGAGTTTTAAGAAGCATAAGTCAGACCACCTAGAAGCTTCCAGCTTTGACCAAATCTTAGACCTGGGGTTGCAAACTCCCACCCACAAGCCAAACCTGGCCCGATGCCTGACCTTACAAGGCTTGTGAGCTACAGACATTTGCGTTTTCAAGTGAATGAAAAGTTGTCAAAGGACACGTTAACATTCTATTAATGTCAAACCTCTGAACCGCAGCCCAACTACATTGGATCTAAGGCCGAGTCAGCAAGTCAGGCTGCAGCTCCTAGCCCCTGAGACCCCCTCCCGCCGCCATCCCTCCCCCCCCCGGTACGGCCGACCCTTACTTACTATGACATGTCAAGCAGTTGATCCAGATCCACGCCGCGGTAGGTGAACTTGCGGAAGGTCCGCTTCTTCTTCTGCTCCACTTCCGCCTGCGTGGGCCCGGGACACGGGACAAGGGTGAGCGGGAGCCCGAGACCCATCTCCCACCCCGACGGCTACAGCGGGTCACCAGACGCAAAGGTCGTGCCGAAAAACGCAAGGCAGGCCCGGCAGAAAAGCCCGTGGGGACACACCACCTCGGGCGGGTCCGAGGGCGCGGGAGGCTAGGGGATTTGGCTGAGACAGGAGGGCATGTACAGGCCTTTCCCTCCGCGGCTGGTCATGACATCTACAAGGACCGCGCACCCACATCCAGCGGCTCCGGAGGACTGGGGAACGTGTCTTAGAGGCACGGCCTGGCCCCGGCCTCCAAGGAGCAGCCAGAGCCAGGATGGCGCCGGATAAGCCCGCATAAACGAAGAAAGTCGCAACACTTACCATCTTGTCTGTTCCCCGGAAAGGCCAACCCGCTCGGCGCCTGCGCAATTATCTCCGGTTCGCCCACGGCCCCGCCCCTTGACGCTGCGTGCGCAAGCACTTCCGCTCCTGGAGGAGGATGTGCACCCTCTGCTGTCCGGAGGGTACAGCGCAGGCTACGAGGGCAAAAGCTTTTTTTTTTTTTTTTTTTTTTTTTAAGAGGATGCTTTGTAAAAAATATATATATTTTTAAATGGATTTCAGAGAGGAAAGAAGAGAGAGAGAGAGAAATATCAATGATGAAAATCACTGAGCGGTTGCCTCCTACACACCCCCTACTGGGGATTAAGCCCAAAACCTGGGCATATCTCCTTGTCAGGAATGGAACTCGGAACCCTTCAGTCCGCAGGCTGATGGCTCTATCCACAAAGCAAACCAGCTAGGGCAGCAAAAGCTTTTTCTTTCTTTCTTTTTCTTAAAAAAAAATATATTTTATTGATTTTTTTACAGAGAGGAAGGGAGAGGAATAGAGAGCTAGAAACATTAATCAGCTGGTACCGGGGATGTGCCCGCAACTAATGTACATGCCCTTGATCAGAATACAACTTGGAACCTTTCAGTCCGCAGGCCGAGGCTCTATCCACTGAGCCAAACCGGTTTCTGCAGCAAAAGCTTTTGTTAAGGACTCGGACACACAGCCGAAACCGGTTTGGTTGCAGGCACATACCCATTAGGGGATGTGCAGGAGGCAGCTGATCGATGTTTCTCTCTCATCAATGTTTCTAGCTCTCTATCCCTCTCCCTTCCTCTCTGTAAAAAAAATCAATAAAATATATTTAAAAAACAAAAAGGACTTGGACACCACCTTCAGCCACCTAGAGTTTGGGCAATTCCTGAAGTCACTGCTCCTTTCAAGCCTCATATTTGTGCTCTATAATCTCCATTAATGGAACCCAACTAACAAGGATTTATGGAGCACTACTGTTTGCAGCTGGTGCTGTCTGGTTTTAGTCCAGTGTTCCGTAAAGGAGCTGATCCTGTTGTAATAGCTAGTTGTTAATAACAGGGAAGTAGTGAAAGGAAGGCCAAATATTATTAGGCATGTCATTTGGGCAGCTTCACAGGAAACTTCACAGGAGCTGCTGGTCTATTCCCTGCAGATCTCTGGGAAGGGACCGGACGGGGAGGAGAATAGATGTATGCCCGGTAAAGTTGGGGTGATGTTGGGAAGGTACCTGTCAGGGACACCTGGGAACAGGTCATTGGTCAGAATGAGTGTGGCCAATGCAAGGGCATGAAATTTGGGATACTTAATTTCCTAAACAAAGGAGTTCACTCTTGTGCTCTGTGCTCTTGGTTCCTCCTATGCTCTTGAGACTGTTTTTTAAAAATATATATTTTATTGATTTTTTTTGCAGAGAAGAAGGGAGAGGGATAGAGAGTTAGAAACATTGATCAGCTGCCTCCTGCATACCTCCTTTTGGAGATGTACCTGCAATCAAGGTACATGCCCTTGACCGGAATTGACCCTGGGACCTTTCAGTCCACAGGCCGAGGCTCTATCCACTGAACCAAACCGGCTACAGCTGCTCTTGGGACTCTTATTGCTCCTGACATGCTCTCCTGCATTCACCAACATGCGGACCCCAACAGCGATTCATGAACTGCAGCTAGCCCATGGAGCGACAATTCTGGACACTGGCTTTGCTTCTAGTTCCACTGGAACTCCAGCTACACCTCTTCAATGACTGGAATGGACTTTGGAAACCCATGGTTGTAATTCCACACAAATGAAATTCACTTGGGGACGGAGGGCATGTATGGGAGTGGGGGTGGGATTGGTAAGGTATGTATACATATAATACCTTCGTAAAAAAATGAGGGTGGGTGTGAAGAGATCAGAGCGCCGGAAGAATGGCTCCTCTGTGAATAACACACCCAATGGCAACTTGGGCCTATTCTTCACAGGTGGCAGGACACCATGACTTTCCTGTGACATTAAGCCCAATACATGAGAAAAAGACAAAGAAAAAAAGTATGCCAAGGGATAAAGTATAGGACACCTGAACATTACTGCATAGAGAGGATGACCGTTAGAGCCCAACAAAACATGCCTGTTTCTTTATAATACACGGGTGGCTATCTTTACCATTAGTGTTCTTCCTTTTCTTTGTTGGGGAATAACCTTTATTAGTTGAAATTCATAGCCTGTATTAAGTGTTTTTTCACTCACCCTGACTGGTTTGACTCAGTGGATAGAGCGTCGGCCTGTGGACTGAAGGGTCCCAGGTTCGATTCCGGTCAAGGGCATGTGTCTTGGTTGTGGGCACATCCCCAGTGGGGGGTGTGCACGAGGCAGCTGATTGATGTTTTCTCTCTCATCGATGTTTCTGACTCTATCCCTCTCCCTTCCTCTCTGTAAAAAAAATCAATAAAAAATATATTTTTAAAAAACTTAACAACAAAAAGTACATTAAAAAAGTGAGGAAAAAAGAAAAAAAACAAACAAATAAAAACCACTCATCCTGCCCTGGCCGGTTTGGCTCAGTGGATAAAGCACTGGCCTGCGGATTGGAGGGTCCTGTGTTTGATTCCGGCCAAGGGCACATGCCCGGGTTGCGGGCTCTATTTCCAGTGGGGGGCCTGCAGGAGGCAGCAGATCGATGTTTCTCTCTCATTCATTGATGTTTCTAACTCTCTCCTCTCTTCCTATCTTCAATCAATAAAAAAATATATTTAAAAAATCATTCCTCCTGTGAAAGTCTCAGAAAATTCTTTTTCTTGAGATATCATAAGGACCCCAACTCCAGCATCCAGAGGGAAGAGGACACCCCAATTTCTCTGATAACTGAGCTGTTGTTGCAGAATGGGAGGTAGTCCCCGTGAGGAACATGTTAATACAGATAGTAGAGCCAGGAGGAAAACCCAGGAGGGGTGGGACTACGGCGTCTAACATGGTCAGAAAAAGGCATCCCTGATAAGAACCAGTCAGCCTTAATTGACAAAATTATATAGTTAACAACTACTGGTATATAACAGCTGCTAGGTTTGTAACATAAATTAATAACGGTAATAGCAAAAAAAGGAACAATGGACTAAATAGGAATACTGTTATTTTTCATTGATTAGAGAGAGAAAAAGGGAGAAACACTGATTTGTTGTTCCACTCACTTATGGATTCATTGGTTGATTCCTGTGTATGCCCTGAATTGGGATCAAACCCACAACCAGGAAGTTAGTGTCCATCTGAAGGTGATTCTTGTATATTAAGGTGTATATGGTACCATAGGACCCAGCAATCTCACTTCAGGGTGTATACTCCAAAGAACTGAAAGCAATGGTTTAACCAGATTTGACAATCATGTTTGTTTATTTATTTTTAAAATGTATTTTATTGATTTTTTTACAGAGAGGAAGGGAGAAAGATAGAGAGCTAGAAACATCGATGAGAGAGAAACATCGATCAGCTGCCTCCTGCACACACCCCACTGAGGATGTGCCCGCAACCAAGGTACATGCCCTTGACCGGAATCGAACCTGGGACCCAGGTTCAGTCCTCAGGCTGACACTCTATCTAGTGAGCCAAACCGGTTTCGGCTGCACACTCATGTTTAAAACAGCATGACTCAAGAGGTGAAAACAATCCAAATGTCCATGGACAGATGAGTGAATAAGCAAAATGTGGTGCGTCTCCACATTGGAACACCATTCAGCCTTTATTTGTTTGTTTGTTTATTTATTTATATTTTTTATATTCAGCCTTAAAAATGAAGGAAATTTACAGCTGCTACAATGTGGATGAACATGCTCAGTGAGATAAGCCAGACACAAAAGGACAAATGTGTGTGATTCCACTCATAGGAGGTCCTTAGAGGAGTCAGATTTATAGAAAAAGAAAGCAACCCTGAAAAAAATGGTGGCAGAGTAGGCGGATGCTGCATGGACATGCTCCTAGGAACAAACTGGAATTACAACGGAAACGCTTCCTGAATAATCAACGGAAAACTCACAGGAGAGAACCCTGATACCTAAGGACCGAAGGTGGAGACCACATAGAGACTGGTAGGAGGGGTGGAGGCGTGCTGGCCAGGCACCCACCAACGGGAACTGAAGTCCCAGAGAGA
This sequence comes from Pipistrellus hanaki, assembly GCF_964339955.1. Lineage (NCBI taxonomy): Eukaryota > Metazoa > Chordata > Mammalia > Chiroptera > Vespertilionidae > Pipistrellus > Pipistrellus hanaki. The sequence goes on from NC_140507.1 coordinate 70,604,637, forward strand.
TATCTCAACTGTGGGGGATGCCACTGAGAACCCTGGGATGTAACCTGGAAGCTGGGCCCCCCAGCAGAGAGCACCAAACTCAGGAGGGTACCCACATAACATCTAGCTGTGGAAAGCAGTGGGGTACTAATATCTACCAAAGAGTGGCAGCTGAAAGTTTGGGCACCCTCTTAAAGGGCCAACACATAAAAATTCCCTGTGGAGCCGAGGGTCCCAGGTTTGATTCCGGTCAAGGGCATGTACATTGGCTGTGGGCACATCCCCAGTGTGTGTGTGGGGGGGGGGTGTAGGAGGCAGCTGGTCGATGTTTCTCTCTCATCGATGTTTCTAGCTCTCTATCCCTCTCCTTCCTCTCTGTAAAAAATCAATAAAATATCTTAAAAAAAAAAAAAATTCCCTGTGCTCTGGCAGAGGGACAGTGAAGTGGACTGGAGCTGTGAGAGCCGAACCCAGGATTGGGGACTCAAGGGAGAGAGCTCAGAAGGCAGACACAAGTTTCCTGGGCTGAGTCATCCCCTCACACAGCGGAGGACATCTTTCCCTCATAGGCCACTGCCTGGCCTGGGGATGAATATAATGGATACACCCCATTGGAAAACATTTAGCACCAAGGCCACTTAAGAGATTAAAAGTAACAATTAACCTGGAGGCAGAAGCAACTGCCCAATCCTGTTGAAAATACCATTGCCTGGCTGGTGGCAGGCAACTCAGATGGAATCTTGCCCTAACAGGTTTGGCTCAGTGGATAGAGCATTGGCCTGTGGACTGAAAGGTCCCAGGTTCAATTCTGGTCAAGTACCTTGCTTGTGGGCACATCCCCAGTAGGACGTGTGCAGGAGGCAGCTGATCGATAATTCTGACTCTCTATCCCTCTACCTTCCTCTCTGTGAAAAATCAATAAAATATATTTATTTAAAAAAAAAAAAAAAAAAAAAAAGCCGGGACCGGTTTGGCTCAATGGATAGAGAGTCGGCTTGGGGACTGAAGGGTCCCGGGTTCGATTCCAGTCAAGGGCATGTACCTTGGTTGCGGGCATATCCCCAGTAGGGGGTGTGCAAGAGGCAGCTGATCGATGACTCTCTCTCATCGATGTTTCTAACTCTCTATCTCTCTCCCTTTCTCTCTATATAAAAATCAATAAAATATATTAAAAAAAAAAAAAGAAAAAGATGGAATCCTATTAGTCTGTGGACAGAGGCGGTATCTGGAGGCTTTGAGTCTTTGCTTGATCCAATTAGCCAAACAGCCTTTAACACTGCCCTGCACTAGAGATTGAGAGGTAAAGGAGCAGTGGTCGCCAACCAGTGGTCCATGGACTATAGGTTGTCTGTGAGGTAAGAAAGGTCGGTGACTGCTGGTATAGAAGATCTACCTAAAACATAGTCACCAACCCAAACAGACAACCAAAATAAGGAAACAGCCACCAAATGAAAGAACTAGTGAATTCTCCAGAAGAGATAAATGAGGCAGAGATAGAAGTTTATCTGAAACAAAGTTCAGAGTAATGATGTTAAAAATACTTAATAATATGAAAAAAGATATAGTAACTATGAAAAAAGAACAGTCTGAGATAAAGTATGACATAAAACAGCCGAAACTGGTTTGGCTCAGTGGATAGAGCGACAGTCTGCAGATTGAAAGGTCCCAGGTTCTGTTGGCAATAAATGAGCCTCAGCTGGTTCAGCGCTGCCCAAGCCCCACCCTGCGGGCCTGATGGTAGGGCGCCCTGGAGGCTGAGGCAGTGGCTTTCCTGCCCCACACACACAAAAAAAAGGTCCCAGGTTCGATTCAGGTCAAGGGCATGTACCTTGGTTGTGGGCACATCCCCGGTAGGGGTTGTGCAGGAGGCAGCTGATCCCTGGAGGCTGAGGCAGTGGCTTTCCTGCCGCACACACACAAAAAAAAGGTCCCAGGTTCGATTCAGGTCAAGGGCATGTACCTTGGTTGCGGGCACATCCCTGGTAGGGGTTGTGCAGGAGGCAGCTGATCGATGTTTCTCTCTATCTCTCTCCCTTCCTCTCTGTAAAAACTCAATAAAAAAAAACATATTTAATAAAATAAAATGTCAAAAATTAAAGACAAACAATCTTAAAGGAAGCAAGAGAAAACTGTTACAGTGGTGCCTCACACAACGAACTTAATTAGTTCCAGGAGCAAGTTTGTTATGCGAAAAGTTCGTTATGTGAAACGCGTTTTCCCATAACAATACATGTTAAAAAAAATAATTCGTTCTGTAGCATAAAATATGCTAAGATGACATAAAAAAAGATAATTTTTTGTTATTATTTTTATTTAGATACATCTAAAAACATAATTTTTTTTAAAAAAAACACACATTTTTTTAATTTTAAGACAGACTAAGTAGAGTCTACCGAATCTTGCACATCTTCATCCATTTTCTGCTTTTTGGCCGATGGTTTCATGAAAAACCTGTCCAAAGTCGTTTGTTTTTCTCTTTTCTCCAACATCTGCCGGAAATAACCGACAAGAGTATCGGAGTAAAGATCGTTGATCCTGTTTGCTTCAGCTGAATCCGGATACAGTGTATTGAGTTTAACTTAAAAGGACGACTGCCGTGATACGTGCTTGATTTAATTCGTAATGAAGAACGATTGCCGCGATACGTGCTTAAGTTAAGCGCAGTGACTAACGACTGCCTGCAGTGCCTGCGCGGAAGGATGCAATACATCGGCAGCGATCGTGGAAGCTCAGGCGACTTCGTTGTGTGAAACGAAGTTCGTTGTATGAATCATGAAATGAAGTTCGTTGTGTGCAGCGTTCGCTGTGCGAGGCGTTCTTTATGCGAGGCACCACTGTACCTATAAAGGAGCTCCCATAAGGCTGACATCTGATTTCTCATCAGAAACTCTACAGGCCAGAAGGGAATGACATGAAGAACTCAAGGTAATGGAAAGCAAGAATCTGAGACCAAGATTGCTATATCTAGCAAGGCTATCTTCAAAATAGATGGTCAAATAAAGAGCTTCCCAGACAAAAAAAAAAAAAAAAAAAAAAAGGCTAAAGGAGTTCACCACCACGCCAGCATTACAAGAAATGCTGAGAAGAAACAGAGAGAAACCTAGCCATACAGAATTAAAATGGCTATAAATAAGTATCTCTCAGTAATAACCCTAAATGTAAATGGATTAAATACTCCAATTAATAGAGGTAATCCTGTTACTTGCAGATTTTTAATATTTCCTACCACTTTTGTGATATACTATGTCAGTACAGTTTTGGTAATATTATTATACTCAAAATCCTTTTATTCTTAAAATATTAATGTTTATTGCATGTAAAATTATATGTAAGTTCGTTTTTCTTGAATAATTGGTGTTTATTGCATGTAACTAGTTTTCTTTTTTTTTTTTTTAATATATTTTATTGATTTTGTACAGAGAGGAAGGGAGAGAGATAGAGAGTTAGAAACATCGGTGAGAGAGAGTCATCTATCAGCTGCCTCTTGCACACCCTCTACTGGGGATATGCCCGCAACCAAGATACATGCCCCTGACCGGAATGGAACCCGGGACCTTTCAGTCCCCAAGCCGACGCTCTATCCATTGAGCCAAACCGGTTTCGGCAACATGTAACTAGTTTTCTTGAGATATTAATATTTATTGCATGTAACATTATATTTAAAATTATTTTTCTTGAAAAAAAAACAAACAAACTGAAGGGAAAAAAAAGAAAGCAACCCTGGCCAGCTTTGCTCAGTGGATAGATAGTGTGTCGGCCTGCAGACTGAAGGGTCCCAGGTTTGATTCTTCAAGAACGTTGGTTGCAGGTCCCTGGGCTCTGGTCCGGGTGTGTGCAGGAGGCAACCAATAGATGTGTCTCACTCCCCCTCCTTTCCACTCTCTCTAAAATCAAAGGAAAAATATCCGTGGGTTAAGATTTAACAAAAAAAAAAAAAGAAAAAAAAATAGAAAAGAAAAAACGAAGCACAATGGTGGGAGTCAGGGCTGGGGAGGGTGGGGAAGAATTAGTGTGTTTTTGTTTTGTTTTTTTAATCCTCATCCAAGGATATGTTTTTCATTGGTTTTAGAGAGGGAGAGGCAGAAAAAAGCACTGATGTGGGAAACATTTGTCAGTGGCCTCTGATCAGATCTTGTACCCACAGTGCCCTGTCGGGTAATCAAACCTGTGACCCTTTGGTGCACAGGACAATGTCCAACTAACTGAGCCACACCGGCCAGGGCAGGAAGACAGTGTTTTCGGTGGACAGAGTTCCAGTTTTGGAAAATGAGAAAGTCCTAGAGATGGTGGGAATGGATGCAAAACAACGTGAAGGTACTTAATGCCACTGAGCTGTGCACTGAAAAATGGTGAAAAATGGCAAATTTGATGTGCATTTTGCTACAGTAAAAAAAACAACAAAAACAACTAGTCCAGCCAGTGTGGCTCAGTGGCTGAGCATTGACCTATGAACCAGGTTAAGGTCTGATTCCTGGGCAGGCTCCATCCCGTGTGGGGCCTGCAGGAGGCAGCCAATCAATGATTCTCATTGATGTTTCTATCTCTGCCGCCGGACCCTTCCTCTCTGAAATCAACAAAAATACATTAAAAAACAAAAACAAAAACACGGCGAACACCGCGCCCGCCATGGCGGAGAAAATGGACATGTCTCTGAACATCATTAATCTGAGCGGGGGCTGCGGGGGCTGCGGGGGCTGGGCCGAGGCCGGGCTGGCTTCCGGGGAGGCCGCGGTGCAGAGTGCGGGCCGCTGGTGAGGGAGCCGGGTCCGCGGGCCCATCGGAACCGGCCGGGGCCTTGCAACCGCCGGAAACAACTTCCTGACAAGTGGCAACAGGACCTTTTCGACAGCGGCTTTGGCGGTGGCGCCGCGTGGAGACGGGTGGGAAACGGCTGGTGTCTAACCTGCATTTCCGGTGCCCGACGCTGATGCCAGGAACTCTGCGGAATTCGGGGCTCTGGAGGCTGCCGTGCACTAAGCCCGTCTGGCTGCAGCCTGGGAGCAGCCCACGCGAGCTGAGCAGAAGGCAGACCTGAAAGCTAGGAACCAGCCAGCGGCGCCCCTGGGAGGCTGCCCCGTGGACATGCAGCTCCTCCGGTCAGACACACGCAGCGGTGTGAACAGGCGGGATTCCCGCCTAGAAACCGGGGATCCGGAGGTTTGGGCGGCGGCGGCACCGGAGAGGCGCCCGAGGAGGAGTTGGAGCAGCAGGTCTCTGCGGAGGAGCTGGAGGCCCAGCTGGACGCTGACCGCGCGAGGATGGACACGGGTTAGAGCACAGCAAGTCCGCGCTCGGAGCTGGCCCGGACCCCGGCTGGGCCCTGAGGCCAATGATGGAGTTGTTCTTCTGTTTTGAAATAGGATTTAAAACTCGTGTAAAGATTTTTCTTTTCCTTTTGTATTTTTTTTCTGAAACAGTCCTGTTTTGTTCCGAGTTATTTTTTGGGATAAATTTACTGGTTGCTGTTGTGGAGGAGGGGGCGTTTTCACCTTTGCCATAATAAACAGAAACGAGTGTAGGAAAAGAACCAAACACACATATACAACCATGTACTACATAAATAGGGTGTGTTAACATACTGCACAATATTTCTAAATTACTCTGCTGTGGTAAGAGTATTTACTTTAACATCAGATTATTCTGTGATGTCTTTTAAACTTTTTGGAAAAATACATCATTTGTAAAGAAACCTTGATTTGGGTTCAGTATAATATTGGTTTTTAAAACTATGAATGTTGTTTTTCTTTTCTTTTTATGAGAAAGTGGGAGAAGATTACTTTGGAAGAAAATGGGCTTCTGTTTATTTATTATTTATTATTTATTTATTTATTATTTATTTTTTATTAAATTATCTGTGTACATATTTTAACATTGCTGGGCTTCTGTTTAAATGTTGAAATATATATATATGTTGTGAATTTAAGGAGCCTACAATTACCTATAAGTTTTACAGAACCACCTGCTTTTGGTGATTGTAAATAAACTCTCAAAACTTCCTTGAAAGGCTCCATACAGAATGTGTCAATTGACAGGAAAATTTAATAAATTAGTAAGTAAATACATTTTACAATGTGGTCTCTTTAAGGGCAATTTCAGCAGTTAACTTGAAAGAAAAAAATGTGTACATAGGTAACATCACTTGCAGTGAAATAAAGCTCAGAGTTTGTGCTCACACACACACACACACAAAAAAAAAAACTCCACAAAAATAACATATGTATATAGTAAGCTTCTTAGAAGACCCTCTAAGAAAATCACCAAAAATAAATATAATGAAAAGTCATTTTAAAAAAGACTTCTAGTATTTTGACTGCAAAAAAACCCCCAAACAAACCCAAAGCAAAACAAAACAAAAACACACACTAAGGGAGGCATAAAAGGCAAAAAAGACACAGAACTTAGAAAACAGTGAAATGGCTGAGGACAGCCAAGCATATCAGTAACATGAATGTGAACTGGCTCCCAGCCCGCCAAGAGGGTGCCTTCCCGGAAGAGGGAGCAGGTGTGGCCAGGTCCTGGGGTTTGGGATGACCTGGGTGAGATCAGAGCCTCCCGCCCCCTCCTGGCCTCCTCTTGCTTGTTGGGTAGGGCTTGGCTGGCACCAGTGGCTCTGCGGGAGCTGGGCTGCCTGGCGGAAAGGAAAGTCTTCAGGGAAGCTGAGAATCTCCTCAGCCATTTCCACGATCCTGGGAGAAGAGCCAATTAAACTCTACCCAAAGGAGGGTATGTCCCTCCCTGTCCCCCAGGGAATATATCATTTGGGCCACAGGGTGTGAAGGGTGTGACACGGGCTCCTGAGAGCCCTCACTGGCTGGAAATCCCTGTTTGCAAAGGCCCTTAGCCAGAGACCTAAAATTAAAAATCGAATGTTGCCAATTAATTTCAGTAATAAAAGGAGCAAAAGTTTATTAGCTGAGATGACCATGGAGTGATCCTGCTCCTTCCTGCTTCTGTAAACCTTGGTGGCAGCAGCTCCAGAGGGAACACGGGAGGCTGCCACCGAGGGGTTTTGGAGATCACAGTGAAGGTTCCTGGGCTGAGCCACTCGAATGTGCCGGGGAGGTGATGGCTGTTGTTAATTCGTTTATCTCAAGCCTGGCACATTGGAGGCATCAAACCATTTGGACAAATCTGCTTTTTTTTGGCATTTTAAAATCTTTTTCTTTTTTTTTTTTTTAAATATATTTTATTGATTTTGTACAGAGAGGAAGGGAGAGAGATAGTTAGAAACATCGATGAGAGAGAGTCATCAATCAGCTGCCTCTTGCACACGCCCTACTGGGGATATGCCTGCAACCAAGGTACATGCCCTTGACCGGAATCGAACCCGGGACCTTTCAGTCCCCAAGCCGATGCTCTATCCATTGAGCCAAACCGGTTTCGGCTGTATTTTAAAATCTTGATTGTGATCTTTAGAATGACAAAATAATGGCCCCCAATGACATACTTTGAGACCATGTCAGACTCCTAATCTCTAGAACTGTGAGAAAATAAACATGTGTTGTTTTAAGCCAGTTTGTGGTGATTGGTCCGTGGCCACAGGACAGCCACACCCAGAACAATTGGTGACAGCTGTTTCCCAGGGGTCAGACTCCTGGGACCAGGAACCTGTCCCCACTGTGCCACCTCTCCAAGAGGCCAGACCAGCCTCAGCCAAGGGAGTCCAGCCTGCAAGCTCTGACTCACCTCTCTTCTCAGGGTTGCAAATAGGGGCTTCAATGACTGTCAAAGTCCTGTGTAACTGGGTGAGGGACAGTCAAGAAAATGTCCAAAATATTGGAGGCTGGAAGGACTTTGCAAGCCAGGCCTATAGGTGTCCAATAGGAGGGGGCAGTAGCCCTTGTAGGATGTCAGATCCCGTTCCAACTTCCTCGCCCCTGGGCTCTCAGATCCCTTAGTCTCCTACCCCATCTCCCACTCATCTCTAGGATCCATGTGGACTTGGCCCAAGGGCTGTGAGCAAGCTGTCCTACTCCCGGTCCCAGCCCTGCCTCTTGGGCCATAATAAGTGTCCAAGCCAGCATGCTTTGTCCCAAGGCCTTGGCTGAATGCCCCAATGCCCACATCACCCATGTCAACAGCCCCATTTGTGCAAAGGTTGAGTGGCCTTTCCAAAGACACAGTCCAGGTATCACTCCCAGAGGGACCAGGGAGGCCTGGCCAATCCTCAGCCAGAACTGTCTGTATGTCTTTTCCTTGGCACCCAGCGAGTGGCTATGAATTCTAGAACCTCACACTGGCACTGCAGCTCTCACCGGGCCCCTGTCTAACTATCCTGAAACCCACCTCTGCCGGAACACAGAGACTCCTAGACCCACCAAGGCTGGGGCCAGCCCCCCCTGAAGCAGGCCTCAAGTCTGCAAGACCACAGAGGAGCCAGGACAGATGCAGGTCCTCCTGTGGGCGGGCTCTTCCCCAGCAGGGAGGGAACAAATGACACAACATGGGTTCTAATCCAAACGCACTTCTCTTTATTCAAACCAGGGTCAACTGGTCAGTGGGGATGCCCTGAAGCCACATGCGCGGGAAGTAGGCTGACAAGACCTCCTGGTCCCGATGCAGTTGGACGCGGGGTGGTTGCCAGCCAAGCCAGGCGGGTGAGCCCCCATGGTGCACTTGCAGACACCGCCAGATCAATCGACAAAAGCAAGGAATAAACAAAACGAAACACACTCAGTAGATTGCTTTTTTAAGCTCCAGAGTTTCTGGACCAACGAGTCCCAACCCTCAAAGCCAGGAGTACGGGGCCCAAAAATGCCCCTCACTTCCACCAGTGCCGACAGAAACCCTGTTTTAAATTAAAAAATAAGCCAGTATACATTGTAGAAAATTTATCTTAAAAATCTCACAATTTGTAAATGTATATTTTTTTCTTTAACATAAAAGTTTACAATATACGGTAAAACAAAAGGCTCAGGAAAATAATTTCAAAAAAAAAAAAAAAAAAAAAAAAGGAAGAAAAAGAAACCTGAAGTTTTGAATTAAAGCTGAAGACTTTTTAAAACCCTGTTGTTGAACCAGTGACTTTTTTTTTATTGTGCTGATGGGTTAGAGAAAGAAATATATTTAAAAACTTCAGTTCAGTCACCCACAGCCGCCTCCAAAAGCCTCACGTCTGCCCCTCCCCCCAAGGTTGAATCGCGATTTTTCTGCCAAGTTTGTGATTGTCACGAGTTCACAAGTTTCGAATCCTGGGTCTCAGCCATCTAGCCGCCTGCGTGGCACCAGCTAGCTAGCGTCGGTAGGGGTGGAATCCTTGAACATTGTGGTTCTGACCTCGTCCGAAGCCACTTCCACCAGCAGGGGGGCCCCCGGAGCCTGGCACTGAGGGGCCCCCATAGGAGGGGGGCTGCTGGCTGGGGTCTGAGAAACCCTGCCCAAAGCCGGCCAAGTCCTGTCCATAACCTGCGGGGAAAGAGTGCAATGAGTGGCCGGGTAAGCTGGTTCCCCCTGACAGCACTGGGCCCCCAGGAGCACGTGTCTCCAGAAAAGCCCACCCTAAAACCCAGCAGGACCCTGTCTCCACACGGAAACAAAAGAGTCTGAGACCTTGAGGACCCATGGTCTGTCCTGTCTGATCCTGGCCGACCCCCACCTGTCCCACAGTCTTAGGGCGGGAGCCCTGGTGGCAGAGCTGAGGGTCAGGAGAGACCCTTGGGCTTGGAGACACACATCACCTGGCTCAGGTTGGCAGACCCTGGGTTCCTAGAAAGTCTGTTCTCGAGTACAATGCAGGGTGAGCTCAGGCATGACTTTCAGGATCTAAGGAAACAGCTAATCTGCCCTAGCCTCCCTCCAGGATGCACCTCAGACCCCAGACGGTCCTCCCTCAGGAGTTGATCCAACCTGGAGGCTTCCATAACATGGGAGTGGGCAGGGACTACATGCGGACCATTAGGCTTCCATGACTCCAGCTGGCTGCGCCTGCAGAGCCCACCTGGGTGGGGCAGGTCCCTCTCTAAAAAGGACCCTGACCCTGCACTACTGGCCTCTGGAACGAGGGCAGCACTGCCTCGCTCCCTGCCCACCCGGACCACACACTTCGGACGAAGGCCATCCCAGGGCCCCCGGACTCCCAATTGGGGGCACGCTCGGAGGCAGAGCTCCTGGGTGGTGTCCCAGAGGGCAGTGTGGTTCCACCCCGCCCGGGACAGCAGAGGAGGCAACGTCCGGTGCCCGGGTGCAGGCAGGTGAGGACCGTGCATGAGGAGGCGCCACCTACCTAGGCCATATCACTGCTCAGCCTGACCATAAGAGTGTAAACAAAGTATGGGCCCGAAGCCCGCCGGGTCTTGAGAATAGGTACCCAGGCCTGGCGAGAGACGAGACCAGGGTGACTACCCCAGGGTGGTAGGGAGGGGACACACTCGAGATCATGTACACCCCCACCCAGGGCCGCTCACATGTCTGCTGCCAACACGTCCTGTTCCAGGCAGGGTCGAGAACCCACGTGCTCAGTGACCACAGCCCTGCAAGGCCCCGAAGGGAACAAGAGTGTACGATGCAGGGGTTCTGGGGGGCATCTGGTCAGCTGGCGGGACTGCATTTGAGGGTAAGAGTGGATCGACCTGCAGATATTGTGGTCTTGGGTGACACACAGTTCACACCACGACATGGAAAACCAGGGGGTGAAACTCTCATAGGAGACCTGAAGGCCCTGGCCCCTCACGGCAGGCAGGGGACTGACCCCAGTGTGGGGAGAGACCCAAGCTACACCCTGTCCTCACAGGAGTTCCCCCACTCAGCTGTCACCTTGCAGACCTGATTCAGAAGCACCTCCTCCATGACCAGCCCCTCGAGTGAAGCACAAAGCCAACGCCAAAGCCGGTACCTGCCCCAGACCAGAGCAAGACCACCCAGCCGACACTCTTGCCTGCACTCTGCACTCGGATAACCGAGGCACTGAAGGGACAAGCCTGCAGGGGAGTCCTCGGCCCAACAGCAATTGCAGCCCTCGCACCATCCTCCTAGGGGCCCAGCCATAGCCTCTTTTCCAAACCCTTAGGCCTGGGATCACCTGCTGTGCAATCCATGCTTTTCTACGATTAGTGCCCTGGCAAAAACCCAAGCAACCAAAGTCCCGCTTGACGCTTGCTTGTTCCTAGGTCACGTGAACTCTCCAACAACTCCCATACCTCAGACCACCCAACCCAGAAACACTGGTGGGAAATCCACCTGTGAGGGAGGAAGTCAGGGGGAAGCATGGCCACTCACCATACTGACTGTAGGGGAAGTCTGGCTGTGCCGTTGGGGGCTTGCTCATATCCGGGGCAGCCTGAGAGGGAGGCGGCGGGAAGGCCAGAGGTGCTGCCCCAGGAGTGGCAGGTGGAGGGGGGACCCCTGGTGGCGCAAACTGATCTGGCGGTGGAGGTGGAGGCCCATAGCCAAAACCTGCAGACAAACGGGACAGGAAAACAGACACCATGCTGGCCCACGGCCCAGACACCAGGAGCCTTCAGAGGATTCCCTCTGAAAGGCATGCGCGCCAGGCCCTGGGAACGAAGGTAAGAGACCGGCATGAGAACTGGGGGCAGCCGGGCCAGGGGAGCTGAAGCAGGCCCAGGAACTAGGTGCCTGTGGTGGGTGCTGGCTGTAATTCACTGCTCAGGAATGCTCATGAGAAGGACAGAAGTCAACCGTCCAACACAATCCAATCCATGTGCTTTGAGAAGACAAAAGTCACACCCAATCCATATTTCATCCTCAGGATGCAGATAATGTTTCTATCCACCCCTGGTCTTGTTAGAGCAGACACACCTTTTCTCTAAAGAGCCAAAGGCAAAGCCATCTGAGGCCCTGCTCCAGGCCACAGAACTGAATTGCTCAGTCCTCAGCCACTGGTGGTCACTGAGCCTACAAATGTGGCTGGTCCATGCTCTGGTTTCTCTTCAGATCGCATAAATCTTTCGCCTTTTACAAATGTGGCTGGTCCAACACTGCCCCAAAAATGACACATCTGGATCCCAAGGACTTATTAGTAAAAAGACTGTAGGACCCTTTATGTTGGTGAAATGATAGGTGGCCATCTGAGTTTTGTGAGGGGTTCCTCTTTACTATGGAACCCAGCTCCTAGAGAGGGGGAGAGAGAATTGATGTGAGAAACATCAATCAGTTTTCTTCTGTATGTAACCCAACAGGGGATCAATCGGGTAACCCAGGTATGTGCTCCAACTGGGAATCGAACCAGCTACCTTTGGGTGCACAGGATGACAATCAACAAACTACACCAGCCAGTCTAGGCTGCGCCCTTTTGTTCTGAGGGTACTGAGGTCAGAGGAGAACCCTAACCTTCCCAGATCTTCAACCACAAAGTAAAGCACAGAGGAAAGTGAATCAAGACCTGAAGCCCCTCAATTATGAATCACAGAGTTTAGGTCTAGAGACTCATTCAAGGCATGACCATGAGGAAGAACAAGGTCTCTGTGCTGTGACAACTCATGCGGCCGGCCCACAGGAGCCAAAGCCAACGAATGTGGAGTCCACAAGGCCAGCCCATCCTTTGCCTCCAGACAGAGGAACCAGGACAGGCTTTCTACTGCAGCCCCAGTGCGAGAGCTAGGTAGTCTATAAGAGGCGTGCTGAAAAGACCTCCCAAGGCCCCAGGACTTACTGAATTGTGGGGGGGCTCCGTAGCCCTGTGGGAAGCCCTGTGGAGGAGGGAACCCTCCAGGAGGGGTGGACACAATGTAAGAGGTGAATGGCGGGGGTGGTGGGGGAGCTCCTCTTCCCGCAGGGGGCGGTCCGTAGCCACCTGGAACACAGGACACAGGGTGAGGGAGAACATGCGACACACAACCCCCTCCTGCCCAGACCCAGGCCTGCCGGGGGCCCACTGCACTTGGGATTTCGTATTCTTCCCGTTTCCCGAACAAAGACTTACCAATTGCCTGTCCTGCTGGCACCCACATTCCTAAACCAGAAAACAAAGACACGGATTGGTGCTGTTAGACCAATGGCACCAATGGATGCCAAGCACTGCCCTGCCCTCGTACTCCTGCAGCCCCTTCTCAGCACGCCGTGATCCCAAGAGCACCAGGTACTGCTGACCATGTCCTCCTCCACAGGGAGGATTCAGAGAAAAGCCATTAGATCAATGGCCTGGCTCTTAAACAGAACCGTCAGAAGGGATGGAGGAAACACCCACAGATCAGAGACTCAGGTGCATGTGTGGCATCTCAGGCCTAACTACCGGCCGAGCATGGGTCCTTCACCTGCTGGTGGATGAGTGTCCGGAATTAGTAGTTTACTGGAGCTGTTTCATTTTGCAATAAATGCAGATTTTAAAAATGAGAGAGCAGGGATAAAGCCTTGAAATGTGTAGACAGCTCTGCAAAACCAGGGGTGTTGGGTGCCCTGGGTATAGACAGGCCAACTTGGCCTCCATCTGCTCCTCTCGGGACACTGCCACTTATTTGGGTTTCCAACAAGGAAGGAGGATCGCAGATCCCATCCCGGGGCTCCCCTCCCCAACCATCCTGCCAAGCTGTCCTAACCGCTCTCTGGATCACACACAGAGGACCCAACAGCCCAGCTGATGTCAGCCCAAAACCTGGGGAACAGAAAAGACCTAAAGAACCCTAGAAGCAGGACTCTCCTTCTAGCCAGGCGAAAACCTCACCTGCTCACCATCAGTCTCGAAACCCACCAGGTTATCCTGCCCTGTCTGTGGAAAAACCTAAGTAAACCACCCCAGACCGCAAGGGCAAGGATGCTCACTGCAGCCCTGCTGGCCCAAACCCAGACATGGACTTGGCCAGGACCCAAACACACCACTGAGGACCACACCACTCTTGAGAGGGACTTGGTGGCAAGGCGGAACCCAGGGACCCAGGGCCCAGCTGAGTAGGGAGTCCCACCTCCATCTGCATGAGCTTCCTCATGGCCCACCTCTGTGCTAACTCTGGGAAAGTGGGTGCAGTAGCTTGTTCTGGAAAGAATCTTACCTTGTGGGCCATATCCTTGCTGCCACGTAGGTGGGGGCTGGCCTGCCCAGCCATTGGCGGCACTGGGCATGACGCGGCTGCCCCACTGGCTGGCCCCTGGCTGTCCAGGCACTTGACTTTTACTGTCGCGAGGTTCAGCCCGTTTAACCTCCACCTAGACAAACCGAGGTCTGGTTCAGGGGGACGCACAGATCCCAGGCCCCTTCCCGTCAGACACACCCTCAGGTAACTTATGACTACACTTAGCATCTTATTATAACTTAAAACTAAATACTTAACTATATAACTTAATTAGGCCAGTAGCTTTCTCTTTAAAAAGTTTTTTTTCTGTTTTAATTATTACATTTAAAAAATGTTTCTCAGGTACAATGGATGTGACTGTGACATGCTAAGCCCTATGTGCTGCAGAGCAGGGACCCTTGAGCATTTTATGCACGACAAGGGTCTCTCAGCCAAGGTGAAAGAGCAGTATCCTCTTTCAACATCTCATAAACCCGGGACAGAGACCAGGGCCATTCCAATAATCACAGCCCTGGAACCACTGAGTGGCAGGAGCCCTCCCCTGGCCGCATCATGGTGGTGGGGGGATCTCTTGGGAGCCCACCCACCCCGCCCGCACCTTCAGCTCATACCTGAGAAACACAGTTGGTTTACTTAGGTTTTTAATTTAAAATGTCTAAAGGAAGATAAAGACTTACCTTCCCCAGGCTAACGCTTAAGAAATCTCAATTAACTCAAAATAATGTCAGAGGGAATGGATATGATAAAGAGCCTTACATTACATCTAACAAAAAGTAAACAAACATGCAATAAAATGGACATTTGGATCAGTAAGCAATCTTCATACTGTGTTGGGTCAGCAGCCCAGGACTCTTCCTCTTTGGACATGTCAGGAGCTACAGCCAGGGGAGAGGTCGGCAGAGCAGGAAGTGGTGTTACCCCACTTATGCTGCTCATTGCCCGATGGCAAAAAGATGCCCCACTTCCAGAGTTGTCTCAGGACTTGAGAATCCTGGATTTTTTCTTTTTGGATAAATTTTAATAAGTGGGACAAGAGATCCACATGGAGTCATACCTGGGGTCTTAGTCTAGTGAGCTAAATAACCATTATGTATCAGAATTCTGTCAGTGCTCCCTTAAAACAGAGGCACAAAAGACCCCTCTCCCCCTCCTGATGCCTCAAGGCCACTCCTCTAATGGGAACCAAGTTCCCTGAGCTAAGGTAACTGGGCAGCAGAACCAAGGGAGCGTCAAAGAGCTGAAACTGAAGGGTCTTCACACTCTCCTTAAGGAAATTGGGCTCCTGCTTACAAAGAAAAGCAGCCCCTGTAATAAAAAAAAGGTCCTGTACTCTCCTCCTACGGGAACTCAAAAATCACTCTACTCTGGTTTTAATTAAAGTGGGACGGGAGCCCGTTAGTCGGAAATCCCCACGGAAGAACTGGTGGGAATTAGTGAAGGTGCTGCGACAGAAGCCAGACTCAGCCGGCACAAGAAACCCTCTTAGTGTCAGCTCTGAGCGGTCCAGACTCAATGCCCTGCACCCCACAAGCAGGTGGCTGGCAGCCTGGCGCAGGGTCAGACCGTGCACTGAGCAGACCTTTCTGATCCTGGGCAGCACCTCACTTCTTCCACGTTTTAAATGTCACAGGACTTCCAACTATTGAATGTGTTTTTAACTGGTGTGTATTCTTGAAGTCCTCATGATGGTTTAAACTAAAAGCTTCAGTGAGTTTTGGAGTGAGGTATGTGTCTCCCACTTAGTTGGGTTCAAATGGGATTAAGCCTGCAGGGAAACCTGGGTACCTTGCAGGTATGAACGGCTGCCCTGTTGAACATCAGGGAGCAGGCCATCTGGGCAGACCCCAGTGCCATGCTTCCTCCAGTATCTCAATCAGAAGGGCTGGGCATGCTGAACCAAATGAGGAGAAACTGGGAACACACACCAACGGGACCAATAGGACTGCCGCCGGGGTGTGCTGAGCAGGCTTTACAAGGACCCAAACAGGGATCCTACCAAAACGTGGGCCCCAGACTTTGCTAACTACAAGGAATCCCACACGACAGAATTTCTGCCAGTTACTCACTTTACTGTTAAGTATTCCAAAAGCTGGAAGGGCCCAGACAAGTGAGTAGCTAAGGGCCACTTTCTGACAGTACCTCCATGGCGGCAACACAGTATGAAGATGAAACAACCAGAGGTCACTTGACTGCATGGAGTTAAGTACTATCGAGAGCATGTGGTTGGTACCGGAGTTTCACAGTAAGTGACCCAATTAAAACAACCAATCCTTCAGGATGTTTACATTTCTCTCAGTTTTACACGAAACCTGTTCTCAAAGGTTGGCTGCCCATCGCGAGTTGGATGGAACAATTGGAATACAGTTCAGACATCTGAAGGAGTGGTCACTGGAACCAAGCCTGAGGCAACCCACAATGTCACTGGAGGCCACTGCCCACCGCCCGACAAGGCTCCAGAGGTCCAGGTCCCACCCCACCGGAGAGGGTCCCAGCACCTCTCACCTGGACCTTTTCTACAAAGGAAATTTTGTTTCCAGTGACATCCCTCAGTTGCCTGAGACTTGGTTTGGTCTTAAGGTAAAATAAAACTACAACTACACACTTTTTTGCCCATGATGTCGTGAAAATGCATGTTGACAGCCTGGTCCACTGATTGTTCGTCCTCGAAAGTAATAAATCCAAAACCTAGCCAACGACGAAGAGTGAATCAAGGTAGCAGGGTGTTGTGACACAAAACAGGATGATGAACAGTATTAGGGACGGGCCGAAGGATCAACCCAGGGCTTCAGCGAAGCAAGTGGGGAGGGGCTGCAGGCCTATGCAGCGAGTGAGTGAGACAGGGAGAGCGGCCGGACGCCTGGGCCCAGCTCAAGCTGGGGTTCCAACTGGACACTTTGGAACAGCCAGGGCGCCTCTTAGGGAGCAGTAGCCTGAACAGCCCAATAGCGAGGGCCGTGAAACATGGCAGGAATGCCGTGTTGGTGCTAGAACATTCCGTGGAAGATAAGTACAAGGCAGGGAGCAGCTGAGCACTCCGCCTCAGTCGCAGGTGTCCTGTGGATGCACTGTTGCTTCGCTGAAACCCAGGGTTCTCCCCCTCGGCTTGCAATGTGCTTTGCAGCTAGTGCTGACAGCAGCCATATATTGTCCTAGGCGTTAACAATACGGTCTATACCACAGTTAGTGCCTCGCTAGGCTTATCCAACACCGTTGGGTAAGCCCAAGGAGTCCTGTCGAGATCACATACGTATGTATACAGGTATCTATCTGCACACATCTATGTAATAAAATACACAAAGATACAGGCCACAGCGGGTTCCAGCAGGTCAACTCTGCTGTCAGCAGCAAGAGCAAGAGGCACCATGTCATCAAAGAAAATTTTAAACAGAAAATAATTTAGCATTTTCCAAATGCAAGAAAGTGGCAGTATAAACGAAGTTTGGTTGGTCTGGGTGAGCGCGACCACCCGGGTAACGTGGCGTGTCTGGTCCTCAGTCTGTTGCCCTTGCTCCCGGGGCCCATCAGCTTTGAGCACAAAAGGACACATGGCAGACAGCTGCCAGGAGATCCCAAAGAACAAAATATGGGTGAGGGGAAGTGCCAAAGCCAAGAAGGGTCTGAAGATGGGCATGGGGAAGGGGCACAGGGACAGAGTTCTGTGGCAGAGGCGTGGAAGTAGGGGCAGGCCTGTGCTGGAGACCACCAGGAAGACCACAGGTAAAATGGCGGTGGGAGGATGGAAACAGAGAAGGCAGTTCAGAAAGTCAGGTGACAGCCTAGCAGGGAGGGGCAGCTCGGATGCAGGAGCCTTTGGTCTTATTCTCTCTGCATATGCATGCACACAGAATCTACATGTGGTGTGTGAGAGAAGAAACGGAACTACGACAGCAAAACTGGAGAGGAGACAAAGCTGGTGGGAGGGTGGGGAGCTGGAGAAAGGGATGAGGAGCAAAGATAGAAGCAGAATGAGTGGGCTAGAGGTCAGGGTTGCCATCTGGCAGATGCACGCAGAACCCCCGAGACAGGGACACTGCCTTAAACCAACAGGAGAGGGTGGGGGGATGATTCAGAGCCACTGTGAAAGCTTCTGGTGAGTAAGGTAGAAAAGAGCTATTTCTGGGACACCTGCAGACCAAGTGCTTCTCTGGGTGGTGCTCCTCCCCTCTGCTTGCCTAGCGCTGGCGGAAGCTCCCGGGGACTCGCAGAGACCTACGAAGCCAGGTGGCTGAGGATGGTGCGCACCACCGGGGAACGCAGGACCAAGCCCAAAGTTCTCTCCCCACCAGCCTGTCCTGCTTGCACCCCCAACCCTGGGCCCAGGGTGAGGACCGCAGGTGGCCTGGGAGGGGGTGAGAGATCTGGGGAATCTAAGAGCAGCCTCGGGATCCCCATGTCCTGAGGCTTCACAAGATCCGAGGCAAAGGTGAAACACAGCACGGGTGATAAACGCATAGTACGAGGTAACGTTTCTCAGAGTGCAGGAGTATCTGAAACCACGGGGCTCGCGAGGTCCATTGGGGCACAAGAGGCGGTGACTCGTGGGTAAGGAGCCTGGGGCGGGACGTCTAGGGACGCGTCTGTGTCAAGAGGCGACATCACCACTGAGGAAGCGGCACAGAAACACACTGAAACTTCGTTTACACCCCACTGGAGCAAAGCCCGCTCCCTCCTCTGACTGCAGGATGGCCTGTACCTGTGTGATATAATTTAGCACCTGGAGAAGAGAAATCTAAAGAGAGATCGTTAATCACAAAAATTCACAGAAAGGAAAACAACTTACTTAATATTACTATATTTACTATGGAACACTTAACATGTCACTAAGCATGTACGTCTATGTTAAAATTAAGACTATGACTTAACAGCTTAATCAACACAAAGGGAGGAGACATTACTTAATCATGGAGTAAGAGGATGGAAGTTCAAATGGCAAACTATTCTCCAGCATGGCGGGCGCATGCTGCGACGGCAGCCAGCGCTCTAGGGGTCTCCGCAGGGCAGGGCTGGAGGGCCTGGACCGGCAGATCAGCTCCTGGCCAGGGCCCAAAGCAGCTGATGAAACAAAACAGATGGGCAGGGACAAAGAGCAGCAGCCACACAAAAAACAAACAAAAAATAAAACCACCAAACCCAAAGGGCATGGATGTCAGGTGCTGGCTGGCCCCGGCCAGACGTGCCAGGGTGGGCTGCCCTGGAGGGGATGTGCCCTTCCTCCCGCCAGCCCCACTGACCGAGGAGAAAAATAAGAAAAACAGGAAAAAAGCATGAGGCGAATAAGGAAAACTCCACATTCAAGCTGAGCTGTAGCAGATCTGGCCTGACAACATGAAATGAGACTTCTGACTACACTGGCATGAGCTGAAGGCAGCGACAAACTACACTGGCATGAGCTGAGGCAGGAGACAGTCTTAACTAAGGAAGGTCACAATGGAAAAGGACACAAGTCTTTCAATGCACATTAAAGAACAGAAACTATGTTCAAATTCATGTCAAGTTGTAAAAACTTTAAAAGAATGAGCCAAAAAAAAAAAAGAAAAAAAAAAAAAGACAGTAATGTCTGACCTTGGGGAGCACAGACAAGCTGGGGGCTGCACAGGAAGAGCCTACGTTTTAATCGTTTGTCTCCAAACCACCCTTTACTGAGACAATGCTTGCTACAACCACCACCTAATTGTGAGATAGTTTGCCATCTGAGGGGGAAGGTCAAGGACAAACTCCATCTCTTTTACCTCGAGGCCTCTGCTTTTCTGCGTCGTAGATCATGACCACTTCTGTGACCTGCAAGAGAAAACGGCTGTTTGAGGAGCTGGATGCCACAGTGCCTATGAGCACCTCTGGCTAGGACAGAAGACCCAAGCCAAGTGCCTGCTGGGAAGTCTCCAGTCTTGGGAGTCCTGAGGCAAAAGGCTGCCTTCCAGAGAATGATGGTCCAAGACTCATGAGGCCAGAGGCCCAGGCCACCACTCCATAGGGGAGTCGACAGCCAGGAGACTCATAGGGCATCCTCCCCATTCAAAATGCTGGGATGGAAGGACCCAGAACACTGATGCTCCAGGACTTCCCTTGGTCAGTGGCCTGGTTGTCCTGCTGATCCAGCCCTCATTGCCCTCCCCCAACCTCTACTCCACTCAATAAGTATGTCCCTCTCATCATGTGCTCTGGCACTCCTAATCCCTGACCACTCAGCCCTCACACTCAATACCTGACAAATACAATACAGCAGCAGGTGGGGCCACACTACTGACAGGGCATTTGAGCAACAGGGGCCTGTGCAATGGCCCCATGCACAATTGCACCCTAGCCCAGTTTTTTCCTCTGCTGGCCCCATTAGAACTGAGTTCCCTGTATGACCCCGATTAACTCTAACCCCCATGAGATGCTAAAGGATTTTAACCTCTTCTAGAAAACAGGATCATCCCTGAGGGAAGGTCTGTAACCACAGAGGAAAACAATGAGCAGGACACGGAGCCAAGCATATCCTGTGAAGCCTGGCAGCCTCGAGCTCAGTGAGAACTGCCAGAGGAAGCAATGGGGTTGGGCCACGGTCCCTATAGTGAGGCTCATGCTGCTGGTACAAGAACCTGGGAATGGTCTCCACTCTGGAACTCCCCAGGCCGGCCCGCCCTTGGCTGCAGCTATCAGGGATGTGCACCATGTTTCGGATCCTGGGCAGGAGGAGCTAGCTGGAGGTCCCAGGTGATCTGGAACACACCTTCCTGCCATTGAGGGACAGAAGACTGGCTTCTCCCCAACACTCCCTAGTGCCTTACAACCAACCGGAAAGCCTCCTGGATGCCGGCCTGGCCAGTTTATATCTGCCTGGAAAAGGCGTGACTACTCTCCTGGATGGTAAATGGCCATGAAGGGAAAGGATGGGCTCTGGTTGCTCTGTTCTGGGGGCATGCAGGGCAAGAGGACAGAGTCACCATGCCCACTCCAACTAGGCCAAGGTGAGCAGCTGCTGCCTGGATGCTGCTGGTGCAGGAACAACTCACCACTCCGAATTTCTTGAAGTATTCCCTGAGCTCTGTCTCACCACAATTGTGAGGAATTCCACCAACAAATATCTTATTTGATTTACTGTTATCGTTCCTGGGTCCTTTCTGCTGTGTCAAGAAAGAAAAGTTGGTTAGACCATGCAGGGAGCCCTAGCACGACCCCCAGAGTTGTAAGTGCCTGCATGGGTTTGAGAGCCACTCTGAAAGTTCCAGGAAGTTCAAAGGGAACCAAGAACAGCATTTTCTCAGAGGCCCAAGAAAACCCAGGCCAGCACTGTGGTAGTGCTATTTCAAATGCATTTTAAAGTTGACTGTACTACTGTGTTCAAATATTCTGAACTACAACAGTTACAGAATTTAAAGGTCTACACTGTGAACAAGGATTTCAGGACAGTAAGGAAGATACCTGGGGCCTCCATAATTAATACTGGTTTTCAGATGGTGATTGAGGGACAGAAGGCTGGCTTCTCCCCAACACTCCCTACTGTCTTTACAACCAACTGGAAAGCCTCCTGGATTCCAGCCTGGCCAGTTTACATCTGCCTGGAAAAGATGTGACTGCTCTCATGGATGGTAAATGGCTGGCTTTCAGATGGTGATATTCAATCTGTTGACCAAAACCTCAGTTCCTGCCCTGAATTGCTGCCCCTCCCAACCCCCCCCACTCCTAATACCCTTTCTTTCCATTCAAGGAGCTTATGGGTTAATTCGCCCAACTGCTCTTGATTAGCAATTTTGGGGATGAATGAGGGTTCCACAGGTATGTAGATTATGGCCTGTGCCTATTCTGTCTTAAGAAAGCTGCCAAGAGACTAAAGGGCCGTTAATAACCAAAGGTAATCTGAACCCTGATTGGAGTTCAGTCTGAAAAGCTGTGAAGGTCATCTGTAAGACCGTCATAGAAATATGAGCAAGGCAGTGTGGACATGGGTGACATCTTAGGCATCTTAGTTGACGGGATGGGGATTCTGTGGGAGGCTGGACTTTTAAGAGATGCATGCTCCAGAATTTAGGAGTGGTTTATGCAGACAGAGATGAATATTAATATAGATAACTGGAAAATAATAAAAACGGATTAATCTAGTTTCCCATAATTTGTAAACTTTCCTAATAGAAATTTGGAAAAATAAAAATGGTTTCAAGGGTCTGAGGCCCCTACCAGCAGCAGCTAGGATCCTGCTAGAAATGCAGATTGCATGCCTCTACTTAGATCAGACACTTGTGTGTGGAGCCTGTGTGCAGCTTCTCAACAGCCTCCTGCCTGTTCTATTCAGTAGAGCTTTCTACGAGGAAGGAAGCATTCCTTCTCTGAGAACTTCGGGGTGGTGGAAGGGAAGATGTGGGCGGTGAGTGACAAAGGACAGGTCTGTTCCAGCTGACCCAGAACCAGGGGCCACACACAGCTCAGAGAATCTCCAGGAGTCACCACACTGGCCATTCAAGCGACTAGTCACCAGGTTTGTGTCTGGAGGGGAGCAGCTGCAGAGCTGGGAGGTGGAAGCCTCAGAGTTAAGGATGACCAGGCCACCAAGTACAGAGGTGAGGGAGTGGGGGAAAAGTACCGCTCGGCCCTTTTGGCAGGCTGAGAGTACTTGGGGCAGATAAAAGCAGATTGCTCCGATGATAAACAGGTGCGAGCTGTCATTTTTTTTTTCTAAGTAGACTAATAAAAATTCTCTTCTAGGCTACAAGATAAAAAAAATTTAAAGTGTTGAATAAATCTGAGAAATTTTCAGCTGGTCAAATGTCAAAGATGACCTTCAGTCACTCCTAATCTTAATCAGCAAAAATTCCAGATCAAAGACACATTGCCTAACTACAATGCTGTACATCTGAAATTAATATAGAATAATACTGAATGTAAATTGTAATTGAAAACAAAGAAACAAACAACAAAGGCACATATGTCCTTTAAACTGGCTGTTGAACATGCAAGGTTGCCCACCCAGCCCCTTACCCAGCCTTCTTTTGGCCGCGTCCTCTCTGGCTGCATTCCCCGAGGTGTACATGGCTTTGGGTCGATCTGTAGGAAGTTTCAAATGAGCCAGTTGTAAATATGAGGTTCTTTTCTCTAGAAAAGAAGGTGTCAACAACAGCAGCCAATAGCACAGCACAGTAGCACTTGCAACCAATCAATTTACACCATGTCCATATCCATACCCTACTTCAACCTCCAGTCTGAATAGAGAGCCTTAATCCTTTTATTTTTTTAAAATATATTTTTATTAATTAGCGAGAGGGAGCAAGAGATAGAAACATCAATGATGAAAAAGAATCATTGATCAGCTGCCTCCTGCAAGCCCCAAATTGGGAATCGAGCCCGCAACCCAGGCATTTGCCCTTGACTGGAATTGAACCTTAGACCCTTCAGTCCGAAGTCTGGTGCTCTATCCGCTGAGCCAAACCGGCTAGGGTGAGCCTTAGTCCTTTTAGATCAACCCCATAGAAAAGAGCCTTTAACATAAACATCTACAAAAGCTGAAGGAACCCAGTGAGCTGAAGGATAAATGACAGAGAAAGGGGCAAGGACCTCAGCTGCAGCAGGACTTACATTTCGACCATCCAGTGTGTGTGGTCTGCTGGCCAGCACTGTGCCCACACAGTTTGGGTCCTTAAACTTGACAAACCCGAAGCCTCGAGACTGGTTGGTTGTCTTATCTTTCATGATCACACAGTCCACAACTTCTCCATACTGGGAGAAGTAGCTGCGAAGAGTCTCTGCTCAGAGATCAGGACAGAAACAGAGACACACACCAGAGCGTTATGCACAGCATCACGGCTGGCATGCAAACATACATACCCACACACGTGCAAGTGCTGCTCTGTTTTTATTCATCAGACTAGCCTGGAAAGTAACTAGCCATTTTTCAAATCTCATTTTACTTGACTTTTTATTTTATTATTTTTTAAATCTTTATTGTTCAAACTATTACACATTTCCTTTTCTCCCCATTGACCCCTTCTAGCCCATCCCCTACAACTAGCCACTTTTAAAGTACATATATATATGTTTTTATTTCGGAGAGGGAGAGGGGAGAGAAACATCAATGATGCCAGAGAATCACTGATCAGCTAACTCCTGCACACCCCCACAGGTTGAATCTGCAACCAGGATATGTGCCCTGATCAGGAATCACACTGTAACATCACGGTTCATAAGTCAATGCTCAACCACTGAGCCACACCAGCTGAACCAACTAGCCACTTTTATTTATTTATTTTTTTTATAGAGGAAGGGAGAGGGACAGAGAGTCAGAAACATTGATGGGAGAGAAACATCCATCAGCTGCCTCTTGCACACCCCCTACTGGGGATGTGCCTGCAACCAAGGTACATGCCCTTGACTGGAATCAAACCTGGGACCCTTTTAGTCCACAGGCCAAGGCTCCATCCACTAAGCCAAACCGGTCAGGGCAACAACTAGCCACTTTTATTTTATTTTTATTTTTTAATATATTTTATTGATTTTTTTTTTTTTAAAGAGAGAAAGGGAGAGGGACAGAGAGCCAGAAACATCGACCAGCTGCCCCCTGCACACCCCCCATTGGGGAGGCACCCGCAACCACAGTACATGCCCTCGACCGGAATCGAACCTGGGACCCTTCAGTCCGCAGGTCGATGCTCTATCCACTGAGCCAAACTGGATTAGGCACAGCTAGCCACTTTTAAACTGACTCATCAACTAGTTTGGGGGCAGAGAAGGAGGATAAAGGATAGGAAACACATGTGGAAGAAGACATGTGGAGTACATCATGTCTTCTTATAAACTAGAAATACTGCAACTGAGCATGGTTTTGACAAAGGCATTCAGAATGAAGGCCACTTGACAACCAGCTTCTTCCTGCTACATCTGAACTCAGTGACCATGGGCAAAGCCTTACCCACTGAACTCTGCATGCTAATAGTCCTCCTACCTCCAGAACCTACCTCGGCCTTGAGCTAGGAAGCTGCAGTCTAATTTCTCCCTCAATTCTGCTGTGAAACATCAGGACGAAATTAACCTTTTCAAAGCCAATATTGCATTCCCCTGCCCCCTGCTAATGTCCAATCAAACGCCCTTTTATCCCAGAAATCAAAACAATAAATCAATGAAGAATTAAAGAAACCTGAGGTAGTAGCAAGAGACGAATTCACAACACAACTTGAAGACCAAGGTCAGCCTGCCTGCAACGCCTGGCATTCAGCCATGGCACCTACCTTGGGTGGTGCTCCAGTCAAGACCGCCCACGAAGAGCTTCCTGCAATTCAACAAGAAAACATTTAGGGTCAAATGGCTCTTGCCTTAAAGATGCTGCCCATCTGATCCATCCCAAGACAGTAATCCACACCACAGAAGGAGTTCACACAAACATGCTGACATTGTCACGGTCATGGCCATGGTCATCACCTGGCCTCACTGATTACAGATATGAAAAATGATTCTAAGACTTGCCAACACGGCAGGGTGAGTGTTATAATGTAGTAAAGACAATATGTCCAGAATTGTACATGCACATGGACAACAACCACAGCAAGTCCCTCCTCTAACACTTTTGAAATATTATTTATTTGCAATTAAGATCTAAGATCACAGAGGACAAACCAGAATGACAGCAGGAGTAGGGCAAAGCCTCAGATACCCACCATGTGATCATGAGCCAGGACCCATAAATCATTAGAAAGATTCCCAGAGCTCCAGACCCAGCACTGGAGTCCTAGCCCACATTTCCCCACTCCAGGATAGCCTGGGTTGTATTTCCAAACATTCATACTAGAACTTTCAGGAGGAACCCCACACTGTCCCTGTAGCCTACCTGCCTTGTGTCTGCACAGCTCTCAGCAGGTTCAGAAACCAGAGCCCCCCTACTACCCTCAGGGAGGGCTCCCCACCCATAGGATCAAAAAGGGAGGGCTGTGGCGGTGCCTGCCTTTCCCACCTCTCACACAGCCCTCCAACTGGCTGGACCTGGAGTGAACCAAGGTGCTGCAGCTGTTCCAGCTTTCACAAGGGACTATGCTCACCTTCCTCACCCTCAACATCCCTCTGTATCATTCTAGCCTCCCAAAGCCCTGGACACAGCTTTGACAGAGGAGGCAGGGAGAGAGGGGTCCAGCAGCAGTGGTGGCAGCTCTCCATCATTCTTGTTTCACCAGGAAAAGGAGACGCTACCACTTTCATCCTCGGAGCTGGACCTAAACACTAACTGGCGGGTCTTCAGACAGTGGCAGGGGGCCCAGGCCCAGTTCCCACCTGAGACACGAGGACCCTGCAAGGCTGATAACACTACTGCCTCCTGAGCAACCAAGAGAATCATCTGACAGGGAGCTTTGCCCTCCTCCTAACAGAACCCTCAAGGTAACAGGCACACCTGTCACCTCTGCTCCATCTGGTGATCCAAGCCTCAGTGTGCCAGTCACTGGCAAAATGCCTGTGACAGCAGGCCTGTCAGGGGCTTCTTCCAATCTGCCTTTCCTCTAAGGAAGGACAATTAATATTTAGTGTGTGAGAATCAATTTCCCATAACCAGACAGGTACCCACTACCATCCTCAAAATGCCAACAAATAGGCCACCACCGGTCCCTAGTTGGGGAGGGCTAGAAGGGGATTCAGGATGCATCTGGCCATAGATGTGCTTCCAGCACCTTAGAAAGGGAGCTTGGTAAAAACAGGTTTCAGGGAACATGCTGACCAAGCAGCAGCAAGGCTCATATTTAGACCTCATTAACTTAAAACCATGTCGCAGGCCACCTGCCTTCCAACAATTGGGGGTGCAGGGTGAGTGCCTCCATCTGTGCCCCACTCCCCAAGGGCTGTCCAGACACTGCCCAAAGCAAGCTGTGACTCAGGCCCAGCTTCACTCAGCATGCCCAACCCCTTGAGGCCTGGAACCCAGTAGGGGCACAAGGCCTCAAATGACAAGGGCCAGAGGCTGGCTAGCACTGCTAACTGCCTGTTTGCCCAGTCCTTTGAAACAAAACAGCCAAAGGTTTGCTGTGAAAAAGTAGCTTCATACAGGAAAGAGATCGCAAAAATTAAAAACAAAAAACAAACAAAAACAACCCAGTTCACTTAGAGCACGCCAGCTTCTATTTAGCATTGCATCCACCAAAACAGTAAAATAATAAACTGTTGCACATCCAAGAACCCCAACCTCCACTGCCCACCAGTAGAGGAGGAACCTGCCAGACCACTCCAGGTTCCAGCCTTCACTTAAATTTCAAAATTAGGCATTAAGGGGGAAAAACTAGAAATGCCATCACCCACACAACTGACAGAACTTGCATCTGCTCTGTGGATGGATAATAACATAACATCAATACTGTGCTTTCCAATTTTATCACTGTGCTGTGTGCACTTAAGAGAATATCTCTGTTCTTGAAAATGAAACACATGGACAGGTCTACACAAAGGGGCATCACCGTACCACTGCCTTTTGAATACTTCACAATGGGGCAGAATGTTAGCCCATGAAGAATCTAGCCGTATAAAGAATATTGGGAACTTTCGTTACTAATCTGTAACCATTCTGTAAATCTCAA
Organism: Pipistrellus hanaki; assembly: GCF_964339955.1. Taxonomy (NCBI): domain Eukaryota; kingdom Metazoa; phylum Chordata; class Mammalia; order Chiroptera; family Vespertilionidae; genus Pipistrellus; species Pipistrellus hanaki. The sequence continues at coordinate 70,632,097 of NC_140507.1, forward strand.
GTTATGAGATTATAAATTAGGAAAATCTCATTATTGAATAAATGCCAGGATTTACTCAACCATCCCGTCACATCACGTAGGCTATCTGAGAAACTCAGGAAGAGGTGCCTCTTAGATGACCATCAGCTTATGCAGAGGAAAGAACACGGCAAGCCTCCATGTGGGGCAGCGCTGTGCTGAGCATTTTTAGTGTTTCCACTTCCTTTCCTCCTGCTCTGAGGGCACACTCTTGTGGTCTGCACACCGAAGGCTCCAGAAGGTCCTGGGAGGCCAGCTGACTGTGGTGACAGGGACCTTTCTAGAGCCCCAGCACAAAGCACCAACCTCTGAGCCTCAGTTTTTATAATCAATAAAATAAAAAGGGCTCTGGGTGCCCACCTTACAGGGCAAGTGAGAAGCAGGCGACCCAGCACCCTAGAGAGTAAGGTCCCCACAGGATGAGCCCAGACATAGTTCCCCCTGCCCAGGAAGCATGACCATCCCTCATCAACACTGACATGCAGTCCTGGCACCAGTGGGAACCCTGTTCAACCCACCGGCTGTCCGGGGGCAGCCCAGACAAACTCACTTGGCACCATGTGACTCTCAGGAGTAGATGGGCCTGTACACATGGGACTCTGAGATTAAGGGATTAGCCAACCATGCCAGCTCCCCTTCTGCAGCCCTTCCCTGCTCTGAAGGGTATCATTACTCAGCTGAAACTGGGTGTCAGGGCCCCATAGGTCCTGGACTCCCCAAACCCACATGCAAACTTCCTGGCTCTATCAGGCCTTCCCAGAAAAAAAGTCTAGTTCCCAAGAGGGGAGCAGACACCACCAGCAGCTGGGTGACCTGAGAGAGGTTGTCTATGATCAGCACATTCACTCTGAGGGCCTACACCTCAAGAGGGGGCTGGTGACTTCCTCCTGGAAGGGGCTCTGCACAAGTGACTGAGGATCCTGAATGTTTTTGGATGACTACCCTGCTCTTGCTCTGTGGACTTCAGGGCAGCCTTGTAGTTTTCGCACCAGGAAGTCAGTCTTCAGTGGCTCCTCCTGGCTGGGACTGACCACTGTGGGCTCTGCCCTGGAAGCATATTGGCAGGCTTCGGAAAGTTCCATCCCGCTTAGTAAGAAAGCCACCCACAGGCAGCATGGGGCAGGGGCAGCGGCAGAGGCAGAGGGCCTGGACCAGTCAGTTGTTGGGCAATTGACCACTTCTTCTTAGAAAGCATCCAACCCAGAGCCTATGTTTGCACCTTTCTGGTCTCTAGTGGGGACACATTAGGACTCCTTAAGTCTGTCCTAGTTTTCCTGTAGGAGGCAGGCAGCCCTGGCCCATGGGCCTTACTCCAAAGCCCACCCTATGCCAGCCCTTGCCCTCTACACTCAGGCTTCTTTCCTGCCAGCAGGGAAGAGCACCCCCTCCCAGATGACTATGGGGGCTGTGTGACCCGAGAAAACCTCAAGACTCACTGTGCTGAACAGTAAGAGGAGCCCCTCCACTGCCCTATTCCATACAGGACCAATGTCCTCCCCAAATCATGACCTCTCTGAAGCAAACCAAACAATGACTCTCCCACATGGGCACAAACAGGCATTTACAAGTATAATCCACTGCTCCTGGTCCCCATCTTCCCAGGCCTCAACTCAGGGGTATCCTACTTCCAAAGTCTCCCCAACAAAACATTCCAGAAACACCAGGCAGGATCAAGTACTCCACCTTGGGACCACTCCACATGCCATCACTCAGCCAGTGCCAGGCTGCAGACCACTGAGGTCACCCATTTGCAGCCTCTCTGGGTGAGCAACCGTGGGCTCACCCCACATCCCCAGTCTTTCCTTGAAGTGATCCCAATGCAGCGTCCTTCCTTTCCTTGCAACTCTGCCCTCAATGACATGTAGGTGTCCCCGCCTCACCAGTCCCCAGTTATGCAAATAGGACCAGGTGTGCCAGATAAAATCTTCCTCACTTTTCTCCAGTTCCTGACACAGTTTGGCTGGATGGAATGAAGTGCCTCTGGATGCCTCTATCTGTAAAGGGAGAGAGCACTCCCCCAGCACCTGGCAGGCACACTCAGATGTATACCCACAGACCCCAGGGAGAATCTGAATCAAAGGACCTTTCTTTAAGTTGACTTTCCAAGGTTGTGGCAGGGGAAGGAGGACCTCAGCCCTGTCTGCTCAGCAGGATCCCCAGGAATATAAATGCCTGTCACTGCAAGGAATTCCTCAGAAGGCCATCCGTACATCAGCTACACAGGGCCAGTGGTGACCACAGGTGACACCCACTATTCCTGTCAAACTTCTATCCTCAAGACCTAGCCCTTGCTCTGCTCTAGCTGACTGTGACAATCAGGACTCTAAAAACATTAAGTAAAGGCAGTGGTCTCAACCAACTTCCATTCTCCCATCAGATTTCATGCTGACTTCTGAGGTAGCCAGCTCAGGTAGTCAAGAACTAGAGCAGCTCGTCAGAGACAAATTCAGTGCAGACCAGGAAGGAAAGGCCCCAGGCATCCACACATTTCCTGAGGCCTGCAGTGCACTCACACACGTGGGTCCGGTAAGGAAAAGGAGTGGCCCCTCCCACCTGTCAAGTACTCCCTAGGGAGCTGCTGGAATGGTGACCAGACACCAAAGCAAAGGAGGTCGGAGGTGAGGGTGGTTGTTACCAGATATCATTCAGACCTGCCATATCCTGATAATGTCTGCCCTCACTTGGATCTGAGCACAACCTCCCACATGGTAACCACTTTAAAGTGGCAACCATGGTCCCATCACAGGAAATTGCAAGAGGAGCCATTGCCAAGGAGCCTGGTTAGTACAGTTACATAGCAAGGAGGTCAAAATGGACCTGGGATGCCCCATCCCACGAAAACAGGGTTCCTATGTAAAATAGAAACTTGTTAGTACTTTTTGGCAACAGATTTTTACTTGCAAAACAATAAACGTTTCTGGGACACCTGTGATTTACAGCTTTAAAACTCAGGCTGGTGGGTAGATTCACCAGAGTGGGAGGCAAACATGGCCAAGCAGGCCCTAGTCTGAATCCTGGTTCACAAGCTGCCTGAAGGTCTGAAAAGTCCAGACCCAGGCTGGGACCGAAGGGTTGGGACAAGTTGCAGGGGTAAAATGCCTGGCTTCCCTGTCTCCTCACGGGCACACTTGAGGGACAGCCCTCATGATCTCCAGACCCCTCCCTTTCCTAACCATCTCTGCTCTCCAGGTGAGAAAGAAAGGCAGCCCAGGCTTGAAGTCCCCTGTACTCTGGAAAGACATGTGCATGTGGATGTGGATATGGTAAGCCTGTTAACTCTCTCCCCACCGCCTAGTTTCCTGTTACAAGTGCTGCAACTTTTCATTTACAGAACACAGTCTTCTAGTGCCTGGCAGAGTTCAAACACACACACACACACACACACACACACACACACACACACACAGCTGCGAGCTAAGTGCTTTCTTCCGGGTCCCAGTAAACGGCATGAGGTTTTGGGGAGTGGGGAGCCCACAAAATGCATTTTACATCCAAGGTGTTCCCAGTGGCTGGAGTGAGATGAGGGCCTGGTGATGCCAGCCTCCCACCAGCAAACAATGACTGACTCACCAAATCAATTACTTTGTAAACACCACATCTATTCAAAGCTCTGGGCACTAAGAAATATACACATGGCCAGGGGAAAGCAGCACACACTGTTTTGCCATCTTCAGAGAAGAATCTAATTGTAAAATTATGCTGGTGCAGTGGGAGCTGGTATCTGCATAGAAAACTGGAGCAATTCCCTCCACTAGGGCAGAACCGCATTTTCTAGCTCCGTTGGGATAGCTTCTCGGATCTCATCTTGTGCAGCATTAGGCAAGGTTATAATTAAGGGGAACTTAGCTGTAATAAACCTGCTCTGATAGCAGCGCCAAAAGGAAGACCTCAGAATAAAGGCTTTCTGCCCACCCGTCCGAGTTTTCCTTTTTTTTTTTTTTTTTTAAATTTTAAATACACCCAAGGAGAGTTTCGGTGGGGGGCTGAGCGAAAAGGGGTTCCATCTACATAAAAATAAGTTACAGACGCGATGGTTGCGCTGACGGATCCCCGTGACCTTGGTCCGAGGGTCCTCTGTTTATGACCCTTCCTTGTTCTTAGCATTTGCGGGAGATATGAGCGGAAAGGGTGCGATGCCGCCCAAGTCTCTGATGGGAGAAGTTGGGCGGCTGCAGAACTGGAGCCCCCGGTCGGGCCCGCCACGTGCGCTGACCCACCAAGTTTGTGCGCGGACTGGGGGCGCCACGAAACCCTGCAGGTTCTTGTTCCGGTACTCCGGGAGAAACACCGGCACAGGGGCGTCTGGGCACCCAGGAACCTACAGATTCTGGTTTGGAGTCTCCCAGCGGGAAATCCAGGCATGGCGGTAGACGGGGAGCCTCAGAGCCTCCCGGTTCACGCTCGGGGTACCCCAGGGTAAACTCGGGCACGGCGGCAGCAGGCCCCGCCGGTGCCGCCTAGGTTCCCATTCGGAAGTCCCCCAGCGGGAAACCGGCGCGGCGGCGGCGGCGGGGCACCCCCCCTCCCGCCCCTCTAGGCTCCTGTTCGGGGTCCTCCCGGGCCAAGAAAGAGCGGGGACCCTCAGAACCCCCAAGTTCCCACTCGGGGTCCCCCTCCCCGGGCTAGGAAGCGGCAGGATCCCGGACTGCGGCCCCACGGCGTGACCTTGACGGGCCAGGCGGCGTCTGGGAGGGGGCCGGCCGACGCTGCTGAGCGCCTGGCGAGTCCTCACCCTATCTCGTCGGCGCCCGAGTTGTTCATGGCGGCGGCGGCGGCGGCGCTCGGCGTCCCGGGCCCCCTGGCTCGCTCCCGCCTCCGGAAGGTCACTGGCCCCGGCGCCCTCCCCACAGCAGCGGCCCGGATCTGCGCAACGGCGGCGGCCGCGCTGCCTCCTCCCCTCAGCGACAACCCAACAGTCACCGCGCGCCCCCGCGCCCGCGCCGCCGCCCTGCACACGGCCGGGCGCGCTCCCGCATAGGGCGTCAGGGGGCGGGGCCAGGGGTGCGCCCGCGTGCGTGCTGTGTGCGTGCAGGCGTTCCAGCGTGCAGCAAGGCTGACGCAGCTCAAAGGCCGCGTCGAGCTTTCTTCTTGGTGGCTGCCAATGTCGCCGCGGGGCATGCTGGGAAGTGAAGTCCTGCTCTTAGTTGTCGGCCTCACCCCATGTGGGGAACGCGCGCGGGCCGAGCCACGTGCTTGCGCGTACGTGCGTGCTTGCGCTGCTGCGCTTTGGAATAGACACCACGAGGCGCAGGCGCGTCTGTGGCTTCCTTGTTCAGTCCCCTTTGGGAAGCGCTGGAAGCGCTTTGGGTGAGCTGTGGGTACAGGCCACGCCCGCCCCCCACTGGGCCACCATCAGCTTCATATCCCATTCCTTGCGCCTTGACTGCACCTACACCTTGCTGTCCCCATCTCACAGACAAAGATCCAAGGGTCAGAAAAGCCCAATCACCTGCCCAAAGTCACTTAGGGGAAGAACTGCAATTAAATCCAACAGTTGGCTAAAAATTCATGATTATGAAAGCACTAGAGGCCCAATCCACTGATCCTTAGCCTGGCCTTTGCCCTGTCCCAATCTAAGACCCCTCAGGGGATGTAGGAGAGCTGGTGTCCACCCTATCCCTGCAGGCCAGGCTGAGGGACCCACTGGTGCATGAATCCATGCACGGGGCATCTAGTATGCATATAAGACCTTTGGTTAATCTCTTCCCACACTCCCTTCTCCCCCCTACCCCTTGAGATTCATTAGTCTGTTCCATGTTTCCATGCCTGTGCATTGAGCGTCTGCCCTCCCTCCCCCTGTGGACAGTGTGCTGACCTAGCCTGTCCTGCTAGCCCAGCGGTGGTGGCAGGACCTGACATCCCCCAAGGGCTCCCAGACTGATAGAGGGCGCAGGCAGGGCTAAGGGACATCCTTGAGTGCATGATTTTCATGCACTGAGCCTCTAGTATACAGATAATGAACCTCTACCACATGACTAGTATTGTTTCTGCCCTCAATTGTCCACACAAGATCATCCCCTGTTATCTTGTCCACCCTCTCCCCTCCCCCGACCCCAGTCATAGGCTAGCAGCCCATTAAGCATATAGAATGCTTTAAAATTCTCTTGTGGAGGGCAGCCTGAGACTGCATAGGCTTCAGACTAGAAACTAGAGGCAGTAAAGTTAAAATAAGGAGCCAAGGCCTCAAGCTCTACCCCTCCCCCTTCTCTATCTTGTCTGGAACATCACAGATATGACCTTCACGGAACACCTGTTCCCCACTTCCCCTTTCTATAATTTTCTGTAATTGAGAGGACCAAAAAATATCGCTGTCTGGAAAGGAGGAACATGGGACAAGCAGTGTATATAGTCACCCCACCAGTGTCAAAAGCAAAGGACCACCCTATACCCCTTGACCTGGTTGAATAAAAACCTTTCACCCAGCTCTAGTTGGTTTGGCTCAGTGGATAGAGCTCAGCCTGTAGACTGAGGAGTCCTGAGTCCGATTCCCTGGTCAGGGCACATGCCTGGGTTTCAGGCTCCATCCCCAGTAGGGGGTGTGTAGGAGGCAGCCAATACGTGATTTTCTCTCATTGATGTTTCTATCTTTCTTTCCCTCTCCCTTCCTCTCTGAAATCAATAAAAATTTTTAAAATTAAAAAACAAAAATCCAACCTGACTGGTTTGGTTCAGTGGATAGAATGTCAGCCTGTAGACTAGAAGGCCTTGGATTCGATTCCAGTCAAGGTCATGTACCTTGGTTTCGGGCTCATCCCAGTAGGGAGTGTGCAGGAGGCAGCTGATCGATGTTTTCTCTCATTGATGTTTCTAACTCTCTATCCCTCTCCCTTCCTCTCTGAATAAAAAAATCAATAAAATATATTAAAAACAAACAAACAAAAACAAAAACCTTTCCCCCAGACTCTATCGGTGTGTATCATTCTCCAAGGTCACCCACTTTCATTTCTTGAGTGCGTACTATCACTTTAGTAAACTCACTGTGCTTTGCTAATTCTTTTTTTAAAATATATTTTATTGATTTTTTACAGAAAGGGAGAGGGATAGAGAGTTAGAAATATCGATGAGAGCCGAGGCCGGTTTGGCTCAGTGGATAGAGCGTCGGTCTGCGGACTGAGGGGTCCCGGGTTCAATACCGGTCAAGAGCATGTACCTTGGTTGCGGGCACATCGTGGGTATGCAGGAGGCAGCTGATGGATGACTCTCTCACATCAATGTTTCTAACTCTCTCTCTCCCTTCCTCTCTGTAAAAAATCAATAAAATATATTTTTTTAAAAAGAAGAAATATCAATGAGAGAGAAACATCAATCAGCTGGTTCCGGCACACCTCCTACTGGGGAAGTGCTCACAACCAAGGTATATACCCTTGATCAGAATGGAACCTGGGACCTTTCAGTCCTCAGGTTTACGCTCTATCCACTGAGCCAAACCGATCAGGGCTGCTAATTCTTTCTGTCATGCTCTTTTTTTGTTGTTGTTAATATATTTTATTTACTTTTCAGAGAGGAAGAGAGAGGGATAGAGAGTTAGAAACATCAATGAGAGAAACATTGATCAGCTGCCTCCTGCACAACCCCTACTGGGTATATACCCGCAACCAAGGTACATGCCCTTGACCGGAATCAAACTTGGGACCCTTCAGTCCGCAGACCGATGCTCTATCCACTGAGCCAAACTGGTTTTTGCTCTGTCATGCTCTTGAAGTCCTTGTTCCATGCCAAAGACCGGGATCAGTTTGAAGCCTCCCTTGACACCATTATAAGTGAAGTGAATAGGGTGTCTATTCAGACTGAGATGCATGCCCCAGCTGCCAAATGGCACTCTAGTCCAGGAGCATTACTATGGAGTCTAGGGGGTTGGGAGGAGCCTTATAACCTGGTCTCACCACAGGAACTCTCTCCTTTCCTATGGCCCAGGCTCTGCCTTCAAACCTTCTGGCCAAATTCCCACCTTTGTGTCCAGTTTCTTTCCAATCTGCCCCTCTGGTCTCACTACCCTGGGCTGCAGCCCACTTGCCCCAAACCTGCCCCATCCCATCTCTACCATCTCAGGAAGTTCCCTTCCTTTCTGATGTTAGCTGCCTTCAGAACATGTCCTGGATCCAGCCACTTCCCAAGGCCCCCGCTGCTATCACCTTGGCCAGGCCTCCACCATCTCCCACCAAGACAGACGTCAATTTGAAAAAAATGCAGAAGTCATTCTCCCTTGACTTCCCCAGGCCCCGGAATAAAGCCCAGAGTCCATTGTGGCCCATGAAGCCCTGCCTGCCCACCTCTCTGCAGCTCTCCAGACTCTCCCAACTTGTTCCACTTCCCAGCCTTTGCATGGGCTGTGCCTCATGCCTTGCCCAGATGTCCTTTCACAGATGCATGGAACCTGCTCACAGAAGCCTGTCCTCACTATCCCTGCCAAAGTAGCACTCCTTTTTAGTTATATGTTTTTATTGGTTTCAGAGAGAGAGGAAGAGAAAGAGGTGAAGAGATGGAAACATCAATGAGAGAGAAACATCCATCAGCTGTCTCCTGCATGACACCCTACTGGGGATTCAGCCTGTAATGTTGGCATGTGCTCTAACCTGAATCCAACCAATAACCTCTTGGTTCATGTGTCGATGCTCAACCACTAAGCAACACCGGCTGGACCCCATTCTCTTCCTGACGCTTGTTTTTTGTCTTCCCAGGACTTAGCACAGTTCATAATAACACCTCCTCTGGGACCCCCACCATCCCTCCTGGACGCGCGTCGTCCCCTCTGCCCTGGTCTATTCATACCTTCAAGGGTCTGTTCTTTCTGCAGTCACTAGAGGGCTGCCGTGAAGGCCTGAGTCAGGTTTGGTTCTCTGTCCTATAGACCAGTGTTTCCCAACCTTCTCTCATGATGAGAATCACCTGGTGGAGTTGTTAAAACACAGATTCCTGAATCCCAACTAAGAAGTGCTAAACTAGAATTTTTGGGAACATATAGGTAAAATTGTATACTTAACTAGTGCTCTAAGACAGATGTTATATACAGAGCACTAAGTTAAGTATACAATTTTACCTATATGTTCCCAAAAATCCTAGTTTAGCACTTCTTAGTTGGGATTCAGGAATCTGTGTTTTAACAACTCCACCAGGTGATTCTCATCATGAGAGAAGGTTGGGAAACACTGCTATAGACTGTCCTCCCAGTAGCCAGGGTAAAGTGCCAGAGAGCACCTAGTCCACACGTCCCTGCTCTGCCAACCGCCCACCATGGCTCTTATGTCCCTCAGGATAAAAATCCACGAGACCTTGCATGACCTGGCCCTTCTTTTGGCGCTGGGTGTTCTTTCCATCTGGATGCTCTTCCCCACTTGAGTCACCACTCCAGTCTCTATTCAAAGTGCCCTTCCCAGTGGCCCCACGCCCTCCCTGCTGTCTCCTCCTCAGAGCTCACGGCTAGTGCAAACCTTGTCTTCATGTTGACTGTTGGCCCTTCCCCATGCTTTTGTTTGTTTTTAATCCTCACCCAAGGATATATATATATATATATATATATATATATATATATTTGAAATACAACTTCCATTTATTTGCCCCCAGAGAACTTCTCTTCACTCTTTAAAGACTTAGCTCCTTACATGGGCTTTGGTGGAGGTCGTGGGGCAGCACCCGCAGGTCTAAATCGGGGTGGGGGTGTTCAGTCCTTCCGGGCTTCACGAGAAGGGTTCCTGACTCCCGTGCTGTGAATGGCACAGCTCACACAGTAATGCAGCTTCACATACAGCTTGGGAAGCACACAGACGTCGAAGACACTGGCTTCAGAGATGTCCCCGATGGCCGCGGCCTCCACTATGTTTTGAATGACAAACTTCTTCTTCTTTTTTTTTTTTTTTAATATATTTTATTGATTTTTTACAGAGAGGAGGAGAGAGGGATAGAGAGCTAGAAATGTCGATGAGAGAGAAACATCGACCAGCTGCCTCCTGCACACCCCCTACTGGGGATGTGCCCGCAACCAAGGTACATGCCCTTGACCGGAATCGAACCCGGGACCCTTCAGTCCGCAGACCGACGCTCTACCACTGAGCCAAACCGGTTTTGGCTGACAAACTTCTTAATGGCCTTGTCCTTGGGCACGTACCGGGCGCAGTTGGTGCAACAAATGCCTCGGCCTCGGCCTTTTTTGGCACGACCGTTATTCCTCCTTTTCTTGGTCATCTTGTAAACGAGGACCCGAGAGAGGCCCAAGGATATTTTTCCATTGATATTTAGGGAGAGTAGAAGAGAGAGGGGAAGACAGAGAGAAACATCGATGTGAGAGAAACTCATTGATTGGTTGCCTCCTGCATGAACTCCCACCAGGGCCCCAGCCTGGGAGGAACTTGCAACGAAGGTAATCGCCCTTGATTTGAATCAAACCCAGGATCCTTCAGTTCACAGGCCCACACTCTATCCACTGAGCCAGACCGGCTAGGGCCCACACTCAGGGGTTTTGACTGTTTTGTTCATTGCACGGGTGCTTAATACATGTTTGTTAAATAATTTTTGGAATGTTTATGGGTATTGCAGCCTCTTCAGGCCCTTCCATGCCCAGCACCCAGCTCAGAGCTTGGCAAAAGCAGGCACACAGCCAATATTTGCTGAATGAGTAATGAACTGAGCGCACAGTCCTAGCTTGGGCAAACTAGAGGAGGGGCCTGGGCTCCTGCAGGCCACTGTCCAAGCGGGCAGCTGACTACCGCCGCAGGGCCACGCCTCTCTCCATTCCTCCATTCTAGGCGGGACCCCTCCTCCCTGAGTTCCCACTTCCCCATACCGTACCCCTTCCCAGCTCCTATGGGAGCCCTCTCCGCTTTTCCTTGCCCACGGAGCCCTTCTTCACCTTTCTAGGGTTCCCGGATCCTGACCCTCTTCTCTGCTCACACGCCCTCCATCTCCCTCGGGATCCTTGAGCCGCCCCTCCCGGGACATCACGGCGAGACTCCTTTTCCTGCCCCTGCAGGTCCCCAAGACCCCATTCATTCGACCCTTTCTAGGAGGAGCTTTGGCTCTGGTCTGCTGAGTGACCCTCCCCTTTCCCTTCACGCAGGCGCAGGGCGTCCCGGCCGCCATCCCCCCATCCCCACCCCACCCCCACCTCCACACCCGCCTTCCCCACTCCTCCTGCTGAGGGCGGGGCGCGGGCTGGTCCGAGGCGGCCACTGCTCCATGGGGCTCCTGGGGCTCCTGAGCTTGCTGCACTCGGCCTTCTTCGGGGATCAGGTAGGGCGCGGGGGCCCGGCGGCGGGGATACGGGTCCGGCCCTGGGCGCAGCTAAGGGGTGCGGACCGCGGGGACAGTGGTCCCGACGGCGGCAGAGGCTCGCGCCCCCTGGCTGGATGAGTCTGGGGTCTCGTGCAGTGGCACGGGGGACCGTTGCTAGGGAAACCGCCTCAGGCTGTTGGCAACGCTGGGAGACCCTCCGCTACACTGCATTGACCCCCTCCTCCTGGTTTGCGCAAGCGCAGGCTCACTGGGCCCAGCACTCAGCCTCGAAGGGAGACCCCCCAGACCCCGACCCAATGTGGGGACTCCGAGACCGGCTGGGGCAGTGGGACTACAGCAGGAGCGCGCTGTGCCGAGGCTCCATCCTGAACAGGCTTCGGTTGGGGTCCGGGCCACGCCCTGCACCTCTCCAGGCCTCAGTTTCCTCTTCTGAACACCAAGCACAGGGCCTACCACGACGTTTGCGGATGGTGACGTTCTTCCTAATAACATCCATCTCACTGGGCCCTAGCTGTTTGCCGGTCTGCACAGTCGTTCTGAATCTTGGAGCTATAATATCCCTATTTAAGATGAAGCTGAGTCTAGGGGTGCAGCGGGGAGCCCAAGGTCACATCCGGAGCTGCGCCAGAAACCTAATTGCGGGGCGGAAGCGCCCTCAGAGCATACCACCTGTCCTAGAGGCTGGAAGGAGCTGTCCGCGGTGCTGATGGGCCCACGCACCAGCCCCCTCCTCACCCATGAAAATGAGGCTCAGGACCCTGGTCAGGCCACCCAATCAGAGTCAGATTTGGGGGGGCGGGGCTTAGACTGTCTGGTCCCCCCTACCCCCACTCCCCCCCCCCCCCTCGGCCATGAGCATCCCCTCCTCACTTGTCAGGGCCCTGCCTGCCTGGTCACCCCAGACTTGTCCAAGGTCTCATGATGACCTAGAGAGCCTTCCTGCTTCCCTCTAGCCCCCTACCCAGCTCCTAGTGGGGTATGCCGCTGGTTCTGCCCCCAGTCCCTGGCACATCGAAGGGGCTCATTGGGGAAGCAAGGAGATCAAAGGGGCAGAAACTCCTGAGGTCAGACTCAGAAAGCCCAAAGACACTCCATGAGTGACCTTACAATGTGTTGGGATTGGGAGGGGGGGGGGGCTCGGGCAGGGATTAGCCTCTGGGGATGGGAAGAAACGAAATGAGCCCCATGATTTAAATTTCTTCTTGAGATCCCAGCAGTAATGAGTAGGTTTCTGGGAAGGGCCCTTCCTTGCTAGGCCTGGGCACTGTGCAATGAGGATCTCTCAGCCCCTTGAGATTGGGCCTGGGATCTTGGGGAGGGGCTGTGGGGATTCCTGAAGTTCTCGTGGTTATAGAATTTCCAGTGATACCTGAGTGTGGCTGTGGCTCAAAGATTTACAGGGTCAAGGATTTGGGGGATGTCAAGGACATAATGTCCAAGAGGCTTGTGGACCAGGGCATCCTGCCTTGGGGTCTCGGCCCCCATATCCTCTCAGCCATCCAGGCTCCCACCATATCCAGATAGGTGAGGAAGGGAGGGAGTTTCAGGTCCTGATGGGACTCTTGCATGAACTCAATCAATGTATTCCCTGCCCTGAGCTTCAGTTTCTCCATATGTATGAGGGCAAGACTGGCCATTGGACCCTCCAAGCCCCTACCAGCTCTAAGGTTCTGGCTGTGGGAGTCTGGGGAGCAGTGACATCATAGAACTGGGTGAGGAAGGTGAGACTTAGTTCACTGAGATGTGGGGATAGGGATTCTCCAACCCACCTTCCAGTGAACAAAATGAGAAACTGAAGCCAGAGAGAGGCATGCCCAAGGTTACAAAAGGATATCAAGGCAGAGCTGAAGCCAGAACCCTGGGCTCTGTTCCCTCCCCTCTCCCGTTTCAGCTTTGCCTAGTTTGCCCTGCTTTAAAATATGTTTTAATTGACTTTTTAAGAGGGAGAGGAAGGGAGAGGGAGAGAGAAATAGAAATTCAGATGAGAGAGAAACATCAGCTGCCTCCTGCACATCCCCTACTGGGATAGAGCCCACAACCTGGGCATGTGCCCTGACCAGGAATTGAATTGGTGACCTCTTGGTGCATGAGTTGATGCCCAACCATTGAGCTGCACCCTGGCTTTAAACACCTCATCTCTCTCCAGTCCAGCCCTACCACCTGCCTGCTGTACTCCTTGGCCCCATCAGAAGAGCATATCCCTTGAATGAGCTCTAATTTCTCACAACTTCAGGTATTGCGCATGCTGTTCCCTCAGCTTGCAATGCCTTTCCCTCCTTGGGGCCAATTCTTTTGCATCTTGAAGAGGCCCAGAACTGGTGTTGCCCCCTCAGTTCAGCCTTCCCAGCCTCCAGAAAGAGCCCTTCCACCCTCTGCACCAACTTCCCAACCCCACAGTCTGGGGACAACTGTGTCTGGCTCTGGAGGCGCTGGGACAGCCAGACTTGAGTCCACAGGGGCCTCCAGCATTGCTGGCTCAGGATGGACACATATGACCTCCTACAGCCGACCCAGCAGGAAACTGCATGTTCCTGTGCTCCTCCTATGGTCCCTAGCACCAACCACAGATGGGAGACTGAGGGTCTCAAAGTGAACAATTTTCCCTGGCCCCTGAAGCCAGAAAAAGACAGAGGTAGGCTCCAAATCCGCATTCCATCCTTTAGGGCACATGTGTCAAACACAAGGCCCGAGGGCCAAATCCAGCCCGCCAGGCCTTGCAATGTGGCCCGCACCGCGCTGTCATCACTGCACTCCGCTGTCAGTTTATGACATTGTCAGTTTATGACTGTTCAGTAAACCATTCAGCCCGCGATTTAGGCTGGATTTTAGACTTTGGCCCCTTCTCTGATTGAGTTCGACACCCCTACTTTAGGGTGTGCACATGTCAGCCGTAGGAATGACGGCTGCAGCTGCAGGTTCTGGCTGTGGGTGTTAAATCCGCTAGTGGTCTACGTGGACCCATCAAGGATCTGAGACAGCTAGGGACTGGGGACATGTATTCCTGAGACCTCAGACTCCTCTCTCTTCTGGTTTTCCTTCTGTGAGGGTGAATTAGTGGTGTGGTGAGGTACAGAGACATAGGGGGAAAGAGAGGGGATAGATGGAGAGAAACTGAGAGATGTGGGGGAAGAAGACACGGAGTCAAGGCAGATGCCCATGGAGGAGCTGTCGCTCTGCCAGGGAGAAAAGAAAAAATGGGGAGAAATGCAGGGTCCCGGGCGCTCCCCAGGATGCCTGCCCATCCCCATCCCCATGTTCCCCCTTCCCCACCAGTGCCAGGGTTTCATTCAGCCTGGATCCTAAGGCTGTCTCACCCTGACCCATCCACACAAGGCTGGGCCGAATCCGAGGGGGAGGGGGCTGACCGGCCCTGCTTCGGCCCCTGCCCCTGCCCCTGCCCCGGGAGCTTCCCCCCCCCCCCCCCCCGCCCCCAGCAAGATTCTGATGTAACCCTCAAGCCTGGATGCTTTACTCTCAAATTATGCTGATCCTGCGGCGGGACATCCTAGGAGACCTTTCACCCCGGAATGCTGTGGGGGACACGGGGTCCTGGTTCTCCAGGCGCCCCCTTTCCCTGGAGGCTCCATCTCCCGCACCACCACGCCCGCACACGCAGCCCCTGAACGCGCGAGGAGGCCAGAAGCCCCGCGGCGGCCGCCGGTCCCCGCCCCGGGCCGCCATTGGCTGTTGCCATGGCACCAGCCCGTCTTCCCGCGCCTCCATTGGCCGCCTCGCATGCATCCCGCATCCCGCATCCTCCCCCGCTCGCGGTGGTCTCGCCCAGCGCCCTGAGTGGCGGCGCCGCCTGCCAGGCCCGCACCGGCCTTTGTCCTCCCCAGAGCCCCTTGCTCACGCCGCCAAGATCCCCGGAACCCCGGAGCCGGCGCCCCCGCGGCCGCCCTGGCCCAGGAGCGCCAGGGTCTCAAGCGGGGTCTCGGGATTGCGCCGAGGGAGAGGGACCCGGGCCCCTGGGGGGTCCGCCAGCCCAGCCCAGCTGGAGTAAGATAAGTAAGCGGCGCGCTTTCTGGGTTGAGGGTAGGGGGCGCGGTCGCCGTCTCTGCGGGATGTCTTCAAGCTCTCCCCTCCCCCCCACTTCTCTCTGCTGCGCAGGTCCGCTCTGGCTTTGGAGCCTCTGCGTCTCCAGGGTGGAGCCGGAGGGGAAACTGAGTCCCAAAGAGGTGGGCACCTGTGTCGCTGCAGTCGGTCCCACGCACACATCCACTCACCAGCTTGGATACCTGGACCTCCCAGTCTGTGGGCAGGCCTGCTGGTGTGCCTTGGGGTGGGGCGGGGCGGCGCTGCAGCTCTCTTGGTGTCTAGTCCTCAGGAAGTGGGAGCTTGGATTGAAGGAAGGAGGAGGGCCCCTTTGGGCTACACCTGTGCTATATACCTCCCGCTGATATTTGGCCACTCGTTCCTTAATTAGAGGAACCGCCAGCTATCAGTGCTTTTCCTTTGGTGATAAACATACCTCAGGGAGGCCCCCAGGAGGCTCCTGGTGGGTGAAGGGCAGGCAGGAGGGCTTCCTGGAGGAAGCTGTGCTGCGAAGATGGCAAGTCAGGAAAGCTGATCCGGGCAGGAGAGCTGCTTGTGCAAAGACCTGGGGGGAGAGAGTGGCGTGTATACGGAGGAGACGGGTCTTATGATGAGGGTACTGGGGAGCCATGGCAGCTATTGAAGAGGGAGACATGGAGTCTGACCAGTACTTCCAAAGTTTCTGTCTGTCTGTGAATGAGAAATGGACTATGGGAGGCCAGCGAGGCTTCTCTGATGGGAGAGATGTGGGGAGAATGAGGGCCCAGCTGGGCAAAGCTTGAGGGGCTGGTAAGAGAGTGGATGGAGCCCTAACCGGTTTGGCTCAGTGGATAGAGCGTCGGCTTGCCTGCAGGCTGAAAGGTCTCCGGTTTGATTCCGGTCAAAGGCATGTACCTTGGTTGCGGGCACATCCCCAGCAGGAGGTGTGCAGGAGGCAGCTGATCGATGTTTTTCTCTCATCAAGGTTTCTAATTCTCTATCCCTCTCTGTAAAATACTTTTTAAAAAAAGAGAGTGGATGGAGGTGAGAACCCAGGACTGAATGTGGGAGAACGCGGCGGGGGGGGGGGGGGGGGGAGGGCTTGTTGCCATGTTGCCAAGCTCCATCTAATGAGGGTGCAGGAGTGGCAGGGGGAGTGAAGGTATCCAAGCTGGCTCTGCTGGCTCTGCAAGGGTGACGTGTGTGTGTGTGTGTGTGTGTGTGTGTGTGTGTATGTGTGTTGGGGGGATGCTTGGGAAGGAAGTTTGGGTTTAGGAAATGGCAGGGATATGCTGGGGTTTGTGCTTAACCTAGTGCTTCCCCTGACGATGGCTTCAGTCAGGAAACAGGGGTCTAGCCAGGTCCCGGGGACCTTACCACAATCCCAGGCCTCATTCTCAGCTGGGACCCCTGACTGAGCCTTGGGCAGGATCGATATTAGGGTGATAGGCAAAGGCTGTGGCCCCCAAGCATCTGGCCTCCCTCACCTGACACACTATCTCCCAGTCTGACCTATGACTACAGTTCCTGAGTGACTACAGTTCCTCCTCCTAACCCTCACATCAGCCCACTGCATGGGCCGGGCAGACTGAGTTCCTTCCATTCCTCAGGTGGGGGAACTGAGTTCAGCAGAGGGCATAGGGTCCATGTGCCTCCACATTTCCTATCTGAGCATGCCCAGTGTCTAGGTTCCAGCTGTGCCTTGTCTGCCCTTCTAGACGGGGACTATGATAAGGAAGCCAAATGACAGAGCCGGCATGCAGTAGGTTCTCGGAGCCAATTTGAAATGCCTGACCTATCCCCCCACCTGGGGCAGAGCATTTGGGTTCCCCTACTCCAAGCCCATCTGTGTCCTTGGTGACTTCAGGTGAGCAGGGACCTTCTAGGGGTAGCAAGAGAGAGCGGAAAATGAATGAGCAAGTGAATGAGAGTGTGGTCGGGTCCGGGAGGGAGCAAAGGGTATCCGCTATGGGCAGAAGAGGGCTGGCTGATTTGGGGAGGGCACACAGGGGGGCAGGGGGAGGGGGCTCCCGGGGAGGAGGTGGCAGAGGGGATGGGCTGCTATTGGTGAGCCTCAGACAAAGGCAGAGAGAGGAGGGGGAGCGCTGATGTTAAGGGAACAAAGAGAGAAGGTGGTGGGGCAGGAAGGCTCTGGCAGGAGTGCCAGGCTGAGGGAGGAGATGCTGGCCTGCTGGACAGGGGGAGAAGGCTGGGCCTGAGCGAGAAAGGACAGCCAGACACACAAAGCAGGTGGCAGCGGTGGAGCCCGGGGATGAGGCCGGGGTGCTGGGGGGCCACAGGAGCTGGCAGAGGGCTGACTGCAGGGCCCCTGGGCCACACAGGTAGCTACCCAGATCCAGCTGCCGATGGAGGAGTTGTGGGGGCGGCAGAGCATTTGGGTTCCCAAATTCCAGGGTGACCGTAGTAGGCTCGTGTCACCTGGAGCTCCACTGTCAGCCTGTCCATTGGTTTCTTAGACCCTTCGTGGCATTTTTGTTGTCTGTCAATTAAACCAGTGGGTAGTCTGTCCACCCAGCCTCTGGGCAGCTACATTGCTGCAGGGAAAGTGTCTTGGCTGTCCATCTGTCTGTCTGTCTCTCTCTCTGGCTGTAAGCCTGGTGGCACCGAGCTGGCTAATCCATCTGCTGGGTTAGGCTGTCAGTCTTGGCTATCCGTCTGTTGGCTGGCTGTTTTATAAGCACATGTGTCCAGGAACCCAGCTGTGAGAATGGAAGTCTTTCTGTATCTGTCTGTTGGTCAGTTGGGTGTTTGGGTTGTCTGTTTCTCTGAATACCTGTCTGATGGCTTTGTCTCTCTCTCCTGTTGTTCCTGCCTTTGTCTGTCACTCCATCTGCCACACCATCTGTCCCTAGGATTCCCCGGGCCAGCACTATCCTGCCTGCAGCTCCTCCTACCTGGGACCCAGCTCCAGGGTTGGGTGGGAGGGCTAGGGCTTAGGTCCGGGGCTACCCCCTCCTCAGAGACTCATGTTACCTGTGACTACAGGTGCTGCAGGAGCTAAAGATGACGAGCTCCGTGGCACCCTACGAACAGCTGGTTCGGCAAGTGGAAGCCTTGAAGGCCGAGAACAGTCACCTGAGGCAGGAGCTTCGAGACAACTCAAGCCACCTGTCCAAGCTGGAGACCGAGACATCTGGCATGAAGGTGGGGGGGGGGGGGGGGCTGGGCAGAGGACATGGGCCTGGGTCACAGGGACAAACACGAGGGCACTGGACCCCAGAAATGGGCAGGCAGGGCCAAGGGCATCTCACAGGGGGGTGGAGCTGGGGCAGCTCAGGGCAGTGGCCATGACAACCAGCACTCTTTCCTGCCCCTCACCTCCAGGAGGTACTGAAGCACTTACAGGGTAAGCTGGAGCAGGAGGCCCGAGTGCTGGTGTCCTCAGGGCAGACGGAGGTGCTGGATCAACTGAAAGGTGAGAGGCCAGCCTTGGTGGGTGAGCTGGGAGGAGGAGGGCCAGGAGGGGTGCTGACCCCGCCCTCTCCCTCCATTCCGATCCAGCCCTGCAGATGGACATCACCAGCCTGTACAACCTCAAGTTCCAGCCCCCAGCCCTGGGCCCTGAGCCTGCTGCCCGGACCCCTGAGGGAAGCCCAGTACATGGCTCCGGGACTTCCAAGGACAGCTTTGGGGAATTGAGCCGGGCCACCATCCGGCTGCTGGAGGAACTGGACAGAGAACGGTGAGAAACTGACCACTGGCCCCGCTCCCCAGCCAGACTCCACCCCTGTAGTCTCTGCCCTTTGATTGGCCCGTCAGCATGTGCACCACCCACCAAGCCAGTCCTACCCACCTTCCGAGCCTCCACTTCAGGCACCAGCTTTCTGGGGCTCCTCCAGCTACTTTCCCGTCACAGTGACCTCAGCTGGAGGACAAAGGGGAGGGGACTTTCCTGACAGAGGGAAGGGCTCCTAGGAGACGTCCCCAGGGGTCCCCAACACCCAGTCATCACCAGGGACAGGGCTGTGTCCAGTGCCAGGGCTCAGAGTTAGGCCTGGAGCCAGAGGGGCTCAAAGCAGTCTTTGTGAGGAAAGGGCTGCGGCCCAAGAAACCTGGAGGGGAGGGGGCAGCAGAGAGAGGCAGGTCCAGGCACGCAGCTCAGCTTGGCTGGGCTGTTTGGGGCCAGAGAGACCTGGAGGTCCATGCTCTGCCCCTGTGTGATGTCGAGCAAGTCCCCTAGCCCCTCTCAGCCTCAGACTTCCGCTCTGTAAAATGGGTAGGAATAGCAGTGTCTCCCCACAGGATGCAAATGTGAGAAGTCCAACTTAATACACAGAATCAGAGTTGTTGGGGAGAAAGAGACCTTGTGAAGTTTTCGGTTTGGGGGCATTATAATATCATTTAAAGTAATCAAATGTTTAGGGTGAATCACCCAGAGCATGGGTGCAGCCAGATGGGGTTAAGGGCAGAGCCAAATCTGTTGCAATTGCAACTGGAGCAATCTGAGCTTGAAGCTTCCTCTGTGTAGCCTGGACGGAAATTATAGAGTTTGGGCAAGGTGTTATCGCCCCCATCGGAGTCTTTCTCTGAGAATAAGAATTTACAAAGAAACTACCTTCTCTTTCTCTTAAAAAAAAATTACACATATATATAATTGACTTCAGAGAGGAAGGGAGAGGGAGAGAGAAACATCAATGATAAGAGAGAATCATTGATAGGCTGCTTCCTGCATGCAACCTACTGGGGATCAAGCCTGCAACTCAGGCATGTGCCCTTAACTGGAACTGAACTGAGGATCCTTCTTCAGTCCACAGGCTGATGCTCTATCCACTGAGCCAAACAGGATTCGGCTACCTTTTCTCTCTCTTTTTTAAAAAAATATATATTTTATTGATTTTTTACAGAGAGGAAGAGAGAAGATAGAGAGTTAGAAACATCGATGAGAGAGAATCATCGATCAGCTGCCTCTTGCACACCCCTTACTGGCGATGTGCCCGCAACCAATGTACATGTCCCCGACTGGGATCGAACCTGAGACCTTTCAGTCCACTGGCCGACGCTCTATCCACTGAGCCAAACCGGTTTCGGGACTACCTTCTCTTTTTAATTAACTTTCTGTGCTCCACCCACCCATTCCTAGTTCAGGGGAGCACCAAGGGCAAGGCTTTGCCATGCTGCCTGTTAAACTTGGCCATACACCAAGCATGTCAAACTCGTGGCCCAAAAAGAATATTTTTTTTGTGGCCCAGGCAATATAATGATATGTAAGAACTGTTTTAATAAAAATTTCGTAACTTAATTTTTATAATCTCCTATTATATGTAAGTAGAGGCCCAGTGCACAGATTTGTGGCTTGGGCAGAGGGTTCCCTCAGCCTGCCTTGTGCCCTCTCGCAATCCAGGACCCCTTGGGGTATGTCTGAATGCCAGTTTAGGCTTGATTGGCCGCCTGGGAATCGGGCCTAAACTGGCACTCGGACTTCCTCTGAGGACGGACATAGCAGTACGCCAAGCGGCAGGTGGCCAGGGAGGAGCCCAAGCCACCTGAGCTCATCCTGGCCTATTGTGCCTGGGCTGCTGCTCAGTAGCGCTGCTGTGGTCAGGAGAGGCTCCTGCCACACAGCTGCGCTCACCAGCCGTGAGCCCAGCCTCTGGCTGAGCGGTGCTCCCCCTGTGGGAGTGCACTGACCACCAGAGGGCAGCTCCTGTGTTGAGCATCTGCCCCCTGGTGGTCAATACACATCATAGTAACTGGTCAAAATGGTCACTCAGGTTTTTAAATAGATAGATAGATAGATAGATAGATAGATAGATAGATAGATAGACAGACTCGAGACCTGGTGCAAAAAATTCTTTTTTAAAAAAATATATATTTTATTGTTTTCTCACAGAGAGGAAGAGAGAGGGATAGATAGTTAGAAACATCGATGAGAGAGAATCATTGATCAGCTGCCTCTTGCACACCCCCTACTGGGGATGTGCTCGCAATCAAGGTACATGCCCTTGACTGGAATCGAACCCAGGACCTTTCAGTCTGCAGGCCAATGCTCTATCCACTGAGCCAAACCGGTTTCGGCTGGTGCACAAAATTCTTGCACAGGTAGGGTCCCTACGCCTGGCCAGTGATCAGGCCAATTAGGGCCTCTGGCTGTCCGCCTGGGCCTCCCTTTTCTGGCTGCTGGCTGCCAGCTGGTGCCTTCCTTTGTTCTGTACCACCTCCTGCTGGTCAGTGCACATCACAGCAAGTGATTAAACTTCTGGTCTCCTGGTCGAACACCTGAGGGGACACTTTGCATATATATATATATATATATATATATATATATATATATATATATATATATATATATATATATATATATATATCTCCAAGCAACTGAACGACCAATCAGTTGCTATGACATCCACTGACCACTAGAGGGCAGATGCTCAATGCAGTAGCTGCCTCCTGGTGGTCAGTGTGCTCCCACAGCCAACCTTCAGCAGTCTCTCCCCCTGGCAGCCCAGCCTGCCCCCACAATGGGTCCCAATTAGGAGGCTGGCCGGCCCCAATTGTCCCATCTCACTGGGGGAGATGGCCCTGATCGTCCCTGATCACTGGCCAGGCCGAGGGACCCCATCCATACACAAATTTGTGCACCAGGCCTTTAGTTATTAATAATGAACTACAACATTTGCTAATGACTGATTACTATAATCGTGTTGCATTCATTTCTCTTATGTGCCTTATGCACAGGTGCACCATTTCTCTCCACTAATACTACCGTGTTTCCCCCAAAATAAGACATCCTCCAAAAATAAGACCTAGCGCATGGAAAGATAAGACATCCCCTGAAAATAAGACCTAGTGCAACTTTGGGAGAAAAAATTAATATAAGACACTGTCTTATTTTCGGGGAAACAGGGTAGCAGCAAATATTTTAGCGGCTAATTGCCACATCATTAGTCTTGTACTGACTTGTTTGGTGTGTGCAACAGGAAATATTTCGCTTTTGGAGAACAAGAAAAATAGGTTTATTTGCATTATGCTTATTAATTTGTGCAGTTATTCAGTGTCTGGTAGGTTAATGTTCAAGAGAAAATATTAATTGTTATTAAAATGTTCTATTATTTATGTTAACTATTACTTATTTATTTCAGCCTTTGTATTCAACATGTCTCTATCTAAATAAACCTATGTTTCTATGAAAATTGAAGCTTTTGGCCCTAGCCGGTATTGCTCAGTGGATAGAGCGTCCGCCTGCAGACTGAAAGGTCCTGGGTTCTATCTGGTCAAGGGCACATGCCTAAGTTGTGGGCTCGATTCCCCAGTAGGGGGCATGCTGGAGGCAGCCAATCAATGATTCTCTCTCATCATTGATGTTTCTACCTCTCTTCCTCTCTGCAATCAATAAAAGTTGAACAAAAATTTTTTAAGGCATAAAAAAAAAAAAAAATTGAAGCTCTTTTTCCCCCCGCCCCACATAAACTTAAATCTTGTTTATTTGGCCGGTGTTAGCCTTTGAGTTTGACGTGCTTACCATACACTAAGCACTCAACAAGCGATTATAAAATCAAAATAAACCACACCTAACCCTTTGCACTCCGCTGTCCCCTCTCAGAGGACATCGGAATTCTAGCATATCACTCGGATGTCCCCTCTCAGGGGGGACATTGCAGTTTATTAGTGATTACGGGGAATTGAGTTAATTCAACGCACGTGTCCGCCGCAAAGTAGCGTCGAGTAGCTGGTAGCCAATGTCCAGAATGGTTCGGAGTGCAAAGGGCTAATAATGGCTCCCCCTCTGCGGCCGGGCCCACTCAGGTGTTTCCTGTTGAATGAGATTGAGAAGGAGGAAAAGGAGAAGCTCTGGTACTACTCCCAGCTGCAGGGCCTGTCCAAGCGCCTGGAGGAGCTCCCGCACGTGGAGACGGTGAGCAGCGGGGAGGAGAAGGGAGGAGGGGAGGGTGCTGTGGGTCGCCCCGCCCCTGGCCTGGGGTGTGGCGGGCAGGTCCCAGGCCCTGGGCCGGTCAGACGCTCACCTCGGCCTGCCCACTCCTCCCAGCAGTTCTCCATGCAGATGGACCTGATCCGGCAGCAGCTGGAGTTTGAGTCCCAGCACATCCGGACGCTGATGGAAGAGCGCTTTGGCACCTCCGACGAGATGGTGCAGCGGGCGCAGGTGCGGCGGCGGGCGGGGCCGCGGCGGGGCTATTCGTAGTGGATGAGCGGAGAGGTCTTTGTGGGAAAAGTCTGGATGGATGGGCGGAGTAATGTGCCTTTGGGATAGAGGGCAGTGACTGCTGTGGGCGGGGTCTGGCTCAGGCGGTGGAGCCAAAGGCTAGAGATGCCTGGGGGTGCAGCCAGATGGGGATAAGGGCAGAGCCAGGCTCAGCGGTGGAGAACAGAGGCCAGGGCTGACAGTGGGTGACTTGATCAGTGGGTGAGGACATATCAGGGAGTGGGCAGGTCTAGAAGGATGGGTGGGATCTAAATAGGGGTGAGACCCAATAAGGGAGTAGGCAGGTCTAGCATAGGGCCTAAGTAGGGGGCGGGGCTGGAAGAATGAGGAAGGGTCTCAACAGTGAGTAGGACCAAATCATGGAGTAGCGGAGTCAGAGCCTGGCCTAGGGAGTGTGGACCATGAGTGGGGGCAAGATGTGAGTGGAGTCAGACAACAGGCTAGGGTTGAGAATGGGTGGGCCCTATCAAGGAGTAGGTGGAGTTAGGGCCACGGGTGGAGTTGGGACAGAGGGAATGGCCATACCTTAAAGTACCAGTAGGTAGAGTCAGATCTGGGGGGTGGGATTAGAAGAGTGAGCTGGGCCAAATCAGAGGTGGGTGGATTAGGACAGCGGGCAGAGCTATATCAGGGAGCAGGCTGGGTCAGAGCAGGGACCTGGTCGGTTACAGCAAGCTGCGTGCACCTTTCTCCCACCAGATCCGTGCTTCTCGCCTGGAGCAAATCGACAAGGAGCTGCTGTCTGCGCAAGATCGGGTGCAGCAGACTGAGCCCCAGGTACTGGGAGGAGCAGAGTCAGGGCCCTCAGGGGAGGTGATGGCCCCAGGGAAGGAGGGTACCTGAGGACCCTGCCCAGAGTGTAGGTATAGATGGAGAGCCTCCAGCAATCATCATGGAGTGTGGCCAGTGTCAGCAGTGAGGGTGCTTTCTGTGGTGCTCCCATAACTCCCAGGCTGGTGCTCTCCTCACAGGCCCTGCTGGCAGTAAAGTCGGTGCCAGTGGACGAGGACCCTGACACCAAGGTCCCTGTGCACCCTGAGGATGGTGCCCCTCAGCCAGGCAACAGCAAGGTAAGGGGGAGGCCAGTTGGGGTGAACTGAGGGGCAGTGTGGGGAGTGGAAAGCCAGCTGGGTGCGGGTGTGGTGAGGTTGGTAGGGTCAGCATGTGGTTTGGGGCCCGGGTAGGTGGGCAGGGATACCTGCCCTATGTTCTTTGGGAGAGCACTCTAGACTTAGACGTAGGGCTGCCCCTAGAAGTACCCAGTGAGGGCAGTGGAGTGGGCATTTGGTCCTCCACTGGGGGCATCTCCACAATGGCTGAGGCCTCTCATCCATCTCCCCACGGGTGTGTGGTGGCCCATGGGGGATGCAAGGTGAGGGTGGTGGGGGTGAGGAGGTGATTCCCTGGGCTGGGGTCCAGGACTCCTACCATGTGTAGGATGGATCACCCAGAGCATGGGGGTCGCCCCTGGTGGGGAGGAGGACACACTGACTGGGGCCAGGTGGAATCCATCGCCTCCCCCTCCCCTGCCACAGGTGGAGGTGGTCTTCTGGCTGCTGTCAATGCTGGCGACACGGGACCAGGAGGACACAGCACGCACGCTGCTCGCCATGTCCAGTTCTCCTGAGAGCTGCGTGGCCATGCGCCGCTCCGGCTGCCTGCCGCTGCTGCTGCAGATCTTGCACGGCACAGAGGCCGGGGCTGGGGGTCGCAACGGGACCCCCGGGGTGCCCGGAGCCAAGGACGCACGCATGCGTGCCAACGCAGCTCTGCACAACATTGTCTTCTCCCAGCCCGACCAGGGCCTGGCGCGCAAGGAAATGCGTGTCCTGCACGTGCTGGAGCAGATCCGAGCCTACTGTGAGACCTGCTGGGACTGGCTGCAGGCGCAGGACAGCATCACCACGGGAGGCGGGGCGGGCAGCGGTGAGTGTGCAGCCTCCCTGGCCACCTTTGTGCGAGGAGCACGGAGCTGGGGCCGTCGGGGTGGCAGGGTGATTTCGTGAGCAGCCCCTGGCCTTCTCTGTGCGCTTCCTCTGTGTCACGTGTGGGCTGAAGCCCGTGGCGACTTTATCATGATTGGCTGGCAAAAAGAGCCACCCGCAACCTGCGCCCTGGTTGCAGGGTAGCTCAAGAAACAGTCATTGAATGCATGTAACCAGAAATATGGGTGCTGACTTTGAGATTCCAGAAATATGGGTGCTGACTTTGAGATTCCAGAAATATGGGTGCTGACTTTGAGATTCCTAGTTTGGGCAGCTGATCACAAAGCTAATCTATGACAAAAGCACCACCCAAAGGTCCTGAGCACCCAGCACACCTTCATCTCCTGTCTCAGCTCTGGGTGAGGCAGGCACCTTATTACTCATTTTAAGAAGAGTTAGAAAAGGAGGCCAGTGCTCTGGGAGTGACCCCTCGGGTGCCAAGCATGCAGTGGTTTGCAGAGCTTGGGTCTCTGTGGGGGTGAAGGCAGGGATGGGTAGGACTCAACAGGGGTAATTTCCTGGACTGGAACAGCTCTGATCTGGTCCCTTGGCCCACAGCCCCAGTCCCCATCGAGCCACAGATCTGCCAGGCCACCTGTGCGGTGATGAAGCTGTCCTTCGATGAGGAATATCGCCGTGCCATGAATGAGCTGGGTGAGTGCACCCCTCACCTCCTCCGTGTCCCCTCCATTTGGCCTGAGGCTTCTGGGCCTCATTCAGCCCAGGGCAGGCTTTCAGCCTTAATGGTCCTGGGCTCAGAGGATAGGGAAGTGGCCAGAAGCCAAGAGCAAAGGTGGGAGGTCCAACTTAATACACAGAATCAGAGTTGTTGGGGTGGGGGAGACCTTGTGAAGTTTTAAGAGCATTATATCATTTAAAGTAATCGAAACATGGACAAAAATCTCATCAATGTGCTTAATTTTACTCCAGTGACCACAAAATTAGATACCTCTCATTCAGCAGAAAATCACATACTCAAAGGTTTATCAGATCTCTTGTGGTCTGGCTGCACAGAAATGGGCATTTGCAACCGTGACAAGAAAGCAGATGCTGATGAGAGTGTATACCTTTCAAGTCATTCCCTTCCCAGTTGGAAATAAAACCCCAGATCTGGAAACCACAGAGGTGTCCAACAGCCCCAGCCCCTAAGTGCACAGATTGCCTCTGTTGTCTTTGCTCAGTGAAGCAGGAAGACCACCTTGCATTTGAATTGCAAGTTAATTCTTTTCTTTTTTTTAAATATATATTTAATATTTAAAAACTATATTGTTATTAATTTCAGAGAGGGAGAGATAGAAACATCAATGATGACAGAGAATCATTGATTGGCTGTCCCCCGAGTGTTCCCTACTGGGGAATGAGCTGCAACCCAGGCATGCGCCCTGACTGGGAATTGAACCATGACCTCCTGTTCATAGGTCAATGTTCAACCACTGAGCCATGCTGGCTGGGCAAAAGTTCTTTCTCTTCTACTCACCCTGACCATTTCCCTCCATGTTTGCTTTCTCTTTGTAAAGTGACAGTCTAGTTTTCATAGTGACCAAAGAACTGTGTGTGTGGCAATCATCAGAGGCTGGAGGTCTAATGGTCTTGGGATGTTGAGGGCCTTCATGACCTGAGAGCAGAAGGGAGCTGGGAACCTGAGCAAATAGCAGGGAAAAGCATTCCAGGGAGAGGGAACAGCACATGCAAAGGCCTAGAAGCTGAAGAAGTATGAATGGAAGTGTGAAAGGAGGTGGGTGTGGAGATCCAGGGAATCACGTCAGCCTGGCGGCAGGCTGCCTGAGGAGGTATCCTTGGAGTTTGGCTTCAAAGGTGGGCTTGAGGAGAGCAGACCTGGATGGAGGGAGGGCACCTAAGCAGGGGAATGGAACGGGCAGAGGTTGGGAGGAAGGTTGGGGTTCGTTTGGGGTGCCTCCCCGCACCTCCCTGTGCACCCTCCCATGTTCCCATAGGTGGGCTGCAGGCTGTGGCAGATCTACTGCAGGTGGATTATGAGATGCACAAGATGACCCAGGACCCACTCAACCTTGCCCTACGCAGATACGCTGGCATGACCCTCACCAACCTCACCTTTGGGGACGTCGCCAACAAGGTGCCTGGGGTGGGCAGGTGGCGTCAATGCTCCCCCCACCCTTGTCTGAGCCTCAAAACAGCCCTGAGAGGTGGGGAAAGTTGTCCTCAGTTTATAGGTGGGTAGACTGAGGCCCAGAGAGGGCCATGAAAGGAGGAATGTGGCTGGATTCCGTTGGCTAGGCCACCGTCTTCTTGGTTGCTCTACTGCAGAGAGTGGGGCCTCTGGGCTGGAGGAGGCTGTGTGTCTGCACCTGTCTCAGCCTCAATTTCCTCATCAAAGCAACAGGGAGATTGCTATCCCTTGGCCTTAATGGTAAGAGGGGATGCTGAGTCTTTAGCTCTAGCACATAGTAGGTGCTCAGGGAGAAAGCCTGAAGGTGGGGGTGGTATCCCTCATGGCTCCTGCCCCACTGGCCATGGCATGAATTTCCTGTGGCACCCCACAGGCCACACTGTGTGCCCGGCGTGGCAGCATGGAGGCCATCGTGGCCCAGCTGGCTTCTGAGAGCGAGGATCTTCACCAGGTACCTGGATGGAGCGGGTGGGGCGTGGGGAGAGCCTTGCCGAGGGTCCCACCGTCCAAGGCCCCTGCCGACAGAGGCCCCTCTCCTGTGGGTGTGATGGGCACCCCCTTCAGTCTCTGTAGCCCTACCACATGCGGGGCTGAGGGCAGGGGGCCCTGGGCCCATCTTGCCCGCCCTGTGCCCTGACCTAGGTGGTGTCCAGCATCTTGCGCAACCTGTCCTGGCGGGCCGACATCAACAGCAAGAAGGTCCTGAGGGAGGTCGGCAGCATGACCGCCCTGATGCAGTGCGTCCTCCGAGCCTCCAAGGTAGGCACTGAAGGGGCACGACGGAGTAGGGGGGTAGGAATGCACCTGAGACCCAGGGGAGAGGGCACCGCCATGGCTGCTTAATACCAGCCACAGGACAGGGAGACACTGGCAACAGGTGGCGATTTCTCTGTCTTGAGGGGTGTCCCACCAAACAACTTACCACTTAGCTTACCAGCTGGTCCTCAGGCAGGCCTGGGGTTTCCATCCCTTCAACCCAGAGATCCTGTAAGGACCCGTTTTATTACTTCTGGCTTTTATTTGAAAATGTATTTGGGTGCCTTTCCTTCCAGCCTTTTGGCTGCGCCTTGATGGGGAGGGCCCAGTGGGTGGGGCCAGTGCCTGGGGCGTCCCTCCATTGACCCTCACCTGTCCCACCCCTGTGCCCAGGAGTCCACCCTGAAGAGCGTGCTCAGTGCCCTGTGGAACCTCTCGGCACACAGCACGGAGAACAAGGCAGCCATCTGCCAAGTGGACGGCGCCCTGGGCTTCCTGGTGAGCACGCTGACCTACAAGTGCCAGAGCAACTCGCTGGCCATCATCGAGAGCGGCGGGGGCATCCTGCGCAACGTGTCCAGCCTCATCGCCACCCGAGAGGACTACAGGTGGGCGCACCCCGCCCCCATCCTGGAGGCCAGAGGGCACCACAGAGGGTGCTGGGGAAGGTGGGCCCCAGGTGTGGTCTGGGGCGGGGGTGGCAGATCCCAGTCTGTAGTGAATTGTCACTGAGGCTGCAGCATTGGTTTGTCCTCGGCAAACGGATGTTCCGACTTGTCCCAGGGACTGATTTTGTAATATAAGTATCTCCAAATATTACATGAGCTATACTTTGCTAAATATTTTATTTGTTAATAAAATAGTTATTAACTTAATAATTTACAAATACTTAGCATTTTAAAAAACAAATAGAATGTATAGTATGTTTATCCCAAATATGACATGAGATATGATGCTAAAATAAGATATACTAAATTTTATTTTAAAAGATAAGTATTTTTAACTTATTTTAAATAATTATTACAATTATTTAATAAATATATTATTTCTCTTAAGTAAAAAAACATTAATACAAATATATCCCATTCGATACTTGGGATAGACTTATACTACCTATCTATTCTCTTCTCTGAGAGTCTCTAACTCAGCCGGATGCCTTCTATTTTTATTTGCTAAATCTGGTAAGACGAGGGTTGGCCCCGCCTGACATGCCGCTCTGTGCTGCAGGCAGGTGTTGCGGGACCACAACTGCCTGCAGACCCTGCTGCAGCACCTGACATCGCACAGCCTGACCATCGTGAGCAACGCCTGCGGCACCCTCTGGAACCTGTCCGCCCGCAGCCCACGGGACCAGGAGCTGCTGTGGGACCTGGGCGCCGTGGCCATGCTGCGCAACCTGGTGCACTCCAAACACAAAATGATCGCCATGGGCAGTGCCGCCGCCCTGCGCAACCTGCTGGCTCACCGGCCTGCCAAGTACCAGGCGGCAGCCACGGCCATCTCCCCCAGTGCCTGTGTGCCCAGCCTGTACGTGCGCAAGCAGCGGGCCCTGGAGGCCGAGCTGGACGCGCGGCACCTGGCCCAGACACTGGACCACCTGGAGAAGCAGGACCTGCCCGAGGCCGAGGCCGAGGCCGCCTCCAAGAAGCCGCTGCCGCCCCTGCGGCACCTGGATGGGCTGGCCCGGGATTACGCCTCAGACTCGGGCTGCTTCGACGACGACGATGTGCCCTCCCTGGCCGCCGTGGCCGCCGCCGCCGAGCCTGCCAGTCCTACTGTGCTGTCCCTCTTTCTGGGCAGCAGCTTCCCGCAAGGCCAGGCACTGGCCCGGGCCCCACCTGCCCATCGCAGCGGCCCAGAGGTGGAGAAGGAGGCCGGTGGGGAGGCAGCCTTGGCAGCCAGGGCCAAGGCCAAGCTGGCACTGGCAGTGGCTCGGATCGACCGGCTGGTGGAGGACATCTCGGCCCTGCACACATCATCTGATGACAGCTTCAGCCTCAGCTCTGGGGACCCGGGGCAGGAGGCACTGCGGGAGGGCCGAGCCCAGTCCTGCTCTCCCTGCCGGGGGCCTAAGGGTAGGCAGCGGGAGGCCAGTGGCCGAGGTCACCCCTTGTTGCGGCTCAAGGTAGCCCATGCCAGCCTCTCCAACGACAGCCTTAACAGTGGTAGCACGAGTGATGGGCACTGTCCCCGGGACCCCATAAGGCCCTGCCCGCTGACCTCATTGGCCAAGCGCCGAGAAGGGCTCCCCTGTGGCCAGGCACGGCCCAACCAACTTGATCTCAACCTGCTGGGTGGCCAGGCTAAGCCGGCAGCCCGGGAAGCTGCAGCCACCGACGCCTGTGTGCGCACCATCAAGCTGTCACCTACCTATCAGCATGTGCCACTGCTCAAGGACACTGCCAGGGCTGGTGTGGGGCTCCCGGTCCCTGGCGCCCGGAAACATGCCTGGCTGTCTGCAGAGGGCCTGAACAAGGTTCCCGAGAAGCTGGTGGCGGAGGCGACACCACTCTGCCTGTCCCATTGTAGCTCCCTGTCCTCACTGTCCTCGGCTGGCCACCCGGGACCCAGCGAGGCAGGGGACCTGGAAGACAGTGACTCGTCCCTGGAGGGGCTGGAGGAGGCTGGCCCCAGCGAGGCGGAGCTGGACGGGGCCTGGCATGGGCCAGGGGCTGCCTCCCTGCCCATGGCCATCCCGGTGCCCCCTCGGGGCCGGAGCCTGGGCGTGGAGGACACCACACCATCCAGCTCCTCCGAGAACTGTGTGCAGGAGACACCGCTGGTGCTCAGCCGCTGCAGCTCGGTGAGCTCCCTGGGCAGCTTTGAGAGCCCATCCATTGCCAGCTCCATCCCCAGTGACCCCTGCAGTGGGCTGGGCAGTGGCACAGTCAGCCCCAGCGAGCTGCCCGACAGCCCCGGGCAGACCATGCCACCGAGCCGCAGCAAGACGCCACCCCTGGCGCCCCCGCCTCCCGGCGAGCATGAAACCACCCATTTCAGCCTGCAGTGGGAAAGCTACGTGAAGCGCTTCTTGGACATCGCCGACTGCCGCGAGGGCTGCTGGCTGCCCTCCGAGCTGGACGCCGGCAGTGTGCGCTTCACCGTGGAGAAGCCAGATGAGAACTTCTCCTGTGCCTCCAGCCTGAGCGCACTGGCCCTGCATGAGCACTACGTGCAGAAGGATGTCGAGCTGCGGCTGCTGCCTCCAGCCTGCCCTGAACTTGGCGGGGGTGGTGGGCCTGGCCAGCACTTTGCTGGGCACTGCTGTCGAGATGAGGCCAGTGGTCGCCTCGAAGGACCGCCTGCCACCAACCAGGAGCTGGAGCTGCTGCGGGACTGCCTGGGTGCAGCCGTGCCCACCCGGCTCCGCAAGGTGGCCTCGGCACTGGTGCCCAGCCGCTGCGCACTTCCCATGCCCGTCTACATGCTGGTGCCCACCCCGGCCCGGGAGGACAGCTCATGCACTGACTTGACCGAGGGCACGCAGGTCACTTTCGGTGTGGCCTCACTCAGTGATGACACACTGCAGGCATCTCCCAGGGACCCAGCTGGTGGGTGCGGGGACAGGCAGAAGCCAGCAGGCCTAGAGGCTCCTGCCAGGCAGGCCACTGGGCGCCGGCACAGGGCTGGGGGTGCAGGCCGCAGAACGGAGCCAGTCCGAGGGCTGGTCAGGAACAGGGCAGGGCTGGAGCTGCCCCTCCGAAAGCCCCCGAGAGCTTGTGCAGACAAGAAAAGCCCCCAATTGGGCCGAGCTCATGGGGAGGGGGCACTGCAGTCCCTATGCCTCACAACGTCTACCGAGGAGGCTGTGTACTGCTTCTACAGCAACGGCTCAGACGAGGAGCTGTCCACAGCGGCGGGGGTGACACCCTCCCGGTGGGCATCTGCTACGCCCCAGACAGCGAAGAGGGAGCGCCTGGCTGGCAAGAAGAAGGCTCAGGCTGTCCCCAAGGCCACAATGCCCACCCGGGCCCAGCCTAGCCTCATTGCTGACGAGACACCTCCGTGTTACTCCCTGAGCTCCTCCACCAGCTCCCTCAGCGAGCCTGAGCCTGAGCCTGAGGCCGGCAGGCCCCGCGCCCATGAGCCAGTGGTCACCAAGGACCGGGGCCCTGGCGGTGGGAATGATGGCCGTCCCAGTTCTCAGGCCAAAGCGGAGATGCTGAGGCGCTGCATTGGCTCAGCCATGCCCAGGCGCCGCCCACAGGTGTCAGACCCAAGGCGTCGCAAGCCCCGAGATGCCCGGCTGGACAAGCGATCAGAGGGGCCGCGGGAGCGTGGCGAGGAGGCAGCAGGGTCCGACCATGCCTCGGATCTGGACAGCGTCGAGTGGCGCGCCATCCAGGAGGGCGCCAACTCCATCGTCACCTGGCTGCACCAGGCCGCAGCAGCCGCCACTCAGGAGGCCTCGTCCGAGTCTGACTCTCTCTTGTCCTTCACGTCAGGGCTGTCCGTGGGCTCCACCCTACAGCCCTCTCTACACAGGAAAGGGCGGCCAACACGAGCAAAGGGACAAGCGAGCAGTGCCACCCGGCCAGAGAAACGGGATGTGGCCCTGGCCCGGCGCAGCAGCAGCTCCTGCTTGCCCATTGGCCCGGAGAAGCTGCGCGGCGCTCAGAAGACCGCACCCGGGATGCCAGCTATGCTTCGAGGAAGAACAGTGATCTACATGCCCAGCTCAGCCACCCGATCTCAGCCCAAAGGCACCCCTGGCCCCCACACCACACTGAGGAAGATGGGCCCCCTGAGCCCCACCCAGCCAGCAGCTCCCACCAAAGCCCTGGGCCCTGGGCAGCAGCGGTCTCGAAGCCTGCACAGGCCTGGCAAGATCTCAGAGCTTGCAGCCCTGAGCCCCCTCCAGAGGAGTGCCACGCCACCGGCCCGCCTCACGAAGACCCCCTCACCCAGCTCCTCCCAGACTTCCCCTGGCTCCCAGCCCCTGCCCAGGAGGCCGCTCCCGGCTGCCCATGTTTCGGGGCCCCTGCCCAGCCCCGGGGCCTCACTGGTGTCCAAGACACCCACGCGGGCCCTGCTGGCCAAGCAGCACAAGACACAGAAGTCACCTGTGCGGATCCCCTTCATGCAGAAGCCCACCAAGCGGGTGCCACCATCCCCGGCCAGGGCAGCCCCAGAGCCAGGCTCCAGGGGTCGGGTGGTGTCCAAGGGGTGCCCGAGTGCCCGAGGGGGCCGCCTGGGCCTGGTGCGCATGGCCTCGGCCCAGTCCAGTGGCAGCGAGTCCTCCAACCGCTCAGGTTTCCAGCGGCAGCTGACCTTCATCAAGGAGTCACCAGGCCTGCTGCACCGACGTCGTCTGGAGCTGTCCACAGCCAAAGCCGCCCCCTCCGCCTCCCAGGGTGGCTCACCCCGCCGTAGCGGGCCTGCGCTGCCCACCGTCTTTCTCTGTTCCTCCCGCTGCAAGGAACTGCGGGCACCCTCCCTGCAGGCCCCAACCCCCCAGCAACCCCCCACAGCGCGGCCAGGCCCTGGTAAGCGGCCACCGAGGCGCACCAGCTCAGAGAGCCCGTCACGTCTGCCCATCCGCAAGCAGGCCACCCAGCCTGAGGCCGTCAAGCGCTATGCCTCTCTGCCCCACATCAGCACGGCCCCAAAGCCGGAGGGCGCTGCCCCTAGTCCCGCCTCGGACCCCGCACGCCGCAGCAGCGACGGAGAGGCCCGGCCCCTCCCCAGGGTGGCCTCGCCGTGCACCACTTGGCGCCGCATCCGGGATGAGGACGTGCCACACATCCTGCGGAGCACACTGCCCTCCACCGCCCTGCCGCTCATGGGCACCTCGTCGGAGGAGTGCCCAGGCAGTCCCCTGCAGCGCAAGACCAGCGATGCTGTGGTCCAGACAGAGGATTTTGCTGCCACCAAGACCAACTCCAGCACCTCCCCAAGCTTGGAGAGCAGGGGGCCGCCCCAGGCCCTGGCCAGCGGACCTACATCCCTTCTCGGCAGCGACATGGATAAGCCTGGTCCTGCCAAGGCACCCACCTCGGCCCCCTTCACCCATGAGAGCCTAGGAGTGGCTGGGGGGGGCTTTGCTGCCAGCCGGCATGGCTCCCCCAGCCGCTCGGCCCGAGTTCCCCCCTTCAACTATGTGCCCAGCCCCATGGTAGCAGCCACCACCACTGACTCAGCTGTGGAGAAAGCCCCCGTGCCCGCTGACCTCCTAGAATAGTTGCCTGGACTGGTTTTCTGGAACATCCTCTCTGGCTGTCCTGAGGGTGGTCCGGGGAACTGCCTACTCACCTGAGTCCCTGCCCTCAGAGCCCCACCCCAGCCCGTCGGCCTCACATCTCATGCTTGCTTTTGTGCTGTGGGGGCTAGAGGAGTTGGGCTGCGTGCTGGACCTCAAGTCCCAGCCTTGCCCACATGCAGAGACACCCTCCTGACCCCCAGCCCAACTGCGCTTAAGCCTCAGCAGGACACTCATCTCTGGGGAACCCAGGGAGATTACAGCATCCGCCTGAGGTGGGGATGAGGCTTCAGGGTGGTGCCATCTAGCACAGGCCCGAGGCATCCATCGGAGGACAACACTCATTATTACAGGGGCAGCTGGGTAATTTTCAATAACTGCTGAACTGAGAGAGGGGCATAGCTGAGCCTGACAATGAGACAGGCCCCTCCATTTTAGGTGCCAAGCCAGAGGCTAATGGATAGAACACTGTCAGAACAGCCTGGAAGGAGCAAGGAGAGAAGGGCAAGGGAAGATAGCTGGGTGATGCGGGGACACCCTATATCCCCACTCCTGGCTGGGGTGGGTGCTGGTTTTGGCCAAAGGAGGAAAAGGGGGACTAGAGAGGTAGGTGGAGGGAGTCAGGAACAGCTGGCGGGTGAGGTGCAGTGGGAAGGAGGAGGAGAGTCAGCCAAATACGGTTCACCTTGGTGACACACAAAGCCCAGGACCTATAGGGCGGCACAACTGCAGGGACGGGGGTGGGGCTGACACCTGGCCTAGGAGCTACAGGGCCTAGAGCCCCAGTCCTGCGGCCAGACTAGCTGGATGTGTAGAGGCTATGGCTGCTGGGGTGCTCAAGTGCTGGTGTCAGAGAGGCAGAGATGGAGGAGCACAAGGAGCCTGGGGGGCCTCTGTGGCTCCTGCCAGTGTGCAGTATGTGGGGAAACTGCTCAGGTCCCTCTCGGTTTCCTGCAGATACAGCCAATGACCTCATTCCTGGGGAAGCCTGGCTCTGAGAAGCAGCTGCTCTCGGGCTCACAGACCTGCCACAGTGCGGGTGGGAGCTGCCCCCGAGGGGCTGGGGAGCAGATGCTGTTTGAGGAGTCAGGCAACATGATGACTAGGTTTTAGGTCCCTTCTCTGGGAGGTTGGGTGGAAGTGCAGAAGGAGCTCCTGTCCCTGCCCATGGGCACCACTGTCCCCCCCATCCCCTGTCCATGGAAAGAGCTGAGACAAGAGCAGAAGTGTCTACTGGACCATCCTCAGTTCCCCCAGTGGGGCTCTTGGGGGCCACCCTGATTCAACTCTCAGAGACACATAGACATCATGTTACTTCTGCTAACACGTCTGTGTCATGTTGCATAACACCCTGTCCACCAGGACAATTGCCAGGGCTCTGCCTCAGAAGGCCACAGGCAGGATGCTGGAATGGCTGGATGCACCAAGTACACCTTTTATGACCAAATTTCTAGGATGAGCTGGCACACAGAGGACCATGGCAATGAGAACTGGGCAGTGCATTGCATGAGCCCATAACTAACTCTAGGACACACTGGAGCAGGGAGGGGGAGGGGGAGAGTACAGGAGGGATATTTCAGATGCATCTCAGAAACCAGGATTCCTCGTCTCCATCCTTAACCTGAACTGGCAGGACTGGGTGGCCTCAACTCCTTTTTAAGCAGGCTCTCACACTTACCATGGGCCAGCTACCCCCCAGAATGGCCTGGTGGGAGAAGTTGTGCAGAGACAGACACAGCTTGCCCAGCCATAGGGACTCTGAAGCGATGGGTACCGGGGGTGGGAGCACCCACGCACTGTGAGACCCTGGTGGTGCTCTCAACATTCTGTCTGTCTTCCCACTTGGGCCAGGAGAACTCCAGAGCTACCTCTAGAGCCAGAGTGGCTGTTGTGACTTGGTGAGAGGCCCAGCCCTCCTTGGCTGCCCCCTCCACCTGCCCCTTGTCTTCAGAGGGGGCCAGCTTTCACCTCGGCAAGCACACCAGGAGTCATACCCCATCTATGTCCAGCGCCACATTTGCCTTCTCTGTTCCTGTGATAGAGCATAGCTACACCTCACAACTGCGCAAGGCAGGACAGTGGGAGTCCTGGGCCCTGAGCAGAGTGGTGGTCCCTGGACAACTGATTCTAGGCCTGAGCTGGAGGACTCAAGTCTTAGGACCCGAAGGATATCTCCCATGAAGCCTTGATCCCCTCAGGGCTGCTCGGCCACCTGACAATGCTGAGGGGACCCTGTTTGCCTCCAGAGCACACTCAATCCAAGACCTTGAGCAGCCACCACCAGCGGGATCCTGAATTGGGGATAACATGCCTGCAGGTACAGCATTACCTCACTCCCTCTGCCCCAGTCTGTCACCTGGCCAGTGGCCATAGCGCCCCAGCTAGAGCCTAGCTGTTTTGGTCCATCTATCTCTGTGCCCCTCCAGTCTATGCCCTGGGCCCCTGCAGTGTTACAAGATGTGTAAATACATATATAGCCCGGGTTCCCCTCTCCCACCCCAGTCAACCTAAAGCCGTCGTCTGGTGGAAGGAAGGCACAGAACCAGGCATCTTATGTGCACCTTTAATAAATGGAGCTGTTGAATCTTGCTCTACACAGTTATTTTCAAGTGGGTGAGGACTGGGTGAGTGGGGCTGGAGTACTTTGTGGGTTTTCCATCCAGACTGCCCGCTCTGGGTCCATGTGCTAGAGGCAGATCAGGCTGTGGGATTTGTGCAAGAAGAGCACTAAGGACAGGCGGATGCAAAGGAGAAGGTAGCTGGAGTGTCTCACTGTGATCCTGGCATGGGGGGAGGGTGGCCTCTGGAGCCCCTAGACTCACTCAGGTGACCCAACCTGAAGGCCAGGGGTGACCTCCCAGCCCAGGGCAGCAGGACACGTTGAGACATTAGCAGGTAGGCCAGGGGGTGACGGGCAGTGTAGCCTCAGTGTCCACTGCCCTAACTGGAGCCATGCCAGCATGTTCAGAATGCCTGTGCCCCCAAGGGTTTCAGGGATCTTTCAGGTTTAAGCAGGCACATCCCCGCCCCCTCCCCCCCTTCTTCCAGAAGAGATGCTGGGTCACCCGTGTCAAGAACTTGCCTTGTGTACCCAAGTGCTTCCCTAAGCTCATGGGGAAACCTGGAGAAGAGTGGCTCACAGAGGCACTGTCCGGAAGGCTGGTGGCAGTGGGGCTTTCCTCTGCGGGGCCTGTTGGGGACACCCATGACGGCCTGGAACACCTCCTTTCTCTTCACATTGCCCACTGCCAGGATGGAGGTGGTTGGATGAGGGCTCGAGCAAGTAACGGACCAGCTTGTCCTATTTTGGGAGCCCAGGCCAGCACCCCATCTGATAGATCCCACATCCAACAGGTTAGTCCTGCACCCTGACCATGAACCGGTCGCACAAGTGCTACCCATGCCTTAGACTGAGGTGCTCAATGCCATTGGTGGCCCCATCTCAGAGCTGGGCCCTACTGGGCAATCTCTCTACATGGCCACAGCCACCTCATTGTTTTCTGGACCCTCTGGGGGCCCCACAGTTCACATAGAGACAGGCTCCGTTTAATGGGTGACCAGTGAAGCAGCGTTACCAAAAGAGAAGGGAGGATGGGTTCTGAGGCTCCAAACCAAGTCGAGGCTGAAGGCAATCAGGCTCCAGAAGAGAAGCAGCCTGGGGCTGAGCGGCATCCACAAAGCCTGTCCTGACCCTCGGTAACGGGCCTGTGCCCTGCTGAGGCAGGTGTGCCCCTCACCACTGTTCCTGCTGCGACCGCACACCAGGCAGGCTCTGTCCCCTGGGGTCTCCGGATACCGAGGCAGGCTTAGCCATGAATCAGAGAGCCCAGAATCTGCTTCTGGGACCCAGGAGCCCATGACTGAGATGTGACAGGAGGCCATGGGGTGCACACTCCAGGGACTGCATGCTCAGGCGAGCCCCAGGGTCAGGTCAGCCTGAGAAGGTGGTCGAGGCCCCGGACAGTGCCACCTGCTTCACC
Source organism: Pipistrellus hanaki (assembly GCF_964339955.1). NCBI lineage: Eukaryota > Metazoa > Chordata > Mammalia > Chiroptera > Vespertilionidae > Pipistrellus > Pipistrellus hanaki. The sequence continues at coordinate 70,670,606 of NC_140507.1, forward strand.
TGGACGATGTCCTGCTCCAGCTCCTGGCCAGCTTGCCAAAGGTCCTCACACCTTTGCCTTAGCTCATCACCGGCTTGTCTCAGCCGCTGGTTGGCGGCCACGTAGGCCCGGCTCTGCTGGTAGAGCTGCTCCCGTTGGGCCTCAGGGTTCTCAGCCTTCCAGGAGGAGTCTGGGGACACACAGGCCATGCTCAGAGAGGGGCTGAGAGAAGCCTCCATTTACCACCCCTCTGGCAAATTTACCACCCCTTCTGGTCACGGAAGAGGCCCTGCCTGGGGGTGGGTACCACTCCTGTAAAAGGCCCTGACCCCACAATGGAACTGCCGAGCAGGCTAGTCCTCATTCCTGTTCTTAAAGCCTCAGATGCAACCTTCTGCTCCCGAAAAACTATCCCATGGCCCTATAATCTTGAAAAATCTGACACAGTCAACAGGCTGCAAAGACAGGAGGGTATGGACAGGTGAGGGTATGAACAGGTGATTCCACTTCCTAACAGTGTGCCCAGCCGAAGGAGGTGGGGTGGAGTGGGGTTGAGGGAGCAGGGCAGAAAAAGCAGAGTTTCAGGGTCACCCAGAGACATATCCAGGTCCTCTCTGCTCTGCCTGGGCCCGTTTGAATGGGAACAATGCCACCTGCCATGCTTGGCAGCTGTCTGCTGTCACACCGCTGCAGGCCAAATGTCTAGCACAGACCCTGCAAACTCTGGTGTTTATTAATCACTTTTTCTCCATCTGCTTTAGTAATAAGGTGGGAAACGCCAGACAGCACAGATAAAGATTAAGTGTGGTCCTAGATAAAAAAAAAAATATATATATATATATATATATATGGTTCTCCCTAGGCAGTTTGGCTCAGTGGATAGAGCGTCGGCCTGTGGACTGTCAAGGGCATATGACTTGGTTGTGGGCTTATCCCCAGTGGAGGGTGTGCAGGAGGCAGTTGACTGATATTTCTCTCTCATCGATGTTTCAAGCTCTCTCTCCTTCTCCCTTCCTCTCTCTAAAAAAATCAATAGAATATATTTTAAAAAAAACACACACACAAAAAAAACCCATGGTCCTGCAAGGGAAGCACCTCTCCCTTAAGCAGCCCCAGCACTGCTTGTGCCTTGGTTTCCCCACCTTCGGACCTGTCCATTATTCTTTTTCTTTTTTTAATTTACCTTTACTGTTGAAAATATTACAGATGTTTCCTTTTATGCCAATAATTCTTTTTTAAAAAAAATATATTTTATTGATTTTTTTACAGAGAAGAAGGGAGAGAGATAGAGAGCTAGAAACGTCGACGAGAGAGAAACATCGACCAGCTGCCTCTTGTACACCCCCTATCGGGGATGTGCCCGCAACCAATGTACATGCCCTTGACCGGAATCGAACTTGGGACCTTTCAGTCCGCAGACCGACGCTCTATCCACTGAGCCAAACCGGCTTTGGCTATTATTAAATTTTTAAAAATGTTTCCTATAGCGTTTCTTACTTCATATTGCCCACAAGACACATGTTTACTGTCTTGGTCCTAATGGCCTGAGGGAAGGCACTGTCCTCTTTTGTTCACCCCAAAGCTTAGAACAGAACCTGGCACATAAGTTCTTATTTTTGTTTTTTTGTTAATCCTCACTCGATGATATTTTTTAAAAAGAAATTTAGCTCCTTTAAAAAAAAATGTGTATATATATATATATATATATATATATAGTTATTGATTTCAGAGAGGAAGGGAGAGGAAAAAAGAGACAGAAACTTCAATGATGAGAGACAATCAATGATTGGCTCCCTCTTGCATGCCCCAGTCTGGGGATTGAGGCCGCAACCCAGGCATGTGCCCTGACCAGGACTGGAACTGGTGACCTCTTGGTTCCTGGGTCAATGCTCAACTGCTGAGCCACACCCGGCTGGTCCGAGGATATTTTTTATTTTGACTTTTTTAGAGAGAGTGGAAAGGAGATGAGGGGGAGATAGAAGAGAGAGAGAGAAACATTGATGTGAGAAAGAGAGACATCAATTGGTTTCCTCCTGCAAGCGCCCTGACTGGGGCTGAGGAATGAACTTGCAACCAAGGTATGTGCCCTTAACTGGGAATTGAACCCAAGACCCTTTGGTGCACGGGCCGAAGCTCTAACCACTTAGATACACTGGCCAGGGCCATAGGTTCTTAATGAAGGTTTGTTGAATGAATAGGCAAACTTTATGGACCAGTACACAAAAAACAACTGTAGGCCAAAGCCGTTAGTCACTGACCTGTTATCATCTTTTCCACAAGGGACTGAGCAACGTTTCCACAAATACATAGCTTTGGCTTTGCAGAGCCAGTCTGTCCTGACTACTCAACTCTGCCATTATGTCCTGAAAGAAGCCTGGTTCAGAGATCCACAAACAGGCATGGCTGTGCACCAACACAACCTTACTGACACAAATCTGAACTTCATACCCTTAACACTTATCACAAGATAGTCTCTTTCCCCCTTCCCCCTCAAAATTAAAAAGCGTAAACACCAGTCCTAGCTTCCTGGCTTTACCAGAACAGGCGGTGGGCAAGATTTGGCTGGGGACCCAGGTCTGAGGCGCCCTTCTGAAGACACGCCCCACTTTACAATGAGAAGAGGGCTCAGAGAGGGTAAGGATCATGCCACAGTCTCGGCTCTAAATTTCACGGGTTTCGCCCTAGCCGGGTTGGCTTAGTGGGTAGAGCATGCATCGGCCTGACTGAAGAGTCCTGGGCTGGATTCTGTCAAAGGCACATGCCCAGGTTGCTGGTTTGATCCCCAGTTGGGGGTGTGCAACAGGCAGCCGATAGGTGGTTCTCTCTCACCACTGATATTTCTCTCTCTCCCTCTCCCTTCCTCTCTGAAATCAATAGAAATATATTTTCTTAAAATGAAAATAAATTCCACGGTTTCAACGGACCTCCTACACCCACCCACTGCGCATCTCGTTGCTGGGGTCTTGGGGCGGTCTCTCCCCCGCAGGCCTGCGGGTCCTGGGCTCCCCCTACCTTCGGGGGCCAGCGCGGTGAAGACTGGGTCCTCGGCGGGCGCCCCCCGCACATCCTCCAGGATCTGCTCCGTCGTGGGGGGCGCAGGGCGAGTGGGCAGCACCACGCGCTTCTTGGCCTTCGAGCCCATCCCTGCAGGGAGAGAACCGAGCGTCACCGGGGCGCCCACCTCGCGGCCTGTGCCTAGGCGGTTCCAACCGTCCAGCGAATCCTCACGCACTCGTCCTGCCTCGCCCCTTCAGTGTCCAACTCCACCTCTGCCTCAGTTTCCCTGCTGAAACAGTACCTGCCTCTGCTCACCTAGGCACGCAACCGGAGCTGCCAGCGGCTCAGAGCGGACCGCTCTGCTTCCGGTCGGAGTGTGGCCCCGCCCTCCAAGTCCTGAAGCGAACTTCCGGCCCTCCCCCCTGCCCGCTCGTCATGAGGTCACGCCCCCTCTTAAAGAGGCCGCGCCCGCGAGCGACCCGGTGTGATCTAAAAGGAGCTGTAGCTGGACCAAAATCAGAAAACACGCGACCTCAGCCTCTCCGGACTGGAAACTCAAGGGGTGGATGTAGGTCCAATCCCGGCTTCCCTCCTTGCATAACAAAGCGTGAGGCCGTTTTCTGCAAAAGGGGGACACAAACCCCAACCCGCGTGGCTGTCCTGGGAACAAAGCTCCTATCCACACAAGGAAACCCTGCGCACAGAGGCGTTCAGTGAATGCTAGCTGTGCCAATTACCAGCGAGGTGGCCAGGGACACAGGACATACGCCAGCAACTCGCCGGCTGGATCTGGGTCCAGGTCCCCTCTCTGATCTCTAAAACCCCTTCCTCACCCTCTGGGTGGTGCTGGACTGACTAGAATAGACAGGCTCAGAGCATAGGGCGATTTTTGTGTGTATTTTTTTTAACAGCTTTATTTTTAAAAAAATATATTTTATTGATTTTTTACAGAGAGGAAGGGAGAGAGATAGAGAGCTAGAAACGTCGATGAGAGAACATCGACCAGCTGCCTCTTGCACACCCCCTACCGGGGATGTGCCTTCAACCAACGTACATGCCCCTGACCGGAATCGAACCTGGGACCTTTCAGTCCGCAGGCTGACGCTCTGCCACTGAGCTAAACCAGTTTCGGCTTTAACAGCTTTATTGAATGTAAATTACATAGCAATAAAGTCCACTTGTTTAAAGTATACAATTCTGTGGTTTGTGAATATGTGTGTGTGTGTGTGTGTGTGTGTGTGTTCATGCAACCATGACAAGTCTAATTCTAAAACATTTGTATCATCCCCAAAAGAAGCCTATTAGCAGCCACTCCCCTCAACCCCCCACTAATCTATTTCCTGTCTCTGGATTTGCCTGTTCTGGATATCCTATATAATAAAAGACTAATATGCAAGTCGACCTAATGGCCAAATGACATGTATAGCCACCCGGGGACAGATGCTCCCACAGGGGGGCACCGCTCAGCCAGAAGGCCATGAGCGGAGTGGCAGTGACAGGAGCCTCTCCTGCCTTTATGACATCCACTGAGGGCACAGGCCAGGTGGAGGGACTCCCTCCCCTCCCCCAGTGCACGAATGTCATGCACTGGGCCTCTAGTTTCACATAAAAGGAATCACAGACAATGTGGCTTTGGGTGTCTAGCTTCTCTTACTGTTGAGCATCATGGTTCCAAAGTCCATCCATGTTGTAGAGAGTGTCAGTGCTTCACTCATATTCAGGGTTGAGTAATATTCCAGGCTGTGCCCCAAAGGAGACCAGAGACTTGGCGCCTCCTTTTAAGCCTTTATTGCAAACTTTGAGGTCAGACATGGTCCCTGAGACTCTGAATAATGTCACTAGCTCCCCCTCCCCCTCCCCCCAGATTCTGGGGCAGAGAAGGGATATTGGTCATCATTGTGGCCTGGCTTCTGCTCCATCCCACCCCACCTCCATCCCAAACATACACAGGGAGCAGGGCAGTATCCCCACCAGAGGCCTAAGCCAAGGTGGGATGTCTCTGGGGTCCAGCCAGCAGTTGGTGATGGGAGTGGCTTCCGGCACTGGGTGGAGGGCTACACAGGGGAGCAGGCAGCCTATGGAGAGGATACTACAGAGGAAGGGGTTCTCAAGGGCCACGATCAGTTGGGCTGTGGCCTCTGTGGCAGTGGTGAGTTGCTCCAGTGGGCTGGGGTGACCTTTGTGGGGGACAGGCCCTGAGCAGGAGCCCCCATGCTCATCCAGTATGTATGGTGGCCAGCAGGTGATGCAGTTGAGCAAGGGACTGCCACAGCAGGTGTAGCAGAAGTGGCAGCTGAAGCACACATGTGGGGTGGGTGTGACTGTGACTGGGCACCCAGACCCAGCAGTCATTGCCTTCTGGGTGTGACTGAAGTACTGCAACTGGCCGTGGGAGGGGCAGAGGTGGCCCGGGATGTAGGCAGGATTGTGGCATTCTGCATGGGGCATATGGACATGGAAGTGAGGCTGAGGCGTACGGCCCTGGTCCACCTACCCATCCTGGGCCGCACACGCACACTGCCAGCAAGTGGGCCATGCCTCACTGGGCACTCACCCTGGCACAGCCCCTCTGTGTCCCGCTGCACACACGCGCTGCTGGTCACCTGGGGGCCTGGAGGCCGCACTGTCATGTCCTCAGCTGTCCCATAGAGCAGCAGTGTGTAGCGGTACAGTGTCCCTGGACAGGGGTCACGGTGAGCACGGGGATAAGGGGAAGAAACTATTGGTGGCCTAATCCTGCCATTTTGGACCCCATTGCCCAGTCCTCCCCACCCCACCCTGGAGCTACAGACTCAGACGGTGCCCCGGCCCCCAGCAGCCATTGTGGGATGATAACTGATGTCTATTTCTACTATGCAAGATCACTGGGAGCCCCCCTGCAGGGGGGTAATTCAGGCAGGCCTTAGAGTTTCCAGCCTGTGCCTGCCTCTCACCCGTGTTGAAATAGTAGCCCTTGTTCTCCAGGCCCAGGGTCCACACGCCCCGCGGGTCCTCATCCCAGAAGTGGGTGGACATAAAGATCCAGTTGTTATAGCCTTGGCCGCTGATGTCGAAGGGTCTGGGGCAGACAGGTGGGGGTGGGGTAAACGGCTGATGACTACAGTCATGAAGGGGCCACTGAGCCACAGCAAGTGTCTGCCTGCACAAGTGGCCTTCACGAACTGATCACCCCTGCGCAGGCCACGCCTGACTCCGAAGTACATTCGCCCCTCCCTGTGTGGACCCATAGGGCAGGTCCCCCGACCCTCACCTGATGGCCACAAGTGTGGAGCGGGTGCCCAGGGGGCTGGTGAGCGCGATCTCCAGGTCCCCCCGGCGGCTGTAGGACAGTGACAGCTTCACCTGCACATGCTCCAGTGAGCGGATGTGGTTGGCACGGCCAGCACAGGCTGACACTTTCTTTTTCACGTGCATCCGCGCCAGGATGGGGCTATGGGTGGCATGGGCATCAGGGCTCCTCCTGCTGGCCTGCTGGGGGGTGGGCGGCCAGCAGGCAGGGTCTGGGATCAGATCATGGGACCCACCTCTCGGACTTACTGAGGCCTCAGGGCCTGCCTCCCAAGTGTCTGCCTGGGTGTTAATGACAGGCGTGGGAGAGGGCTGGAGATGTGACAGGTGCTGGGGGAGGAAGGGGGAGTTGGCAGGTAACGCACAGTGACTGGGACCGAGGAGAGCGCTCACGTGGGGTTGTGGAGGACTCGAATGGCACATTTCTTCTGGGGCTGTGTGGGCAGCCACGTGCGAGCCAAGTCTACCAGCAGCCCAGCATCCAGCAACCCATAGCCATAGTGGTGGCTCACTGTGTGGAGGGGGCCGTCACTCACTCTGTGGGCATGGGGTCGCCACCCCCACCTGGCCATGCAGTACCTTGGCGCCCCACACCATTGGTCCTCCAGTCCTCAGCCTGGAGGTGTGCCTGCCTGGATGCACGAACCACCAAGTGCTGCATGTCCCTCCATGTCAAGAACGGGCTGGGGGAGATGAGGGAATAAGCTGAGGCCACAACTGGGGGGCCAGGGTGGTAATAGGGTCCCCACTGTCACCTACTTGGCCTCCAGAGCCAGAGCGATTATGCCTGCAGCCAGTGGGGCAGAGGCCGAGGTGCCTGTATGCTTGTCGGTGCACTGGTGGTGCAGGTCCGTGGTGACCTGGGGGCAGAGATGGGGATTGGGGGGCCTGGTGCACATGAAAACCCAGCCCTTGTTCACATGGAACCAGGGACTCAAGAAGGCACTGCAGAGCATCACACCAGACAAGGGGCCTGAGCACTGCCCAGGTCCACACCCCAGAAACACGGGCCAGGGTGTGTGAAGGGCAACAGTGGGATGGGGCCTGGGACCCATGTCTATGTTCCAGCTCTGCAGGCGCAATCCCTGAGAGGAAGGAAGATAGGGGAACAGAAGGGGAGATGAGGGGACAGGAAAGAATGGGGAGAAAGGAGGGAAGATGGGGACACGGGAGGGAAGTGAGGACACAGGAAGGAAGGTTGGGGAACAGGAGAGGTGAGGGAATGGAGGGAAGTCAGGGCTGGGGGTAGGAGGATGGAGGGAAATTGGGAGGATAGGAGGGAAGACATGGGGACTGGAGGGAAGGTGGGGAGGGAGACAAGAGGGAAGGTGGGGGGACCAGGCTGGGCCAGGCAGAGTGAGCATGGTGAAGGGGTCCACTCACAATTTGTGGGTCGGTGACAACGCCACTGCTGTAGGTGGTGGTGAGGGTGGAGGCGCAGGCTTCACTGTACCAAGGCACGTGACCCTGCTGGGTGGTACTGCCCACAGAGAGAGTGTGGATGCTGTTGGTGTAGCCATCGCAGTTGCAGTTGTCATAGTGCAGGCCACCGTTGCCAGACGCCCAGATGAAGAGCGTGCCTAGCCCACCTCGGCCCTGCAGATGGGGACAGGACAGGGGATAGGGATGTCAGCCTTTCATGCAGGCACAGGCCCTCCCAAACCCTAGATCCTGCTCACCTTGGTGACGCCACGCCTGAAAGCTTCTCGGGTGAGGATGCCTGGACCATCCACCGTTCGGCCATCGTCCTCGGGGCCCCAGCTGGCACTGTAGATGTGGATGTGCTGCGGCTGCAGGCTCAGTGACTGGGCCTCAATGACATCAGTAATGGTGCCATCCAGCATGCGCACGCCTGCACAGGCAGCTGTCGGATCTCTGCAGACAGCCCTGCCGGCACCCTCACCCCTCCAGGCCAGCTCCAAACACCCTAGCCAGCCCCTCTCTCCGCTCCTGGGGAGTGGAGGCATCTGTGCAGGCTCAGCTCTCCACACCCTGAGTCTAAGCAACAAAGGCAAAGGCACCAAGAAGTTTCCTCCCCTGGTTGATCTGCCAAATCTCCCTGGTGTTACCAGCAACCCAGTGCCACCTCATCCAGCCCCTCTCCTTGGCGCATCGGAATACCTCCAATTCGGGCATTGTAGGCGACGCCTGTACCACAGAACCTGTTGTTAGCTATGGCTGCCACTTCCCCAGCACAGCGGGTCCCGTGCCTGGTGTCAGGGCAGAGAGGAGTGCCCGTCACAGCTCACCTGGCCCTCACACAAGGGCCACCCCCAGGCCCCTGTAGCATGCCAGGCTCACCGGTTCTCATCACTGATAGTGTATCGTGGTTGGGGGTCTGGGTCATAGTCGTTGAAGTCATAGCTGGCCAAGGGATCCTAGGGGTAAAGTGGGATGGGAGGGGTTGGAGCAGGCCATGGGACCGGGGGACGAGGGCAGCCCTGCCCCAGTTCAACTCAGGCTCACGTAGTTGGCCCAGAGGTCTGGGTGGTCCTTCTCAATGCCATCGTCTAGGACAGAGACCACGATGCCCTGGCCTGACAGCCCCTGGTTCCAGACTTGTAGGATGTTTAGATCCGGCTGCATCTTGTTGTTCTATGCCAGTGAGTTAGAATTAGCAGGGCTCTGGCCTGGCCTGGCCCGACCACCTGGCCCAGCCGCTCACCATGTACCACTGCTTGGAGAACCAGGGGTCTGTGGGTGCCACTAAGGAGCGCTTCACACGCCACTGCAGAGTCTGCTGCTCAAACCACTGCACCTGAGGGGGACATGCAGCAAGGGAGGGGGCTGGATCAACAAGCCTAGCCCACCCTCCTTTCAGCTATCCCACACTTTACTATTTTTAAAATATATTTTTATTGACTTCAGAGAGGAAGGGAGAGGTAGAGAAAGATAGAAACACCAATGATGAGAATCATTGATCAGCTGCCTCCTGCATGGCCCCCCACTGGGTAACGATGACCGGGAATTGAACTGTGACCTTCTGGTTCATAGTTTGATGCTCAACCCCTAAGCCACACCAGCTGGGCTATCCTGCACTTCAGAGGGCCATGTTCCACAAACGAAGACCTGCTCCTCTGAGTCCTTTCTGCCAACTCTTGGTCAAAGGGCCCACGCCTGTGTCCAGGGTCTGCATAGGCCTCTTCCCAGGGTTCAACAAGGGACAACTGTTTGTGAGGCTGTGTTTTGAGTGGAATGTGTGTCTGGGTTGTCTTCTGCTTGTGGTGTGGGACAGACCTGGGACCCTGTGTTTTCTCGGGCTGCTCTTCTAGGTCCCTATGTGCCTGGAGTTTTGCCCTCAGAGGGTGCCAAGACACCCATCCCCAGGGCCCACAGATAATTGGTTACTGCCTGAGGTGGCATGGAGTCCTGGGGTCCCAACTCTGTCCCCCATCCCTGTTCTAGATCCCTCTGTCCAAGATCTGCCCATCTCCCCCCTGCTGTGGCCACTGCTCTCTACCACCTCCTGTTCCTCTAACACAGTGGTAGGCAAACTCATTAGTCATCAGAGCCAAATATCAACAGCCCAACGATTGACATTTCTTTTGAGAGCCAACTTTTTTAAACTTAAACTTCTTCTAACACCACTTCTTCAAAATAGATTCGCCCAGACTGTGGTATTTTGTGGAAGAGCCACACTCAAGGGGCCAAAGAGCCGCATGTGGCTCTCGAGCTGCAGTTTGCCAACCACGGCTCTAACAGACCCTTCCACTCTTCTTCTATAACTCATTTTCAACACACAGCAGCCTTACTCTTTGTTGAAACCCTCCCAGGGCTTCCCACCACTCACTCTGGGCCCACAAGGCCCTGCCTTTCTGGCCCTCACAAGCCTCCCTCTGCTGCTGTCACAGTGGCTGCCTCACTCAGGGCCTTTGCACACGTTGTTCTGCCTGACTGGGCTGCTCATTCTCAGATCTTTGCTCTTCCTCTTTCCTTGTTGATCTCCCCATCCCTTTCCCCCAAAACCAACTCATGTCCCTCTGCTCCCATTTCAGCAATGAGGGCCATCATCTCCCCATTTGCTCTGCTCCAGTCTTGGGAACTGTCCCATGCACCTGATCCATCGGCAAGCCCTGGCTTCTCTCTTGCAAACCACATCTCCAACTGGCCAGTTCTCTTTGCTGCCAATGCTCCCGGCAAGTTTTGAACAGTTGGCATCTTGTCTCCTTATGGATCAGCTCCCCAGCCCAGTTCATACCCATTTGTGGCTCCATCTAATATCTTTCCCTCGTCATCTCTCTGAGCATCTAGAGACGGGGTTCTGGTCCCAATTCAGCCAGTCTCTTTGGGTGACTTCAGGCAGCATTTTCCTCTTTGGAACTGCTTCTTTCATCACACAATGGGCCAGTGCACACCCTCTTTATGGGATACCTGGGAATCTTAATCATTCAGGTCAAAATAGAGGAGGTAAGGGGGGTGGTTGATAAGAAATACTGATAGTGTGCCAGGCCCTGGAATGTGCATCACGCACATGCATGATCTGTTGCACTCCACAGATCTTCCCTATTTGGGTCCTCACTGTATAGACTGGAGGGCCAGGTGAAAGGAAACCAAGACTCAGAGGGAGCAGGTGAGTTGCCAAGGATCACAGCCATTCATAACAATCACAAGAATAACAGGGGGTGTCTAAGACCCTGAGGGGGCAGCCTCAAGGCCAGGCTCACCTTGGGGTCTTTCTTCAGGCGCAGGCGATGGCCCCAGTGTGGGGTCAGGGACTGCTGGACCACACCCCTGTGCCGCAGGTGGAAGTACTGCCCATCAGGGAAGATCTGGGAATGTGGGGGAGCAGCCTCATAGCTAGGATCCGGCTTCCCTGATGCCCTGCAGGATGCCCCTTGTTTGCATCCTCCCCAACCAGGTGCCCTGGTGTGAGCTCCATGTGCCCTCTGAGGATCCTCGAAACTGAAGTAGGGGCTGGTTGGGAGTTCTTCATATCTAGGGGACCCAAGAGACACCTTCCCATCTGTCATCTGTCAGGGCCTAGTCACTTGGGTTGCCCAGTCCCGCCCCCTCCAGTCCATCCGGGTCCCACCCACCAGCCCCAGGTTGACGAAACCAAATCTGCGTGCCAGGCGCTCAGCCTCCCGGTAACCCTCAGACACCAGCACGGCCCAGCTGCTGACATAGATGGGGGCCCGGGCCGAGACCAACCCCACAGATGCGGGGCAAACGAGGGCCAAGCCCAGGGGCAAGGCCAGGCGCAGCCAGAAAGCAGTCCGGGTGGGCCGCATGGTGGCGGGGGCGGGGCGGGGCGGGGGCGAGCCTCCAAAAGCCCCGCCCCCCCGGCCAAACCGCCGCGCTGGCCCCAGCGCCCGCTCCGCCCCCGGCACCATAGCAACGCTTGAAAGGCTTCAACTCCCAGGGGTCTTTGCGTCACCCCTTTGAAGGCACAAAGCACCCACAGAAATGGGAGGGCGGACACACACAGACCCAAACCCTTTGGAACCCCAGTCTCCCTATTTGTACAGTGACCCAATTCTTCTGACCCAGAGGAGTTCACTATTGTTACGGCTGACCCCGCCCTGTTACTTAGCCGCACCCCTTCCTACACACCCCTCCCTAGAATCAGCCCTGCCTCCTCTCCCGTCCAACCAGATTTACAGTGAGCTTCACTTTTTCAATATAGCTCCGCCCCAAAACCGCCCCTCAGATTCCTTCCCGCCGTCTTTATAATGTGCCCCGCCCCTCCTCTGTTCTTGCTAATAAATTCCTTACCGTTTCTCCAATCAACTCTGGTCTCTCTCAGGCCCCTCCCACCAACCCTGTTTCCCCCCCACCCCCCCAGCTCCACTCACTTACACCACCGCTCAGCCAATAATCCCCGGCCGAGACCCGCCCCCCAATCAGCTACGTCCCGCTCCCCCTCGACCAATCGGAGACCTAGGCCTCTGAGCCCCGCCCCCTTCCTTCCAGTGGGTGGCGCCTGCGGCGGCCACCGCCGCCAGAGGGCAATGAGGCGGGGGAGACGGGGCAGGCCCCAACTCCTTTGCCCGCCCTGCCCTCCCATTGGCCGGTGCGTCGGGCAGGGGGCGGGGACCAAACTGGAGGCAAAGACCAGCCTGCGAGCAGAACGGTGCGACTCTCTTCAGGAGAAGGCGGCGCGTGCCTGGCGGGACCGGTGCGCAGCGCCGAGATCGAGCTCGGGCTGCCAAACCCGGTCCCGCCGTAGCCATGGACGGCCTGCGCCAGCGCTTCGAGCGTCTTCTGGAACAGCGGAACTTGGCCACCGAGGTACTAAGGGCAGTCGAAGCCAAGACCGGTGTCGACAAGCGGTACTTGGCAGCAGGTGAGCCGTCCGAGGGCGCTCGGAGCTGTCGCCCCATTTCACCGACCTGCATACTGAGGCACTGGGGCACCTGGGCCTTAGTCTGCCCCACATCCGGAGCCTGCCCCAGCGGCAGGGTTCGGGCCTTATGGGAGGGGCTCAGATCCTGGCTGGGGAGAGGTCCTGGGTGAACCCGCAGTCCCTCCCCTGCCCTCGCCGTGCCATCTTGGGCGAAGGTCACCCCTTATCTGGGCCCCTGCAGCAACCCTACTCTGGTCCGCATGTCTGGAGGCCGTCCTTTGCCCCATCCCTTGGAGCTCTGGGTGCCCGCCAGGTCAAAGTCCGGTTCTTCCAGTTGCCCTGCAGGCCCCAAGGGTAGGAGAGGGGAGGAGGGGGCAGATAGGCGCCAGTGCCCTGAGTTTTCACCTCCTGCCCAGATGACCCCCAGCCTGAAAGCAAACGTAGAGATCTTGTCTTTTTAGAGGGGATACTTCCTGCCAAGAGGGAGGGTCATTCCCACCTACTCTCCCATTCGTTTCCCCTCTTGGCATGCCCTCTCCTCTCACCTGGTCTACTGTGCATGAATAGTTGAGGTGGAGTTGGGTTGTTTGACAGTTATGGTGGGGTTAGAGAAAAGATTGGATAGAAAACCAGGAATAAGGGGCTCCAGCCACCCTTGACTATAACTACCATTCTAGTCCTTCCACTTTCTTTTAAAAAAAATATATTTTATTGATTTTTTTACAGAGAGGAAGGGAGAGAGATAGAGAGCTAGAAACGTCGATGAGAGAGAGACATCGACCAGCTGCCTTTGGCACAACCCCTACCGGGGATGTGCCCGCAACCAAGGTACATGCCCTTGACCGGAATCGAACCTGGGTCCCTTCAGTCCACAGACCGACGCTCTATCCACTGAGCCAAACCGGTTTCAGCAAGTCCTTCCACTTTCTTTCCTCCTCATTAACCTCGGGTGACCCCTTCCACTCTCAGAAACTGTCTAGTTAGTAAATGGTTAAATGCCTTCCTTCCCTCTTTTGTGGTATTCAGGCGCACGCCCACTTTGCCACTTCTAGGAAGACCTCCTGGAATAAGTCACAAGGATGCTGGTGGGGGCAGGAGCATGCTCTGTGTGCAGACAGTGCCAGGTGTTCTGAGAACCTTCTATGTGCAGAAGCTGGAGTCCACTTACCTCCCATTTCCCACCAGGCCAGGGAGCCCTGAGGGTCTGAAATTTGTCCCCCAGGTTCCCATTGCCCAACTATGTCTGCTTAGCCAGGGACCTGCCCATTCGAGCAAGCTTGGCTTTCCACATCTCGGTGCCAGTGGCTGGGGAATTTAGGTCATAGAGAACTGGGGAGAGGCCCACTGGGAAGGGCCACTAGGGAGGCTGATAGTTAAAGGAAGGAAACTAAGGCCCAAAGAGGCAAGGGCTATGTGGGAGGATGCCCCTGCCACCTGCCCTGTGTGGAGTATTCACCGCTCCTCACCCCCTGGGCCCCATCTGTTGTTGATCTCAGGCCATGCTCCCCCCCAACCCATATACAAGATCATCCTCCTATTGCTGAGGCTGCAGGAATAGGGATTGAGGGTTGGGTGCCCTGGGAAAGCCACTGCTCTCTGACCAGCCGTTTCTGAGGAAGAGGTGACATTCCCCCAGCCCCTGGCCCAGATGTGGGAACCCTTGGGCTCCACATGCCCCAGATGGCCAAATGCCCTCTGCCAGGTAACAGGAGGAAAGCCGGAGGAGCCAGCTGGGGAGGACTTGCTCCACTTCTGACACCAGGCCTGGGATAAAACCAAGGCAGGTGGAGGGAAGTGTGTGGGTGACCGCCCTTTGGTCCAGAAGGCGGCCTCTGTGAAGGCCGTGGGAAGCTGTAAATCTCCTCAGGGACCCTGGGCAAGCCCCTTTCCCTGGCAGCTTTTGTTTAGGCCTTGTCATTGCGTGAGACAGAACAGAGAAGCACACAAGTAGCACTTAGATATGAGAGTTACAATAATGGTTTTCAGAGTGGCTTCCCATATTCCCACACTGTTCTCTTCTGAGCCTCTTTGCTGGGAGTGTTTTTGTGACCAGAAGTCCCTCAGTAATGTATGGAGAGCATAAGTCCTCTCTGATGAGTGTATTTAGCTAATCAACAACCCTAGGAGGCAGGGTCACTATGCCCCAATGACAGATGGTGAAACTGAGTCTTCAAGAAGAGAGAGACTTTCTCAGTGTCACATGGCAAGTGAGTGGAAGAGCAGAGGGCTCTCCAAGATCGAAGAGGCTCCGTACTGCCCTTTGCTGCCTAAGACAAGGGGGGTCTTAAATGGGGCTGTACTGCCCCTGTTAGGACACGAGGCAGTGTCTGGGGACAACTGTGGTTCCATGGCGGCCTGCTCCTGGCAGAGTGGGTGGATCCAGCCCTACAAAGAGGGTGACCTGGCCCAGACTAAAACCCCACACTAAGATGGCATTTAAAAACATTTTTTATTGGCTTTAAAGAGAGCAGGATAGGGAGATACAGAATCATTGATCGGCTCCTCCTGCATGCCCTCCACCGGGGATCGAGGCTGCAACCCAGGCCTTCAACTGGCAACCCCTTGGTGCATGGGTCGATGCTCAACCATTGAGCCACACTGATCAGGCTTAAGATGAAAAACTTTTTAAAAAATATATATTTTATTGATTTTTTACAGAGAAGAAGAGAGAGGGAATAGAGTTAGAAACATCGATGAGAGAGAATCATCAATCAGCTGCCTCTTGCATACCCCCTACTGGGGATGTGCCCACAACCAAGGCACATGCCCTTGACCGGAATTGAACCTGGGACCCTTCAGTCTGCAGGCCGACGCTCTATCCATTGAGCCAAACCTGTCAGCCTAAGATGAAATTTTAAATTGCCTCTGCCTTTGTCCCCTCACCAGTAATCACGTTTTAATGATAGAATGGCCTCGGTTCTAGTTTTTTCTCTTATAGGGCCCAGGGTGAGGTGGTTATAATTACAGATGATTCCTATTCAGCAAGTGTTTATTGGGCAGCTACTCTGAATCCACCAGGGCCGAGGACCCTGCCTGCCTTTGGGGAGCTCACAGTACAATAGGGGAGATAGATATGTTAACTAATTACAGGCACAAGACTCAGTATTCAGAGACATGGTAGGGGTCGTCCAGGTGCTGTGTGGAGACTAGCACGCCCTGGAGGGGTCACCAAAGCTTGTGGGAGGAATGACAACTCTGTGGGGAGCATCTGCCAGGCCAAGAGGAGGCTGGGAGCCTGCGGACTGGGTGGGGAGTGAGCCAGGCCCCCACCCATGCCCTCTTTTCTGCAGGAGCCACCACTCTGCTAAGCCTGTATCTTCTGTTCGGTTACGGGGCACCTCTACTATGCAACCTCATCGGCTTTGTGTACCCCGCATATGCATCGTGAGTGCCCCGGGCTGTTCAGGTGGGAAGCATGAGGGGCTCCAGGCAGCCCCTGATCCTGTCACTCCTCTCCCCAGGATAAAAGCTATCGAGAGTCCAAGCAAGGAAGACGACACTGTGTGGCTCACTTACTGGGTGGTGTACAGCCTATTCGGGCTTGCCGAGTTCTTCAGCGATCTACTCCTGTCCTGGTTCCCTTTCTACTACGTGGGAAAGGTACGCACCACTGGAACACACACAGGAGGGGATCTCCTGGGAGCAGGCGGGCAACCAGAGATGGGGTTTGAGGAGCCCGCCCTGCTGCCTCCCCGGGGTGTCGGGGAGACTCAGCCCCTTCCCTGTGGAAACAGGCCCAGCCAGGGGAGTATCTGATGGGTCAGCCCAAGCCCATCCAAAAGGACGTCTGATGGGGGTGGCCAGACGAATCCTAAGGGGTGTCAGTTGGCGGTGGCCTAGGTCCACATAGCTCAGTGTCTGACGGAAGAGGTCGGACCCCTCCTCCTGGGGCACAGAGCCAGGCTGAGCATAACTGCCGCCCCTGCCCGCAGTGCGCCTTCCTGTTGTTCTGCATGATTCCCGGACCGTGGAATGGGGCTCACATGCTGTATCGTCAAGTCATACGTCCGCAGTTTCTAAAGCATCACGAGGCCGTGGACAACATCATGAGAGACCTCAGCGGGCGAGCTCTGGACACAGCAACAGGAATAACTCGGGACGGTGTGTGCTTTTAGGGCATGGGGGAGTTAGTTTGTCCCAGTTTGGGTCTGTCTGTCTATCTTTCAGACACCCCTGCTTACCTTCGCTCCTGCCCCCCTCCTCCTGACTCTGACTGGTCTCCATCTGGCATCTTGGCCGTTGGCCTCAGGCGCTCTGGCTTCCCCTCTCACTGTCTGCCTTTCTCTCCTATGCTTTCGGAAACCAGTCCTTCAGACCCTGGCCCGAAGCCGGGCTCTCGTCACCCCAACAGCAATGGTGGTGGGCCCCCCGCTGCTACCGGAGCCAACCTTAGGTAACCCCCACCCCTAGGAAGTAAGTTTTATATGAGTATGCATGCATATGTGCAGGTGTGAGTGCATGCATGCATGTGTGTGTGTGTGTATGACAGTGGGTTGGTTTGTGCATTGTATGAGTTCATTTAAGTGTGTGATTGTTTGCATGTGTACCTGCATATGTGTGAATATGTGCAGATGACTTTCCTTGCCAACGATGGCCATTGACCCTACCTTGGACCCCAGAAGCCTCCATCCCACTCTCTAGCAGCTGAGCACAGCCCCAGAATCTGAGAGCTAGATCAGACCTACCTTACCCCATGGTCCTCTCTCTGCAGCCCCAGTAAGCATGTCTCAACTCCAGAAGGACCAGTGAAGTCCCCATCCGGCCCCCGTGCAGATACGCTGGCCGGCCAGCAAAAAGACACCAGGTCCTCTACGGATTCAACTGATTCACAACAGACCTCCGCTGTTCCCTTAGCCCAAAGCAAGCCAGCCTCTGGAAGCGGCTCAACTGCCTTGGCCCCATCCCATTCTCATTCCTGGCCTGTAGGCTCTGCCAAATCCCAGGGCCAGCCTTCCTCAAAAGCATCTAGGCCAAGAGCCAATTCCTTCACCCACACCCCTGGCCAGCAGCACCCTCAACCATTGACCACTTCCTGGGGCCCCTCCCAGCCAGCCCAGCAGTCCCCTGGCTCTGGTTCAGGCTCTGCGCAGCATCCCAGCCCCAGCACTGTGCCATCCCCCGGTGGTACCACCACCCCCGGGCAGCCCCAAGGCAGCCCCAATAGGCCAGGGGAGTCGGCCACCAAGGCCTCTAAGTCCATCAAACATCAGAAGAAGTCCCTAACGCAACTAAACCCCAGTGGTACCATCATCTCCATGCAGTCCCACAACGGCCCCAATAGATCAGGGGAGTCGCCCCCCAAGGCCTCTAAGTCCAACAAATATCAGAAGAAGTCCCCAACGCAGTCCTCAACCAATCCCTCAGGAAAAGACCAGCAGCCCCCAACCAGTACGTCAAGAAAAGACCAGCAGCCCCCAACCAGTACGTCAAGAAAAGACCAGCAGCCCCCAACCAGTACCTCAGGAAAAGAGAAGCAGCCCACAGCCAGTACCTCAGGAAAAGAGCAGCAGCCCCCAACCAGTACGTCAAGAAAAGAGAAGCAGCCCACAGCCAGTACCTCAGGAAAGGACCAGCAGCCCCCAACCAGTACCTCAGGAAAAGAGCAGCAGCCCACAGCCAGTGCATCAGGAAAAGAGCAGCAGCCCACAGCCAGTACCTCAGTGCCCGAGCTAACGTTCTCCCCTCTGGAGTACACCACAGAGTCCACCACCGAAATCACCTGCACCTGGCCCCACCACTACTCCTGGCTCCGGTACCTACAGCACCTCTGGCGCCTGAAACACCTATCCTGCTAGGAGAGGCCTCAATAAAGTACATCTGGCAGAGCCTCCTTTTGCCATCTGTCCTGGGTGTATGGGGGGAGGGAGGGACCAGGTGTTCTTTGCAGGGATCCTCCCATCTATAATCAGGAGAGGTTGCTGTGCAGCCCCACTTTAGAGAGAAGAAACTGAGACCCAGAAGTATGGTCTTGCCAGGTAGCTGAGATGAATCAGAGATGAGTATTTGAGTACAAGTCTTTTTTCTGGAAGGGGACCTCAGGAAGCTTCAGTAGGGAGTGGGTAGGGGAAGAAGCCAAAGAAGTGGGTGTGGCCAAGCCTGGGACCTGTGTCCGGTGCACACCTGAGAGCCTCTGTTCAGGTGCTGGGGGAGCAGTGGCCATTCATTTCAGCAGCATCCCTCTGCAGACAGCAAAGAGGCCTTGGGGCTGATAGTTGACAGGCTGGCATTCATGGAAATGGAGAGAAGGGAGTTGGGTGAACACTAATGGGGCCTCCTTCAGCCTGCACTTGGGTTTCCTTTATGAGGCCAGCATGACCCTGCTCATGAAATCAGGACTGGATACAGATGCAAAAAAGCCCAAAGAAAGCAGAACAGATCCAATCCAACAGTATATAAAACGCGTATAGAGCGCCCCCTGTAAAGGTTCAGATCCCTGGAGGCAGATTCTGAACTGGAAGCTGGGGCTCAGGGTGGGGGTGGGATGGGAGTGGAGATGCATCAGGAGGCGGTGTCAGTGGAAGCGGGGGTGCCTGAAGCCTGAACTGCACCTGCAGTGAGCTGCACCCTGAGCCTGAGGATCTGCTTTCACAGCTGGGGAGGACCTGGGCCCCCACAGAATCCATCAGGCCACCCATCTCACCACTCAGCTCCTGCCACCCAAGCTCTGCTTCACCATGATCCTAGGGGGCCACAGCTTCCGAAGCAAAAAAAAAAAGAAGGGTTAGCAGGATGACCGCAAACCCTGACACTGCAGGTGCTTCTACTGCTGGAATTCAGTGGTTCTCAACTGGGGGCAATTTTTTTCTCAAAGGTGCTGGGGAATGTCTGGAGACACTCAGTTTCTTTCTTTCTTTCTTTTTTTTTTTCTTTTTTGTTAGCAGTTAGTCTCTATTATTCTTTAAATTAAAAAAAAAAAAAAAAAAGTACGGGAGCAGCCAGACCCAGAACATCAACAGCCAAGCCTGGAGCATCCAGGCCGGGAGCTGCCAGGCTTGGAGCGGCTGGGCCCGGGGCAGTTGGGCCCAGAGCAGCCGGGTTGGAGCAGCCATGCACAGAGCAGCAGCAACTATGCTTGGAGCAGCCAGGTCAGGAGCGGCCGGGCCCGAAGCAGCCGGGCCCGGAGTGGCCGGGTCCGGAGCGGCCGGGCCCGGAGCAGCAGCTGCTAGGCTGGGAGCGGCCAGACCCGGAGCAGCCGGGCCCAGAGCAGCCGGGTCAGGTGCGGCCAGGCCCGGAGCAGCAGCAGCCACGCCCGGAGCAGCCAGGTCGGGAGCGGCAGTGGCCAGACCCGGAGCAGCTGGTTGTGGAACGGACCAGAGCAACAGAGGCCAGGCCTAGAGCAGCCAGGCCCGGAACAGCTCGCTCCTCGCCTTCCTCCGTTCCAAGGCTGCCTTTCAGACATGGCTGGAAACTTTTGGGGGAACTTGAGGGTCTGCTAAATCAAATGAGGAAGGCTTAGATCTGGATGTGTTAAATCAGTATAGCGCTGGGGTGTTGATCTGTGAGTGTCTTGTGTGGGGCCTGGATGAGGTTGGTTGATCTATTTGGAAATGTCTTTTGTGTGAAGTGTATCCTTGGGCATGTGGAGGTATTATTGATTTGAGAAAATGCTAAGTAACTGATTTACTATCTGAAAAATTTAAAGTTCTGAAAGTTTAAGGTCTCTTGCCAAAAAGAGGTTTTAAAGCTAACACCTTAATTTTAAAGGGAATGACAAGCCCTTCCCACCCAGAACAGGTAATCCAATTCCAACCAGCAGCTATGTTTAAACAATGTGTCCATTTATGGGAGGGGAGTGGACTGACTGTTCTCGGGGAAAGGGAGGAAGAGACTGAATGGATGAGGACAATGGGGGGTGGGGAGGGGGCGGAGGGTGGGGTGGGAACCTGGTGGAGGGGGGAAGAAATGAGGAACCTTTGTAATAATATGAACAATAAAGATTGATTTTTTTTTTTTAAAAGTAGTAATTAGTATGTGGCAGAGGAGGGCACCACACTAAATGGTGGGTATTCACTAGTGAGTGAAACGAACATCTTAGCCATTTAAGTTGTGGAAAGGGAGACAGAAAATGAGAAGAGGGTACCCAGGAAATATGAAAAGGAAGCGGTGACAAAAAAGGAGGCCTGAGCTGGTGAGTGAGCTGACACCTGAAAAATGAGGAAGGGCAGGCCTGAGAGAGGCAAGGGCAGGGACAGTCACAGGCTGTGGAACCTGACCTTGGGGGACCTCACTCAGGTGAGGGACGAACTGAGGAGGGCCCTGGAGATCCTCCCAGAACGGAGAGGCGCCTGGGGGTCTGTGCCTTCACACTCTCCCTCACTGCTTTCAGGTTCTGACTCAAATGTCTTCTTCACAGCAAGCCTTCCTGGTGGCTCTGTATAAAGTCTACATGACGTGTTTTACTTCTCTTGCCTCTCGCCCACCTTCCCCATGAGACTGTGAGCACCACGGCGGCTGAGATTTTTGTCTGTTCCCTGGAACACAGTAGCAGGTCATCGAACATTTGCTAAACTAATGGCACTAGGAAGGCTTAGCAGAAAGGCAGCCACGGTCGAGTTCCCCTCAGACCCACCGAACAGGCCCCACCACCCTCCAGCCAGGGATGAAAGTGACTCCCAGGCCTACGCTTGGCCAACTCTGCTCAACCCCAGTCCAGCCTTACACGGTTTCAGGTCCTCATGAGTTTCAGGGCCCCTGGCCAGCCATTTCCCACAGATCACACCACCTCCCACACCCCCCAACCTCCTGCTGCAGCCACCGCCAGCTGTCACGCTCCAGGGGGTGGGTACACCCGTGGCGTCGAAGACCAAGACCCCAGTGCGTTGGTGCAGGACCATCCCTGACCAAGACACTCAGTTTTTGCCCAAACACATCAGCCAAGTCTTGCAATCCTTTGATATGCCATGCCTCTCACTCCTTAGCCAGCCTTGCAGTTCCCAGTTGGTGGTGACTCCAAGACAGTTTTCCAAAAAAAGGAGGCATCCCTCTGCAACCACCGCCCAAGTCCTCATCCTTGAGAACTCTGACAAAGGAGGAGGAAGTGCTGAGTTACACGGATAGTGAGCGCGTGTTGTGATCCCTCCTCTGGGAGCCTGGGTTACAGTATGGACACAGTTAAAAATTTCTCACTCCTGGGAGTTTGGGAAGGCAACAATTGGCATGGTATATGTATAACACGTCAGAGGGAGGCCTGTGGCTCGGTTGGTTGGAGCATCATCCTGTGTATCTAAGGGTTGTGGGTTCGATTCCTGATCAGGGCACATACCCAGATTTTGGGTTCAATCCCCAGGCAGGGCATATATGGGAGACAACTGACCCATGTTTCTCACAATGATGATATTTATCTCTCTCTCTCCCTTATCCTTAAATCGATAAAAAAAAGATTTAATAATAATAATAATAATAATAATAATAAACATGTCAGAGAGCGAGGTGGGGAAATGCAGCCGAAGTTGAGGGGGCCAGGGCTGCAATGTCAGGGTCAGAGAAAGGCCTGTATGAAAATGACATTCCAGTAAAGACATGAAGAAGGTGAGGGCATGAGTGTGTGAGAACTGGGACAGGGGTGGTCCAGGCAGAGAGAAGAGCCAGTACGAAGGTATGAAGGTACAAAGGCAGCGCCTGGCAGAGTGCAGGAAGGACAGGGAGGCCTGTGTGTGGAGCTGAGTGAATGTGGGGGAGAGAGGATGTGAGCCAGGGGGTGGACCATGCAGGTATCTGGAGGGTGTGGTAAGGACTTCGGCTTTTCCTTGGATAAGGTTTGTCAATAGGGAGGAAGGGACTGATCAAAGGTTTGCTAAGAGGCCTATAGAGCTGTTGGGGACCGGGATCTCAGAATCTGCTTATCGGTGACTCAGCTGTTTGAAGAATGTGGTGTGGCCTGAGGCCTGGGGGCGGGGCAGTCCTGGGCTTGCTCTGCACCTGGCATCCCTCCCCCTGAGCCAGCAGGTGGTGAAACAGGTGCTCAGAGGCTGTCCCTGGCCCCTGCCCTGGTCAGCTCACCAGGGAGTACAGGTAGGGACCATACATACCTGTCTCCCCAGGTAGAGACAGACCTTTAGCCCCTCAGACTTGTTTTATGCTTTTTATTATTTTTTAAAATATATTTTTATTGATTTCAGAGAGGAAGGGAGAGGGAGAGAGACAGAAACATCCATGATAAGAGAGAACCGTGGATCGGCTGCCTCCTGCATACCCGCTACGGGGGATCGAGCCTGTAACCTGGGCATGTGCCCTGACCGGAAATCGAACCTGTGACCTCCTGGTTCATAGGTGGATGCTGAACCACTGAGCATACTGTTTGTTTTATTTTTAAATTTACAGAAAAGTGTAACTAGTGACTCGGAGCTACTAAGGCAACAGGGCCAGCCCCTCCCAGTCACTCCCCACCCTCAACGGTATCTCTGTCCTTTCCTATCTGACTCAGCGCTGTGTCTGAGACTCACCCTACTGTGGGTCTTTTACTGATAATTTTAAAGAATTATCAGTACTTTGCTCTTTTTCATTGGTGGATAGCATTTCATTCTGTGGGTAGGCCAGAATTTATTTGCCCCATTCCACTGTTGATAGGCATTTGAGTAGTTTCCCATTTTTGGGTTATTATGACTAAAGCTGCTAGGAACATTCTAGAACTGACCTTTGGTGAGTGCATCTCTCATTTCTCAGAGATTGGAGAGTGTAGGGTAAGCCTGTGAGTCTTCTGGGGTGACCATAACAAATCACCACACACTGGATGGGGGTGGGGAGAGGGGGCTTGAAACAACAAAGGTTTAGTCTCTCACATTATGGAGGCCAGAAGTCAGTGTTAAAGGGCTACGCTCCCTCCTGCGACTCCAGGGAGGGTCCTTCCTGCCTGTTCCAGCTTCTGAGGACTCTAGCCTCCCTTGGCTTGTGGTCTCATCACCCCAGTCTCTGCCTCCATTGTCACATGGCCCTTTTCTCTGTCTCACCTTGCACGTCTCTTATGAGGATACTTGTCATTGGATTTAGTGCCCACCCAGGTAATCCAGGATGATCTTGAGACACTTGATTATATCTGCCAGGATCCCTTTTCCATTCACAGATTCTGGGGGTTGGGACTTGGACATATCTAACTTGCTCCTGTGGTTTTTGCTCATCTGTAGCAGACATGGCCGAACTGTTTTCCAAAGTGGTCCTGCCGGCCACAGCTAAGCCTGTGGGCTCTCCAACGGCCCAGGGCTTTCTGCGGCTCTGTAAGTGGACATGTGTCCTCCCACGGCTCAGCCGTCGGGTACAGGGTCAGTGAGAGAAGGGCAGATGATGGGGTGATGCCCTCTGCAGAGAATTAGAAAGGAAAAACATGACAGACCCCAGAGCTGGCGTTCAGAAATAGTGTTGAAAACAATCTTTTGTGGGGCTAATGAAAGAATTACAATTACTGTCATTTTACTAATATGGATGCAAGTTTCAAACATGCCTGTTTTAATTCATCTTTTAATAAACATCACCATCTGTGGGAAGTCAATTTGGAGAATAACCAGTTCTGGACAAGCAAGGATGTGCCACCTGTGCTGCTTCCAGAGGAGGGTCCTGCCTGTACCCATTTGCTGTCACTCCGGGCAGCGTGTGCGTCTAACCCAGAGGGGCTCTGACTATCCCTGCGGGGACACAGTAACGGATGAAAAGGGGCTGGGGGCTGTGGCGAGGGAAAAACAGGACAATTCACCTTGTTTCTGTCATTCCATGTAACCACCCGGAGTTAATAGGATTTCCAGGTAAAACGGCAAAGTACAAACGGTAGTGCCATCCTGAACCACCATGCTGTTGAATTTGAACATCTTTAGAATTGCAATGTTTTCTTCTCTCTTTAAATGGTTAGACTGCTTTAAAAATACAGAGCAAATCTAAACCATGTGATGTTTATGGGGCAGTGTTACAAGATCATTGCAGGAGGAGCTGTGAAGGGGCTGGGAAAGTCACTGCTCGGTGGCCACAGGCCATCCTGCCTGGTGGAGGCGCTCGGGAGGAGCAAGCGCCTCTCGTCAGCCAGCCCAGGTGATTGGGGATTAGGAGCTCTTGGGCTAAAGCCTGAGTCTCTCATTCCCAGACATATCCCCATACTGCATGGAGGCCGAGGGGACAACCTCAGGCTAATGGTGGGAAGAATGGAGCCGTAAGTGGGAGCTGGTGTAAGGCTGGTGGGTGGGGAGAGGCATTCCTGAGGAAGGCAAGTGCAGAAGAGAGAAGCGGTGTGGAGGAGATACATAAGCATAGGGTCCTTCAGAACTGCAGGTAATCAGTGCCTTGACTACCTTTACCCCATCCTGCCACCAGTGGGCGCCCAGGCCCCACACCTCCCTCCAGAACCGCACCCCACTTTGCCCATGAGACTTGGAACTCTGAGGTTTCTCCAGCTTCTGCACTCATTGCAGATGACAGAGCCAGGCCTGGGATGGTGTAAGCACTGCTGAGCCCCTGGCATACAGTAGGCACTCAATAAATACCCATTGGAGGAATGCATGAGTGAGCTGAGGGGCTAGGGAGGGGATCCAGAAGAGTGTGATTCCCATGGTCAGAGCCAGGGCTGAAAGGGTTCTCACAGATGGGGAAGGTAAGGCCAGGAGAGCGGAGCAGTCTGGCCTCAGGCCCATCCAGCTCTGAGACCTGCACATTGTGTGCCCCTTGCCCACTGCCAGTATCCATGCTACCGGGCAAAACACAGCCATGATGGTACAGAAGAGCAGATCGTCCCAAAATGACAGTGTGGGCCACTCCACCCAGAATGGGGAGGCAGAAGACGGCGCCCCCAGAGTGGGGAGGGTTTGCTGAGCCACCCCACTCCCACACACCCTCATTCTCACATGACTGGTGTCTGCGCTCTGGCTCCAGAAGAATAAACAAAGAGAATCTATCTGTGATGACGCAGGGAGATGAGGATAGCCTGAGGGCAGGGGCTCTGACTGCTTCCTTTGCTGGGGAGGCCTGAGGTGAATGTGCGGCTTCCAAGGAGGCATGGGACCTATAAAAGCCATGTTTACCCTATACTCACCCCCCCGCCCCTCATATATTCAGTCCTCACCTCCCACAAAGTGTCAGACATTCTGAGGGGAGGAAGGGAATGGACCAGGTGGAGGGGATGTGGTTTGTGAGATCACGTGTACACGCTGTAAGAGCACAGGTGTGGATCCGACTACCAGTGCATCCTCACATTTCTGTGGCCGAGTGTGCCCTTGTTTTAAAAAACTGCTTGTAAAAATTAAGTAGAAATATAAAAGGGGTGAACAGCAGCGTGGATTGCAAGAAACCCTTGTAGAATTGCTGAGGCTGTTAAAATTGTCTTTGAATAGTCATGGGGTTATAAAGTAAACCATAGGGAATATAGTTAATAATATTGTGATAACTATGTATGATGGTAACTGTGTACTGGAAATATCAAAGGGAGCACTATGGAAGTATATGATTGTCTAACCACTAAGCTGTACACCAGAAATCAATACAAAACTGAAAGAGAAAAGATGCTCCCTGAGCCTCCTGGGAGTCAGCACAAAGGGGAAATGAGTATGTTACTGTGCCTAGGTAGGCATGTTTTCTAGTGAGTATGTCTGTTTGTGGCACTGTCTCTGAATACATTTTGGTGTATGGGTAAGTGGCAGCAAGAAGAGAGAGCACAGTTTTAGGGAGTTAAACAGTGATGAGCTTCCTGGTGGCCAAGGCAAGAAGGGAAACTGATACTTTACAATGTCTCCTTAGGCATGTCTTCCTATGGGCACTGCTTGCTTGTGAGAGTGTCTCTAAGCAAGTGAGTGTTTGGCAAGGGGAATACAAGAAAAAGTTTTTGAGTAAAAGATAGCTATGAGTTTCCTGGCAGTCAGGGTGAGAGAAAAAATCAGAGTTAAAGAAGCAATTCAGTGTGTTCTCATCAGCGCCTGCCTACAGTGCAAGTGGATCTGACTGACTGTACACAAAGGTGAATAAGTGTGTATGAGGGAGAGGTGCATAGCTGTGGTGGGAGACAGTTCTGAGATCCTCGGAAGCCAGGCAAGAGAGGAAAGAGGTTGAGTTTGAGCCAGGTCAGGCACGTCTCTCTTGCTGTGTGTGGTGCGGTCTTGTCTGGGGGCTCAGACAGGGCAGTGCCTGGCAGCCAGGCGTACACGGCTGTCCTCGGCGGGGCTCCAGGGCCGGGCGTAGCCAGCATGGGGTAGCAGCAGCCGGTCCTGAGTGCCATCGGGGCTGACAAGGCGCTGGGCAGCCAGCAGGTACTCTCGATGGAGGGCCATTGGTGGGCAGGGGCAGCGGCCAGGTGCCCACACATACTCGAGGGACTGCAGTGGCGAGCGGTTCTTGTAGACAAGCTGCACACGCACCTCATAGCGGGTCTCCTGGGCCTGGCGGAGGTGGCCCAGCACTCGAGCCCGGAACACTGTGGGCAGGGTGGTGCTGAGGCCAATTGGATGGTCCAATCTGGACACCCCGTCATGCACCCCGTTGCCATATGAGGAAACTTGGGGTCAGGTAGGACATGGGGGGCCCCTAGGGACTGTGCAGAGGGTACTGGGGTCAAGATCAGGTCAGGATCAATGAGGATTTAGAGGTCAAATTAGAGCAAAGGGCCAAATCAAGAAGTCAAATTAGGGCCAGAAGGGGTCAAGTTGGAGTCGGATCAAGGACTCAAGAGTAAAGTCAAAGCAGGGTCAGATGTCAACAGGAAAGTAGCCAAGTTTAGGTCAATTAGGGGCCAGGTGAGGGTTGGGGGAAAGGATCTCTCACCAAAGTCACTGCCGCAATAGTGGAGCAGCCGGTGGGCACGACCACGGGTGTCGGGGCAGGGTGGGCAGGGATCTGTGAGATAGTGCAGTTAGGGCACAGGCCCCACCTCCCTGCTTGCCCCCACAGTGGCTATTCCCTGCTCACCTGGGGTGGGGTTTGGGGTCCGTGTGGGGAAAGCAGCCCGGGCTTCCTGGGACTCAAGGGACTGGGGCTCCACCTCCAGAGGCCGCGGCTGCCTCAGGGACCAGCCCAGGGCCTGGGCCTGTTCCTGGAAGGGGCCATAGCGCTCCCTGGGGAGCCAGAACTCGAACTCAACGCCGGGATTGGGCTCCTGCAGGAGGACCTAGGGAGAAGGCCACACACTAGGGAGCCGGAATCAGAACTGATGGCCCAGCCTCCACCCTCTGGCCTTTCTCCTCTGGCTCTCTATCACACCCTGGCCCCTCTGACTCTAATCCAATCTCACCCTCTGACTCCTTCCTAGCTTCCCCACTCTCACTCTCCATCCTGACTCCCCTACCCCGTGCCCAGCCTCCCCTAGGTCCTTTAATTCCTGCCGCCACCACCACGTGCCCAGCCGCCCCCTGGAGGCCCGGCACGCACCTGCAGGACCAAGTCCTGGGACGTGGGTCCGGCTGCGCGCAGCGTCTCCTCTGGCCCTGCAGCGCGGGTGTAGACCACGCGGGTGCCCGCCGCCTCGTACGTCCCGGACGGGCTGATCTCCCCGTTGCCGTTGAGCACGTAGCGCCCGTCGCCCCCAATCAGCGCTGCAAGGGAAGGGTCAGCCTAGGCTCCCGGGAACCCGACCCTGCGTGCCCCTCCTCCGGCCGCAGTCTCCCGGCTTCGCCGAGGCGGCCAGGAGGGCGCCTCCCCCCTCGGGCCCTCTGAGGTACCCAGGTGGTTGCGGCTCCGGTGGGCGGCGTAGATGTGCCTGGCGCCCTCAGGGATCAGAGTCACGTTCCAGTATCCCGCGAAGGCTCCTGGGAGGGAGGGAGGAGGTTGTTGCGGTGCGGGGGGCGGGTTTTTTGAGGGATGCTTTGAGGATTAAATGAGATACTGAGGCTAAGGAGATTAGCCTTGGTACTAGTACCCCCGAAACGGCCCGTCAACGTTTGGAGCTAAGGTTAGGTATTATCGCTTAAATGAAGCATCGAAAGAGTGAGAACCACATCTGTCTAGGAAGGGCGGGACGATCTGACAGTGGCCAATCAGAATGAGGAACGGGAGGGGGCGGTGCCGCAGACTGCCCAATCAGCACTGGAATCACTCCAGGGCCTGCGGCTTCTTAAAGGGCCGGCTCTGGGAGAGCGGAGAGGGCGGGGCGAGAGGTCACCGGTGTCACGGAACACGCGCTGCACGAAGAGGCACGAGTCGTTGGTGCCGCCGCAGCGACCGCAGTGGTCCTCGCGGGCGTCCGAGCCCATCAAACCGTCACAGCCGGCGTTCTAAAGGGATGGGGGAGACACTTGTCATAGAGAGGCCCCTGCCCCAGCCGGGTCCTTGGCCTGGGATGGGGGGCGGAATCTGAGAACTAGGAGGCGGGGCCTAGAGACGAGGGTGGGATCCTGAAATAAAAGAGATGGGACCTGGGGATAAAAGGGTGGGCCCAGGAGGGACCTGGGTGAGGCCTAAGGAGAGGTGGGAGGCCTGTGGGAAAGGGAGGGGTAATGGAACAAAAGGAATGGGGGCTTAGCGGGTCTTGAGAGCGAAGGGCGGACTTTGGAGGGAAGCTTGGAGTGGAGTTTATGGAGAGGCGTGGCCCGGTGGGAGGGGCGGGGCTAGGAGAGGGCGGGACCTAAAACTAAATGAATTCGGCCTGGGGTGGGGTGGGATGGGGTGGGCTGGGCGGGTCTTGGCAGTCCTTACCAGGCAGCGGCCAGCCACGCAGAGTCCCTGGCTACCCCAGCTGCAGGGAGTACCGTCCAGGACGCGGCCAAAGCTGTGGTAGAAGGCATGTCCCACGGCCAGGCAGTTGAGGTCGCACTGGTTGGGCGCTGGGGTGGAAGGACAGAGTGGACCAGGGGTCTTCTATCCCAGTTACAGCCCCTTCCCTTCCTGCTAGCCTCCCAGAGAGAGCCATCCCCTTAGGCAAATGGGGCCCAGAGACTCAGCCAAAACCGCACATGGAGGTTGAAGCAGAGCCAGGACTGGGCTTAAGCATTTTGCCTCCAGCTTTCTGACTCTCGTAGGCAAATATCCTGTGCCTGCATGCATGCATGCATGCATTCATTCCACAAATACTCAAATAACCATTTCCAGACATGATTCTAGGCTCAGCGTTGAGCAGAACTGCACCCAGCAGGTGCCCAATAAAAAAGTGTTTGTCCAGCCGAAACTGGTTTGGCTCAGTGGATAGAGCGTCAGCCTGGGGACTGAAGGGTCCCAGATTCGATTCTGGTCAGGGGCATGTACATTGGTTGCGAGCACATCCCCAGTAGGGGGTGTGCAGGAGGCAGCTGTTCAATGTTTCTCTCTCATCGATGTTTCTAACTCTCTATCCCTCTCCCTTCCTTCCTGTAAAAAATCAATCAAAATATATATATTTTTAAAAAATGTTTGTCCAATGCTGACTGGGTCCCACGTAGCATGTGTCTTTACCCCCCCAGGACTCAGTTTCCCCTTCTGCTTGGCAGCAGGGCACAATGAGCAATCCAATCACTCCAGCTCATAGCTTTGATTCCTGCTCCTCCCATCTCCCTCAGCTTGGCTGACCCAGCCTGGAACAGAGCCCAGCTGGCCCTGGTGGGCTAATTCTTAGGGCAAAGGGGGAAAAAACACAAACACGATGAGGTTTACAAATGGAACTTTCTTCATTCTAGGCTTTTCTTACCTGTGTCTGCCCTCACGTGGCATCTGAAGCTGCCTGTCTCCCTTAAACCTGGAGACATGCTGCCCCCAGCACGCAGTTATATAACTCACTATTTTCAGCTAAACACTGGCAACATTTTCTGCTACCAAGATAAGTTTGAGAACTGCTGGCCTCTGGATTCCCCCTGAGTAAATCTTCAGTCTGGTGTTCAGCCCCGTGCAGAATAGACCCGGCCTCCCCCTGCCTCTGCTTTACACCTCACACGTGCTCTTTCCCCTTCCCTTCACCAACTCTTACATATCCTTCAAAGCCCAAGTGCTAATGCCTGCTTCTCCTTACAACCCTCCAAGTCCCCCTTCCTTCTTAGCAGCCCCTTCTCCCTGCCAGCTCTGAGTTGTTTCCTCTGGACCAACAGGAGGGCAGGCTACTCACCGCCATAGAAGGGCACCCACTGGTAAGTCTTCTGGGGGCCCAGGACAGGGTGGCCATTGTAGAGGGCACACTGGAGGTCTCGGAAGGGCACGGCTCCCGGGGGACAGTCCTAGGGACAGAGATGGGTGGTTCAGAGGCTGGGACAGACCCAGGGGAGTCCAGAAAAGCTGGCAGGGTGGCAGACACATTCGGGGGCATGAGTGGGGAAGCAGCAGGGCTTCCGGGCAGGCTCGAGGGTCTGGGAGGTGGACAGAACTTACTGGCAACCGGCAGAGGCGGTACTCGTGGGAGTCCCCCCAGCACAGCTCTTCACTGGGGAGCCTATGAGGAGCGGGGTGGCCAGAGTGTGGTCAGGTTTCCCAGCAACCTCCCTCCCAGAGCCCGCCTGCTCCCCCCTCACCCCCCACCCCAACCCTACCCACATTCCAGGTGCATTCGTAGGAATAAAAGGCACAGCATGTGTGGGCAGGTCAAGGGTGTGGCGAGGGGCTGGGCCTGGCTGGCAGGCGGGAAGGGTCAGGAACCCCCTGGCACCCGCTCAGCCGAGCCGGCCTCGGGCTCACTGCTCACCGGATGCAGCGCCGGCTGCGCACGGAGAGCCCCTGCCCACAGGAGCTGGAGCAGTGGCTCCAGGAGCCCCACGGTGTCCACTCTCCTGGACCCTACTTGGAGAGAGAAGCATGGTCAGCATGGAGGGGAGGCTGGCAACCCCCACATGGCTCCTGGATCTCCATGCCCAATGCCCCCTGGGCTCATGGCCCCCCTTACCTGAGCACTGCCCCCCAAACCACAGTTCAGGAGGGTCCATAGCAGGAGCAGGAGGTTCCAGAGGGGGTGGGGTCTGGGGAAGCAGAGAGAGTCTTTGCAGGGAAGGTGTGAGCAGGCCAGGGGCTGAACCCCAGCTCTGCCCTGACTGTGTGATTTGGGACAGTAACTTAACTTCCCTGAGCTGCCCCTTCTTACATCTGAAAAACGTATTCATAATACAGCACCCCTCACAGGAAAATTTTGAGGGGTCCTTCGGATCAGATAAGAAAAACAGGAGGCACAGAGTCTGGAATGCAGATGAAGAGTCCAAATTATTATTGTTAATTATTATTATTGGTTGTCTATTGTCTTATGATGCACACAGTAAGTGCTTAATCAGTGTCTGATGACAGAACAAATCCTTCCAGGATAAGTGCACAAGCGTCTCCAGGGTCAGGGCTCCTCACCGCTCTCTCTACCATCATTGCTTCTACCTTCCCGTGCGGCCAGGGGCCAGCCACTCCACTTCCCCAGGTCTGTTTCCCCATCTGTGCACTGGGGACCAGCTGGGGTCAGTCCGGGACGCTGAGAGCTTGCCGAGGGAGCAGGCCCTGGGGGCTGGGTCAGGGACCAGGTCCCTTCAGGGCTCCACCCGATCCCAAACCCCAGGCAGTGGGCGTCCCCATGTGGGGAGGGCAGAAAGGAATAGCCTGGCCCTGGGCCGGCCAGCCCCTCACGGCCTCAGGAGCAGAGGGTGCGGGAGGGAGCAGGGTGGTCTGGGAGGGGAAAAGGGCCCCTGATGAGGATGATGCAGAAAATAGGGAGTCCGCTGGGGTGGGGGGACTGGGCTGGCAACTCTGCCTCCCCAGGTCTCAATTTCCCCATCTGTCAGGAGAAATAGAAAGCCGTTGCCATCCACAGCCTCCGTGTGACCATGGCATTGGCAGAGGAAGGAAGAGGGAAGTGGCCACCTGGTGAGCAGAGCCAGGGAGCCCAGCGGGCAGCGGTGCCCAAAGAACACGCAGGACAGACGGGAGCCCTCCGCCCCGCGCTCCTGGGCGCTGGGTGGGCGAAGGCTGGACCTCATGGGACCTATGGCCCCTTGTGAGCCTCAGTTTCCCTGGATCTCAGGCCCTCCTGGCTATGACATGGGGGCACGAAGGGTCTGGTGCTGAGGTGGCCCCAGAGCCATGCCTGCCTGTGGCATCTGAGCCCCTTTCTGAACCCAGGGCCCTGGCTGGCCCAGGAAGCAGGGAGTTGGGGGGGAGGGCAAAGATAGGAGAGGGGGGTTGGTCTTCTGAACCCCTTCCTGACTCAGCACTGAGGTGAGGATCCAGGCGATGGAAAGTAAGGAGCCCCCTCCCCAAAGAGCAGGAGGACACTGACACCCAGTTTTGGTTGAACTCCTGACTGAGGGTGTGATCTCAGGGCAAGCCACGCCTCTGTGCCTCAGTTTCCCCAGGAAGAAGTGGGATGAGCTTTCTCCCACCCTGCGGATGGGTGCCTCACCGTCCTTCCCCCCCACCCCCCCCATCCTCCAGGAGACCCAGGAGGCACGGACCGGAACAGCGGGGTGCAGGGGGGAGGAGAGGGGTGTAGGAAGAGGGGCTTACCGGCGACGGAGAGCGCTGGCGGTGCGTCCCGGCTCTCCCGGCCGCTCCAGGATGAGCGGAAGCGGCGGGGCCCTCGGAGGGGAGCGGGGGGACCCCAGGGCGGCCACTTCCACCCGGCCTCCCGGGGCACGCCCAGCCCGGGGTCCGGAGGGGCGGCGGCCCCGCGCGCCCTCCTGAGGCCGCGGAGCGCTGCCGCGCGGGTCTGCGGCGGAGGACTGCCCCGCGCGGGCCCGGGCTCCCCAGAACTCCGGTCTGGTGTCTGAGAGTCCATGTCCCGGTGACCTTGGGAAGCCCAGGGCGGGAGCGCCGCGAGGCTCCTGGCCGTCCTCACCCCGACCCCGGGGCTGCTATTCCGGGCGCCGCGCTCAGGGCCGGGGAATGTGCGCACCCAGGTCGCCCTGCCCGGTTCCGCGAGCCCGGCCCCTGCCTCCGCTCCCCCGACGCGCGGATCGCGTCCCCGCGACGGCTCCTGCCCCGCTCCCCGGCCCGTCCTCCAAGGTCAGCCCGCTCGGGAGCCCGCCCGCTGGCGCTCCGATCCCGGGGCTCCCGCCGCGCGTCCGGGCCACCCCGAGTGCAGGGCCCCGCGCGCCGAGGAGAAGCTCAGCGCCAGGGGTTGGCCGCGAGGGGCGGAGAGCCCACTCCCGGCGGCGCATTTCCGGGCGCTGCTGTCACCGGAGGACGAACCCCACCCCGCTCCCGCCTCCCCGCCGGGCCCCCGCACTGTGAGCCGCGGCTTCCGAGCCAGACCCGGGTCCAGAGTTCCCGATTCTGCTTGGCCGTGCCCTCACCCTCTCCGACCTCAACTTTCCCATTCGGGCAAGCGGGGCACCGCGACCCCTTCAGCTGGAATCCAGCTCTTTGCGCGGATCGGGGTTATTCTGGGGCTCCGCCACCGCACCCTCTCCAGGGAGCCGCCTGCCCCCGCCCACAGGCGTCCTCCGCCCGCCCCTCCCCCGGCTCCTCACTGTCACCCACGTGACGGGTAGGTCGAGGAAATGGGGCGCCAAGGGGGCCATGGGGGGACTGCTCCTCTGCCCCCAGGCTCCAGCCGGACTCAGCTTGAGGGTCTTCTCTTCCTGGAAGCCCACGTGGGCCTCCCAGCCCTGACCACAGGGAGAGAGGGGTTGCATGTCCACACTCCAGCCTGAAGCAGCTCAAAACAGAGCCACCCAATGCCATGTAGTCCTTCAATGTTTATTGAGAACCTACTATGTGCCAACACACTGGTGAACCACCCAGCCAGTCAGGCTAGTGAGGGAGGCAGCCCCTGGGTAGGTATCACCTTACCTTGAGATCAGGTGCTCTGAGGACACAGCCCAGGTCCACTGCAGATGTGGGGGGCGTCAGGAAGGCCCTCGTTGAGGAGGTGAACGCCACAGGAAGGGGCGGGAGGAAGGGCAGCCCAGGCAGAGGGCACATTCAGTGCAAAGGCCTGGAGTCTGGACTACGAGAATCAAGTTGGGAGGTGGAGTGGGTGGGGCAAGTGGCCTGAGTGGGGGAGGGATGAGGTCAGAGGCAGGAAAGGAGCTCTGGGAGGTGGGAGAGCGATCTAGCTTTGGGAAATCTACCCCTGGCTGCCATGGGGGAAAGGGGTGGGCAGGAAAGTGGTGAGAGGCAGCAGTGGTTGTTCTGGGCAGGGGCTGAGCCAGGGTGTCGTGGGGGGGAGAGCAGGGTGGCTCCCAGTGTTTGGGAGTGGAGTCTGCAAGAGTTGCTGCTGGATCCCATGGGGAAGGTTTGACGCTTGGCCTGAGTGGCTAGTGAGGGCGGTGGCCATGTACTGAGGGGGGAGAGCGAGTCCAGTGGTCACTTCTGAATGGCTCTGCAGTGAGATGCCTGTGAGTCACCGGGAAGAGGCTGGGAACCCAGGGGTCATGTTGTTGGGAGGAGGTGAACAAGTGGGTGTCCTCAGCACATGAGGACGTTTAGTGTCATGGATGAGGTCACGGGACAGAAAGGGGCAGGGGGTGGAGAACAGGTGGGTGTGGGGTCCCAGAGGTCACACAGGGCTTCTGGGAGAAAAAAGGTACAGCTTTTGTGGGCAAAATGAAGATGTGGACCAACGAATTGGCATTGATGGAGGCAGTTGTGACCTTGATGAAGTTAAGTGTGGTTGGACAAGGCTGAAGAGAGGATGGCAGAACAGGGAGGGGACAGCAGAAGCAGGCACTTCCTTCTGAGCACTGATTATGCATCACACTATGCACTGGGGCCTGAGAGTCATCAGAAATAAATCAGGCCTGGCTAGTGAGGCTCAGTGGTTGAGTGTCAACCTATGTACCAGGAGATCATGGTTCGATTCCTAATCAGGACACATGCCCAGGTTTTGGGCTCCACCCTCAATGGGAGGCATGCAGGAGGCAGCTGATTATCTCTCATCGTTGGTGTTTCTGTCTCTCCCTTCCTCTCTGAAATCAATAAAAATATATTAATCAACAATAAAGATACATTTAAAAAAAGAAAGACCCCTAGCTGGTTTGGCTCAGTGGATAGAGCGTCAGCCTGAGGGCTGAAGGGTCCCAGGTTCGATTCCAATCAAGGGAATGCCTGGGTTGTGGGCTTGATTCCCAGTAGGGGACATGCAGGAGGCGACCAATCAATGATTCTCTCTCATCATTGATGTTTTTATCTCTCTTTCCCTCTCCCTCTCTGAAATCAATAGAGATATATTAGAAAGAAAGAAAGAAAGAAAGAAAGAAAGAAAGAAAGAAAGCTTGGCCAAGGGACTCCACAAAGTGGACAATGGTAACCCCCTCAGAGATGCCTCATTACCCAAGCCTCAGCCATCATGCTATGGTGCTATGCAGGGTGTATACAGCAGGCATTGCACCCTGCAAAAAATGCATACAACAGGCACTATGTCCTGCATGGAGCAATACAGCAGGCATTATGCTCTGTAGGGAATGTATGCAGCAAGTACTGTATCATACATCAGGCACACCTTGCTGTTCAGGGAATGTATACAGTAGGTACTGCGCCTTGTAGGGAGGGCATATAGTAGACATTGAACCTTCCAAGGAGAGCCTACAAGAGTCACTGTATCCTGAAGAGAGTGCATGCAGAAATCACTGCACCATGCAACGAAGGCACTTTTTTTTTAATAAATATATTTTATTGATTTTTTACAGAGAGAAAGAGAGAGGGATAGAGAGATAGAAACATCAACAAGAGAGAATCATCGATCAGCCGCCTCCTGCACACGCCCCACTGGTGCAAGCAAGGCACATACCCCTAACCAGAATTGAACCTGAGACCCTTCAGTCCGCAGGCCGACACCATCCACTGAGCCAAACCGGTTTTGGCCGAAGGCACTTTTTAAAAAATATGTTTTTATTTATTTCAGAGAGAAAGGGAGAGAGTGATAGAAACAACAATGATGAGAGGGAATCATTGATCGGCTGCCTCCTGCATGTCCCACACTGGGGATGGAGCCCACAACCTGGGCATATGCACTGACCGGGAATCGAACAGTGACCTCCTGGTTCATAGATCAATGCTCAACTGCTGAGCCATGCTGGCTGGGCTATAAAAGATACTTTCTACAGGGCACATCTACAGCAGGCATTGTACTCTGTCTACAACAAGTGTATGTAGCAGACACTGAGTCCTGTAGAAAGTGCATACAGCAGGCACTGCACCCTGCCTGGGAACCCCAGTGCTATGGAATGACCAGATGGCGGTGGAATGAAGTTGTGGAGTCCTGGGCCCACCTCACGTGGCATCTCAGTCCCCCAGCCTGTGCCCAGGCCTGGCCCCTGGCCCAGTTCAGCTGGATTCCCCCTACCCTGAGCTTCAGCCCAGACCCCCTCCCAGAGGCAGGGCCAGGATAGGCATGTGGGCCATGACAGATGTGGATCAGCTGGGCTCGGGCTCCCTCTGCGGCCTATTGTCTTAGGGCCTTGGGCCTTAGGAAATGTCTATGACCACATCTGATGGTCTCCTCCCGCTTCTTCCTCCAACTCCCGGTGCCACCTGTGATCCCTGAGGCCTGGCCATGTGGTCCCAGGACCCTTCAGCCTCCTGAGTTGACCAGGTGGGATGGTTCCTGCCAACTCTGCCCTAGAACCCACATCTCTGGAGCAGTTCAGATGTCCTTGGGCATTAGTATGGACCCAGGACCCAGGATCCATCACGGCCAAGGTCACCCATGTGAGCTGGGATTGCCAACCAGCAAGAGTCACCCTAACTAGGGACATGAGAGGCAGGAAACAGAAAGAGCCAGATTTCCGAGATGGATCGAGCCATACCTGAAGCTATCAACCCAGTTTTTGTTTTGTTTTGTTTTGTTTTGTTTTTCACTTTAGCAACTTTGGGTGCCTGTGACTTCTGATTAAGAGGTACCCATTGCCGGCACCGGTTTGGCTCAGTGGATAGAGCATCGGCCTGCAGACTGAAAGGTCCCAGGTTCGATTCCGGTCAAGGGCATGTACCTTGGTTGCGGGCACATCCCCAGTAGGGGGTGTGCAAGAGGCAGCTGGTCAATGATTCTCTCTCATCAACGTTTCTAACTCTCTATCCCTCTCTCTTCCTCTCTGTGAAAAATCAATAAAATATATATTAAAAAAAAAAAAAAAAAAAGAGGTACCCATTAAGGAGAAGCAGCATCCTTTCCTTCACCCTCATTCCAGACAGGTCCTCCTCCTCACGCCACTGACCCAGTGCCTGAGCCCTTCACCCACTGAGAGTCACCGCTGCCTTGGGGGCTCACCCCTACTTTATGGGTCAGGACCCTGAGGGACAGAGGGGTCAGTCACACTCAGTGGGACTCAGAGGTCCTGGGACAACTTCACCCCCACACCTGAAGGGTGCCCTCAGCTCCTGTTGGGCTGGGGGTGTGGGGAACTTGCCTGAAGTGGGGATGCCCCAGGCAGAACCTGGAGGATGAAGGGGAACTGGATGGGAGAGGGTGTGCGGGAGAGGGTGTTTTCAGCAGAGAAACAGCATATGCAGAGGTCAGGCGATCAAGGAGCCGGTGAGGCCCAGGCCAGGGGAGGCCTGTGTGGCTGGAGCACATTAAGCAAGGGGTCTGCTTCCAGGCCAGAGAGGGGCAGGGGCCTCACATGGCTGGGGGGCTGGGAAGCATGGAACAGTGATTCAGAGATGGCGAGTCACTTAGGTGGAAAGGTATGCCGTTAGGTGGAAAGATTAGCAAAATCATACACAATGCGATGACATTTTTATAAAAGAAGAAGTATGCATGTTAATATAAACTCAGACAGGAAATTGAAGGAAAGCCCCCAGTGCTGGCTGCGACCATCTTGGGGCAGGGTTAGAGTTGATTTTGAGTCCACTGCCTTCTAGGTTTTGCTTGAATTTCTTACAATGATCTCCTAATTCTTATGGGTTTTTTTTTTAAATAAAATTTTAATTTTTGAATCATTTTAGATTTACAGAAAGTTTCAAAGACACTACAAAATCTACGCTCTGCCATCAGTCGTGTAATATTCCTTCCCCAAAGGGTGCTGCTCACAGGATCACAGTTTTGCAAAGGGCGCTGCCTGGCCTCCCATGCTGACCCCTGCCCAGGGTTCCTAAAGCTGGTGATCAGGAGCTGAAGCCCGGCCTGGCCACCCACACCCTGAATCCCTACACCCCAGGCCACAGCTTCACTCCCCCTCCGTTCTGCTTTCTTGCCAACCTGAGATAACTCCCCAGACTCAGCAGATTTCCCTGGAGAACTGCAGGAAGCTTTGCTCAAAATACCTGCTGCAGGTGAGGCGGCAGCTGCTGAGGCAGCAGCCAGACCCAGAGGTCTACTGAGGGACGCTCGAGGGGCTTGGGCTGGGGTCAGCGTGGGCACAGTCCTCCTCTCCTAGGAGGTGCCAAGGTGGGCACACCCAGGCAGCCATGACTCACCGTGGCTCCAGGTACTTCTCTGGTCTCCTGGCCTTTGAACCGCCGTGGACTTCCTCATGTCTGCACTCGTGAGCTTAGCCCCTGGGGACAGGGCCTCGTGAGCAGAGTCAGCAGGAGGGAACCCTGCCTCTGAGCCTCAGAAACCCCATGACTGCGGCAGGGCGCTGCCCTGAAACAGGCCCAGCATTGTGAGGGGGAAACTTAGCTGCTACTGGTCCAGGATTAGACCTTATCCTTGCCTCTCCCAGCCTCCAAGCACCCGTTGTTGTCAGTTCTTTCTGGCCTCCCATGGCCAGAAACACCACCCTCTCTGGTCCTCCAGAGTCCTCCCCAGCTCAGGGTCATCCCCATTACAGGGTACTTAATCCATCTGCAAAGTCCCCTCTGCCACCTTGGCACCTTCTGGGAGAAGAGGACTGTGCCCAGGCTGACCCCGGCCCAAGCCCCTCGAGCGTCCCACAGTAGACCTCTGGGTCTGGCTGCTGCCTCAGCAGCTGCCGCCTCACCTGCAGCAGGTATTTTGAGCAAAGCTTCCTGCAGTTCTCCGGGGAAATCTGCTGAGTCTGGGGAGTTGTCTCAGGTTGGCAAGAAAGCAGAATGGAGGGGGAGTGAGGCTGTGGCCTGGGGTGTAGGGATTCAGGGTGTGGGTGGCCAGGCCGAGGCTCAGCTCGTGACCACCAGCTTTAGGAACCTGGGCAGGGGTCAGCATGGGAGGCCAGGCAGCGCCCTTTGCAAAACTGTGATCCTGTGCTCAATAGCCAAACTGTGCCTCAAAATGGGAGTTTTAGTAAGTCTCCTAAGGTTGTGTTTTTTGAGGGTGTAGGGTGGGGAATCTAATATGTTTTTCCTCTTTTTATTGTGGCAAAATACACATAATATAATACTTTACCATTTTAACCATTTTTTTCATTTTAACCATTTTTAAGTGCAACTATAACCACCACCCCTCTTCAGAACTTGCTTATCTTCCCAAACTGACAGCTTGTTGCTATTAAACATTAACTTCTTCACCTCCCTCTCCCCTCACCTGTCATCCACCATCTACCTTCTGTCTCTGTGAATTGGACTCCGGGAACCTCATATGAGTGGAATCAACAGTATTTGTCCTTCTGTGTCTGATTTCTTTTACTGAGCACTCTGTCCTCAAAGTCCATCTGTGTTGTAGCAGGTGTCAGAGTTTCCTTCCTTTTTAAGTTTGAATAATATTCCAGTGTGTGAAGGAATCACAATTTATCCATTTATCCACCACTGGACATTTGAGTTTTCCCTTCTTGTAGCTCTTGTGAATCATGCTGCTGTGAATGAGTATGTTTCATTTATTCTAAACTTGAGGGGTCCCAGATTGTTAGAGGGCACATGCCAGGCCGAGGGACCCCACTGATGCATGATCAGGGTGGAGGAGGGACCGTAAGAGGGCTTCAGGGCGTGTCCCAATTGGCCAGACCCCAGCAGCAAGGTAACCTACCGGTTGGAGCATCTTCCCCCTGGTGGTCAGTGTGCATCATAGCTATGGGTTGAACAGTTGACCATTCGCTTAGGCTTTTATATATAGATAGGTAGATAGATAGATAGATAGATAGATTCCCCCTCCCCCCCCTATAATCCTAGAGGAGGTAGGTGCCCGCTTATGGGGGGTGCAGGCTGGGAAGGGGAGGCTCAGGCAGGAAGACCTGGTGAACAGCCAGGACTTGGGAGAGACTGGTGTCTGTGCAGAGGAACCAGCTGACAGGCAGGCTGTGTGGCACCGGGCCAGGAAATTCAGGTTCTTTTCACCACCAGGGAGCTTCTGGGGGTTCAGGGTCTTAGCCGCCTGCTTTATCATGTGATCTCTGCCTTCCTTCCTAGGATGGTTTGGGGGGGCAGGGACTTTGGACCCACTGACCTTCTGGCAGTGTTTGGCCACAACCCAGCGCCTCTGGCTTGCATGTGCCTTCCATGCAAGCCTCGGTTTCTTCCTCTGTAACATGAGGCTAAGAATAGCATCTGCCTCCAGGACAAGCCACTGCAGGAAGGGGTGCTGACTTACTCACATTCACCTACAGAACCCTCCCCTCGGTTAAGTCTGACAATCCGCGGGCAGTGTTTTCATGAGGGCTGGGTGGGTCTGTCTTGAGCACAGGCTTCCTACACTATTTAGCACACCTGAATCAGCACATGGATGGAGGTGTGCAATTGAAAAGGAACCAGCTGCCTGCCCTCAGGGATTCCAGGGTGACAGCGACATGACTGCTCAGACCCAAGCTCCCCCCATCCCCGGCTGCCCATCTCCTGTCATGCGGTACCTGCTTCTCAATAGCAGGGGCCTTGGTTCCCACGTCACAGCCAGCTGACCCCCTCCCTCCGCTGTCCTGAATCCCTTTGGCCCTGGTGCTGAAGCCGCCCCCACAAAGGTCCCTGAATCCTGCTCCCTCAAATGCCCCGGGGCCCCCATTTGAAGTGCCATGTGGCCATGTGACAGCTCAGAAGGTGCTTCCTGTCCCTGGTGGCATGGCTGGGCCAGGTTCCAAAACCTGGTCTCTGGAAAATTCCGAGGTCTGACTCCAGCCCTGCTAACCCCTCCCCACCCATTGTGTTATGTAACCTTTGGGGATTAATGCGGAGGCAGCCGGAGGCAGCAGCCCAAACTCAAACCCAGCACCGTCCCTTCCCGGCTGGGCAAGCACCCCCCCTCCCCGGGCCTCAGTGTGCTCACCTGTAAAATGGAGACCGGCCGGTTCCATGTCCCAGGATCGGGGTAACAGTGAAATGGGAGAAGGCAAGAAAAGTGCCTAGAACTGAAGGTGGGCCACAGCTCAGAGATGCCCCACAGTATTCAGTGGGGGCCGGGCCTGCCCACTTGTCCTCCCATCTGATTCCTCTCTTTGGCAGCCCAAGCCAGGAATCACTACCTCCCGGCCACCCATCGGTCCCTCAATCCTGTCCCTTGTCACTGTCAAGTGCCCTTTATATATGACACCTCCCAACCAAGAGCCTTTCCCCTTCTGGGCCCCCGCCCCACGCCTCCCCCCCTCCCCACCAGCCTCAGCGCCCGGGATTCTGGGTTCTTTCTCGGCCTCTGAGTCCGCTGCGCCCCCAGCGCCCAGGTGACCACGCCCCAGAGTCACCCGCAGAAAAGACCTGGTCACAGGCACTCTCCTTCCCCAGCGCACTCTGGGGAGAGCCCGCCTTTCCGTGGGAGCCTCCGGGAGAGTAAGACATATCGCTGGACCCAGCGTCCGGTCCAGCGAAACTGCGCGGACAGCTCGCCGCTTGGCGGGAGGCGCAGGATTGGCAGAGCCAGGCTGAGCGCTCTGGTCGCTGGAACTCCCACCAGCGGCATCCCCGCTGCCCACGCCCCGCGCACCTGCCTCTCCAGCCCCGGCCAGCCCTCTCCGCAGACGCGCTCCATCTGCACCCCGCAGCGCGGTTCCCCGAGCAGCTGCGCCGCTG
This sequence comes from Pipistrellus hanaki, assembly GCF_964339955.1. NCBI lineage: Eukaryota > Metazoa > Chordata > Mammalia > Chiroptera > Vespertilionidae > Pipistrellus > Pipistrellus hanaki. The sequence continues at coordinate 70,712,763 of NC_140507.1, forward strand.
CACTGCCAGGTGGTCCGGCTGGGAGGCGGCACAGTGCCCACCCTGCCCCTGCCCCGTGCCCCTGCCCCCCGCAGACCCCCGCGGGATGGAGCCCCGGCCGCGGCGACGGCGCAGCTGCCGCCAGGCGGTGTCTGCGTTCCTGCGGGACCCGGGCTCGGGGCGCGTCTACAAGCGCGGGAAGCTGATCGGCAAGGTGGGACCCACCGGCCTCCCAGCGAGTGGGCCGGGCGGGGGGCCGGGCGGGGCGGGCGGGCTGTGCACGCGCCATCCTGAGCGTGGGATGTGTGTGTGTGTGTGTGTGTGTGTGTGTGTGTGTGTGTGTGTCCAGCTTGTCTGCCGGCGGCGCGCCAGGCTTGGTCCCTGCACGCAGGGTGCCGGTAGTGGCGGGGGTTGGGGTCCCGCGTTGGTCTGGGCGCCTGGTCTGCGGTGAACGTCTGCAGGGCGAGCGTTGTGTGGCGGGAACCAGAGTTGGGCGGGCTGTGCGGTGTCCCTGAGCTGTGGGTACGCTGCCACCGAGGTGTGCCACCCTGTCCTGTTGTTGCTAGGTGTGTGTGTGTGTGTCCGGGTGTGAGGGTGTGTGTGTCTGTGTCTGTGTCTCAGGGTGTGTGTGTGTGTGTGTGTGTGTGTCTGTGTCTCAGGGGTGTGTGTGTGTGTGTGTCTCAGGGTGTGTGTGTGTGTGTGTGTGTGTCTGTGTCTCAGGGTGTGTGTGTGTGTGTGTGTGTGTCTGTGTCTCAGGGTGTGTGTGTGTGTGTGTGTGTGTCCGGGTGTGAGGATGTGTGTGTGTGTGTCTCAGGGTGTGTGTGTGTGTGTGTGTGTGTGTCTGTGTCTCAGGGTGTGTGTGTGTGTGTGTGTCCGGGTGTGAGGGTGTGTGTGTCTGTCTCAGGGGTGTGTGTGTGTGTGTGTCTGGGTGTGAGGGTGTGTGTGTCTGTCTCAGGGGTGTGTTGTGTGTCTCAGGGTGTGTGTGTGTGTGTGTGTGTGTGTGTGTGTGTCTCAGGGTGTGTGTGTGTGTGTGTTCGGGTGTGAGGGTGTGTGTATCTGTGTCTCAGGGGTGTGTGTGTGTGTGTGTGTGTCTGTGTCTCAGGGGTGTGTGTGTGTGTGTCTGTCTGGGTGTGAGGGTGTGAGCTGTGTGTCTGTGTCTCAGGGGTGTGTGTGTGTGTGTGTGTGTGTGTGTCCGGGTGTGAGGGTGTGTGTGTCTGTGTCTCAGGGTGTGTGTGTGTGTGTGTGTGTGTCTGGGTGTGAGGGTGTGTGTGTCTGTGTCTCAGGGGTGTGTGTGTGTGTGTGTGTGTGTGTCTAGGTGTGAGGGTGTGAGCTGTGTGTCTGTGTCTCAGGGGTGTGTGTGTGTGTGTGTGAGCTGTGTGTCTGGGTGTGAGGGTGTGAGCTGTGTGTCTGTGTCTCAGGGGTGTGTGTGTGTGTGTCTGTGTCTCAGGGGTGTGTGTATGTGTGTGTGTGTGTCTGGGTGTGAGGGTGTGAGCTGTGTGTCTGTGTCTCGGGGTGTGTGTGTGTGTGTGAGCTGTGTGTCTGGGTGTGAGGGTGTGAGCTGTATGTCTGTGTCTCAGGGGTGTGTGTGTGTGTGTGTGTGTGTATGTGCCTGTGTCTCAGGGGTGCGTGTACGTGTGTGTGTATGTGTGTGTGTGTGTATGTGTGTGTGTGTGTCCAGGTGTGAGGGTGTGAGTTGTGTGTCTTTGTCTCAGGGTGTGTGTGTGTGTGTGTGTCTGTGTCCGGGTGTGAGGGTGTGTGTGTCTGTGTCTCATGGTGTGTGTGTCTGTGTGTATGTGACTGTGTCCGGGTGTGAGGGTGTGTGTGTCTGGGTCTCAGGATGTGTGTGTGTGTGTGTCTGTGTCGGGTGTGAGGGTGTGTGTGTCTGTGTCTCAGGGTGTGTGTGTGTGTGTGTGTGTGTGTGTGTCTGTGTCCGGGTGTGAGGGTGTGAGTTGTGTGTCTGTGTCTCAGGGTGTGTGTGTGTGTCCGGGTGTGAGGGTGTGTGTGTCTGTGTCTCAGGGTGTGTGTGTGTGTGTGTCCGGGTGTGAGGGTGTGTGTGTCTGTGTCTCAGGGTGTGTGTGTGTGTGTGTCTGGGTGTGAGGGTGTGAGCTGTGTGTCTATGTCTCAGGGGTATGTGTGTGTGTGTCTGTGTGTGTCCGGGTGTGAGGGTGTGTGTGTGTGTGTGTATGTGTGTGTGTGTGTCCGGGTGTGAGGGTGTGTGTGTGTGTGTATGTGTGTGTGTGTGTCTGGGTGTGAGGGTGTGAGCTGTGTGTCTATGTCTCAGGGGTATGTGTGTGTGTGTCTGTGTGTGTCCGGGTGTGAGGGTGTGTGTGTGTGTGTGTGTGTGTGTCTGTGTCTCAGGGTGTGTGTGTGTGTGTGTGTGTGTCTGGGTGTGAGGGTGTGTGTGTCTGTCTCAGGGGTGTGTGTGTGTGTCTCAGGGTGTGTGTGTGTGTGTGTCTGTGTCTCAGGGTGTGTGTGTGTGTGTGTCTGTGTCTCAGGGTGTGTGTGTCTGTGTGTGTCCGGGTGTGAGGGTGTGTGTGTGTGTGTGTGTGTGTGTGTGTAGTGGCCTGGCCACCTCTTCCCTGAGCTTGTGAATCCCGCCCTGCAGGGTGCCTTCAGCCGCTGCTATAAGCTGACCGACATGTCCACCAGCGCCGTGTTTGCTCTCAAGGCGGTGCCCCGTGGGGGGCCCGGGGCCCGGAGCCTGCGCCCCATGGGGAAGGTGTGCGCCCCCGTCAGTGCCCAGGGTCCCGGTGGCCCCGGGGGTTCCCGGAGAGCCCCTGCCCTGGGGGTGCGGGTGGATGCCTGTCGGTGCGCTGCGGGCAGGGTGTGGACCCCTGGGCTGTGCCTGCAGGTGGAGCGGGAGATCGCCCTGCACAGCCGCCTCCGGCACCGCAACGTGGTGGCCTTCCACGGACACTTCGCCGACCGGGACCACGTGTACCTGGTGCTGGAGTACTGCAGCCGGAAGGTGCCCGGGGCGGGCGGCGAGGGCCTCCAGCCTCCCTGTCTGCTGTGCCGTCCACCCCATCCGCCTGTATCCATCTGCCTCCCTGCGCCCACGCCAGGCCTGACTCCGCTCCCAGGCTCGCCTGTGCTCATTTGTGCCCGCGTGTTCTGTGGTCACCGGCTCATCTCGTACTCACCGTGGTACCTGCGCCCACCTGAGCGTGCCCGCGCTCACCGTGGCCTCCCGCCCTTAGCCACGCCCCATGCCTCCCCACCCCTGAACTTAGCGGTGCCTTCATAGGCCTCTTGCACTCACAGAGCTCACCTCTGTCTCCTTGGTGCCCTGCAGTCCCTGGCCCACGTGCTGGAGGCGCGGCGGATGCTGACGGAGCCTGAGGTTCGCTACTACCTGCGGGGCCTGGCCAGCGGCCTCCGCTACCTGCACCAGCAGCGCATTGTGCACCGAGACCTGAAGCTCAGTGAGTGCGGGGAGGGGAGCCGTGCGAACCGGAGGGGCCGGGGGGAGCTGGGACGTGACTCCTCCTCTTACGTCCACGCCTCTCCTTCCCACCGGCAGGTAACTTTTTCTTGAACAAGAACATGGAGGTGAAGATCGGGGACCTGGGGCTGGCTGCCAGGGTGGGGCCGGCGGGCCGATGCCACAGGTGAGGGGGGAAGCCTGGAGCAGTCTCTCAGGGTGGGCACACAGGTGAACCTGGTCCGGCAGACTTCCTGAGCCCCTCCCCCTTTGTCCCCTCCCAGAGTGCTCTGCGGGACCCCAAACTTCCTGGCCCCAGAGGTGGTCTCCAGAAACGGGCACTCCTGCCAGTCAGACATCTGGGCTCTGGGCTGCATCATGTAAGTGGGGTCCTGGGAGCCTGGGCCTGGGGTGGGGCAGGAGCATCCGGATGGTGCCGGGTACGGGCGGGTGGGAACGTGCAAGGAGGTAAGGACAGGTATAAGGAAGTACACAGGAAGCTGAGTGGGGGACAGCAGGTATGAGCATACATATGACAGATGTGAACAGGTATGTGCAGGCATGGGGTAGGGGGAGGAGCACACACCAGCCATCATTTGAGCATGCAGGTATGAATAGGGGTGTGGGAGGATGTATGTGCAAGGGAGGTGTGACTGTTCAGAGATGTACTGAGCCCGGCTGGCATGGCTCAGTGGTTGAACATTGATCTGTGAACCAGGTTCAATTCCCGGTCGGGACACCTGCCCAGGTTGTGGGCTCGATCCCCAGCATGGGGTGTGCAGAAGGCAGCTGATCAATGATTCTCTCTCATTATTGATGTTTCTATTTTTCTCTCCCTCTCTCTCTGAAATCAATAAAAATATATTTTTTAAAAAGATGTGTTGCCCTAACCAGTTTGGCTCAGTGGATAGAGCGTCGGCCTGCAGACTAAGGGGTCTCAGGTTCGACCCAGGTCAAGGGCATGTACCTTGGTTGCAGGCATATCCCCAGTGGGGTGTGTGCAGGAGGCAGCTGATCAGTGTTTCTCTCTCATCGATGTTTCTGAGTCTCTATCCTTCTCCCTTCCTCTTTGTAAAGCATCAATAAAATATAATTTTAAAAAAATTTAAAAAGCCCTAGGCGGTTTGGCTCAGTGGTAGAGCGTCGCTCTGTGGACTGAAAGGTACCAGGTTCGATTCCGGTCAAGGGCATGTACCTTGGTTGCAGGCACATCCCAGTAGAGTGTGTGCAGGAGGCAGCTGGTCGATGTTTCTCTTTCATCGATGTTTCTGACTCTCTATCCTTTTCCCTTCCTCTCTGTAAAAAAAAAAAAAATCAATAAAATATATTTTTTTAAAAAGAAACTTGGACAGGTGCACTCAGGTATGTACAGGAATAAGCTGGTGCCTACAGATGCCAGTATCTACCCAGCAGACAGGAATGGCCCAGTGGGAGGGGATGCAGGGCACGGATGGGCATGCGGATGGAGGGGAAGCTTGCATAGAGCAGGGAGAGGTGGGTGGGTATGGCCAGGTGAACACGGGCAGGTGTGAGCCAGCTCTGACCCTGCCCAGGACAGATGCCAGCAGGTACCCAGGCTCCTGGCCCCCTCCCTCGCTCAGGTACCTGGTGCTGACCGGCGACCCACCCTTCGTGGCGGCTTCCCTGACAGAGATGTACAAGAACATCCGGGAAGGCCGTTACCCAGAGCCTGCCCACGTGTCGCCCAATGCCCGGAGCCTCATTGCCCGCCTGCTGGCGCCCAACCCGGCCGAGCGGCCCAGCCTGGACCAGCTGCTGCAGGACAGCTTCTTCACGCAGGTGTGTGAGGTCAGCAGTGAAGCCACCTGGATGCCTGGGCCCTTCTCCGGGGCGTCTCAGCCGAGGTCCAGGGAGGGTCAGGACCCCAGGCGGCCCAGGTCCTTGGGAGCCAGACAGTCTGAGTGGGGTGCCCACCCCTGTCACCACACCCCAAAGGGTTTCACTCCGGACCGGCTGCCAGCCCACTCCTGCCACAGCCCGCCCATCTTTGCCGTTCCTCAGCCTCTGGGCAGGCTCTTCCGGAAGGTGGGCCAGCTGCTGCTGAGCCAGTGCCAGCTACCCGGTGAGTACCGTGCCTGCCGCCCCTCGCCTGCCGCCCGCCCGATCGCTGCCCTGCACCTCACACCCCTGCCATGCCTCCAGCCTGCTCTGCAGCTCACCCACAGCAGAGGAGGCTGTGGGTGGCAAGTGCCTGTCCCCCCCCCCCACATGGGGCCAGGCTCTGCAGCCCCCCAAATTCTGTGCCTCCCTCAGGCCCCTACACGCCCAATGAGGCTTCATGTCCAGGGGAAGATGCTCCCGATGCCGACTTCATGGAGTGGGGCAATGAGGTGAGGGCTCAGGGCGGGGGGCACAGGTGGGTACCCTCACAGCGGGTACTCACAGCGGGACTGAGCGGAGGGAGAAGGAGGGGACCGTTAAATTGGGGAGGGGGGCTGGAGCCCTTTACTTACCTCAGGCCTCTCCCCAGGGGCTGGGGCACCCCTCACCTCTGCTCCCTTCCCAGGCCTCCCTGTTGGAGAGAGGGGCTCCCCGACCTGAGGTCCCCGTCCACCTGCTCAACCAAGGGACCCTCCAGAGTGGCCCAGCCGGTGAGCAGACTGTCCTAGGTGGGGCTGTGGGTAGGGAGGAGGGTCTGGAGGCTGGAGACAAAGACAGTGCCTTGCCAGGGCCATGGCCCCTCTCCTGGCCTCAACTTTCCCATCTATGAAATGGGAATGATGTCTGGAATCCTTCTGGGTGTGAAGTAAGATTTTCCCAGGGGAGAGAGTCTGGGCCAGGCTAGTTGAGGGGCCCCTCGTGGTGGGGACCCAGGCCTGCCCATCCCCTCTCTCCTCCCGCCCCCTGACCTCACATACATCGTCTCCCCAGGGTCTGAGGGGAGCCCAGGACAGGAGGTGGAGGCGGCCATTAGAAGCCTGCAGCTCTGCCTGGACCCTGGGCCTCCAGGTAGGAGCGCAGCCCCGGCCGCCGGGGTCCCCCTCTCCTGATCTCTGAGGAAAAGCACCCCGTCCCCAGCCAGGCCCCCCGGGCGGGGGTGTTTCTGGGCTTCCGCGGGGGGAGAGCTTTAGGGGAGCTTCCTTACCCTGGAAGGAGGCTGATGAAGCCATGATGCAGCTATCCTGTGTGAGAAGTCTAGAACTTTCTGGGACCTCTTTCTAGGCACTCTGGGATGGCTGTTCACTGTGAGTGAGGGGCTGTGGAGGGCTCTGGGGGGCTTCCTCGCTGCCTCAGGGTCTGAGTCTCTCGTGTGTAGCTGAGTCCTGCTTGAGAGCCAGAGAGGAGACCGAGAGGAATGGAGGGAGGATGTAAGACATCAGACCGTCCCCGACCCCGAACCCCTGTCCCAACCGCACCCTGAGATGGAACCCTGTCCCATACACCCGGAGCCCGCCTTCTCCACACCCACCTGCCCCCCCCCCGCAGGCCCCTGCCCTGCCTGGAGAGGGAGCCCAAGCCTTTGCTTTTCCATGGGATCCACTGCACTTCTCTGGTCAGCTTTCCCTGGTGGGGTAACAAAGAACCCCAAACTTTAAGCTTGTCTTTTATCAACTGGAGCCAACTTTATAAATATCCATCTATATATCTATGTCTATGTCTATGTCTATATATTTCAAAGAAGAGGAGAGAGAATCATCACTGATGAGAATCCTCATTTGGCTGCCTCCAGCACGCCCCCTACTGGGGATCGAGCCTGCAACCTGGGCACGTGCTCTGACTGGGAATTGAACCGTGACCTCCTGGTTCACAGATTGACCCTCAACCACTGAGCCACGCTGGCCAGCTGGAGCCCACGTAGTGTCCATGTTTTAGTATATGTGCTGGCGAAGCGAGCACAGTGTCCATGTTTAAATGGACAGTAAAAGAGAGTTCGAGGTAACTTTTCAGAGACACCACCGAGACAGCACGGGATTGTGTCTGTCCTTGGCGACCGGATGTCCTATCTTCTCCTGAGGACTCTCTCCTCTCCCAGGATCCAACACAGGGTCCCGCCTGGCACTGAGCCATTCTTATTTCTAACACAAATGCCTTTAAGAAGTAAATGAAAGCCTCGCGGTATTGGGGCATCGCAGGCACTCTGGGATGACTCCTTTCCAGAGGCGGCCACTGCTTCCCCACCTCCCGTCCGCCCCCCACGAGGCAGGAGTTGTTTTTTGTTTGTTTGGACGTTTCTCAGCACCTCAGGCTGTCTGTGGTCCCTCCGTCACCTGGTCTTTGTGCTCAGCCACGCAGGACCCCGCGGGAGAGCGGCGGCCCGCCCTCTGGGCCCCCCGGTGGGTGGATTACTCCAGCAAGTACGGCTTCGGCTACCGGCTGTCGGACGGGAGCAGCGGCGTCCTGTTCCGGGACGGCACCCACATGGCCCTGCGCGCCCCAGGGGGGTAAGCCACGGAATCCTGTCCCCTCGGGGGCCAGGGCTCCCCTTGCCTTTCTGCACCCGTTCCTCCAGTATGGAAGTACATACTGTGTACACCCACAGGGACTGCCTGCCTGCTAGGGATGGTAATAAACAAATGAATAAGTTGATTTCAGGTGGCGCTTTTCTGAAGGCAATGAGGTGACCGATTGGGGGGAGGGGGCTCATGACAGCATGCTGTGGAGGGGCTTCCTGAGGAGGTGACGTTCGGGTGGGACAGGGGGTGAAATGGAGCCTTTGGGACCAGCATTGAGGTACAGGGAGCAGCATACCCCCGAGATGCACCCAGGAGGTGTCAGGAATGGCAGGGACTCCGGAGTGAGTGAGGGGGAGACAGGGAGGGTGCGAAGTCAGCAGCCTGGAGGGCCCCTGTTGGGGTTGGAGTTGGGGTTGGGCAGGCCTCGCACTTTGAACAAGATCTCTGGCAGGAGGGACTCAGGGACCAGCAGGGAGGTGGTGGACTGGCCAGCTGGGCCATGGCAGCGACGCGGGCTGGGTGGTGGCAGAGCCGAGATAGAGGGAGCTGTAACCTCCACGGAGTTGGCAGGCAGGGAGGGTGGAACAGCCGCTGGGCGAGATGGGAAGATGGCAGGAGGGTGGGTGAGGGGCCCATCAGGATCTCAGTGCACAGGCTGAGTCCATGGCTCCAGAGTCTGGGGTTCAGAAGGGGGCGCTGGGGCCGGGCTGGACCCACCGAGAGGGGTGGTCCGTGTAGCCCTGGGTTTCAAAGCCACCATCCAAAGGTGTGGCTGTGTGGGAACGTGACCCCAGACAGAGGCCGTGACAGCTGACACCACCCTGTGCCCCCCCCTCAGCCAGGTCAGCTACAGGCCTGACCGAGGGAAGCTGGAGATGTTTGCCCTGAGGGATGTGCCCAGCCCGCTGGGTGCCAAGCTGGCCGTCCTGCGACTCTTTGCTGGCTACATGCAGCAGCGGCTTCGAGAGGTGAGGGCCGGGGGGCCAGTGGGCTGGAGGGGCCAGAGGGACTGGCAGTGGAGAGGCTAAGACCCTGTGGCCGGTCTGTCCTCAGGAAGAGGGCCTGCCTGTGCCCACCCCGCCTGCCAGCCCGGGCCTCTGCCTGCTGCGCTTTCTTGCATCCCAGCAGGCCCTGCTGCTGCTCTTCAGTGACGGGACAGTGCAGGTGAGCGTGGGCCCTTAGCTCAGAGCCCGGGGGGTCAGCAAGTGGGGGCAGCCCGTCCCCTGGACCACGCTGGCTGCTCCAGTGCACACTGTTCGGGGCCCCAGGAGACAGCTGGCTCCTGGCAGGGGGAGCAAAGCACAAACTCCTAAGCACAAAAACTGCAAAATTGAAAGCAAAATGTGTTTTTAAAAATAAAGAAGAAAAAAGAAAAGAAAATGGAGTAAAGGCAAAATGTAATTTGGGTCATCCTCACGGGTGGTTACATTTAGCAGCTGTCATATGTCATTTCCTTTTAAAAAACAAACAAACATTTTATTGATTTTTTTTTTTTACAGAAAGGAAAGGAGAGGGATAGAGAGTCAGAAACACTGATGAGAGAGAAACATCAATCAGCTGCCTCCTGCACACCCCCCTCCCCCAACAGGGATGTGCCTGCAACCAAGGTACATGCCCTTAACCAGAATCGAACCTGGGACCCTTCAGTCCGCAGGCCGATGCTCTATCCACTGAGCCAAACTGGTTTTGGCTGGAAATGTTTTTTAAATTTTTTTTTTTAATTGATTTCAGAGAGGAAGGGAAAAAGGGAGAGAGAAACATCAGTGATGAGAGAGAATCATCAATCTGTTGCCTCCTGCATGCCCCCGACTGGGGATTGAACCCACAACCTGGGCATGTGGCCTGACCAGAATCGAACCATGACCTTTCTGGCTCATAGGCTGACGCTACACTCAACCACTGAGCTACACTGGCTGAGCGGAAAGTCATTTTTAAGTTGAGATTTTCCCGAGCAGTCCTGGCGATTTGCTGGTCCCGTACTCATGCATTCATTGGTTGATCCTTGTATGACCAGGGATCGAACCTGCAACCTCGGTGCCTCAGGACAACGATCCAACCAACAGAGCTACTTGTTCAGCGCTCATTATTACTATTTTAAAATGTAAAAACAATTACAGTACTAAAAACAACTCTAGCTGTCCAGACTAGAGTGGGTAATGCCCTGAGCTGGGCTGGGCCTCAGGGAGTGAGAATTGTCTTAATGGCTCTGCAGAGCACTTGGGGAAACTGGTAGCTGAGGGACTGGAGCTCCCCAGGTCACAGGATTAAGAATGGAGGTCTCGCCGAAACCGGTTTGGCTCAGTGGTGGAGCGTCGGTCTGTGGACTGAGGGGTCCCGGGTTCGATTCCAGGCAAGGGCAGGTACCTTGGTTGCAGGCACATCCCCAGTAGGGAGTGTGCAAGAGGCAGCTGGTCGATGATTCTCTCTCATCAATGTTTCTAACTCTCTATCCCTCTCTCTTCCTCTCTGTAAGAAATCAATAAATTTTTAAAAATAAATAAATAAAAAGAACGGAGGTCTCCCTGGGTGACCGAGAGCAGGGAAGTCCTCTCTGAACCTCGGTTTCCTCTTCTGTCACACAAAACGCTGGGCTCCCAACTCTGCGTCCTAGGAGTGGGGCGACCACCGAGACCCAGGTCAGGGGCTCTCAGCCTCCTATCCACGTTTTCTCTCTCTGGGGGGGCACACCTGGGGCAGCCCCAGGGGAACCCCCTCCCTGACCTCGCTCCTCACTTCGGCAGGTCAGCTGCAGGGAGGACCAGGTTCAGCTGGTGCTGAATGGGCGGCCCGGAGAGCTGCTGCTCACGGTCTGGGAGCGGGGCCGGCCCGCTGCCTCGTACTCGCCGGGGACCCCGGGGAGCCGCGGCTGTCCGCCCGCCGCTCGCCAGCTCCTGCGCCGCGCGCTCCGCCTGCTGCAGAGCCTCTAGCACCCCGCGGGCAGCGTGGCCTCTGCAGCCTGTGCCGGGGACCAGGCTCCATTTCTGTGTCTGTTCCTCCGGGGGGGATGCCATTGGGGGCAGCTGGGGAGCTGGCAGGTGCATGGGAGGTGGGGCTCTTTGCCTCATGGTATGAGTGTGCAACCCAGACTTTTGTTCAGCTTTGTGCTTTTCTTCATTAAAGAAACTTGCTCTGGCTGATGTGGCTCCGTGATTGAGCATTGGCCCATGAATCAGGAGGTCAGGGTTCAATTCCCCGTCAGGGCACATGCTCGGTTGCTGACTCGATCCCCAGTAGGGGGCAGTGCAGGAGGCAGCCAGACAATGATTCTCTCTCAGCATGTTTCTCTCCCTTCCTCTCTCTGAAATCAATAAAAATATATTTAAAAAGAAAATAAAACCGGACCCTGCAGCCTGCTGTCTGCCTCTCTTTGGGGGAGTGTGAGGAGCCGCAGCGAGGCAGCACTCAGACCGCGTGCCCTGAGCCCCCTGTGTGTGGGGGCAGACGGGGGGGGGGGGGGGGGGGCAGAATTTCACCGGCACGGAAGGTAGGACCCGAGAGGCGTTCTAAAATGACCAAAAGTCGCCCCAGCCAGTTTGGCTCAGTGGATAGAGTGCTGGCCGGCAGGCGGAAGGGTCCCACACTCAATTCCGGCCAAGGGCACATGCCTTAGTTACAGGCTCGATCCCTAGTGCAGGGCATGCAGGAGGCAGCCGATCAATGATTCTCTCTCATCACTGATGTTTCTCTCTCTCCCTCTTACTTCCTCTCTGAAATCAATAAAAATATATTTTTAAATTAAAATAAAATGACCAAAAATCTAAAACATAGGCATTTGCCTCAGGGAGAGGCAGAGAGAAAATGGACGTTGGGGACCAGAAAGGTGGTGGCCCATGCCTGGTAGGGCACCGCGCGGGCACAGCGTCACCTGCGCTAACGTCGGACGGGGAGGTGCTTCCTGGAGAGGGTCCTGGGTTTGTTTGTTTTTTCTTTTTCTTTTTTCTCTCCGTTGACATACATGATGTTCCTGTAGAATTACACCATCAGTGCATTCTGCCCCCCCCCGACCGTGTACCTGGATGTATTTCTACGTTTGTATGTAAAGCTTCACCTATTCCTTTAAATGGAGGAGGGGATGAAGCAGATCTGGCATTTAGGGGCTGGGAGGAAACGGAGGGAATGGTGGGATGGGTCAGGGGAGGTCAAATGCCTTGGTGTGGCCAGACGTGGGAAGAGGAATTGTTCTGCTTAACAGAGCGGGCAGCCACGGAGGGTTCCCTGGAGACGGGTGAACCGGCGTGGGGGGAGGGAGCTGGCCGGAGGCAGCGGCAGTGCCGGGCGGCGCACAACCTTTCTCTATATCACCATCGCTGCGACCGTCCCGTGGCACGCAGCTCATTGCTCTAATGTATACAACTTGGCGACAATGAGTGCGTTCACCATGGGGCGGGACCACCTCTATCGAATTCCAAACACTGCTATCACTCGGAACACCCCTCCCTCCCCCAACCCTGACCACCACTCATCCACTTCCTTTTTTCTTTAATATATTTTATTGATTTTTTACAGAGAGGAAGAGAGAGGGATAGAGAGTTAAAAACATTGATGAGAGAGAAATATCAATCAGCTGCCTCCTACACACACCCCTCTGGGGACGTGCCCGCAACCAACATACATGCCCTTGACCGGAATCGAACCCGGGACCCCCCAGTCCGCAGGCTGACGCTCTATCCACTGAGCCAAACCGGTTTCGGCAACTCATCCACTTTCTGTCTCTGAGCGTCTCACATGCGTGGAATCCACACACTCTGTGGCCTTTGTGTCTGGCTTCTCTCAGGGGCATTGATAGATCCTCCCTTCCCCCAACTGATGGACGGAGTGTGGCGTAACCTGCACCTGTGGCCTGGACATTCCTGAGCACCTAACCAGGCGCCTTATATGGACTGTACATGGAACCACCAATCAGCACCTGCCAAATACTCTAAGCTCTTGATTCCTAAGTCCCTAATCACATGCCTTATATGAAACCACCAATCAGCGCGTGCCGAGTACCCTAAGCCCCACCCCTTCCCTCTCCTCCCCTCAGAAGGCGTGTTCACCCCAGCACGTGGGCTCTCTTCCTTTGCAAGACAGCCCGGCGGGGTCCTTCTCCTCTAACAAAGCCTGTCGTCTGGTCTTCGGGCCTCTGTCTCATCTCAGGCGTCACGTGTTCGAGGCCCATTCGTGTTGTACTGAGTGTTGGTGTTTCGCTCTTTGTCCGGCTGAGTGATATTCCCGTGTGTTTTACTTATTTGTTCATCAGTTGATGGCATCGTGTTACAAAGGACAGAAACCACCCTCCTGTTTTGAGCTGCATAAAGGATTGGCTTTTGGCACTGAGATATTCCAAGGAAGGGATGGCGGCGGGCCAGGCTGGCCCGCGGGCTCCGACTGCCTCGCTCTTCCTGTCCCTCATTTCTTCCCCGTCTCCTGCTCTATGTCCTTGGCTCGGCTCCTGTAGCGCGGTGGCAAAGATGGCCTCCGGCACAGGCTGCCGTGCTCTCCTGCGAACCCAGGGGACCAGCAGCCACACACACACACACACACACACACACACACACACACGCTTTCTCCGTGCTGAAACTTCCTGCCAGGCCGTGGTCACATGTCCCCCCAGGACTCCTGGACCGAGCGTGGGGTGTGGCAGGGGGCATGGATGCCAACATCCCATCATCCTCTTCATTTGCTGTGGTGCGTTTCTTTCTTTTTTTAAAGATTGTTTTGTGGTATTAACCACTATTTGTCCTTTCCTTCCTTCTTTTAAAAAAATATATTTTACTGATTTTTTTTACAGAGAGGAAGGGAGAGGGATAGAGAGTTAGAAACATCGATGAGAGAGAAACATCCATCAGCTGCCTCCTGCACAACCCCACTTGGGATGTGCCTGCAACCAAGGTACATGCCCCTGACCGGAATCGAACCCGGGACCTTTCAGTCCACAGACCGACGCTCTATCCACTGAGCCAAACCGGATAAGTCTTTTGTGTGAAAATGCCATGGTGGGCAGCCTCCAGGATGGCCCTGTCTCCTGGTATTCATTCCCTTGTGAAGTTCCCCCCACACTGAGTTGGGCTGGCCTGTGGCACCACGGGGATCTCAGCAGTGACGGTCTGTGACGTCCGAGGCTGACTAGGTCACACAAGATGTGAGGCTCTCACCCCACTCTCTTACTCCGTGGGGAGCCGGTGGCCGTGCGGTGAGGACACCCAGGAACTCCGCGGAGGGGCCCACGTGGAGGGGGCGGAGCCTGTCGCCAACAGCCACAGAGGGAGCCCTCTGGGAAGTGACTCCGCCAGCCCCAGTCGTGCCGTCAGATGAGGCAGCCCTGGCTGACACCTCGACTGCAACTCCATGGAAGACCCTGAGCCAGACCACGGAGCCGAATTACTTCTGGATTCCTGACCCACAAAAGTGACGAAAATAAAATGTGTTTCTTGTTGTTTCAGGTCATTTGGTTTTGGGGTGAGAGAAACCTCCTGCTTGCCCCTTACTGGGGCTTGAGCCCTGACCAGGAATTGAATTGGCAACCTCTGGGTACACAGCCAAGGCTCAACCCGCTGAGGCACACGGGCCAGCTGTGGTGTACTGATAGCGCTTTGCCCAAACATGCCGATGTCCCAGCCCCATTTCTGTCCGGGACATTGGTTCCAGGGGAGAAAACGACAAGACATCGGCAGCAGTCTAACTGCCTGTCTCGCAGAATGACCTACCTACAGTGTGTGCTCCCATCTGCTCGTGGGCGCAGGCACAGCAACAATCTGTGCGAATCGCCCACGACGATGGCTATAAACCAGCCTTGGGATATATTAATGCTGACACTCCCAGGCCAACTCTTATTTCGAGGTACAGGACCGGCAGGAGACGGCACAGTGCCCACGACGCCCTCTTCAGAGAGGGGAGCTGTGCACCTCCAAGTAGAGCTGTCAGTTTGGGGGGCTACCAAAGGCTGAGCCTCAAGAAATGGCAATGAATCCCAACTCCAGGGCCTTTTTTATTTTTTTGGAAGGGATTGAGAGAAGGCACTTTTAACTCTGAAGACTGAGGAACAACTTGCCTTAATTTAATTCTACCTTTACCCCCGCCCTCCATCTGAAGCTCCGGCTGCGCCCTGCCTCTGGACCACCTCCTCATTGGTCCGTGGGAGCACGTGACACCGATGCCTGCTCTAATCCCCAAGGAGCAAGGCAAGGCGGCAGCATCCTGGGCGGCTTTTCGGCTGCTGCCATAGCAACCTGGTGTGATGTCACAAAGCCTCACGGGGCCAGGTCCTGCCTGCGGGCATCTGCTTCCCCATCTGCTTCTGCTTGAGCCTCGGAACTCGCCTGGGAGCGGAGGGCTTTCCTCTCTCCGTGAACAGATGAGGAACCTGAGGCACATGGGTTGCCTCAGTATATACCCTGCTGGGAGAAAGGCAGGTGGTGGAGGTATGCCAACCTGGCCCCCCCAGCCACCCCCCCAGGAGTTTTTAAAACCCTGATGACTCCAAGAAGTACGGCAAGAGAAAAAAGTCCAAAGGTTGCATAACATAAGATTCTGTTTAAAGCCCTAACCGGTTTGGCTCAGTGATAGAGCGTGGGCCTGCGGACTGAAAGGTCTCAGGTTCGATTCTGGTCAAGGGCGTGTACCTTGGTTGCAGACAGATCCCCAGTAGGTGTGCAGGAGGCAGCTGATCAATGTTTCTCTCTCATTGATATTTCTAACTCTTTATCCCTTTCTCTTCCTCTCTGTAAAAAAAAATCAATAAAGATATATTTTTTAAAGAAAATCCCATTTATGTAACGTGTTTGAAATGACAACAGATGAGTGGTTGCCAGGGGATTAGAGAGAGGAGGGGCTGAGGTGGTAACAGGGCAGCTGGAGGGGTCCTTGTGGTGGTGGATGCAGGAACCTAAGCAGTTGATACAACTGTAGACAACACACACACACACACACACACACACACACAGGAGAGCAAGTAAAACTGGAAAATCAGAAATCTGGATAAAACATGATGGGAATCAGGTCAACCTCCTGGTGGAGATATTGATTTCTTTTTGCAGAATGCAGCCTCGCTGGGGGAGCCTGAGAGAAGTGTACAACGGACTCTATTATTTCTTACAGCTGCAGGGGCACCCACAGTGAGCTCAGCAAAAGCTTCAGTGAAAAAATTCTGTCAGCCTGGGCGGTGTGGCTCAGTTGGCTGAGCGTTGTCCCAAGCACCAAGAGGTGGCTGGTTGGATCCTGGTCAGGAGGTGGCTGATCAATGTTTCTTTCTTTCTCATCTATGTTTCTATCTTTCTCGCCCTCTCCCTTCCTCTCTCTGAAATCAATAAAAACATGTATTTTTAAAAAATTCTGTTCGCGGGTTCCTCAATAAAGCTAAGTGTAAATTACCATATGACCTAGCAATTCCACTCCTAAGTATATACCTAAGAGAATTTACAATAAGTGTTTTAAAACAACTGTGGCCCGGCTGGTTTGGCTCAGTGGACTGAAGCATCGGCCTGTGGACTGAAGGGTCCTGGGTTCGATTCCATTCAAGGGCACATGCCTGGGTTGCAGGTTCGATCCCCAGTGAGGGGCGTGTAGGAGGCAGCCAATCGATGATTCTCTCTCATCATTGATGTTTCTATCTCTCTCTCCCTCTCCCTTCCTCTCTGAAATCAATAAAAATATATATTTTTAAAAAACACCACCAATTGTGTGCTCCAGCAATCAGAGTAGCCCTGTTCAAATAGCCCACAGTGGAAACAACCTAAACCTCTAACAATGGATGAACCGATAAGCAAAATGTGCTCCACCTGCTCTAATAATAACATTCTTTTTCAGCCGTGCAAATGATGAAGCACTGACATTCCCTACAACTTGGACTGTCTTTGAAAAACATGACCCTCAGTGAGAGAAGCCAGACACAAAAGGCCACACAGTGTGTGATTTCATATATGTGAACTGTCCATGGGCTAGAGAAGGGAAATGGATGTGA
The DNA here is from genome assembly GCF_964339955.1 of Pipistrellus hanaki. Classification (NCBI taxonomy): domain Eukaryota; kingdom Metazoa; phylum Chordata; class Mammalia; order Chiroptera; family Vespertilionidae; genus Pipistrellus; species Pipistrellus hanaki. Next base: position 70,729,519 of record NC_140507.1, read on the forward strand.
CTGGAAATGGGGTCAGGGTTTTTTTTTTGGCGTCGTGGAATGTTCTGGAATGAGATAGAAGTGATGGTTGCATAATGTGAACCTTTGTAATGCCACTGAATTACACTTTAAGAAGATTAAAATGGTAGATTTTACCTTATGTGAATTTTACCACAATTAAAAAAAAAAATCCTACTGCCCACATCTCACCCCAGACCGATTAGGGCAGAATCACGAGCTCCGGCTTCAGGTGTTTCTGAAGTCCCTCATCTGTCCTATAGCACAATATAACCAAGGCCATAGAAGTGCCGACCAGGTTCTTGCTATAAGAAGTTAATGTTGTGGTGGTGTTGTCTGTGGTGAGTGTGACTGTCTCTCTGTCAGAGGGCAGGAAGCCACCTGGCACCCAGCTTTGAAACTAAAAAAAAAAAAGAAAAAAAGAAAAAAAAGAAATTAATGTTGCCCTGCCTGGTGTGGCTCAGTTGATTGGAGCGTTTTGTCCCGTATACCAAAAGGTGGCAGGTTCCATTCCAGGTCAGGGCACATACCTAGGTTGCAGATTCAAGCCCCAGTTGGGGTGGATATGGGAGGCAACCGATCGATGTTCCTCTCTCTCTCTCTCTCTCTCTCTCTCTCTCTCTCTCTCTCTCTATATATATATATATATATATATATATATATATATATATATTTCAAAATCAATTTAAAAATATCCTCAGGTGATAATTTTTTTAAAAAAGGAAAGTAAAGTTGTAAGTGAAATCACTATGCTGTACACCTAAATTCATAAAGTGTGGAATGTCAATTATATTTCAATAAAACCAGGGAGGAAGAGATTAGCGTTAAGCGTTTTAAGTCTCGTCATGGGATTTACTAAGCGTCTCTGTAGAGAAATGCAGTTGCTGCTGCGGAGCAATGGAGGGTGGGTCGGGGAGCGGACGGAGGTGAACAGCTGAGACTTGTTGACACAAAGGATGCCTCATGCCCCTGCTGTTCGGGGCTCCACTGCTGTGCGCAGGTTGTCATGTGCAGCCCCGGCCACAAGGTGGCACCAGAGTACCGGCTAGTTCGGTGGTCCATGCGGGCCGTTCGTGGGGCCCCCTTAGACAGCGTGTCGGGGAGGGGTGCGGAGGGACAAATGTACTTGGGGCTTTTGGCTGCTTTCGGGGCTGCTGCCCCAGATAAAACCCACTTCTGGCTGTGGTAACGATCCGGACGCTCAATCCCTATCCATCAATGAACCAGAATGACTTCTAGTCCAACCTCCCCTCCACTGTGCACCGCGATCCATTAGCTTCGTCCTCCTCTACCTGCCGGGGCAGAATGCAGGAAGCACAGAGGGGAGCTCAAACTTATATTTCTCCCTGCAAATCGGCGGATTACTGGAGAACTCTCTCCCCTCCCTCCACTCCTCATAATAACCAGATTTGGCAAAAGTACCGGACACTCTGTTCCATCTGAATTTCTGATAAATAACATCTCTGTTCAGTAGAAGGCTGTCCCATGCAATATTTGAGATAAACTTATACTAAAAGAAGAAGAAGAAGAAGAAGAAGAAGAAGAAGAAGAAGAAGAAGAAGAAGAAGAAGAAGAAGAAGAAGAAAAGAAAGATTCATGTATCTAAAATTCAAATGAATTGGGTGTCTGTGTCCTCTGGGATGAACTGCCTGAGCTCTGCCCCTGGGCGTTGTCTGTGAGCGGCTCCTGTGCCCTTGGAGTGGGAATCCCTCATCTTGGGACGGGGTAGGGGGTCCTGGGTGGGGGGTGCAGCCTGTTAGCTCTGGCAGGCCATAGAGTCAGCCCTTTCTCCAGGGCTTGGCCACTTTTAACAGAGCTGCGTGCCTCTCACACGGTGACTGTACCCAATGACCACAGATGGATAGTGGCTTGAATGAAAACAATGCAAACTTATTCTGTGACAGAGCTGGAGGTCAGAAATCCCCAACCAGGTGTGGGCAGGGCTGATCCTTTGCAGGCTCCAGGGAAGACTCATTTTTGGCCTTTACTGTAAGGTGACCAGGTGTCCCGCTTTTGGCGGGACAGTCCCGATTTTTAACAATTTGTCCAGCATCCCACGATGTTTTATTTTATTTAAAAATATATATATTTTATTAAAAAAATATATATATTATATTGATTTTTTACAGAGAGGAAGGGAGAAGGATAGAGAGATAGAAACATCGATCAGCTGCCTCCTGCACACCTGGGATGTGCCCGCAACCAGTGCACATGCCCTTGACTGGAATCGAACCCGGGACCCTTCAGTCCGCAGACCGACGCTCTATCCCCTGAGCCAAACTGGTTTCGGCATCCCGCAACGTTTTAAAAAAAAGTCCCGATTTTCCCAAAAATTGGGACAGATTGTTAAAAATCGGGACATCTGGTCACCTTACTTTACCAAATCGCTGGCTCATGGCCCTTCCTCCATCCTCACAGCCAGCCTCTGCCATCTCTGACTCTCACCCTCCTGCCTGCCTCCTATGAGGACCCTGGGATGACACTGGGCCTCCTGGGGAAACTGGGGTCATCCCCGTCTCAGGGTCCTTGGCTTAATCCCATCGCCAAAGTCCCTTTACCATGGGAGGCAGCATGCCCACAGGCCCCATGACCAGGACGGAGGAGGTTTTGGGGTCAGCCCATGAGCTGTCCCTCCTCTGTGGCCTTCGTGGCTTTGGGGCCACTGTGGTCAGGGCTCCACACACCCGCACTTCTTTACCCACCTCCGGGCATGGCCGCTGTCCTGCTTTCCTGGCTCTAAAAATACTCAGGATCTGCAGAGCCAACAGCTTCCCTAGATGTTTCCTTGTTTCGTTTATTTGGGGCGATGTCAGTTTACATTAAACCCCAATAAAATAAAGCATTCAGTGTCTCAGTGGCACAAGCCTCCTCTCACGCTCAGTCCCCCCCTGTGGCGGGCGGCTCCTGGGTCGGACAGGGTGGATCTAGAACCTTCTCGCCATTGCACACAGTTCTAGAGGGATGTTGTCCAACACGGGAGCTACCAGCCACGTGTGGCTATTTACATTTAAAAACATATCTATATATTTTATTGATTTCAGAGAGGAAGAGAGAGAGAAACATCAAGGATGAGAAAGAATCATGCATCCGCTGCCTCCTGTATGGCCGCTCCTGGGGATGAAGCCCACAGCCTGGGCATGTGCCCTGACTGGGAATTGAACGTAACCTCCTGGTTCCTAGGTCAATGCTTAACTACTGAGCCACGCCAGCTGGGCTTACATTTAATCCTGTTGGCCTCTAACATCCAGTGTGAGCCAGTGTGGCTTTCTTTTCTTTCTTTTTTAAAAAAAATATATTTTATTGATTTTTAAATTTTATTTTATTATTATTATTTTTTTACAGAGAGGAAGGGAGAGGGATAGAGAGCTAGAAACATCGATGAGAGAGAAACATCGACCAGCTGCCTCCGGTACTCCCCCACCGGGGATGTGCCCGCAACCAATGTACATGCCCTTGACCGGAATCGAACCTGGGACCCCTCAGTTCGCAGACCGACGCTCTTTCCACTGAGCCAAACCGGTTTTGGCTGGCTTTCTTTTCTTAAAGGGGAGGGTCCAGGGGAGAGGCGGGCTGTGCCGCCAAGTCCATGAACCCACAGAGACAGGTGACCAGCGAGTGAGAGCCTGCACCCAGGACACTAGCCTCGGGAATCCCTCCATGTGCTGAGGTAAGGAGAAGCTATACGCAGAGGGTAATGTTTTAGCTGCAAAAAAAATGCTTCCCATCTCCCTGGCCAGGGATGTGGTCCCAGTCGGTGGTTATGAGTGTGAGTTATTCCAGCTCCCAGTGGCTTAAACAAGGAAGGAGGACTTGTTGGTGCTCATAACTGAGAGGGTGGAATGGGCTGCCTTCAGACAGGACTGAATCTGGGCCTCAAAGAGCAAGCTCCAGAGTCTGCCTCTGGCCCCTCAGGGTGCTCCCTGAGGCCTTCGCAGTGCTGGCTTTCCTCTGAGGGGCTTCCCGAGCCCCCGCAGGTGTAAGCACCAGCCTCACTGCTTCCGGGACTTCCTGGCGGGACAGCACATCCCAGCCCACCAGGCAGGACAGCACCCCCCGCTGGCAGGGACTCCACTCCCTTTACTGCTGCATCTTCCAAAAACCCTGAGAGAGCTCCAGCCGGACTAGAGATGGGCCTAAGCCCTGGGCTTCACCCTCCTGTGGCCAGACATCCAGATGCCTCATCGTCCTCCGCCCCTGCCGAGCTCCTGGCATCCTGAGCAGTTTCGTGTATGTGTGTGTGTGTTTGTTTGTTTTTTTAATTTTTTGGTGTTTCTTCTTCCTTCCTTTATTTATTTACTTTCATATATTTTATTGATTTTGTACAGAGAGGAAGGGAGAGGGATAGAGAGTTAGAAACATCAATGAGAGAGAGACACATCAATCAGCTGCCTCCTGCACACCTCCTACGGGGGATGTGCCCGCAGCCAAGATACATGCCCTTGACTGGAATTGAACCTGGGACCCTTGGGTCCGCAGGTTGACACTCTATCCACTGAGCCAAACCAGTTAGGGCGCTGAGCTGTTTTTAAAATTATATATATATATATATATATATATATATATATATATATATATATTTTATTGATTTCAGAGAGGAAGAAAGAGGGAGAGAGATAGAAACATCAATGATGAGAAGGAATCATTGATTGGCTGCTTCCTGCACGACCCCCACAGGGATGGAGCCCAAAACCTGGGTATGTGTGCCCTTGACCGGATTTGAGCGTCCACGGGCAGACGCTCTATCCACTGAGCCAAACCGGCCAGGGCTCCTGAGCAGTTTTGAGGTGCCTCTTCTCTCTCCACATCACAGCTGATTCACGCAGGGCTGTCAGAAGGCAAAGCTTACCTAAACGCACACCTCAGCTCCTTGCAGACCCCAGGCCCTCCCCGCCCCCGCCATGTGCCACTCCTTTTGGGACCCTGATTTAAGCTCCAGCCTCCACTTCCTTCCCAAGAACTCACTATTATCCCCCCCCTCCTCCCCCCCCAGGTCCCTAACCCTAACCCCCTGGGGCTGCCCTTTCTCTGTGATCTCCCCACCCTCACCTCCCGGCCGCCTCCACCCCCCTGCAGTCTGGCTGGGGCCTGACCTCACCCAGATCACCTGGGGCCTGCAGCCATGTCCAGCTTCACACTGACCTGTGAGCGGGGCCAGGTGGAGCACTGCCTGCCCACCTGTGTGGCCTCCGTGTCTGCCAGAGCAAATGACCACCGAGTGGGCAGCTTAAAACAACTGGCATTTTTTCTCACAAGGTACCGGAGGCCAGAAGCCCCGAATCAAGAAGTGGCCGGGCCGTGCTCCCTCCCAAGGCCCCGGGGGAGGTCCTTCCTGCTTCTTCTGGCTTCTGGGGGATGGAGGCTTCCCTGGGCCTGTGACCTCGTCACCCCAGTCTCTGCCATCCCGTCATCGGCACCGTGTCCGAGTTAGAGACCTCCCTCTGCATGTCTGTCTCTCCTCTCCCGCCCCTTACAAGGACACTCGTCATTGGACCTAGGGCCACCCCAATCCAGAATGAGCTCATCTCAAGAGCCTTCATTATATATCTACAAGGACCCTTTTCCCAAATAAGGTCCCAGTCACAGGTTGTGGGGGATAAATCTTTCTTTTAATTTGTATTTTTTTATTGATTTTAGAGAGGAAGGGAGAGGGAGAGAGATAGAAACATTGATGAGAAAGAACCACTGATCAGCTGCCTCCAGCATGCCCTCCACTGGGGGTCAGGCCCACAACCTGGGTATGTGCCCTTGCCCAGAATCGAACCTGGGACCTTTCAGTCCATAGGCCGACGCTCTATCCACTGAGGCAAACCAGCTAGGGCTGGGGGATAAATCTTAACGGCCATGATCCCAACCCACTTGACCCCCTGAGCCTCACCAAAGCTGGGAGTGTGGACATGGGATCACCTTGCTTTACAGAGTGGGAAACCCCACGGGCTGGGCTGGGCCCCGCATGTGTGTGGCTTTCCCTGCTGTCCCAATCGGGATGCGGGACAAATTGTTAAAAATCGGGACTGTCCTGCCAAAAGCGGGACGTCTGGTCACCTTACCAAGCCCCTTGTCCCCTCTTGGAAGCCCTCCAGTGGGCCATCCCGACCTCTCACCGCCCACTCCAGCAGCCAGGGCAGACCTTGTCCTGAGCCCCTCCCTGTCTCCAAGCTCCACACCCACCCTTCCTCCACTCCAGAGCGTCCTGCTCAACTACTGAGGGTCTCCCCACCCCCCCCCCCCGTCCCCACCTCCATGCCAACCGGCCCCAGAACTGTGTCTGGTGGCCCAGTGGGCCAGGTCCCAGCTAGACCTAAGGTGAGAGGGGGACACCTGTGGCTCATCACTCAGACCCAGGAGGCAGACTCCCAGACCTCAGTATCCCCATCTGCACAGTGACAGGTGGATCCTGTCTAGTGGGGACTGGGGACCCCCCACACACCACAGAGCTGGGGAGGTGCCCCGAGGAGGCAGCCTGCCCCTGCCACTTCCACATGGGCCATAACTGACCCCATGGCTGGCCAGCCCCAGGGATGTGGAGGACCCATCTCAGGAAAGGGGGGCCCGGCAGGACCCACAGATCTCAGGTTCTCATCTGGAACGGGGCACAGAGCCTAGCTTGCAGTAGAACCTGGAATGGGGGGACCCCAAATCCCTTTATCTGCACGATGGAAGGCAAGGAGCTGGGTCTGAGGGTCCCTCCCACAACCCCACCTCTCCACGCCCGCCGGCCCCACACCACGCCAAGGGCTCGCACGTCATAAAAAGACTTTATTAAGAAGGCTTTGGAGTCAAAAAATAAAACTCTTGATACAATTTTCTGAACCCTTAAGTCAGCTCAGCAAATATATAATCAGTAATTTAGCTGCGTAAGATTAAAGGTCCGTTACTTTAAAATAAAATATATTTTAGTTCTTAAAATTTATTCCATAAAGTACATACATATTTCCCTATAAATTTGCTACATATACACAAGAGGTAAAAAGTAAAAGTAAAAATAAAAAAAAACAATTAAAAAAATTTAAAAAACGGACAACATAAACCACAGCAGAAGAGGATTAATAATTAAAAATAAAAAAGTTAGAAACTTCTGGTTGGGACGCCCCTGTGCCCTCCCCCCTCCCCCCCTCCGGCCTTCCTGGGGCTGACCTACAAAAGGGTGACCAGTTAGCCCCAAAAAGGAGTGAAAAGGTAGTAAAAACGTCACCGTCCTCCTGGTGGAACTTTCTGCAGAGGCTTTACCACCCCGTGAAAACAACACTGTCACGTCAGAAATCCACTTCATAGAAAAGAAGGACAACTGATTGCTGTAAAAAAATTTTTTTTTCTTTAAAAAGATCACCCTGGGGGGTGTAGGTGTGTGTGTGTGTGTCTCAAATAAAAAGTGCAACAGACCTTTTCTCTCTGGTTTATTTTAACCTGTCAACTCAATACTGTTATTTGTTAAGAACTGAGGTGCCACTGGGCTGCCGGGTCACTGTCTCCATGCCTGGGACCGGAGTTAAAGCTCATCTGTAAACACTGGCCACGCTCACCCCTGCCCCGCCCCCGGCCTGCCCCTCCACCCTGCCCTCCTCTATTCCTCCCCCGCCGGCCCGGAGCACAGGGGCCCGGAGCACAGGGGCCCGGGGCACAGGGGCCCGGAGCACAGGGGCCCGGGGCACAGGGGCCCGGAGCACAGGGGCCCGGGGCACAGGGGCCCGGAGCCAGGGGCCCGGGCGGCGTTAGGAAAAGATATGAATGGCCTGGGTGGCGGGCGTGCGGCAGGCTGGGCACTCGGGCTCGCTCTTGCCGCAGATGCGCACGGCGCAGTCCATGCAGAAGAGGTTGTGGCCGCAGGGCACCAGCGCGGCCATCACCTCGCCCTCCGCGCACACCACGCACTCGCGCACCAGGGCGGGGCCGGGCGCGGCGGGGGCGGGGGTCGCGGGCACTGCGGGCTTGCGGCCGCCGTCGGAGGCGCTGGAGTCCAGGGCGGCGCAGGCGGCAGTGGCGGTGGCGGCAGCGGAGGAGGAGCTGCCGGGCAGCGAGGAGGCGGAGGAGAAGCTGCTGCCACCGCCGCCGCCGCCGGAGAAAGGCGCCAGGGCGGCCTGCGGGGGCCGCCAGGGCAGCGCGCCCACCGGGTCCGGGGGCCCGCGGCGGGCCAGCGGCAGCTCCAGGCCCAGGCCGCCGGGCTCGGGCAGCGTGGGCGAGTGGCGCGGGGTGCCAGCCCCGCTGCTGCGGCGCGCCCCGGGGGCCGGCGCCGCGGGCGCCCCGTTCACGAAGGCCGGCACCGGGGCCGCGCGCTCGAAGGGCGCCCAGATGGTGGCGGCCGCGGGCACCGTCAGGTCCAGCGCCAGGAAGTCGAAGCCGAAGTCGCAGTCCTCGGGCGCAGGGGGCCCGGGCGGGGCTCCGGGGCCGTCCCCGCCGAAAGTGAAGCCCCCGTTACTGCCAGAGCCGCCGTAGGGGCTGGCGGGGCCCGGGTCCGGCACCGGCGCGCCCCCGCGGCTGCCGGGGTAGAAGGCGGCCTCGGGGCCCCCGGGCGCGCCCAGGGCGCCGTCCCCGCGGAGGCTGGCGGCGGGCAGCGCGGGCCGGCGCGCGGGGTTGGGCGCCTTGGCCCAGAGGCCGGCGGCGGCGCCCAGCAGGTCCAGGCACACGTCCGTGCCGTTGGCGTGGAAGTCGCTGTCGGGCCCCGCGTCCGTGAAGGCGCCGGTGCGCAGCGTGATGTGCGCCTCGATCTCCTCGCGCGCGCGGTCCACGTTCTCGGGCATGCCCGTGACGGCGAACACCGGCTCCTTGTCGCGCCCCGGCGTCACGATGTACGTGTGCGTCCGCTGCTGGATGCGCTTGATGGTGGCGCCCTTGGGCCCCACCACCAGCCCCACCACGCGGTAGGGCACGCGCACCTGGATGGTGGTCTGGCCCGGCAGGTTGGGCGGGCCCTGCGCGGAGCCCGGCAGCCCGCCCGCCTTGCTGCGCGTGGCGCGGATCACCGAGAAGTGCTCCGCCGCCGACAGGATCTCCCGCTTGGCCATCTCCACGTCCTCCTGGCGGCCCGTGACGATGAAGACCGGCTCCTCCCCGCGCACCGGCGTCTTGATGTACGTGTTGGTCTTGGCCCGCAGAGCCTTGATCTTGCACCCTGGGTTGGGGGGAGGGGGGAGAGGAGGGGAACATGGTGAGGACTGGGACCCCTGCCCAGGTCAGTAGGGGTCAGGCCAGCTGGGAGCCTCCATTTGTGGGCTGTACCCCTGTGGCATTTTGTATTCTCAGACATACCGCATCCTACCCTTTGACCTGGGGCCTTAGTTTCTCCTCTGGTCATGCAGGAGGGACACCAGGGGCCCCGTGGACGAGGGCCAGCACAGGTGCAACGCGCTGGGTGCCCCTGGGGTTGGCAAAAAAGCAAGAAGGCAAGGACTCTGCTGTGGGTTGGATAGCGCCCCCTAAATTTCACGCCCATCCAGAACATCGGATCGGGCTCCTCCTTGGAAACAGGGCACCTTCAGGTGTAACGAGTTAGGATGAGGCCACAGGAGGGCAGAGGGACACAGACCAGCCGTGTGACAAGGCGGGAGCGCAGTGACGTGGCTACAAGCCAAGGGACACCGAGCGCCGCTGGCAGCCAGCGGAGGCTGGGAGGGCGCGGGGGACAGAGTGTCCCCCGGAGCCTCTGGAGGGCGCACACCCTGCCAACACCTCGATTTCAGATTTCCAGCCTCCGGAACGGACAGAATTTCTATTGTTGCAAGCCATTCACTTGATTATGTCAGCCCTAGGCCAGGAACGCAGATTCTCTGGCATCAACCCCCTATGTGACAGGTGTGGAGACCGAGGCTCAAGTTGTGTAAGCTGCCTACCATCTTCTTCTGACCAAGTGACCCTTCCAGCCCAGGGTAGGTGAGGTGAGGTCTCAGCCCCATGCAGACTCCTAGGCCTGCACTCAGGACACCTTCAAAGGCCCTCCTGGCCCTGGCCTCTGAGTGATGCTCAGGGACTCTTGGGAACCTGACACTGGGGCTACATCCTGCCAGGGCTGGGGGTCCCACCCTGTGGAGGGGCAGGACCAGTTGTTCAGGGTCTGACAGTGCTGCCTGCCCAGGTCCCTGATACCCACCCCCCCAAGGCCTTCTGAGATATCTTGGGTCCAGGCCAAGGACTCTGGAAGACCCCACCCCCCCAACCTCAGGGAGGCTGGAGGGACACAGTGAGAGTGTGTCAGCACAGAGGTGGCATTGAGAGGAGAAACAGTGTTGCTAACTTCGTAACATTGAAAGACACAAAATTAGCAGAATCGTGCCCTGGCCCATGTTTGTAAGTCAGTGGTCGGCAAACTGATTAGTCAGCAGAGCCAAATATCAACAGTATAACGATATTTGAAATTTTTTTTGAGAGCCAAATTTTTTAAACTTACACTTCTTTTAATGCCACTTCTTCAAAATAGACTCGCCCAGGCCGTGATATTTTGTGGAAGAGCCACACTCAAGGGGCCAAAGAGCCGCACGTGGTCCACACTCCACCTCCTGGTCCTTAAGTCACCCCTCCCCCCACCAAACCTGTGTTGTCTCAATGGCATTCTCCTTGGCGCACCCTCCTCCCCCCAACCCACTCTGACCTGTGGCCGCTCCAAACCTGCCCGGATGGTCCCCTCCCTCTGCTTGGCCATGCTGTCCCCCACACAAGTGTCCTCACCATCCTCGCAGCCTGGCACTCCCTCCTCCCAGAAGCCCAGCGTGACCGGGCCAGGCCCTGCAGACACTTCCAGTTTCTTCCGACACCATGGCTGACTTTCTGGACTTCCTGGAGCCGGGGGACTATGCTCTCAGGGCTGTAAACTGGGGATTGCCCTGGGCCCTGGAGGGTACCTTCCTGTACTCCACTTCCTCACCCATACGAGGGCTCAAACACCTGGCCTCACAGATTCGGGGCTGGACCCAAAGGGCCCTGGTCCCAGGCAGATGCCCTGCCCCGAAATGTCTGTTTCTAGCAGAGCCCCGTGAGGAGAGGGCACGCTGAGGCCTGGAGAAAGGGGGCATGTGCCGAAACCGGTTTGGCTCAGTGGATAGAGCGTCGGCTTGGGGATTAAAGGGTCCCGGGTTCGATTCCGGTCAAGGGCATGTACCTTGGTTACGGGCATATCCCCAGTAGGGGGTGTGCAAGAGGCAGCTGATCGATGACTGTCTCATCGATGTTTCTAAATCTCTATCTCTCTCCCTCTCTATACAAAATCAATAAAATATATTAAAAAAAAAAAGAAAAAAGAAAGAAAGAAAGAAAGGGGGCATTTGCCAAGGGAGATGCAAGCAACTGATGACCCTCCCACCCCCAACCACTGGCCTTTTGTACAGACGGACAAGTGGGCCTTGAACCTAAGCCCAGGCTGGAGCGATGAGCGAGGACAGGGAGGGACCATGTGGCTTCCCCTTGGGTGCCCCTGTGGCCAAGAGGAGTCTAATTTACTGGCTGCACTTCAGCTGTGACACCTGTTGGCCCCCAAACCCAACTCATGTCAAGACCATGAGAGGGGGCAGAGCTTGGGAGAGTGAGATTGTCCAGTGGAGGAAATTAGGGATCCACAGGGATCGGGACACACCCCCTACCCCAGTGGGGATGATAGAGTGCATAAGAGCAGGTGGTGAGCCCTGGCTGGTGTTGCTCAATGGTTAGAGTATGGAAACCTTGAAGGGTCACAAGTTCGATCCCTAGCCCTGGCCTGCAGGAGGCAGCTAATCTATGTCTCTCAAAATGATCTCTTTCTCTCTCTCTCCCTCCCTCAAAAAAAAAAAAAAAAAAAAGCAATGGAAGAAATATTCTCCTCAGGTGAGAATTAACAACAAAAAAGAGTGGGTGGTGACAGGGGGCTGAGTCCCATGCCTGGGGAACTCTGGGGCCACCCCTGACAGGTGGACATAGACTGAAGTGAAGGCTCCTTGGCACTGCCCTCAGGATGCCAACACAGAAAACGGGGTGTGCTTGGGAATGTGGAGATAGCCCTCGGGGCTGACACTGGCCTGCCTCAGGCCCTCAGAGCGGGAAGGCTGAGTCTCCCATCACTCACACGACCCCCTTATGCGGTCCTGGCACTCAGAGAACCAGGCCCCAGGGTGACCACAGGCTACACCTGCCAACACAAGGAGGGGAAGGGGCCGTGGGCAGAGGAGCCCACCAGAGGAGCAGCGGGGCCGCGCTCCGAGCAGGGCAGGGTGCGGACAAGCTCCCACAGCCAGGCAGGGCCCACGGGGACGGCAGTCCCGGGGGGGCCACGGCACAGCAGGGCGGACTGGGAGGAAGCTGGCTTGTCTGTGGCACAGGGACACGGAAGCTCCCCACGGCAGGACTGGTCTATAACGGCCAACACAAGGAGCCCCCACCCAAGCATGGACACCCCTTTATTTCCATGCCCCGCAGTGGGTGGACAGGAGCACCGAGGCATGGTCCCCAACACCCTGCAGCGTCCTGGCTGCCAGAAAGGACACCTGGACCTGCAGGGTTGGGGCCAGAGAAGAACAGACAATGGGAGACAAGCCCAGGCCACCACCCACAGCTGGACCTGAGATGGAAGAGACAGACCCGAGGCCCTGCCTTCACCGTCGTTCACAAACCCAACATGACCACGCCCAGCCCTGGTGAAGACATGGGCACAGGCTCGCCCTGAGTAAGGACATGGATGGCAAGAAGGGGGGCATGGGTCCAAGTTCACCCCCATGGCCAGTGCACCAGCCTCCCGGGAAGCAAGGAAGGCAGAGCCAATGAGGCCAGGGCTCAAATCCCAGCCCTGCCTCATCTCTCAGCCTCTTCCTCCGGTGCCTTCGTGGGGAGGGTGGCCCTGAATCTAGGGACTGCCAGGGAAGGATGAATGATTGAGGGCAGAGGGCAGGCCGTGCCCCCTGCCCTGGGGAGAGCCTGGCATCCAGGGACCCACAGGGTGGAGAGGGGGTGGGTGACGGAGGAGGGGAAGGAGTGGGGCTGGGGCAGTCTTTCAGGGTGTGCTTGAGAGCGGGGAGGGAGAGGCTGGGACCCGCAGATGGTTCCGGAGCTGGGGCAATGCAACCTGTCCTGGGTTTCAGGCTCCCTCCCTGGTGCCTTGTACCCCAGTTGTGGGTGGTTACTGAGTGCCAGACTGGGTTAGAACCGGTGCCTTCGGAATCCACATAGAACCCTGAGGGAGGTGCTGCCCCCCTCCCCCCACAGAGAAGGGCTCATTTGCTCAGGGTCACAGGGCCCTCAGTCTACAGGATTCACCCTATTGCCTCGTCTTCTTTGTTGTCCACAGCCACCCAGAATACGGGCTGGCACCCAACGCACACCCGGGAGGTTGGGTGGAGCCTGAGGCCCCAGGCTCACTCCTCCACACCACTTGGCCAGAGGCTACAGGTTCCGTGCCTCTGCCCGACCCAATTGCCACCTGTGAGCCGGAGGTGAGGCCTCTCTGGAAGGGCCCTCGGGTGTCAGGGCCACATTCTCACACAAAGCACACCCTCCGCTCCACCGCACAAAAGATGAGCCTAGTGATTCGGGGCAAATGGCCCCCGGGCATCGGTGTCCACACTTGCCCACCTGCAGGCTTCTGGAGTTACACACTCCGTATGTAACTGTCCCTGCACTGTTTGGGGGGACAGGAGGGGGAAGAGGGGGCCTATATAGGAAGGGTGGGGAGGCAGAGCTGTCTGGCATGATCTAGCTTGAAGGCAGCTGCAAGGTTCAGAAAGTAACCTGTCTTCCTCCCTCACTCTCACTCCTGAGGGTGGGTCTCAGCACCACGCCTGGCATCCGTGTCCACATGTGGAAAGGACAAATGAATGACCAGAGGGCTGGCTGGCTGGCCGAGCCACCCCACCCACTGGAGCGAGCAGAGGACGTGCCTAGAGCATCCCTGTGGTCCTCTGCTTGTGGTGGTGGTGAGGGCGACCGCCCACCCTGCTCTGGCTCCTGTTTTTGAGGGCCCAGTGGCTGGGACACCCCCCCTCGCAGCCCGAGTGTCCTTTGGCCCTACCTAAAGCCCCGCCCAGGCCCCACCCCAAGTTCTAGAACCTGGTGACCATAGGGGGCCAGCAGGGAGGGGGGAGGTGTGGGCAGGAAAGCAGGAGAAAGTTGAGGCCGGTGGGCAGGCAGCTAACTGGGTGGGTGGGTGGGTATCTGGGCACTGCCCACCATCCTCCGCCCACCCCGCAGCTCCAGGGCCAATGAGCGGCGGCCAGCCTGATGTCACCCTGCAAATCTGAGTCTGGCTCTCTTAACAAAGAGAACAATGGGGCGGCCACAGGGAAGCTCGGCAATGCCACGGAGGAGACCCCTCCATCCAGGGCCCGTTTCCCACCTGCCCGCTAGGCTACGGCCATGGGTTGGAGCCCCTTTTACAACCGGCCCTTCCACATACCCCCACATTCCCTACTGGCACCGAGGGCAGGGCAGGCAGGACCCTGTCTCATCCTGTCCTGCCCCCATCCCCCAGCAGGGTCCCCAGGCTGGCAAGTCGTGGCGTGCCCTTTGTGCGGCCAAACTTCTCTCATCACCCTCACTGAGCACCCCACAACCCGAGCTGGCCCGCCCCATGCCTGCTTGGAGTATGGAGCTCCTACCCCCTAGCCGGGGCCCCGGTCCCCAGGATGGCCCGGCCCAGGGCCCCGCAGCAGCGCTGCACCTCGGGGTCCTTCCGGGCTGGAGGCGCCCAGACAAAGGCAGCGGCGGGCCGGAGCGTGGTGGGGAGGCGCGCGAGCGGCGCCCAAGTTTCCCTCGCGGGCCGCAGCAGGACAAAGGCACAGGCACAGGCGGCCACTGAGGCCAAAGCCCACGCGGGGCGTGGCCTGGGGCTGGCTGGCGGCCGCGGGCTGGGCTGGGGCGGCCCCGTCCCCGGAGCGGCAGCGCGGAGACCCCCCCGCCCCCCGGGACTGCGCCCCCGACGGCGGCCACTCACCCTGGCGACCCACGATCTCGGCGACGTGCTCGGAGCTGGGGACCGGCACGCACTCGGTCATGTTCACGCTCTTCTTGCGGCTGCCAATCACGCTCATCTGCTCGGCCAGCAGCGTCGGGGGGCCCAGCGCGGCGGGGTGGGCCGCGAAGCTCGCGAACACATCGGGCGGCGACGGCCGCGGCGGCGGGGGGCTCACGTCGGGCTCCAGGAGCGGCAGCGGGCCCGGGGTCACGGCCACCGCGGGCGCGCCCGCCTCGGGCCCGTCGGGGGGCGTCGGCTCCACCGCGGCCCCGCCGTCCGCGCCCCGGGCGGCCGCCGCCACGCCGTCCCCGCTGCCCGCGGCGGCGCCCTCCTCGTCCGGGCCGCCCGCGCCGCCCAGCCCCAGCGCCGAGAGCTGGTGGAGCGCGAGGCGCAGCGCGGCGGCCGCGTCGTCGGGCTCGGGCGGCGGCCGGGGCGCGGGAGCGGCCTCCTCGGCGGCCTCGGGCGCGGGCGGCGGCTGAGCACCTGGGCTGGGGTCCCCGCCGGCCGCCGCCCCGGGCCCGCCGCCGCCCGCGCCCCCGCTGCCGTCGGGCTGGCCGAGGGAGCCGGACATGGCGCTAGCGCTCAGGCCCGCGCCCCTGCCTCTGGGCCGCCGGCCGCCCGCGCCGCCGCCGCCCGCGCCGCCGCCCTCCGCCTCTGAGAGCGCGGCCGCCGGCCGCCGGCATCCAGCGGCGGGGCGGGAGCGGCGGGGGCGCGGCGGCGCGGGGCTGCTCGGGGCCGCGGGAGGCGCGGCGGCGGCGCGACTCTGCTCGCTCTGGGCGGCGGCAGCGGCGGCGGGGATCTCGGCGGCGTCGGCGGCGGCGGCGCGGACGCTCCTTCCCTCCCGCCCTCCCGCCGCCCTCCCTCCGGCCGCCCGCCCCGCCCCGCCCCGGCCCCGCCCCCGTGACGCGCGTGCGGCCAACAATGGGGCTCCGGGCAGGGCGCACGCGCGGGGCGGGGCGGGGTGCGGTCACATGGGCGCCCGCCACCCTCGCCTGGGGCGCTCGGGCGGGTCCTGCGCGCCTGCAGGTGCGGGCGCTGCCGAAGGTAGGTGCCCGCGGCGCCCTGTGGCCCGTAGCGCCCGCCTTCCTTAGCCGGAGGACTCGCTGTGCCCCAAGGCACTTTGCCCCTGTCCTCGCCCGGGGCTGGGGTCTCTCCTCCAGACCTGGCCTGCCTTCGGACTCCGGTCCCCAGTTCCTGCACGTACACGGCTCCCGTGGGCCCCCGGGGAGGTCAAGGGCACCCACACCCCCCAGACGGAGTGTGCTGAAGCCCGAGGTTGCGCCACGTGGGCGGTGCTTCCCGGTTTGGGCTGGTTCCCACTGGCCAGAGCCCTCGGAGGTGAAGATCTTCCCTCTTCTGGGGTGCCTGGCGCCCTGTCCTGTCCTATGGGCTCCCAGAATAGCCCAGCGTGCCCATTTCCAAAGCTATCCTGTTCCCGCGGCCCTTCCTTAGCCCTTTTCCTTTGGGGTTTAAGGAGCCCTCCGGTTTTCCCGTGCGGTTTCTCATGATAAATGGGCAGGGTGCAGAATGGACTCCGTGGAGTCGCTCGCCCACGTCTTCAAGGGGACCCCTCCTAAGTCCCTGGTTGGCTGTGGAACTTCAGGACTGTTGCACGAGCTTTTCAGGTGGGAGAGGGGGTGAACTGGTCCTTTTTGCCATGCACTGGCCCCTACCCTAGTGTCCACCGCCATCCTCACCGATTTTAGGTCTGCCCTCCACCCTCCGCCGTGTAGTTCCTCAGCCAAGGCTGTCCACTGTTGAATCGTCCACCTCCAGTCACTTCTCTCCACTTGCCTTCCTGGCAGGCACCCCTCCCCCAATTAAATCCCTCACTCCGCCCTGGCCATTGTGGCTCAGTTGGAGCATCATCCAGTGCACCAAAGGGTTGCAGATGGTCAGGGCACATACCAGGGTTTTGGGTTTGATCCTTGGTTGGGGTGTGAAGGAAGGCAATATTGTTTTCTCTCTCCCAAATCAATACAAAACATATCCTTGGGTGAGGATTAAAAAAACAACAAAAAACCCCTTCACTCCCCTGCCTTGGTCCCTGTGCCAGACCTTTCCCCACCCTCACCCCCAGGCCACAGCCAGCCCAAGTTCCTCTGGCTGGTACCAGATCTGAGCTGGCCCTGCTATTAATGCATGCTGAATGAGTGATAGGAAGTTGAAGATCTAATCCTAGGGCTCAAATTGTTCCCTTAGACCCAGAGGCTATGAATGGTGTCCTGATTCCAAGGTGGGGTAGAGATGAGGGAGGCTGAGTGAGGATGTGTCTTCTGTGGTGGGCAAATAGCCTCCAAAGACATTCATCCTCTTTGCAGGTGGGATTAAGTCAAGGCCCCTGAGATGGGGTGATCTTAGATTTCCCCGGGGGACCCGGTGTCATCACACCCTCAGAAGAGGGAGACAGGAGGGTCAGAGTCAAATCTGGAAGATTCCGAATTACTGGCTGTTAAAATGAAGGGGCTACAGGCCAGAGAAGTAACACCTCTGGAAGCCGGAAAAGACAGGAAACAGTCCTGCATTAGTGCCTTTGGAAGGATCAACCCTGCACACTTGGGGTTAGCCCCATGAAGCCCATGTCAGACTCCTGACCCCAGAATGACCGTGTGAATTTAGCCACAGTTTATGGTGATTTGTCCCAGCAACCACAGGAGTCTCAATGTGAGGAGGCATCCCAGGCAGGCTGAGCTGAGTGTGGGTGTAAGGGGGCTCAGAAAGCTCCTCTGCCTGCCTCGGGCTGGAAGAAGCCAGGCATATTATGGTAGAGACATGGGGGTGGCTCAGGTCCACGATGCAGATGCCCTACCAGGGGTCTTCAAACTACGGCCCGCGGTCCACATGCGGACCACAGAGGAGTCTGATCCGGCCCGCCAGGTTTTTTGGGCAGTGAGCGCAGCCGAGGTGTTACAGTGGGAATTAGTAGTTCATATAGTCTGGCCCTCCAGCTCTCTGAGGGACCGTGATCTGGCCCCCACTTTAAAATGTTTGAGGACCCCTGGGCCCTAAACCAGTGGTCGGCAAACTGCGGCTCATGAGCCACGTATCATGTATGGGCGCGCACATAACAGTGCTTTTGAAATTTCGTGGCCCATGCGCAGAGGTCGGTTTTAGGCTCTCAAATGTCAATCCTACTGTTGACATTTGGCTCTGTTGATTAATGAGTTTGTCAACCGTTGGCTCAGAAACCCTGGCACTTTTGTCTCTGGGAGTCTCGCTTGGAAGGAGAAAGAGTTCAGGTGAGACCCTCAGGATTGGAAAGTGCCAGGAGGGGTCTATGATGTGACTGGGCATTCTGTTCTCACAGAACCACCCAGGCGCTTGTCCTTTTTGAGGTCAGTGGCTGCTCAAGGCCTCTCAGTGGCAGAGGCTGGCACTATCAAGCTGCATGGGTGTTAGAGTCATGAAGACCCAAGTTCTCAGGTAGGCCCAACTCCTTTCCAAACAGTGCCCCTAGGCAAGTTGCTAACTTGAGCTTCAAGTTTTCTTTCTGGAAGCTGGAACCAGTTCCGGTGGGTGGGCAGGGCTGTCTGCAGAGTAAAGAGAATGCATGTGGGGGGACACTCAGAGGGGGGAGGGGATACAGAAAGATAAACGAAGACTTCATGTGGGGGTGAGGAGGGGGTCCAGGCCATTAAGACTGAAGAGCTGTGGGATGGGGAACAGAGGTCTTGGGGGAGGGGGGGCCACAGGTTCATCAGGGTTCTCCCAGCTCTTGCACCAGCTGTGAGCCTGACAGGGTCAGAAGGTCCAATTCAGGTCCCCAAGGCCAAACTCAGCCATGTCCCTGTGTGCCCCGCCCTGAAGAACCCCCTTCTATCCCAACACAAATCCACTGGGAGCTCCAGGTGCTCCAAGGGAGTCTTGGGGACTTCAACCAGTAGGTGCAGGAGCCTTCACATTTTATGACGTTACGCTAACAGTGCTGGGACTGTCAGAAGGCCTGCACCTTGGAGTCTCTGGGGAAACCTGCCATCCCCTGGGACAGGCCAGCCTCTCCCGATTCCATTATCACCCAGCCCAGCCCAGAACTGACCCACAGGATGCAGGCCTGGCAGGCCCAGATGAGGCCTGTATTGCTCAGAAACAAACACCGCTCTTCAGATTGAATCCAGACTCCAAAGATGCTTGCCCTAGATGGCTTTATTCAGTTGTGTCACCCACAGTAACCTCCCTGCAGCCCCTCTACTCAGACCTGAGGGACAGAGCCGGACTCATGGCCCAGGGCCCTCAGGCCCAACAGGCACTGGGACCTGCACAGGGCGGCCTTCTTGGTTCTCAGGATTTGCGTTTCAACTTGACTTGGATGTGGTCAGTTTGACAGCACCAGCATCCTTGGAAGATCAAGATGGTAGCAACCACTCACAGCTCTGAGAGGCTCCCATGCCACCCCTCACCAATGACCCACATGCCCATACCTAGACTGCCCCAGGTGTCTGGCCAAGTGACTCAGCAACCAGGATCCTTGCCCAGTCACAAGCTGCTGGTTAGGGCAGAGTGGGTACAAGGTGGTACTCCTCTCCCAAGGCACTGGGAAGGTAGGGGATGAGTGAAGTAACAAGATTCTGATGATCTTCGCCCCCAGTGCTTCTCAGAGACCACTGTTCTGGGCGTAGCACTTAGAAATGCTTGGCCATGAAACACACCTCTAGATAGGAACACACAGGAGCCAGGGCCCCAGTGGCAGCTCCAGCCAGGCCAGGCCGCCCACAGCCTAGAGTGTTGGCTATTAATTGTACCTGTCATATAGGGAAAGACAGGCACGTAGGTCAGCCCTACTGTGCTCCTGGCTGTGAGCCGTCCTCCTCAGATGCTGGTGACTGACCCTTAGGCACGGCCCGCCAGGCCAGACAGCAAGGTTTGCACACCCAGATGAAGTCCAGCAAACACAAAAGGTAAAGAAGTTAGAGGGCGTTCAGCCTCGTTTGTATCACCGATTTATTGAAGGAAAACGTCTGGGCTGGGCCGCTTTCTTTCAGACACACTCTTGAGTGTCATGGCTTTGCTCAGCTGGATGGGCACTCGGGGAACCACCCTGCGACCCTTTCTGGGAGGGCTGAGTCTGGCCCAGAGGATTGTCCCTCACACTCAAGATCGGGAGGTAAGCCTGCTCCAAGAACCCTTTTCTGAGCTCAGGATGGCGACAATGAGTCCAGAGGCCCAGTTGCATCCAGGAGCCATAACCCTGTAGGCAGGGCCCAGGCATGACCAGCATTTTCAGAAGTCTGGCCCTTCAAAGAAGAGCAAACAGGATTTGCAGGGCAGGGGACCATCCTCCAGCCATGACCCCAGGTGTCCTAGTGGCCGGGGGAGTGGGCATGTCTTGGAAGGGAGGGCCGCCTTCCTACCAAGCCTGGTCCCATTAGGCAAGGGCTGTCTGTAGGTGCCCCAGGGCACGGCCTCTGGAAGGACAGGGAGGGCCTGGCCGCCCTGGCTCCTCCAGGGAGACAGGTGCTGTTCTAGCACAGCTGAGACCCAGCATGGAACAGGCCCCAAGAACTCTTGGACTGTCTCCCCCCTGTGGTCACTACCCAAGCACATGCTGTATCTTGGGGTCCACCTACAACTGCTCTACATGTGCTCCATTTCCTGGTCTTGATCAGGCTCCTCCTCCTCCTCCTCTTCATCTTCCACCTCCTCTTCCGCACCTGGCTTGTCCAGCGGCGCCTCACCATCCCGGGCCAGCTCCTCCACATGGGCTAGCATGTCAGCCATCAGCGCCTCTTCCAGCCGTTTGCGAACCTGCTGTACCAGTTCCTCCTGCTTCCTGGAGACACATGGAGTGCTGACAGGGATGTCCCTATCTCTGGGAAGCCAGGGTGCGAGGCCAGGAGGATGGGATGCATAGATATACGTGGGCTACTGACTTTTTTGGGCCCGAGGTCCTCCAGCCCTGGCCTGTGGCTCACACTCCCTTCTTGAGCAAGTAGCTCTGACTCAGCCTTCCAGATGGTAGACCCCAGGGGCTCTGAGTGCTCACTCTGTTCCTATTCACTGGCCTCCTCACTCCCTCTTGCCACCACCCTGTCTCCCCACTTCCTAGCAGGTTCTACCCCCATCAGTTCTGGTCATTCTGGTCTGCCTGATAGCTCTCCTCCTCCCCCCCAAATGGGTGGTCACCTGTCTGCTTGGCTCTTTTGGTCTACTGCACATGTGTAAGCTCTTTCGCTACCACTTGAATGGGGTTTGCAAAGAGGGAAAAAAGACCACTGAGTGTCCAGTCCATTGCCTAGCCAGTGTCATCCGTCTTATGAATTTGCAGGTAGAGAATTCTAGGTAGGGAATGGCTTTCCGTCCCCCCCCCGCCCAATATATTTTTATTGATTTCAGAGAGGAAGAGATAGAAACATCAATGGTGAAGGGGAATCATTGACTGGCTGCCTTCTGCACGCCCCCTATTGGACACCAAGCTCACAACACGGGCATGTGCTGGAATCTAACCCTGGACCCTTGAGTCCGCAGGTCTATGTTCTATACACTGAGCCAAACAGGCTACGGCTGGATTTCTGTCTCTTGGCAAAGAAAGCGGCTGTAGCCTTGTCTGCTTACCCATCTGCCTCCCCTCCCTGTGGCTTTTAAGATCCATCCCCTCTCAAGTTCTGCATCTTCACTATAACATGAACCTAACGTTTGTGTCTGTTGCCAGGTTGGCACTGGCCCTGTCCAGTGTGGGAAGCTTCCTCTCTCCCCTTACCATGGTCTTCTCTGCACCGCTGGCTACTCACCCCTCCAGACAGGACCAAATCCACTGCCTAACCCATGACTTAAACTTTTCATTTTAGTGACTTCTAATTGTAGTTCTGCTTAGCTTTAAAAATCCTTCCAGTCTTTTTGGAGTCATGCTCTTTTTTTATACTTTTAATTCCCTCTCTTGCCCTTTCTCTTGGGCAGACTCTCTGGCATGGGGGATTTGGGGGGGGTTTATCTTAGTTCCATGTCCTCACCTGACATGGAGCGCGGGGGCTTCTCTCACACCCACAAAGCTTTGAGCCCCCAATTCCTGAGACAGGAAGCCCACAAACCACAACCCAGCACATATGCCAGTCAGGCCTGCTCTGGTTTCCAGTCCCTTCTTTGTTTGGGGGTAGAGGGTCCCTAAATTTCTTAACTTCTCTTGACCTCACGAAACTTTTTGTTGTAAATCCTCACATGGGGATATTTTCCCATTGATTTTTAGGAAGAGTGGAAGAGAGAGGGAAAGACAGAGAAATATTGATGTGACAGAAACACATGGACTGGTTGGTTACTCCTACACACGCCCCCACCAGGGCTCAGGACAGGGAGAAGCCAGCAACCAAGGTATATGCCTTTGACTGGAATCAAACCCAGGACCTTTGGTCCACAGGCCAACACTCTATCCACTGAGCCAAAAAGGCTAGGGCAGACCTCACAAAACATTTAAAGTTTTGCACTGACATTTAAACTGTGCACTGAAATTTTAGGTTTTAAAGGATGCGTATTTATCCTTTCAGCACTTTTACATGTTTCCTGCCCAGTGCCAGTTCAAACCACTTCCTACCAGGTCTTCCCAAAAGGTTCCAGTAAATGGATGCCTCTCACTCCAAGTTCACCTGCACCTGGGCACTACCGACTCGGGCCCAGCACTAACCCTAGGATGTGTTTACCTCCACCTCTCAGTACTTCCTGTTCCTGCCATGTGCCCACTTCCTGCCACTCTCTAGAGCCTCCTCTCCTCTGTGCCACAGGTAGTATCCCACCCTCATCAGGACCCTCAACGGCCTCATATCCCTAAGGCTCGAAGACACACCGGCCAGGAGCCACAGAGGGTGAGGTGGGGAGCAGCTACCTGATGTCCTCATCAGTCACCATGAAAGCCTTGCAGAGGGGCTGGGCTGTGTTGAGCCATACTCCAGGGTTCTTCTCCACGGCAGCTGAGAGCTGGCCAGTGATGGGCATGGTGCTGGTGTGCAAGGCGCTGGCTATGGCAGAGAGCAGGGTCTCATCTGTGCAGCCGGGTCCCACTCCTGCAGGGGCGCAGGAGGTACAGTCACCATCAGGCACTGGCCTTTGTCCCTCCACCTCGGATGTGTTCCCAAACCCCCCTTATGAGCAGGCAGGTGCTCTCACATCACAAAAGGAACTCTACATGCTCTGTCTACAATGGAGCAAAATCACACCCCAGATTTTTCCAGGACCCTCCAGGAAGATGCATCTTGCTGGTCCTATGCCTCCCCCCAACCTCGTGGCCTCCCTCCTCCCACAGATGTGCTGCGCTCTGGTAACTGTCTCCAGGACCAGATATCAGGCGTCTGCCCCAAAGCTGGAGGTTGGAGGGTCCCTTCCTTTCTCCTGCAGGCCTGGCCCCCTTCCTAACTTCCCCTTACCGTCCTGGGGTCTGGGTTTACCTTGCAGACCTTTAGGGAGGTCCATGGTCTTCACAAGCTCTTCAGCAATATCAAAGGCATTCAGGCCACTCAGCTTCTTCTCCCAGAAGAGCTACCGCCGGACAGACAGATGTGAGGCCAATAACACAGCAAGGCCCCCACATGCACAGGTGAACCATAGCAGTCCGGATGACGGCTAAAGCCCATCCACATGTAGTGCAGTGGTTGGTCTCAGCATGACCACCCACCGCTACCCTGGCTGGGCTGCTGAGATCCCAGCGTGAGAAATGAAGGTGCCACATCCAACGGGATTCACACTCATCTTCCCAGAACAGAGAAACACCAACTCCAGTTTTTGGCAGGACAAAGACCCAGGATGTTAGATGTGCGGTGAGGTTACCAAAAGATTGTCCCACACCCCCACTATACAGTGTGTGGATGTTTGTAAATATGTTTGAAAACACTGGCAATTCTCAGTTTTTGAAAAGCAGGTTATACACCCATTACGTATGATCTTATTTAAAACCCCTCCCCCCACAAAACTTAACCATTTATTCAAGGAAACACTGGCTTGCCCTGGCTGGTTTGGCTCAGTGAATGGAGCGTCGGCCTGTGGACTGAAGAGTCCCAGGTTCAATTTCAGTCAAGGGCACATGCCTGGGTTGCGGGCTCAGTCCCCAGTGAGGGGTGTGCAGAAGGCAGCCAATCAATTGATTCTCTCTCAACATTGATGTTTCTGTCTCTCTCTCCCTCTCTCCTTTTCTCTGAAATCAATAAAAATATATTAAAAAAAAAAAACATTGACCAGTCCAACAGGCATAGATCAATGGTTGAGGATCAACCTATGAACCAGGAGGTCACGATTCAGTTCCCAGTCAGGGCATATGCCTGGGTTGTGGACTTGATCCCCAATGTGGGGCGTGCAGAAGGCAGCCGATCAATGATTTTTCCCCATCCTCGAGTTTCTTTTTTCTTTTTTTTTTTATTAAATATATTTTATTGATTTTTTACAGAGAGGAAGGGAGAGGGATAGAAAGCTAGAAACGTCGATGAGAGAGAAACATCGACCAGCTGCCTCCTGCACACCCCCTACTGGGGATGTGCCCACAACCAACGTACATGTCCTTGACCGGAATCGAACCTGGGACCCTTCAGTCTGCAGACCGACGCTCTGCCGCTGAGCCAAACCAGTTTCGGCTATCCTCGAGTTTCTATCTCTCCCTCTCTGAAATCAATAAAAATATATATAAAAAATAAAATGACCCTTTCCGGTTTGGCTCAGTGGACAGAGCGTTGGCCTGTGGACTGAGGGGTCCCAGATTCAATTCTGGTCAAGGGCATGTACCTTTGTTGCGGGCACATCCCCAGTAGGGGGTGTGCAGGAGGCAGCTGATCGGTGTTTCTTTCTCACTGATGTTTCTCTCTTTCCTTCTCCCTTCCTCTCTGTAATAAATAAATAAAAATATATAAAAACAACAGCAGCAGCATTGGCCAGAAAAAGCCCCAAGTGTCCCAGCAGCCCTCTGCATGTGGGTGGGGTCAGGGTGGGGCTTTGCTCCCTAAGAACTAGGTTCTGGGTTGACTGTTCCTGACTGCACTTGGGCTAAGGGACCCAGCAAATGTCAGCTCTGAAGTGTGGACTGAGTGTCTTCTCTGAGGAAAACACCAAGTGGTGGATGATGCCGGTGCTGCGGGAGGGTCTGGAGGTCTTGGGGGCCCTAGAATGGGAGGCTGAGGAGGGTTTCATGGAGGAACTGGCAGTGGCATCTGGGACTATGGTCGAGGCTGGGGTGGGGTCAGGGTCAAGGCTGCAGAGCTCGCAGAAGCAAGGCCAAGGAGTAGACCCAGTCACCAAGCTGGGCCACCTGGTCAAGTATACGAAGATCAAGTCCCTGTCTGAGATCTGTTTCTTCTCCTGCTCATCAAGGAATCTGAGATCACTGAATTTTTCCTGGGGGTACCCTTCAAGGACAAGGCTTTGAAGATTATGCCCGTGTAAAAGCAGACACCGACTGGCCAGAAGACCCAGGTCAAGGCATTTGTCACCATTGGGGACTACAATGGACCTGTTGGTCTGGGTGTTAGTGTTCAAAGGAAGTAGCCACTGCCATCCTTGGGCCATCACTCTGGCCAAGCTCTCTATTATCTCTGTGGTGAAACTACTAGGGGAACAAGATCAGCAAGCCCCACACTGTCCCTTGCAAGATGACTAGCTACTGTAGTTCCGTGCTGGTGTGCCTCATTCCTGTCCCCAGGGGCACTGGCATAGTCTCAGCGCCTATTCCCAAGAAGCTGCTCTGATGGCCAGGATCCATGACTGCTACACCTTGGCCAGGGGCTGCCATGTCACCTTAGGCAACTTCACCAAAGCCACCTGTGACGCTATCTCTAAGACTACAGTTATCTCACCCCTGACCTCTGGAAAGAGACTGTGTTCACCAAGTCTCTCTATCACTGACCATCTTGTAAAGACCCACACCAGAATTTCTGAGCAGAGGACCCAAGCTCCAACTATGGCCACCACATAATTTTGTGCAAGAAAATAAATTGAGCCCAGCTGGTGTGGCTTCACATCTGAGCGTTGACCAAGAGATCACTGGTTCAATTTCAGGTCAGAGCACATGCTGTTTGCAGGCTCAATCCTCAGTAGGGGGCATGCAGGAAGCACTGATCAATGTTTCTCTCTCTATATCCCTCTTCCTTTCTCTCTCTCTCAAATTAATTAAACCAGCCCTAGCCGGTTCAGGTCAGTGAATAGAGCGTCAGCCTACAGACTGAAGGGTACTGGGTTCAATTCTGGTCAAAGGCACATGCCTGGGTTGTGGGCTCAATCCCTAGTAGGGGTGTGTAGGAGGTAGCCGATAGGTGATTCTCTCTTATCGTTGATGTTTCTATCTCTCTCCCTCTCCCTCCCTGAGATCAATAAAAATATTTTTAAAAATTAAAATTAAAATCAAATAAATCATATTACAAAAAGAAAAGTAAGAAAATAAATTGATACCCTGGCTGAGTAGCTCAGTTGATTAGAGCATTGTCCTGATAAGTCAAGGTTGTGAGTTAGAGCCCTGGTCAGGGCACACAAAAGAATCAATCAATGAATGCATAAAATAAGTGAAACAACAAATCGATGTTTTTCTAGAAATCAATCAATAAAAAAGAAAAGAAAAAGAAACTGAATTAAGCCTGTTATTTTTTAAAAAAGAGAGGACCCAGCTTGGAGGGAACAGAAGGTTCAGGGCTGGGCCTCACCTGGCCAGGGTGTGTAGGGTATGTGCTCACCTGCCGGGGCTGCTCCACAGCCTTCTGGGGGTCACTCTTCACCTTGTTGCTGGGATGGTTGGTGATCTTGGTCACTGGCTGCTTGAAGATGGATGCTGTCTGCCTGACAGGGAGGGCCGTGTTCAGATCAGGTTTGCCCTGTGGAGACAGGAGCTCTGCTACTCAGACTCTTCAGAAGCCTGACTCTGTGTTCTCCTAGTCATAGCACTCCCAGTGGCACCCAGAGACCTGGAGGAGATGCCAAGTCCAGTCCCTGCCTATTTGCTGCCCTCGGTGGGGCTCAGGACACACACTGGCCCTGTCCTTGCCTCCTGTGCCTCATTCTCTGTGAAGAACTAGCCTGGGACAGGTTCAAAGTCCCACTGCACATGTCCACCAGAGACTGGGGACACACAGTGTCACTGGGTACTATGGACTGTCAGCTATTGAAGACACTGTTCAAGGAAGGAAAGTGCAACAAGCACCAGAAGCAGCCAGAGACCTCTCAAGGGACAGAATCACGATTCCTTTTTTCTCCTTTTCTGTGGCCTCCAAAGTTCCCTTAGTAAATAGTTACTTCAACACCAGAAGTAAACTCCATTACAGTACCAGCTCTCTTTCCACCACCACAGCGGGTGTGAAATGGTGGATCCACCCCCCCCGACCCTCCCGCCGCTCCATTGTGATTGGGTGGCGCAGGGCAGGGGGCTCACCTTGACCTGGTTGGAGGAGTCATAGCGCACCCGTTGCCGACTCTTGTTCATCTTGCTCATCAGCATCTTGCCCGTCCGGAAGTCGAAGGCCCCCAGGTCCATGGAGCCGCCCAGGTACCGTGCCAGCTGTGGTTTGCTGCGGAACTTCTTCCCACTCGGGCTGCGGACAGAGAGGAGTCAGTGGCTGCAGGATGTGCTGGGCCACCCCACACCCCCAACTCCAGGCCCAGAGCAGGGATGAACACCTGGAACTACAGAGTGATGGGGCCTTGAGAGCCTGACTGCCATTTTCAGAACATTCCAGAAACAGAAATAGGCCATGTTCTTGAGAATAGACCCAATGATAGCAGATATTTGAGGAACATGCCCTAATAGCAATCTCCGTCTAGTGGTTATGGCATTGAGGACTAGGGGCTCCTGGGGACCAGTAAAATCTCATGTTAAGATTTGGGACCAGGACCCCAAACAACTGCTCAGGCGTGACCTGATGGGAAAGCTGGAAAGCAGGAGCTGATGACCTGGCTGTGAAGATCTGCCTCCTGCTCAGCTCTGAGGACACAACACCCACCCACAGGGCCACTGTGCAGCACAGTCAACACAACTCTGCTGGACGGGACCAGCACAGGACCCAGCATGCAGTAACTGCTGCCAGGAAGACTTGTGCAGCCACTTTGGAAATAGCCTGGCAGCTCTTCAAAGGACCAAACAGCCATCCCACCCCTAGGTATCTCCCTGAGAAGTGAAAACATACATCCACGAAAAAATTTAACCCAAATATTCACAGCAGCAGGAATCACAATAGGCATAAGCGGAAACAACCTAGATGGCGACCAGCTAATCAATAAACACAACAGGACCCCACCCTCAAACTCAGCCACGAAACGCAGGGGAGCACTGACACTCTACGATGTGGATGAACCTCCGAAGACATGATGCTCAGTGAGAAGCCAGACACAAAACGCCAGAGTTTGTGATTTCATTGATGCCCAGAACAAGCAAATGCACAAGTATAAGTAGATTTGTAGGTGCCAGGGGTTGAAGAGCAGGAAGGAGGGGTAACTGCTGATGGGCATGGAGAAACCTCTGAGATAAGCCCCTAATTTGAGCAAGCGCATACCTGCCCCCTCCAGTCCTGTCCCACATGTCCAGGCACAGAGCAAACCAGGACAGTGAAGGGCAGGATGGGTCCAGTTACAGCCAGGAGGAAACCCATGGCACTCAGCTCAGGCAGCCCTGCTGGGACCCCCTCCTGAGGGGTTATTGCAGGAACTTGTGCTTCTTCCTTTGGCCTGGCCAATCAGCTAGGACTGGGTGCTTTAAGAGTCCCCTACCGCCTAAGGCTGCTAAGGACTCTTCTGGAAGATCCACTTTTCTACTATGCTCTGTGTTGACAGATAGGAACACTCAGCCCATGTGCCAGGGCAATGGAAAGGCAAAGAGGGAAGAAACCCACTCAAAATACTCGCCAACATTTCTTTGCCTCCAGTCACTTCCACCCGTTGCTGTTGTCTTTAAACATGAATGAGAACAGGGAGATCAAAACACAAAGCCCAGCTGACGGGCTCAGTGGTTGAGCATCCACCTATGAACCAGGTCATGGTTTGATTCCGTCAGGGCACACGCCCAGGTTGTAGACTCGATCCCCAGTGTGGGGGCGTGCAAGAGGCAGCCAATCGATGATTCTCTCTCATCATTGATGTTTCTTTCTATCTCCCTTCCTCTCTGAAATCAAGAAAAAAATATTTTTAAAACAAAACACAATGCACAGGTTAGCAGTTGCTCAAGGCTGGGGATAGGGGAATAGGGCATTGGGGTCCTTTTGGGGGTGATGAAAATGTCCTAAAATGGACTGTGGTGATGGCTGTATCTTTCAATATATCAAAACTGTACACTTTAAATGGGTGACTTGTGTGTTATGTATACCCTATCTCAATAAAGCTGTTTAAAACAAGTGCCAGGAGCTCAGAGAGGGAATAGGGAGCCATGCTAATGGGTAGAGGGCTTTGATTTGGGATAATGAGAAAGTTCTGGAACTAGAATGGTGATGGTTGCAAAATTGTACTAAAAATTGCCAAACTGTAAGCTTTTGGCAGTATGGAATGTGAAATTCTATCTCAATTTTCCAAACAGGTTTTGCAGATCTGTACTGACAGATTGTGACATCCCTGATACTTAGTGAGAAAACAAATGAGCACCATAGCCCTTCTCAGAAGGTAGGCTTACCTGGGAGCCCAGCTGGTTGTGGGGAGGGGAATCTGTGCCCAGCGTGGAGCCTAGGGGTCTGAAGAGATGCAAAGACACTTGCCTCGGACCTGGCCTTTCCCTATACCTTTGCTTCTCATCAGTAGATGAGTCTGCTGCTTTGGTTTTCCTAAGTCTACTTCTACTTTTAAATGAGATCTTTTGGAAAAATCCTCTCAAAAAATTATTCATTAGGTCAGGAAAATAACTTCCCTCAAGTCCTCAGTTTCCTGCCTGGATAGAAAATGTCAAGCAGGGACTGTTTTCACAAAGAAAACACGGGGCACTCCGTAACCCCCTCTCGGCAGACTCTGGGAGTGAAGTTCGGACAAATCATCCAGATGGAGGGTTGGGTGGATGTGCCCCCAGGGGATGGTCCATAGGGTCACTCCCTCTCTTGCAATGTAATTCTTCAGAGGAGATACTTCCTACCTATCACTTTTTGGAAGAGGAAGATAAGAATTCAAGGCCTGCATGTCCCTAGGGGCAGGGCTAGAACTCAGGGCCAGTCTAATCTGACTCCTCAGCCTCCAATGCATTAAGACAATCAGGAAAATCTACCTATGCTCTAGCCCAGTTGCTTGGTTCAGAAGGGTCTCCAAAGAGTGGTGAGGAAACCAGAAAATCACATTCCAGGAAAACACCATAGTTCCACATCACACCCCCCTAGCATTTCCACCACTGGGAGAAAGGACAGCTGGTGGGACACTCAGGCCAGAGGCCTGGCAATGAAGCCGGACTCCGCACCCCGCTCCTCTCCCATCTCAGGCCTCACCTCTTCAGTGCAGCCATGGAAAACCTGAAGTTGCATCTGTCCAGCTCGTTTTGGAGCTTCCCCCTCCTCCAGACTCCTATGTTCTGGGTTGGGGCCTCACTCAGCTGAAGCTCTGACCTGCTCCCAGGCAGGAGGGGGTGAGGGGGTGCTCTGACCATGCTGGCCTTGGTTCAGCTCCAGAGCTGCAGACTGCTCTCTGCCACCGGCCTCTGCACAGGCTTCTGGTGTTCCCACGCCTGGACTGCTCTTCCTCCCTCTTCACTGTTAGGGCTCAGCTAGATGTCACCCCCGCAGACAGGCCCTCCCTGACCTGCCCCAGCCTCTGCCAGGCACCCCTACTCACAGATCCTGCACTTCTCAGCATGTCACCACCTCACCCGGGAGTAACAGGGTGAGGGCTGGTGCCTCAGCTATCACCTAGAAGGGGAGGGCCCGGGTCTCACTCCTAGCTGAATGGCCCGGACCCAGCAGATGCTGCAGAGATGTTAAATTAACAAAGGACTAGAAACAGAGAGACCTGCCTCGGTTCTTGGATTTAAAAGCAAGCAAGCACACAAGCATGCTTGGAATTAGAGGCACATGGTCCTACTCTGAAGCCTCCCCACTGACCCAGGATTTAGGTTTTCCAGAGCCTGTGAGGGAGTGACCTTACAGTAAATGATGGCAAAGAGGAATGCACATGTGTCCCTAAGAGACACTTTTGCAGCGCCACTATGTCCATGAGTAAGTTAAAGGTTCCAGCCAATTCTGTAAACGTTCAGAAGCCCAGTTTAGCTCCCATCGCTGCCCTGCACTTCTTGGAAACCGGAAACTAGAGTCTGAGCTTGTCTTGGGCCAGTCACTATCCTTTCCCAGCTCACTTTCCTCCTTCTTCCACAAAGGGGCTAGCAAAAGCCTAGCTCTTCCCCTCCCGCCGAGTGCTGGAGGATGGAGCATTGGTTCTGCTTTTCCTTGGCCTCACCCAGCCAGTTTCTGGGCCCACACCAGGCTGCATACCCCCCAGCACCAGCTGGCATTCAACAGGAGGCAGGTGTCCTGCCGGCTCTTTCATCAGGGACCTGAAGCAAAGGGGAGGGAACCGTCAAAGCTGGCTCAGAAACAAAAGCTCCTTCTAGCAGTCAGGGGGAAAAAGAGGGAGAAGGCAAACAGCAGGTGGCCCGCTGTCTGGGAATGGGCTTCAAACCTCCCACGAATCCTTTGTTCCACGGAGGAGATTCAGGCAATTTGACCCCTTCTCCCAGGCTAAGGGCAGCCCCTGCTTCCAATTTTGGGAGGTGAACTCTGGGCTCTGTTTGTGCGAGTTCATAAAGTCTCAAGTCTCTGGGACTGGAGGATACACGACCAACGGGGTTCCGCTCTCCAAACAAGCCCAAAGATCGGAAAGGGTGACCCTTCAAGACACGCATCCCCTGAGGCCCGGCTGCCCAGAGAACCCCGGAGCCCGCTTTCCTAGGTATGCCCTCCCGGGCCCATCGGAGAAAACTTAGCCCAGCCCCCACCCCTGCCTCCCAGCGACTTCTGGCCTGCACCGGCCGGCGCCCTTCGGCCCTCTGGCAGGTTTCCCATGGCTGCCGGAGAGAGGCCGGCGCTCGACCGTCCGTTGCAAGTGCCATGCGGCCACGTTGGGGGCGCACGCGCACTCGGCAGATTGGGGGGTGGGGGGGCCGCCGCGCGCGCGGTCGCGCACGCGCACTGGGCTGGGCGCCCGTCGTGCGCCGAAACGCACGCACGACGCACGCGCGGGGGCCCAGGCCGCGGCCCCGGTCAGGGTGCCCAGGCCGCCGCAGAGGCCGCTGGGAGGCGCTCGTTGGGGCCCTGCCCTGCTAGCACGTTCATTCACCTATAGTAAAAGACATCCCTGTGGCCGGCCGACAGCCCCGACCTTCTGGGCACTTCTTCCCTTTCCCAGCCCTGCGGGAGCGCCGGGCACTCCCACCTCTTCCGCTCCATCGCGCCCGACTCCTCGGCCCGCCGCCGCCGCCGCCGCCCGGACCCCCGGTCTCCGCCGCCGCCGCTGCCGCTGCCGCCGCCGCCGCCGCCGCCGCCGCCGCCGCCGCCGCCGCCGCCGCCGCCGCCACTTACCGTGGCTGTTCCGGCCCGCAGGCCCCCACCCTCCACCCCCAGCCGGGCGCGCGCCGGCTTTGCCGCCCTCTCAGCCCCCTCCCCGCGCTCGCCAGCCCCCGCTCGGGGGGCCCGCTCCGCCCACCCGCCCGCGCGCGGGGCCGCGTGGTGCGCAAGCGCTGCGCAGGCCCCGCCCCGCAGCGACCGCGCCACTCCACACCGGGGCGGCGGGGCTGGGGCCCGGGACTGCACGAGGCTCGCGCGCTCCGCGTCCTGTGTGCTTGTTGCTCCATCTCCAAGGGATCTCCCTCCTGCACCTGTCACCACGACCCCGCATGGGCTCCAGGATGCCGGTCCGGTGGCGGGCCTCTATGCCGCCGTCTCCCGGTCTCCCAGCGTCCAACCTCTTCACCCGTGTCCACATCCCGGGCCAGTGCCGTTGGCCACCCCGCTGCATACTCCGGGTCCCACCCAACGCTTTTCTGACGTCTCAGAATCTGGCAATGCGCCTCCTTCCCCCCCTTCCCCCCCCCCCCCCCCCCCCCGCTGCACCTTGGTCCAGCCACTATCTGTGGGTTGGGGGTTTTGCCCTCCTTTTGTCCCCCTCCCATAACCTCTTCCCACCCCCAGCCAGAGGGTCCAGGTGGCGCTGCCCCACCGGTACCTCTCCCGGCCTCATTGTCCCCCCGGAGCAGAGCCTGGCCGGTCCACGGCATGAGGACAGCTGTGGCCGGAGCCCGCTGGATCTGACTGCCGTCTTAGAGCCCTCTGGGTCAGTGGTCGGCAAACCACAGCTCGCGAGCCACAAGCAGCTCTTTGGCCCTTTGTGTGTGGCTCTTCCACAAAATACCACGGCCTGGGCGAGTCTATTTTGAAGAAGTGGCGTTAGAAGAAGTTTAAGTTTAAAAAATTTGGCTCTCAAAAGAAATTTCAATCATACTGTTGATATTTGGCTCTGTTTAATGAGTTTGCCGACCACTGCTCTGGGTGAGTGGGGAGGATGTGCGTGAGAAGGCCCCAGACCCACCCAAGGAGTAAAAAACGGATAATCCGCATATCTGGTTCTCCTCCACAGGTATCTTCCCAACTCTGGGCCACGCGATTCATGCTCAGGTTGGAGGCAATTCCTGGGCGGGGCAACCCAAGCCCACAGCAGGCAGGTGTCATTTGTTTAAAGTCTTCAGGTGAGTGCAACTTGTGAAGATTTCTTATATCCCTTCCCCTCCTGGGTTCTCCAGGGTGAAGCTGCATAGACAGGTGAGCAGGTGGGCACCCTGAATGGAATGGGAGGTGTTGAGATTCCAAAGCTGGTTTGAAGCCTTAGGTTTCTATCTGCAGGGTTCAGACCCAAACCCAGGGCTCCAGGACCCTGGCCTTAACTAGTCCTAATATGCTAGACGTGTTTTACAGTGGCTGTGGCTTTATTTTTTAAATTAATTTTTTAATCCTCAACAGAGGATATGTTTTTATTGATTTTTTTTTTTTTTTTTTTTTTTTTTTAGAGAGAGAGAGAGAGAGAGGGAGAAATATCAATTGATTGCATCTGGGGATGGAACCGAAATCTAGCTGTGTGCCAGGACTGGGAATTGAACCTGCAACCTTTTTGGTTTTTGGGTTGAGGGTCCAATCAACTGAGCCACATGGCTTAATATGAGAAATATAATTAAACCCAGATGGTGTGGCTCAGTGGTTGAGCATCAATCCATTTACCAAGAGGTCTGGGCATATATATGCCCAGGTTTTTCTTTCTTTTTTTTTTTTTTAAATATATTTTATTGATTTTTTACAGAGAGGAAGGGAGAGAGATAGAGAGCTAGAAACGTCGATGAGAGAGAAACATCGACCAGCTGCTCTTGCACACCCCCTACCGGGGATGTGCCCGCAACCAACGTACATGCCCCTGACCGGAATCGAACCTGGGACCTTTCAGTCCGCAGACCGACGCTCTACCGCTGAGCCAAACCGGTTTAGGCTATGCCCAGGTTATTCAAACTTGGTCCCCGGTGGGGGGCATGCAGGTGGCAGCAGATCAATGATTCTCTCTCATCATTGATGTTTCTCCTTTCTTCCTCTCTGAAATAAAAAAATATATATTAAAAAATAAAAGTATAGAGACAACACATTAATTGTAATCAGTGAAGCCATTTGAACACGTATAAAGGAAAAAAAATTAACAACACCCCCAACCCCCTGTGTCACAGGTCCCCAGGATTATCCCCTGTCCTGCTTTCAGTTTTTGGGGTATATACAGAAATGGAATCCAGAAGTGAAATTGCTGAGTCAGATGGTAATTCTACATTTAGTTGTTTGAAGAACTGCCATCCTATTTTCCACAGCAGCTGCTCCATTTCATATTCCCATGAACAGTGCACACGGGTTCCAGTTTCTCCAGATCCTTGCCAGCACTTATTTTCTGGAATTTTTAAAAATATAAATATTTTATTGGTTTTTTAACAGAGAGGAAGACAGAGGGATAGAGAGTTAGAAACATCGATGAGAGAGAATCATCGATCAGCTGCCTCTTACACACCCCCTACTGGGGAAGTGCCCACAACCAAGGTACATGCCCTTGACCGGAATCGAACCTGGGACCTTTCAGTCCGCAGGCCAACGCTCTATCCACTGAGCCAAACCGGTTTCGGCTGTTTTGTTTTTTATAGTAATCATCTTTTTTTTTTTTTTTTTTTTTTTTTAAATATATTTTATTGATTTTGTACAGAGAGGAAGGGAGAGAGATAGAGAGTTAGAAACATCAATGAGAGAGAGTCATCGACCAGTTGCCTCCTGCACACCCCCTACTGGGGATATGCCCGCAACCAAGGTACATGCCCTTGACCGGAATCGAACCCGGGACCCCTCAGTCCCCAAACCGACGCTCTATCCACCGAGCCAAACCGGTCTCGGCTATAGTAATCATCTTGATGGATGTGTGGTGTTGGATCATAATTTTGATATCAGGAACCAATATACAGTCTATGTGCCCCCCACTTTCTCCTCACATGCTTCCCAGGGAATCTGGCTCAAGCTTGGCCGCTGGAATCATACCCAAGCAGCTGGTCCAGAGGCTGTGTACCTGACTAGGAGAGTGGTATGACCCCAAGAGGGAGGGCCAGGGCTGCCCACGCCTCTCTCCTTCAGCTGGGCCTTCCCTGCACTTTGCTCCTTTGAAGTAAACGCCCTTTCCCAGGCAGGCTGGCTCAGTCCCCAAGCAGACACCCACTCCTGCCCATCTCCACACGGGAAAAAAACAAATTAAACCAGAAGGTGCCGTATGAGGAACCTTTGAGACTTTCTATGGCAGGGTCCCCCCCTCAACACTGGTTACATCAGGAGCCCAGTTATTCTCTGTGTATAGGGGACAAGGGGACTTCCTGGGCATTGTGAGATGTTGAGTCGTGTCCCTGCCCTCCACCTACTGATGCCAGGAGAACCCTGAGATGTGATCAGCAGAGATGACCCCAGACACTGCCAATGTCCCTGCAAGCTCATGAGGCTAGGGAGGCAACTCTCCTGGGGCCCAAATTTAGGGGGGGAGGGTGCCAAGTACCTTGCTCATCAAAACGAAAGGTATTTAAACAATACTTTAACAATTCAAAATGAATGCAAACAATTTATTGTGAACAAAATGTAAAACATGATTAATACTATATCAATAAAATTACCAGGTTTAACATTCTCAAAGCTGAGAAAACCAATGATGCTGATTCTGAATTTATATCGCACTTTCCTTTGAACACCCAGCAGGAATAAACTGCTGAATGCATGTACCATGCAGGGTATCAGCATGTTAAAATTTTAAGTAAATACATAATTGAGCAAACAGTGTTGTGTCGAGCCATTTTGGAGATGGAATGAGACATGCCCCTTTTATGTTATTTTTAAATTATTCTAAGTGTATTTAATTTTTATGTAGTTTTAAAAAATATATATTTTATTGATTTTTTACAGAGAGGAAGGGAGAGAGATAGAGAGCTAGAAACGTCAATGAGAGAGAAACATCGACCAGCTGGATCTTGCACACCCCCCACCAGGGATGTGCCCGCAACCAATGTAGATGCCCTTGACCGGAATCGAACCCGGGACCTTTCAGTCCGCAGAGTGACGCTCTACCACTGAGCCAAACCGGTTTCGGCTATGTAGTTTTTTTTAACGATTAAGTTTTCCCCCCAGAATATTAAAGTCGTTGAAAAAGTATTGCCCTAGCTGGTTTAGCTCAGTGGATAGAGTGTTGGCCTGAGGACTGAAGGGTCCTGGGTTTGATTCCGCTCAAGGGCATATGCTTGGGTTGTGGGCCCGATCCCCAGTAGGGGGTGTGCAGGAGGCAGCCAATCAATGATTCTCTCTCATCATTGATCTTTCTATCTCTCTCTCCCTTTCCCTTCCTCTCTGAAATCAATAAAAATATATCTTTTGCTGAAACCGGTTTGACTCAGTGGATAGAGCGTCGGCCTGTGGACTGAAGGGTCCCAGTTTCGATTCCGGTCAAGGGCATGTACCTTGGTTGTGGGTACATCTCCAGTTGGGGGTGTGCAAGAGGCAGCTGATCGATGATTCTCTCTCATCAGTGTTTCTGACTCTATCCCTCTCTCTTCCTCTCTGTAAAGAATCAATAAAATATATTTAAAAATATGTATACCTTCTTTTAAAAAGAAAAAAGTATTAAGATATCAAGAAGAAATTGTATTAAAACTTGATATACTTTGAGCTTAGATATTTTATTTGTATCCATACCTGAATTTATTAGAATTTCAGCCTCCCTCCTGCTCTCTGGCTGTAGCCATCTTGGTTGGGTTAATTTGCATACTTGCTCTGATTGGCTGGTGGGTGTGATTGTGGGTGTAGCAGAGGTGTGGTCAAGTTGCATATTACTCTTTTATTAGATAGGATATATTTTGTTGTTGTTATTGTTGTTATTGTTGTTAATCTTCACCCAAGGGTATTTTTTCATTTATTTTTATTTATTTTTTAAATATATTTTATTGATTTTTTACAGAAAGGAAGGGAGAGGGATAGAGAGTTAGAAACATTGATAAGAGAGAAACATCGATCAGCTGCCTCCTTCACACCCCCACTGGGGATGTGCCCACAACCAAGGTACATGCCCTTGAGTGGAATCAAACCTGGGACCTTTCAGTCTGCAGGCCGAAGCTATATCCACTGAGCCAAACTGACTTCGGCTCCGTTGATTTTTAGAGAGTGGGAGGAAGGAAAGGGGAGAGACAGAGAGAGAGAGGAAGAGAAATACCGATATGAGAGGGACACATGGGTTGGTTGCCTTTCTTGCACCCCAACCAGGACTGCATCCCAGGTTCATGCCCTTGACTGGGAATCTAACCTCAGACCCTTTGGTGGGTGGTCCAATACTCTAACCACTGGGTGTGGCCAAGTTGTGGACAGTATATTTTTAAACATCTATCTCCACCTCTAGATTTTTCTTTTTCTTTTCCATCTCTAGATTTTAAAAAATATATACTTTATTGATTTTTTTACAGAGAGGAAGGGAGAGGGATAGAGAAACATCGATCAGCTGCATCCTGCATACTCCCCACTGGGAATGTGCCTGCAACCAAGGTACATCAAACCTGGGATCCTTGAGTCCGCAGGCTGACGCTCTATCCACTGATCCAAAGCAGTTAGAGCACCTTTATTTTTTTATTTTTATTTATTTATTTTTTAAATCAATCTTTATTGTTCATATTATTACAAAGGTTCCTCATTTCTTCCCCCCTCCACCAGGTTCCCACACCACCCTCCGCCCCCTCCCCATCCCCCATTGTCCTCATCCATAGGTGCAGTTTATGTTCAGTCTCTTCCTCCCTCCCTTTCCCCGATAGTAAATCCCTTTTCAGATAGTAAATCAGTTACTTAGCATTTTTTCATATCAATAATACCTCCACATGCCCAATGATACATTTCACACAAAAGACATTTTCAAATAGGTCAACCAGCCTCATCCAGGCCCCACCCAAGGCACTCACAGATCAACACCACAGCCCTATACTAACTCAACACATCCAGATCTAAGCCTTCATCACTTGATTCAGCAGACCCTCAAGTTCCCACAAAAGTTTCCAGCCATGTCTGAGAGGCAGCCGTGAGGCAGGGGCAGGCGAGGAGCGAGCTGTTCTGGGCCTGGCTGCTCCGGGCCTGGCCTCTGTTGCTCTGGTTCGTTCCACAACCAGCTGCTCCGGGTCTGGTCACTGCCGCTCCCGACCTAGTTGCTCTGGACTTGGCTGCTGCTGCTCCAGGCCTAGCCACATCCGACCCGGCTGCTCCGGGCCCGGCCGCTCCGGGCCTGGTTGCTCCCAGCCTGGCAGCTGCTGCTCCGGGCCTGGCCACTCCCAGCCTGGCAGCTGCTGCTCCGGGCCTGGCCGCATCCGACCGGGCTGTTCTGGGCCTGGCCGCTCCCAGCCTGGCAGCTGCTGCTCCGGGCCTGGCCGCATCCGACCGGGCTGTTCTGGGCCTGGCCGCTCCCAGCTTGGCAGCTGCTGCTCCGGGCCTGGCCACACCTGACCCGGCTGCTCCGGGCCTGGCCGCTCCCAGCCTGGCAACCGCTGAGTTAGAGCACCTTTAGATTTAAAAAAAAAATTAAATTTCTTGAGGTAATATTGGTTAGCAACAGTATATAAATGTCAGGCATATAATACAGCATCCATGTACTCCATTATATGCTCACTACCTAAGGACTAGTCTCCTGTCATCTTGCGTTTTACCCCTTTTACCTCTTTTTTAAAATATATATATATTTTCACTGATTTCAGAGAGGAAGGGAGAGGGAGGTAGAAACATCAATGATGAGAATCATTGACTGCCCACACAAAATCTCCCAAAGCTTCCTGTACAAAATTGCTGATTCCCACTGTTCCAATACCATTTTCTGTTGTTACCCATTCATGTTTCTCTGAATTCACACACCGATAGCAGATTGGGGCTGGCGCAGTGTCTGTAGGGCACCCACCCTTAGGCCTCAGGGTTGTGGTGGGCAGGGAGTGGTGGGTGAGGCAGCAGGGAGGCTGCAGGTCACAGCCTGCACCTCCATGCCACTCAGAGCACCGTGTTCACAGGGGTGCCCATTCTAACTTTTTTGAGGAACCTGCATACTGTTTTCCAGAGTGGCCACACCAATCTATTCCCACCAACAGTGCATGAGGGTTTCCTTCTATCCACTTCCTTGCCCATACTTGTTTGTTGATTTATTGGTGATAGCCATTCTAACAGGTGTGAGGTGATATTTGTGTTGTGGTTTTAACATTCTCGGGTGATTAGTGATGATAAAGCATCTTTTCATATGCCTGTTGGCCATCTGTATATCCTCTTTGGAGAAATGTCAATTCAGGTCCTCTGCCCATTTTTTAATTGGATTATGTTTTGTTGTTGAGTTATGTGAGTTCCTATTGCATTTTGGTTATTAACCTTATCAGCGGTATCATTTGCAAATATCTCCTCCCATTTAGTTGGTTTTCTTATTTTTTTTTTTGATAGTTTTTGGTGCTATGCAGAATCCTTTTTTTAAAAAAAAATATTTTTATTGATTTCAGAGAGGAAAGGAAAGGGAGAAACATCAATGATGAAGGAGAATCTGTCTCCTGCACGCCCCCTACTGGGTCCCACAACCCAGGCATATGCCCTTAACAGGAATCGAACCTGGGATCCTTCAGTCCTCAGGCCAATGCTCTATCCACTGAGCCAAACCAGCTAGGGCTAAGTTAATTTTTATATATGGTATCAGCAGTCTAGTTTCATTCTTTTCCATGTGGCTTTCCTGTTTTCCCAAAGCCATTTATTGAAGAGGCTTTCTCCATTTTGTGTTTTTAGCTCCTTTGTCGAATCGTTGCCCAATGTGTGAATTTATTTCTGGACTCTCAGTTCTGTTACATTGATCTGTGTGTGTTTCCTGCCAGTACAGTACTGTTAATTACTGTCAGGGAATGTGATGCCCTTGGTTATTCGTGGTACTTGATGGATTGTTTCTTCCTGCATTTGAGGCAGTGAACTCTTTAAAATATATATATATACAGTATTTTATTGATTTTTTTATAGAGAAGGGAGAGGGATAGAGTTAGAAATATCAAAGAGAGAGGGAAATAATGATCAGCTGCCTCCCGCACACCTTCTACTGGGGATGTGCCTGCAACCAAGGCACATGCCCCTGACCGGAATAGAACCCGGGGCCCTCAGTCCGCAGGCCAGTGCTCTGTCCACTGAGCCAAACTGGCTAGGGCTCATTAATTTAACTACTTATATCATAACATGGGTATTATTCTTCACCTTTCCTAATTCCTAATGTAGTTTTCCTTTTTTCTAGCTATTTTGATTGTACCGTTGCTTTCTTATAATCCTGTATTCAATTTCCAGCACACCGCTTCACTTCCACATTTTTGCACTGCTTACATTTATGTGCAATATTATTCCTTGCTGTACAGATGTGGAAAGCTAGATATGTTAAAGCTTTTTTTAAAAGCTTGAGTTTTATAAACATTTTAATGTGTAGTTTGGACAGGATTTATTGACCAAAGTTCTCTAAACTGGAAGTGAAATGCATGCTTTGGTACTTATTAAAGAAGCATTTCATTGAGAAATATCAATCTAACTACAAACAAAAACAACACTAAGGATACTGCTTAAATGGTCTCCCAAGCCATCAGTTACCAAGTCTTCAGCATCACCACATCCAGGCAGGGCAGGTTTCAGAGCAAGGTGTAATGCATTCACACATCCAGGAAATAAGCCTTAGATGAACAAAGTACGTGTGGAAAGGTGTGTAAATGCCACTACTTGTGTTAAAAATATACAGCTATTTTTGACTGAATATGTGCTTTCTGCCCCCAAATTCCTATGTTGAAGTTCGGAGCCCCAGTGTGGCTGTCTGGAGATGGGGCCTCTAAGGATATAGAGGTTAAGTGAGATCAGAAAGGTGGGATCCTGACACCCTGGGATTAGTATGGTTCCAGGAGACACCAGAGAGCCCTCCTGCTATCTCTTCCTCCCTCTACTCAGGCATCAAGTGAGAAGGCAGCTGTCTGCAAGCCAGGAATCAGGTCCTCACAAAAGCCAACCCTGTCGGAACCTTGATCTTAAGACTTCCAGCCTCCAGAACTGTGAGGAAATTGGAACTACTTTCATTATCTAAATTCGGTTAAAAATAAGATAAATTCTGTTAAGCCACCAGTTTGTGGTGTTTTGATAGCCCATGCAGACTAATTTAACAGCTATTTTAAAAATATGCTGTCTGTATAGAATGTTTCTAGAATTTTCAAGAACTTGGCAAGAATGAGAGAACTGAGCAGGGGCAGCAGAGAGGGAATGAATGGGCTACACCTTATCCTCATGTACCTAAAAGACACGTGGCTTCTGCTTGCTCACCTTGAAACCACTCACTGGGGGGTGGAGGGGGGGGGGGTGCAGTTGTTAGCAGCCTAAGTGACGGTGCCCAAGCAGCACACTGTGGCCAGGCCACCTGGAGAGGAGCCGAGGCCTGGCTGTGCCAACAGCCACATGAGGGAGACATACTGGCTCCTCCATCCACGGTCTTCCCTTCAGATGAGGTGGCCCCCCTCCTTTTTTTTAAAATATATTTTATTGATTTTGTACAGAGAGGAAGGGAGAGAGATAGAGAGCCAGAAATATCGATGAGAGAGAGTCATCAATCAGCTGCCTCCTGCACACCCCCCACTGGGGATATGCCCGCAACCAAGGTACATGCCCTTGACCGGAATCGAACCCGGGACCCTTCAGTCCCCAAGCCGACGCTCTATCCATTGAGCCAAACCGGTCCCGGCTGAGGTGGCCCCTTGATTGCAGCTTCATGAGAGACCCTGAGCCAGGAAAACTGACAAGTTACTCCCATATTCTTGGCCCACAGAAACTGAAAATAATGAATGTTTGCATTAGGGTAATTTCTTTTTTTTTAAAGACATATTTTTTATTGCTCAGCCAGTGTAGCTCAGTTCGTTGAGGTTGCTGGTTCAATTCCTGGTCAGGGCATATGCCTGAGTTTCAGGCTTGATATCCAGAAGGGGGGTATGTGGAGGAATCTGATCAATGTTCTTTTCTCTCTCCCCCCTCTCTAAAATAATAAAAAAAACCCACACTGATCTGCTGCCTTTTGCAGGCCCCACACTGGGGAATCGAGCCCACCACCTGGACATGTGCCCTGACCTGGAATCAAACCAGCAACCTCTTGGTGTATGGGATGATGCTCAATCAACTAAGCCATACTTGCCGGGCATTATGGGGTAATTTCTTAAGATAACAATAGGTAAATACCCTTTATAGGTATTACCCATCAAATACCTAAATAACCAATTTCTGCCAGCCATTAGGAAACTCAGAGATTTGCAAATTTGGGGGCTGAAAGGGCCCCTGGGTCTCCGGAGCCACCAGGTTACCAAGTCTCCAGCATCACCATGTCCACGCAGGCAGGTTTCAGAGCAAGGTTTAATGCATTCACACGTCACAGTTATTTTCAGAAACATAGAAAGTCCTAAGTCACACTGTAGATTTCCTCTCGATCCATGCTGAAGGCTGGGGCTGTTCCAGATGCAGCAGGTGCTGAGAAGGAAGCTGTTGGCACCACCAGTCACCTGAAGGGGGAACAAGAGGGTGAGCAGAAGTCTCCTGGCTCCAGTTCTTACGGGAGAAGAGGCACTGAGTGTGAGGAACACAGATGCTGCAGCCAGGTTCCAGAACCAGGTCTAGCTGTGCTGCAGGTCCTCATCTGTGACATGGGGTTAAAGCCGGGGACACTCATGTGGAGGGCAAGCTAGTAACATAGCACAGTGATGATGGTCACGCTTTGGACTAATGGACAAGTCTCACTACTGTGGCCCACCAACTCCACTGCCCCATCTGTAAAATGGGCTCCTTCTGTCCTACCCAGGGCTGGGCAGATTGAGATGCCAAGCAGGGCCGGAACCGGTTTGGCTCGCTCTGCGGACTGAAAGGTCCCGAGTTCAATTCCGGTCAAGGGGATGTACCTTGGTTGCGGGCACATCCCTGGTAGGGGGTGTGCAAGAGGCAGCTGGTCGATGTTTCTCTCTCATCGACGTTTCTAG
Organism: Pipistrellus hanaki; assembly: GCF_964339955.1. NCBI lineage: Eukaryota > Metazoa > Chordata > Mammalia > Chiroptera > Vespertilionidae > Pipistrellus > Pipistrellus hanaki. The sequence goes on from NC_140507.1 coordinate 70,772,862, forward strand.
TTCTCTATCTCCCTTCCTCTCTGTAAAAAACAATAAAATATATTTAAAAAAAAAAAAAAAAAAGAGATGGCAAGCAGGGTGCATGGCCATTCTCCCAGACTGAGCAGTGAACAGTGCCCATTCCCTGTCCCAGAGGCTGCCAGCTGGTAGCTCTGTGCCAATAGGCAGGAGGTACCTGAAGAGCCTACCCAAGAGTTTTACCCTTAGGCCGGATTCTCCAGGGTGAACAGTCCAGCCTATCAGCTCTGCTGGCCCAGGCCTGGAAATGTGGGAACCCACCTCTGCCATGGGAGAATCATGGGGTTCACCTGCTGACAGCTGCTGAACTTACCAGAGGGGTCTGAGGAGGTCACTTTAGTCCTTCTTAAACTTGCCGTTGATGTAGGGCACCCAGTCCAGAATCAGCCGCCAGTCGGTGGCCCACACTAGCCCCACGGCGCCCACGGCGCCCCACATGCCGGCCGTGGGGATCCTGTGAGAGGACAGTGAGGGGTCAGGCCTCCTGGTAGCACATGTGGGTCGCTCCCACATCCCCAGCTACTGTAATGTCAAGTACCCACCATGCACTGGCCCTTGCCCAGTGTGTGAGCACATCCTGCTGATGATCCTGCCGGGTGGGCACAAACAGAGGACTCTGAACTGACTCCACTCCGATCTGCTTTCAAATTGGGATCTGCCTAAGGTTTTATTTGAGGAATTTGCTACTAAAAAAAATCCAAACCTGCCCAGCCAGCATGGCTCAATGGTTGAGCACTGATCTATGAACCAGGAGGTCAAGGTTTGATTCCTGGTCAGTGCACAACTCCTGGTTGCACGCTCCATTCCCAGGGGTGCGGGTGAGTGTGTGCAGGAGGCAGCCCATCAATGATTCTCTCTCATTGATGTTTCTCTCTCCTCTCCCTTCCTCTGAAATCAATTTAAACACACACATACACATACAAACAAGTTGTAACCACAATTGCAACAGCTAATATGTGCATACAAGCACCATATATATACATTTTACAGTGATTGGCTATCCCCTGCAACAGCCTAGAAGTGAAGGAGGCATGAATATCAGGGTCTCCGTTTTACAGATGAGAACAGGCACGGAGTGGGTGAGTCACTCCCTTGAGGACAGTCTTATAGATCTCGTTTACTTTCTTTTGTCCACTGCCTAGAACATCAGCCACAAAGGTTCCATTTATTGCTGTGTCTCTGGCACCCAACAGTGTTGTGTGCTAGCACATAGTGGGTGCTCAGTAAGTGCTTACTAACTGAAAGCCTGGATGAGTTTGTAGCTGCTCTGACCAAGTCCAGATGAGAACGAACCAACTGAGCCTAGGTCAGGAGGCCAGAGCCAACAGGCGGAGACTACATCGGCTTTGGTGGTTCTCACCAGATGCACCAGGGACAGCCTTCAACCTTCCCGCGCACGGGTCAACCCAGCTGTCAATCGACATCAGCGTCCGCCTGAAGGTCCGCCATTGTCCAGAGGCCGCTCCGCTCCTACCTGAGCTCGGAGAGTAGCCTGCCAAGTGTAGGCCCCCCTTTCTTAGCTCCTTAGGCAGCCACCCCAATCCCATCTACTTCCCACAAGGGTGCAGAGGCAGATGGAGCCGTGGGGCTTCTTGCTCCCAGTCCAAGGTCATTTAAAAAGTCAAAACCAGTCGGGAACATACAAGTTTAGTTTTCAGGCCCGAAGAGCTGAGCCGAGGATGCTGGGCGGGACGGGGCGCGCGCCTCCCGGTGGGCAACGTCGCGGCCTCAGGTGGGCAAACGGGCTCAGAGCGGTCCCTCCACGGCCGGGAGACCACCCCGTACGAGCGCGTGTGCCTGGGCCAGACCGCTCCGCCTCTCTGTGCCTCGGTTACCCCATCTGTGGCCCTGCACAATTATGGGTTTGGGGGCGGCGTTGCGCGCACGGATTGGGGCCGCCCAGCGGTTGGGCGGACCGGGAAGGGTGGGCGCGGGGTACGAAGGGTAGAGGCCGCGACCTCACCAGTTCTTGGCCAGCTGGAGGTAGCGCGGGCCCAGGAACTTGCTCAGCATCGCGTCGAGGTCCGCAGCTCAGGGTGACCCCAGTTGCTCCAGGCCGGGACGCACGACCTAGGCGCGCAGAGATGCCCCGCCCCGGATCGACAGACCACGCGACTTCCGGAACCCCTGGCCGCTGCGCGCGCAGACCCGGAATATATAAACAGTCACTTCCGGGGCGGGGCGGATGACATTTAGTCGCGGGCGAGAGTGGGCGGGCTTATGGACACGTGACGCAGGAACTCCGGTGCAGCCCCTCCAGTTCTCTTTCCTGCCCGCTGTCGCTCCCGGTGGCCTCCCCCGCCCCCCCTGCTGCACGGCCTGGGGCAACTAAGGACGCCCCGCGACCTTTGGCCGGGAGCTTCGTGTTTTCACTCCGTGCCAGACTTTATTTACAGTTAACGAAACTGAGGCCAAGCTAGGAGGGGACTTGTCCAGAGTTGCCCAAAGCGGCTGGGTGCGAGGTGAACCCGCTTCTAGAAAAGTCGGGCTGTTATTGACCCGCTGTCCATGGGGCCTTGGCCAAAAGGCAGACCTTCCCCAAGTCTGTTTGCTCCCCGCGATTGTCTGTTGGAGATTTTCTGCACGTTTCGTTCGTGAGTGCGGTGCTCTGGCGAGATCCAGGCGCTCAGGTTACCCGAGTCTCCTGATAGATGCGCCGCCGGGCCAGGTCCTCCCCTGCATGGCTGACAGCCGCCCAGGCTCGCTCTTGCCCAGCGTGGAGGCTGCCGTTCCGGAGGTAAGCCCCGGGTGCCGTGGGTGTGTTACCAAACCCTGCCGTGGCCTCCGTTCTCCACCTACAGGGGCTGCAGGTTCTGACCTGACCCTGACTCCTGGCCTGAGACTGGGAACCGGCCATAGTATGTAGTGACGATGGTCTGGTTTCTCATTCTTTTCAGTTGCCTGAGAGTTTTTGAGTTTAAGTATGAGAGAGAACCTGAAAAGTCTCTGTCCTTGATGGAAACTTAAAAAGTAAGAAATAGGGGCCGTCATGGTTGTCGAGAGAGGAGAAGAACCAGAATAAAGCTCTCTGAAAAGACTAGCGAACATAGACATGAATGTCGGGCTACAGGTCTTGACCCAGCAGTTCCTGAAGCTCTACCTCTAATGCTCTTTCTGCATAATTTCTGCCAGCTCATAAGGCAGAATGCTTTTCCTTTTAGGTGATAAGAAAAGCAGGAACCAGTGTAAGAGAAAAGTTTTATGGCATGTTGTGTAGCTTCAGACATGGCTGGATTCAGGAGTCTAGCAATATCATTATGAATCTCTCCCTTTTCACCTCTCAGCCCTTTTCTCTGTGTCACCCTCATTCACTGGCAAACTCTTTCTGGGCAGTATCGCCTGCAAACTCTGGGTTCATATTTCAGCAGCCCTTGCAAGAAGATGGTACCTCTTTCCCAGTAATTGCAGAAAATGTCCTAAAGCTGGTTCTTGTTAACCTGCTATGGAAACAGGGCAGAGCCCACCTTTCTTATACGAGGACATGGGCTGAAATGGGAAGAAGAGGATGGATCCCCAAGAGAACAATCAGGTTCTGTGACCAGAGGAGATGGTGGGTGGCAGGGACTGCTGACCTCACTCCCACCCTGCTGACCCTCTGCCCAGGCCTCCTGGATTCCCTGGGGGTTTCTATCTGCCCCTCAGGGGGGTACACAGAACTCCTTTCTTATGTTTACTGATGCAAAATTCACATAACCTACTATTAACCATTAAAGTGTACAACTACCACCTCTATCTAGTTCCAAAACATTTTCATCATTCCTAAAAGAAGTCCCATCCCCATTAGCAGTCACACCCCATCCCTCCCCAGCTCCTGATAACTATGAGCCCACTTCCTGTCTCTGTGGATTTGCTGTCCTGGACATTTCACATAAATGGGATCACACGGTATGGCTTTTCTGGTTTCTCTTACTGAACACCATGCTTTCAAGGTTCATCCACACTGTAGCAAGTGCTTCACTCCTTTTTTCAATTATAGTTGATATTCAATACAGTTTTACATTAGTTTCAGGTGTACAGTATAGGGTTCGACTTTTGTACAATTTACGAAGTGATCCCCCCCATAAGTCTAGTACCCACCAACTGGCACCATACATAGTTATTACGAGTGCCCCAGCCCTTTTCATGGCTAAGTAATATTCTAGTATCTGAATGGACACATTGTGTTTGTCCACGCATCTGTGGACATTTTTTAGATTTCTACAACTTTATTGACATATAAAAATGCATGTCATACATACAGGTTGGAATTTGGACATGTGCTTATCCGTGAAACCATCACCACTGCTCATATGATGAACATCTTCCCTGCCCCTTTCCCAGCTCCAGACACGATTAGTCTGCTCGCTGCTGCTATTTATTAGCCTGCATTTTCTAGACCTCTTTATAGACAGTCATATAGTACGTTGTCTTTGGTGTCTGGCCTCTTCCATGGAACATAAATATTCTGAGTGTCATCCATTTGTTCCATCTGTCAGTGGTTGGCTGGTTCCTTCTGTTGCTGAGCTGTTGTCAGTCTGTGCATAGATCTGTGTTTTCCTTTCACTCACCTGGTGAAGGACATGCTGCTTGTTTCCAGGTTTTTTTCTATTACAAATGAAGCTTCAGTGGACCGTCGTGTCCAAGAACATGTGTCTTGGTTTCTTTTGGGTGGGTGCCTGGGAGTGGAGGGACTGGCTCACAGGAAGCGTATATGTAATTGTTAAAGAAACTGCCAAACTCTAAAAATTTGATATATAATTGATAAATGACATTACACTGGCTTCAGGTGGGCCACCAGTTTTCTGAAGTAGCTGTAGCCATCCACCAATCACATGAGAGTCCTGTGGTATTAGTATGTTTTACCATTTTATTAAAAAATTATTTTTAAGTTTATTTCAGAGAGAGGAAGGGAGACAGAGAAACATCAACCATCTGCCTCCTGCACACCACCTACTGGGGATCAAGCTAAAAACCTGGGCACCTGCATTAACCAGAATTGAACGGGTAACCTCCTGGTGCATGGGACAATGCTCAACCAGTTGAACCACACCAGTCAGGCTGTTTTACTATTTTTTTTTTTTAAATATATATTTTATTGAATTTTTACAGAGAGGAAGGGAGAGGGATAGAAAGCTAGAAACATCGATGAGAAACATCGACCAGCTGCCTCCTGCACACCCCCCACTGGGGACGTGCCCGCAACCAAGATACATGCCCTTGACTGGAATCGAACCTGGGACCTTTCAGTCCGCAGACCAACGCTCTATCCACCAAGCCAAACCGGTGTTGGCTATTTTACTATTTTAACAAGGACACACTATATTAGTTTCCTATGGATGCCATAACAACTGACCACTCTGCTCACCAGCTGGCTAGAAACAACAGGATTTAACCTCTCCCAGTTCTGGGGCCAGAAGTCTGAGATCAAGGTGTCACAGGGCTGTGCTGTGCTTCCTCTGGAGGCCCCACAGGAGGGTCCTTTTCCCCTGTCCAGCTCCTGGGGCTTACAGTGGCTCTGGGCTTGTGGCCACATCACTGTAGTCTGCTTCCTTGGTTCTGCGGCCTCTCTCTCTCTCCTGTCCTCTTATAGGGACAGTCATTGATTTAGGACTCACCCTGATAATATAAAATGACCTCATCTCTGATCCTTTCCTTGATTACATATGCAAAGCCTGTTTTCAAATGCAAGTCCTCACTTGATTGCACTTCACAGATGTTGCATATTTTTTGTTTGACCAGGGATTTCCCCAATTAATCGTTTTTTTCCCCTTTACTTTTCTTAGCATTTATTTTATGTTGAATGTTAAATTTACTCTTGGGTCTTAAGTTTTTAAAAAAATATATATTTTATTGATTTTTTTACAGAGAGGAAGAGAGAGGGAGAGTTGGAAACATTGATGAGAATCACCGATCAGCTGCCTCTTGCACACCCCGCACTGGGGATGTGCCGCAACCAAGGTACATGCTCTTGACTGGAATGGAACCTGGGACCTTTCAGTCCCCAGGCCGACGCTCTATCCACTGAGCCAAACCGGTTTCGGCTGGGTCCAAGTTTTAATCTCCTCATTTCCTCTGGGAAATCATCTCCATTTTCCAGGAATTACTCATTCACAGAGCATTCCAGCATTTCATATCTTAAGTCCCAGAGTTCTCACGCATTCCTTATGGACCTTCATTAGGTGTCCACAGTCCTCCTTTCCTTCCTCAACGACCCACACACCATCTCGTGTCTCCTTGAACTGAGGCAGGCTCGGCAGGGCTTGAGGCTTCTCCTGCAGCTCAGAAGGGCATGTAGCCACCAGAGAGGGCATTCTTTAGGCCCCAAATTGAAGGCAAGACCCTCCATCAGCAAAATGGTTATAGCTTGCTTCATTGCGGTGGTCTGGGACTGAGCCCAGCGTATTTCCAAGGTTTGCCCTGTTCACGGGTTCCAGGTCCACCGTCGGCATGCAGCCCAGTGACCTCTGAGGACACCCACCACTGAATGGAACGGGCCTCCCAATCTTAGTCTGGCATGTGCCTCCCTCCCTGGCCTGTGACAGGGTCCTCATCAAGCCTTGGCCCTGTGTGGCTGCCTCCTGAGAACTGGAAGGGCTGCCTAGGGGCCCGGATGAAGGTGTGCAATAGGCACCTAACAAACCACACACCAACATCGCTACTGTCAAGACATGGACACACCCATCGTTCTGTTTCCCTGAACTCCAGCTCCTGCCCACAGGATTTCTCTGAGCTAAGCAGACTCTCCTTCCAGAAATCTCCATGGAGCCAACCCTTGCTGAGACAGAGAAGGAATGCCTCACTTGGTGAGGATTTAGGCACCTTTAAGATGTATTTTAAAAAAAAATCTTTTTATTGATTTCAGAGAGAGGAAGGGAGAGGGAGAGAAACGAGAATCATCGATTGGCTGCGTCCTGCACACCCCTTACTGGGGACTGAGCCCACAAACCAGGCATGTGCCCTGACCAGAAATGGTACCCTGACCTTCCAGTTCCTGGGTTGACATCCAATCATTGAGCAACACCAGCTGGGCTAAGTAGTATTTTTAAACACCTTTGTTGAGATATAATTCACACACTGTGCCATTTACCCCTTTAATACGACAATTCCATGGGTTTGGGTGTATTGCATTATTATTTTTATTTTACTTTATTGATTTTTTACAGAGAGGGAGAGGGATAGAGTTAGAAACATCAATGAGAGAGAAACATCAATCAGATGCCTCCTGCACACCCCCTACTAGGGATATGCCCGCAACCAAGGTACATGCCCTTGGCCGGAATCGAACCTGGGACCCTTGAATCCACAGGCCAATGCTCTATCCACCAAGCCAAAAACAGTTAGTCCAAGTATTGCATTATTTATTTAAAAAAGTAATAGGCAGTGAGTGTCCTGGCCGGTTTGCTCAGTGGTTAGAGTGCCAGCGTACAGACCAAAGGGTTGAGGGTTAGATTCCTGGACAAGGGCACATACCTTGGTTGCAGGTTACCACTTTCCTGTCTGCCCCTTGCCCCCTTCATTGCTAAGCACACAGCTCCTGAGAAATCCGGAGACGGCGAGCATTGTCTGACGTCACGTTTATTGCTGTAGTGCTTCATGTACAGGACAGGTCTCCACATGGACTTTAAGGGGGTCATTTAAAATTGCCAAAGAATCTAGCCAGCTGTGTGGACACTTCCATAAAATTATTTTTCTTAAAAAAAAATTGAACTAGTTATCTTGAGGCACTCAGAGCACAATCCCCCTTAACTGTGGCTTTTCCCTCCCCCAGTGCTACTTCTTCCCCTACTGGGTTCATCGCATTTTACATAATCTAAATTCTTTATGTAAGACGCAGTTCAAGTCTGCAGACCTCCAGGGCACTAGGGCCCTCAGCAAGACCAGAAGCAGAATTAAGAGGGAAACTGAGGCAGGTTCCCCGAGAAACAGGAACCAATAGACCAGAGGTCACCAGGCAGAGTCCACCCCCCACCCTGCAAGCTGATGGCTCCTCACTGTCCTGATGGGCTTTGGAAGGAAGACCCCAGAGGAGAACCTCCATGATGTCAGGGGTGAGGAGGTGGCCCCAGCCTCAAGCCCAAATTTCCTGCCTGGTGCTGGCCATGGGATTCCCTGGAGCGTCTTGCAGGGCACTTTGCTCCCAGCCTTGGGGTGTTAGTCGTGGGGGAGGGAGGGCACTTGGGATGGGGGTCAGGTGGCTCTGGAAGTTGGGGAGGGTGGAGTCTTGGGGAAAGGCTGCTATTGGTGGGGTGAATGCAGCCAGCCTGGGGTTCCTTAAGGCCTCTTTTCTTAGGGGGGTTAGGGGGAGAGAGAAATAAAGGTAAGGAAACCAAGACCCCAGCAGGCCTGAGCCTATACCTGGGTGGCCAACCATTCCGGTTTCCCTGGGAACTGCAGGGGATCCAGGGATGCAGACGGTCAGTGTAAACATGGGATGATAGACCTCCTCGTGACATGGAAGACCAGAGGGGACAGGGAGGCCTGGGACACCAGGCACATAAACCTGAGGGTGCCCCCTCTGGTTCTGCAGCTGGACAGTAATTTTGGCAGGTGCATAGCCTGGGGTTTTTCTGGGCAGAGGGACCTGTACCTTCTCCCTGCCCTGTCCATGGCTTTATTTTTGGCCCCTCCACACCAGGACAGCCACTTGGTGGGGTGGGCAGGGGTGAGTTCTCTAGACTGGCCTCGAGCTGCGGCCCCACTGCCGGAGTGCAGAAGGGGGCTTGGGTCCCCAGGTCAAAGGAATGAAGGGCAGACATGGAGTCTGGGAAGACCCACAGATCGTGCTCCAGCAGTGCAGTCCCCATGCCCTGGAATGTGGGTGACCCCACAGCTCCCCGCTTTGGAGACTGCAGGCTCCAGGGAAGGTGTGGGGCGGTGCCTGGGTCCAGGGACACCTGGAGGACCTTTGGCATTTTCGCCTGGGAGGAGCACCTCCCGGAGACCGGGTCTCTCTCCCGGAGGGAGAGGACAGGGTGGGGAGGCCCCCATTGGGGAAAGGCCCACTTTACTCCAAAGCAAGAAAACAAAATCCAACATCTAAAGAAATGAGACCCACCCACCTATTCTGTGACCCGCGGCTGGGCTCCCGGGACAGGGGCGGGGACCTCAGGTTTACAGTGGAGTCTTTTAAATACAACTTTTAATCTGGTTGATCGTGAAATGTAATGCTCAGTTCTAGAAACAGCAGCAGAAATACAAGAGACACGAAACTTTTATACAAAACATTTGTTGCTTATAAAACATATGCAAAAACAAAAAAAACAAAGGCAACCTCCTTGCTAATTTTCTTCTACATTAAAAAAAAATCTCATAACTAGCGTTTTTATTTTCCTTAAAAAAAAAAAAATAAGGCATAGGCACAATTTGCTGGTGGCTTCTGAAGAACAAACCAGTTTTTCACAGCGTCTCTCCAACTGATATGTTTTAGCTTTCCCATGTCTTATACTTAAGGCATTTTTTTTTTCTGATGAAGTGTATATTTCTTGTTTGTGTTCCAGTTTTTACCAAAAAACAAAAACAAACAAAAAAGAAAGCTCCTTCCAGCCAGGGCTTGGTAGCAAGGCTGAGATGCAGGTTCAGGATCCATCAGGCAAGTCCCAGCATGTGGGGTGGCTGAGGCCTGGGGGCGGGACAGCAGGGTCTCCAGGAGGCTCCTGGACCCGCTGTCACCTCTAGGGCCCCCATCCCTCGAAGCCTCGTTGGGCTGGTGTAGGCTCAATGCTGACCACAGGTGTATGTGAGGTGTGGACTGGCCGGCCCACGTTGAGGATGGACCCAACACGCTGTGTGACCCTTCCAGGTTAGACCGGGGTCAGGTCACTCATCCCATGGCGGGCGGCGTACCTTTCACATGTGCCCGGCAGGGTTGTGGGCCTCGCTCAGGCCCGGGTGGGCTGCTGAAAGCACCATCTGGGGGTCTCCAACCACGCCCGACACCTTCTCCTCTTCCCGTCGCTTCAAGCACGCTGCTTTGGGGTTGAGGTTACGTTCTGGTGGTAGAGGGAGAGCACTGTGGGAGATGATCCCAGAGAGGGAGAACAGGAGGTGGCAGGAAGGGGAGCATGGCAGAGCGCCAGAGGGAGAGGCAAAAGGCCCTCAGATACGTGGCTGCCTCCCTTTCTTGACTTGTTTCCCATTCACTGAGAAGGCTGAACAGGGCTGGGGCGTTGTAAATTATAAAGAACAGGTCGGGTGTTCGGGGGACATCAGAGTCTGAGATGTGGAGGGAGCCCAGGAGCAGCGCACACCTGTCTCCAGTGAAGCACCATTGGCATGCAGGTGGGAAGGGAAGAGGGTGGGGACTCCTGGCCTGGGCGCCTACCTCGCACCTGCTGCTCCAGGCCCAGGATGACCTGCACGGCCTGCTGCAGGATGAGCAGTTTGGTCTGCGCCTTGTCCGACTTGAGGTGCATCTGGCACATGCGCCCCAGCTCCCGGAAGGCCTCGTTAATGTCCCGTACACGCACCCGCTCCCGCGCGTTATTGGCCATACGCCTCTCCCGGTCCCTCAGGTCTTTCTCTTCCAGGGACAGCACCTCCTCCGTACTGCTGGGTCACAGCACCAGGGCCTCTGTTAGTTATGTGCGGGGCAGGGGTTGGCTGAACAGTGGGCAGGTGGGTGAGCAGGGCCAGGGTCGTGGAGAGGGCACCCATTGGCTGTGTGTGTGTGTGTGTGTGTGTGTGTGCTGTACGGCAGTGCAGGGTCAGGTCTGTGGCTTGTGTTGTGGGTAGGCACCATAGGGTAAGTGCGTGTGCCTGGTGTATGCATGCTCATGTCCATGAAAACGTGCTCCTCGCTGAAACCGGTTTGGCTCAGTGGTAGAGCGTCGGCCTGCGGACTGAAAGGTCCCAGGTTCGATTCCGGTCAAGGGTATGTACATTGGTTGCGGGCACATCCTCGATGGGGTGTGTGCAGGAAGCAACTGGCCGATGTTTCTCTCTCATTGATGTTTCTAGCTCTCTATCCCTCTCCCTTCCTCTCTGTAAAAAAATCAATATAAATAAATTAAAAAAAGAAAGAAAAAAAAATGTGCTCCTGGACTGGAAAGCTTAGTGGGCCTGTGACAGTCCCAGGCCAGGCTGTGTGTGTGGTTGTGTTGGAGACGTGACCACAGCCCACCTGTCCCAGGAGGCTTCGTGGGAATGGAGGTGGGTCTGAGTCCCATCTATTGCTTGCCCGTCCCACGTGCCCTCCGACTGGCCAGCGCCCCTCCCGGACGACGACCTTCCCCGTTCAGAGCGGTCCCTGCTGGGAGGGAGGCTGGCTCTGCCTGGTGGGGGATCGGGAGACTGCCACAGCAGGCCAATGCCTGGGGAGACCTCTAGGGCTGGGAATGGCCTAGGACACTCAGTCCCACAAGGAGCCACCAGTTCACACCCTCCAAGACCCCCACACTAGACTCTGGCTGCCCTGACAACTGGCCCTCGAGTGCCCGCCATGAACCCTGCCCGTAAGTCCGACGCTGGGTGGGAGTTAGCTGCCGGGGCCTGGGGCTCCCATCTATGGAGCGCGGTGTGTGCCAGACTGAGCTGAGCCTGTTGCCACACAGACACTGCCTCCGGTGGGCTACACTCAGCCCAGCCCCAGGAGCTGCGTGGCAATGTGGCTTTGGGTAAGTGACCTCACTCTGTGCCTGTTTCTTTCTGGGCAGGACTGGGGCTAACTGAAATCAGGACACCTGCCACACTCCGCTGAAGACAAAAGGCAGCGGCCCAGCACATGGTGTGCCAAGATGTGGGCACCTGGACCCGGTGCCCTGTCCTGCTCCTGTGCTGGGGGAGGGGGCTGTTGCCCTCACCCTGCCTGCTGGCCCCGGAGCCCAGGACAAGCGCGCAGACCAAACTGACAGCCAGGCCCAGAGGCTGGTGCTCCTCGGTCCCCTTTCATCCCTCAAGTCTCCACAGGTGGCTTTGAGGGAAGAAAGGGCCCAAGGTTGCTCCTAGCCATCCGGCGCTTGGGCAGCAAGTGCGAGGTAAGGAGGGGCTGCCGGTGGAAGCAGAGACGGACAGGCTGGGTGGGGGAAGAGCGCAGAAGTCAGAGCAGAGAAGAGGATGCAGGACACACACGGCATGACGCCCACACCAAGTGCAGATGCGGAAACCTGAGAGCTGAGGGGACAGTGCAGGGTGGGCCAGAGCCCCAGCTCCAGTACAAGCGACAGTGCTGCAGGAGAAAAAGGGTTAATGGGTGCGCAGGACGGGAGGAGTTAAGGAAGCAGCTGGTGGGGACAGGGATTCACCTGGGGTGGGGTGGAATGGGGTGGGAGGGGGGCCGGGACAGGGCAATTTCCAGATCTCCCAGCCCTGGGAAAGGGGGTTAAACTCCACCTGCAGATGGGTTTTGATGGGGTCCTACGAGGTCTCTGCTCAGAGACAGTGACAGCCTCTGGGCCCAAGGGGACCACAGGCCACTGCTGGCCAGGCTCTGGGGCTTTCCTGAGGTGGAAGGACCGGGGTCCCTAGAGCCAAAGTGCCAAGGACCGTAGGATTAGGGGTCCAGAGTCTCATCCTCCCATTCCAGAGGGGACTCTGGGGCCAGGCAGAAGGCAGCTGGTTCATTGGGGGCGAGGGGTGTGTGTGAGAGAGAGACAGGGACTGGAAGAGGATGCCCACTGCGGGGAGAAGGTCCCTGTGAGAAGCCAGTCACTGCAGGGGCAGTCACTGCAGGAGAGGGGCTCGGAGGGGAAGGAGAGAGCGCGGGCAGAGGCGATGGGAGGGGAGCGGCGCCCCCACTGACCTCGCACCTGCTGCTCCAGGTTCAGGATGACCGACACGGCCTGGTGCAGGATGAGCAGTTTGGTCTGGGGCTTCTCACTGTTGAGGTGCAGCTGGCACATGCGCCCCAGCTCCTTAAAAGCCTCATTGATGTCTCGGACCCGCAGCCGCTCTCGTGCGTTATTGGCCACCCGGCGCTCCTTCTCCCGCTCAGCCTTCTGCTCTGGGGGGAGAAGGTCGTCCTCGTCCTCCTCCGGGCTACGGGGTGGGGGAGGCCGGGGGGCCAGAGGGAGACAGTGAGACGGGGAACAGGCGCAGGGCCCGCCGGGTGCCTCGCGGTGTGAGCGCCACTGGTGTGAGCGCCACTGGTGTGAGCACTGTGTGCGTATGTGAGTCCTGACAGGTGGGGTAGGGACCAAGGAGGGGCTGGCACCTGGTCCGGATCCTGGGGGCCTTCAGCTCCTTCTTCTCCTCTTCTGAGTTGTCGGCCACCGACACATTCTCCTCATCCTCCTTCTCCTCCCGCTTGATCTCACTGGTACCTGAGGCAGTGCCCCTGTGACCAAGTCCTGCAAGAGGCTGGGGGTTAGGGTCCTGCCACCTCCAGGGCCACTTGGCAAGTCCCCTTAGGCCTTCTTAGGAGGGGTGAGAGCTCTCCCACCCTCCCATCTACCTCACACCACATACAGGCACCCAATTACAAAAAATTAAGGAGACCTTTAGAAGGACGTGCATGAAAGTTTCAATGTGGCCTAGGGACAGAGAAAGAATTTATAAACACTAAAGCAGTGGTCGCCAACCGACTGATGGTCCATGGGTCCGAAAGGTTGGTGACCGCTGCACTAAAGAACTGTTTCCAAAATAAATCAATAAATTTGACTGTTGTACTCCGAGAATTTCAGATCACTAGGATATCTAAGAAAATAAGATATGCTACATGATAGAAATACTTGTCATGTATAAATCAGCAAAGGCTAGATCTCCACTCATACAAATCAATAGGAAAAGAACAGATTCCTCAACAGGGAAACGGGCCAAGAATGGAGCAGGTGTTTCATAGACACAGAAACGGATGTGGCTATATAGAAATCTGGATTATCACATCGAGAAGTTCCAGGAAAAGGTTCCAGAAAGCACCTGACAGAAGCAGAGTGGGAAGCAACCTATCGTCCTAGGTCAGGCCTGGGCCCATTCTTAGCCGCTTACAGGGTGGCGGACGTCACAGACAGCATGAGCAAGCAAACAGATACAAGGGAACATCTGCAGGATGCTGATTTTTGAAAGTTCAAAAACCATGTAAATAAAATATATGGTTTCAGGGGAAACAGTTACACTGAACTCAACTACATTGGGGTGCAAATGGCAAAATGCCGACCACAGGAAATAGCTCAGGGTTCTTCCATGGATGAGCTGAGGGGAGGGGGGAAGAATCTGCACATAAAGCTTAGGGCTCGCCCTCAGCACTGTGGACACGGGCTCCATGCTCCGTGGGGCAGTCCTGGGCGCTGTGGGTGGTGAGCATCATTGGCCACCACCCACTCAATGCCAGGGAGCACTCCCAAGTCATGAGAACCACGGATGCCAGGTGCCCCTGGGTGAAACTCTGGGTATGGAGAGACATGAAAGCACTGACTTTCCCTAAAAGCCAGGCTGGCTTTGGGGGTGGGACAGGATGGGGAGGGTCCCCAGGCAGGCATGAGAGACCCTACTTTTTTTAAAAATATATTTTATTGATTTTTTTTTTTTACAGAGAGGAAGAGAGAGGGATAGAGAGTTAGAAACATCGATGAGAATCATCGATCAGCTGCCTCTTGCATACCCTCTACTGGAGATGTGCCCGCAACCAAGGTACATGCCCTTGACCAGAATCGAACCTGGGACCTTTCAGTCTGCAGGCCGATGCTCTATCCACTGAGCCAAACCGGTTTCGGCGTCCCTGCTTTTTATAATTTGGTTGCATGGTGGATCCCAGGGTGCTTGGTATGTTAGGCAGTCTTGTCACATACCAACATCACACTAGTGTCACATGATGTATATTTTTCACTAGGTTGATACAAGGATGGGGTAGGTAGAAGTCAGGGATTGGCCACTGCATGGTGAGGGATCCCTGGACCGTCACTGGGCCTCGCTCTCCCCCGCTACAGCAGCACCAGCATCAACTGATCCTAGAACTGGCCACAATGAGACCCGGGCCCTTGATCCCTGGCGGGTGCTTCTGAGTTGTCACATTCCTCCTCCTCTTCTGTGAAGACCTTCTACCAGATGGACACCTGTCCCGCTTACCAAGGGCCTCCCCTCACTGGCCCCAGCACCTTCAAACACATTACCTATTCAGTCTTGAAAGAAAACCTCTAGACCTCGCCCCTCCCACTCCTGTCCCTGGACAGTAACGCCCCAGCATTCCACTGGTGCTGCCCCTGCCCAGGTCACTGACCCCTAGTCTAGGTCCTCACTCTGGTGTCTGACAAATCTACCCTCCTTCACTTCACTCAGTGCCTCTCCCCATCTGGCCTGACGCTCAGGCCTGGGCTCTGCTCTGTCTACACAATGCCTATTGCCCCATCTAGGCTCTTGCCTTTGAACTCCATCATATGCAATGATACCCAGGCCTCACCCTGAATTCCAGACCCAACTCCCATCATCACCTCCACATCAGCAAGTCCTGTGGACTCTGTCTTCGGAATACCCAAAACCCACCCACTTCGGCCAGGCCCAGCACCTGCCCCATTTATTCCTCCTGGACAAGCACAACACTCTTCCCTGGTCCCTAAAGTCTGTCCTCCTAGCAGCAGTCACCAGAGGGCAGCAGTGAGCACCTGAGTGAGATCCTGCCTTAGCCTTTCCCCAGCCTGTCCTCACCAAAGCCTCCAAAGGGTATCCCGGTCTGGACCTGTCCCTCCTCTGCTCAGAGCCCTCCAGAGATCCAATCTCTCTCAGAATAAAAGCCCAACACTCTGTGTGGCCTAAGGTCCCACAGGACCTTCCCCTGTCCCTTCTCTCTGCTCTAGGCCTCCCCTGCTTTTGCTCCTCCCTGATTCTGCTCAAGTCACAACCCTGCTTCCCCCACTATCTTTAAAACTACAATCCAGCCCTGACTGGTATGGCTCAGTTGGTTTGGCATTGTCCTGTGCACCAAAAGATTGCTGGTTCAATTCCAGGTCAAGAGCACGTGCCCAGGTTTCGGGCTTGATCCCCGGTGGTGGGCATGCAGGGGGCAGCCAATCAATGATTGGCTTTCATGTCAATGTGTCTCTCTCCCTCTCTAAAAATCAATAAAAAACCATTAAAAAAATCTACAATCCACCTGCACCCCCTCCCCATTTTCTCATACCCATCTGTCTCCCCCTCCCACTCCTGGGTTGTGGGGGGTGGCTATCTCTGTTGGATTTGCTGTCTTATTCCCCAGAGTCTAGAGAAACACCAGACACTTGGCACTGAATATGTGCCTTTTGGGTGAGCTCAGTTCACTACACTGTGAGTCAATAAAAAGGCAGGAGCCCTGGTAGCTACAGCATCACCCGGTGCCAATGCCAAGACTCCTCGGCTCCACCTTGCTTCTGGAAGATGGGAGGTGACTTTGCCACCCTTTCTAGGACTCCAGGTGCCTGTGACGGTAACCACACCTGCCTGGCCTCCACTCATAAATGGTCCCGGTTCCCATTGTGACTCAGTTTCCTCAACTGGAAATGGAGGTAGGATAATCCCAAGCCCAACAGAGAATAAACACTTAGCCCAGCCTGGCTGATGCAGTCTGTCACAAGCCCTCTCTGTCATCCTGTTTTCCTGAGGAAGTGATGCCCAGTGACTGAGCATCCTAGGAGGCAGAGCACAGATGACTGAGATGCTGGCTGCCCTGCTCAGGCACGATGCTGGACTTACCACTGTAGGAGTCAGGTTGCCGAGAGAGGTCGGGGAGGGCGCTGGGCTGGTTGGGGAGGGCCACATGGTTGTGCATGAGGCTGCCACTGCCTGAGAGGCCATCCTCAGAATGGCTGCCTCCAACCTGTAGACCAGGAGTGGGCGAGTCAGGGCTGGTCAGGCTCCCACCAACCGCCCACCTCGCCCCTCCCTTGTCCAGCACTTACCAAGCTGGTGTGCCGCCCACCCAGGGGCATGATAGGGCCGGCAAAGCCTGAGGCCAGTGTTCCGTGGCTGGGCAGTAACCCGTGCACATCGCCCGAGGTGCCCACGGCATGGCTGCGGAGCACGTGGATGGCCTCGTCCAGGTGGTCTTCCATCTTGTTCTGCTGTGAGGGCGGGGGGTGAGTAACCTGGCTGCCAGTACCCTGCCCAGCCCTGTGTGGTCTGGCCTGAAACGTGAGCCTTGGCTGGCCACGGAGACAGTGCTGGACCTCATTCCCAACCTATTAACTACGGAGTTCATTGTTGTCCAAAGGACGCCTAGGGCCTAATGCGAATTCTGTGGTCACATGAGACCCAAGGGCTCTAATGAAAACTCAGTTTCAAAGTCATGTGAAACATGGCCACCGCAGACATGCTGAGCTGCCCCCAACGGGCTGCCTCCCCTGTGTGTGTCCATCCCCTGCCCAGGGTGTCCCCACAAAGGCATATCCTCCCCCCAGACAAGCAGGAAGCTCACCAGGCTATGGAGACTCCCATCATAGCTGGGAGATAAGGCACCGGGGGCTCCTGCTCGGGGCCACTGCGACGTCCCTGGAAAGGTTAGGAGACACATGGGGTTGGGAGGATCTGAAGCAGGATGTTGGTGTAGCCTGACCCAGGGAGGGAGGGAGGGAGGGAAGAAGGAATTTGGGAAGCAGGGATGAGAAAACTGAGAGATCTGTGATACTCAGGCTGGCCACAAGGGGGCGTCCACTTCCACAGAGCTGTTCAAGTCCAGCCAGGTCCAGGCAGATTCACATCTACCAGCCTGTTTTCCCATATGCAGAATCAACAGCCCCTCCTCCCCCACAGGGAAGGTGCTGGCTCAGAGGCACACAGTAGGTGTCCTAGAGGCCAGTTCCTCCCAGTCCTGCCATGCCACGCAGGTCTTCCAGAAATCGGCCCTCACTCCTCCTTGCCCCCCTCCGTCTCCGATGCTCCTCAGGTACATGCTTGCAGGGAATGGGGAACAGGAAGACCTGACCCCTTGGACAGAGCAAGCATGGGGCATACAATTGGTGCCCAGCTAAT
Source organism: Pipistrellus hanaki (assembly GCF_964339955.1). Classification (NCBI taxonomy): domain Eukaryota; kingdom Metazoa; phylum Chordata; class Mammalia; order Chiroptera; family Vespertilionidae; genus Pipistrellus; species Pipistrellus hanaki. The sequence goes on from NC_140507.1 coordinate 70,790,727, forward strand.
ATCTGTTGGGTGGACAAACACCCAGGTGAGAGTCTCAGGTCAGCTGCTCTGATTCTGGGCGCCCCTGACATCTGGGTACTGCCTTTGCCCATGCCGTGACCGAAGAATCCTGGCTTAGAGTTTCCTCCTAGAAGCTTCCTTGGATGCCCACAGACACATACACTCCAAGGCAGGTGGTGTCTAGCTCCCTAACTCATACCTGCAGCCTGACAACCCCTTCCCACCTGCTCCAGACTGGAGGCAGCAGACACAGCGCCCTTCCTCCCGCTTCCTCCCTCTCCCTCCCCCTCCCCCTGTACAGACCTGCCAGGCCCTGTGGGGAACCCACGGGGGTCGAAGGGCTAGACGAAAAGTTATTGCTTGAGTGATCCGGAGAGTAGATCTGCAACGGGGATGAAGAGAGAGAGGGCCACCAGGCAGCCAGTCAGGGGCTGGCCTCTCACAGTCATGGCCCAGCCACCCTTGCTACCCCCACCCACTCCACCCCACCCCCTGCCCTGAGCCTCACCGAGGCCAGCGCCTTCCCAAGGGCGTCCCCAGAACTGCCAGCTGTGGTCCCTCGGGAGCCTGTGGGTGCACAGAGGTGAGACCCAACCTCAGGGACTTGGTGCACCAGTACCTGGGCTTAGTTTGGATGCCCCAACTGACAGGGAGTTCCCTTCTAAACTCAGCTGCTAGGCATGGATGCCCAAGCCCAGGACTGAGCAGCCCCTGATTTTGGACTGGTTTCTGCCTGATGTCTCGCCACCTGCCTCCATGGAGGCTCTGAGGACAGGAAGACTGTGGGCCCTGGAGTTTTCCCAAATGTAATCCGAGCTACAGTTTTCCTAAATGTAAAGTGGGAGAATCCACTCCTTAAAGATCCAACTTCTGTGTGTGTAGTTTAAAATATAAGTATCATTAAAAACAGCAACAATAGCACAAAAGGCAGGAGAGGGAATTAAATGGAAAGTGTTTCAAGGTAACAAGCCATTTTCAAATATCAGAGATGGAGGGAGGACGTTGTTAATAACAAGGGCCACATCAGGGTAGGGTGAGGGGGTCATACCCATGAGACTTTCAGCCCCACTGACAGGGGGCGTGTGGCTGGCAACGCTGCCATAGGTGGCCGGGGGGGCTGAGAACGTGGACACGGCTGGGAGCCCACCGTTCGCCTCCGCACTGTGCAGTTGGTAGCCCTGCGGTGGGATGAGGTCAGAGGGAATGAGATGGGGTCAGAGAGGGTTCTACCCAAATGCACGCCCCCACCCCATATCCAGAGGCCTACCATGCGCTCGTGCTGATGCAGGCCGCCAAACCCTCCGCCACTACCACCGCCCACGGAGCTGCCGCCACCTGGTGGGAGGGGCAGGGGAGATGAGCTCCCACCCAACATGGGCCCGAAACCCGCCTGCCCTGGGGGGCTCCAGAGCTCAGCCGAGGGGTGCAGGCTGCCATCTGCAAAAAGGGGGAGATGGAATGAGCAGGCAGAGGGGTTGGGCCCTGTCCCAGCCATCTTGGTTGAGCCCCCATATACCTGCCATGTAGAAGGGTGCTGGGTAGGTGCTGCTGGGGGTCTTGGCAGATGGGTAGGGGGTGGTATCCCTGCCGTAGTCATCACCTGAGCTGGGTGGGTATACCTGTGGGAAGGCAGGTGGACATGGTCAGATAGAAGGGGTAGGACTGACTAACCCTCCATCCCTTGGCCAACCCCTTCTCCAGTCCTGTCCTCTACTTGACAGCAGCTACCCCACCACCCCGTTTCCCTGAGCTGAATCTCCTGCACAGAATTCCTTTTCTCTCCTTAATCCAGCAAATTCCTTTGACCAAAGCCCAGCTGTGATGCCCTGGCACTTCCTTCTCCCCCCCGTGCTGGAACCTCCCTTGGCCTCAGCCCTAAACATGCAGGACCCAGAAGCCTCAGAGACAGGGTCCTGGACGACCATCCAGGGCAACCCGGAGCAGAGAGAGAACAAAGGTCTTCTGAGATCACTGGCTACTGCCTAAAACTAAGGCAGGGCCCAGGAGAGAGTGCTGGGATCAACTTGTAATGTTTGTCCCAACACTGGAGTATAAAAAGGGGTACCGAGTACTAGCAGGATGGGGGTGCGGGGGGTCCTGGGGAGCTGTCAGCTCCAGGAAATTGGAGTGGGGACTTAGGTGAGGAAAATGGAGAGTCAATGACATTATAAATGGCACTAGGAGTCAAGCCTTAAGACTTGAGCCTGACTGCACCTCCTGGCTGTAGAATGTCAACTAACACTCAAGCTTATTGCCTGGAATGGGCTAGGTCAGCTTGTGGGGGCTCTGCCTGACCCCTAGGCCCAGGGGCTCCTGAAGGCTGGTGCAGAGCCAAACTGAGGAAACAGACAAATTGCCTTTTCTTCCCATGATTAAATCTCGAATGGCACAGCACCATCTGTTGGGCCTGGCACCCTGCCAACCTACAGGCAATGAGGTGGGGATACAGGGTGGCTCAAACCTGGGTGGACAGGGCAAGGGGACCTCCTAACTGGCTGTCAGGGTGCTCCCACTCCCAGGACGCCATCCATATCCTTTCTAAGACACCCAGGACATGATTTCTTAGAGTATCGAGACTAAACCTCAGAAAGAACTTCCCAAAGAAGTAGTCTCTGGTCAGAGCTGAGTCCTTGGGGGCAAGAGAACCCACATGCCTACACTCAGGAGGCCACGTGGATCTACATGTTCCGGCTGCAGCAGCATACACAGCCCAGTGCCCCAAAGACACACCGTGTAGCCTCCAGCAGGGACAGCCCCCAAACCTGGAGGGCAGGAGGCATGTGGTCTGTGGGGTCCCAGCTGCATCCCACAACTCACTGAGGATGGAAGACCAGGCGGCACCTTCCGGACTTTCTTGGGCTGCGTATCTGTTAGGAGTGAAAGGAGTGAGCCACCCGTTCAGCCTGGCTCCTGGCCCTCAGCCACAGCCCTTCCAGGCCCAGGGACACGCCTATCACTGGGATAGCCTTCCCCTGCACCTTGGTGAGGAGACCCCTGAACTCCACATGTTCTGTTTTGTTGTTCATCCTTACTCAAGGATATTTTTCCATTGATTTTTAGAGAAAGTGGAAGAGAGAGGGAAAGACAGAGATAATAGAAACTTCGACGTGAGACACACTGATTGGTGCCTCCCACAGGCACCGACATGGGCCGGGGAGCGAGCCTGCAACCCAGGTGCATGCCTTGACTGGAATAAAATCTGAGACCCTTCAGTCCACAGGCCAATGCTCTAATCAGAGTCAAACCAACTAGGGCTTGAGCTTCCCTCTTAATTTAAATAAGGGCTTGGGTCTACATGCAAGGGACTGATACTGTGCAAGAATCATGGGTGGGAGGGGGGCCTCAGCAGGGAGGCAATAGGTACTTGAACCAGGGCCTTGCTCCAAGGCCTCCCATTTCACCCCCGCTCCCACACCCATAGTCATTCCTTTTTGTTCACAGATCCAAGACTTGCAAATCTGCTGAAGCTGGTTTCCCCAAATTATACAGTGTTAGGGGTCACTCACAGCCATGCACAGAGTGGGGAAACATGGGTGGCTACCTGGCATGTGCCCACTGAGGGGGAACTAGGTGGTGTTCTGTCTTCCAGTTCCAGCTCAGACTATAAACCAGGGTCCTTTTCTTCGTCTATTGAAAGCCCTGACTTACATGCTTTTTGTGGGTGGTTTTGTTGCTTAAAACACTCCCCATGCATGCATGGTGTCCTGGTGCTGGCTAGTGTCTCTGAGTGCAAAAACTGGGACATGAAAAATGTTAGCCTAGCCAGTGGTTGAACATTGACCTATGAACCAGGAGGCCATGGTTCGATTCCCGGTCAGGGCATATGCCTAAGTTGTGGGCTCGATCCCAAGTGTGGGGCGTGCAGGGGTCAGCCTATCAATTCTCTCCTGTCAGTAATGTTTCTATCTCTAACTCTCCCTCTCTAAAATCAATAAAAATGTGAAAGAAAAGGAAAAATATACATCAGTGACATTCAGGCTTGAGTTATAGCACCGCTGGCCAGTTCCGTGTTAATGAAGCAATGATTTATGTGAAATAAGGTGCCTTTAGCTAAAAATACATGTGGCACAGGCTGTGTCGATCTGTTGACCAAAGACTGACAAGAACATATCCTTCCATTTCCCCAGAAGCAGGGAATCGGTGTTCATGGTGACTTGATATGACAGAACTTTTGCAAAACCAAGAATACACTGTTTCTTTCTTGGGTCACTATCCATCCTTCTACTCATCTGATCTCCTAGTCTAAGAGGCCCACAGTGTGACAGATCCCCTCTCTGCTCCCACCCCACCAGCCCTACCAGCAGCCCCACTCACCAAGGCTGCTGTCCGCAGCTCTCCGCCGCGCATGGCTGGGGTAGGAAGAGTAATATTGGGATCCACTCTTGACGCCTGAGGGGGACAGTGGCCCGGGGCTGCTGAGGGCCAGCTCACTGGGCAGGAAACCAGCCTGGGAAGGGGAGTGAGGGTGGAGGTCATCACCAGGAGCTAGGCTGGTATCTAGCACCCAGCCTGGCAGTCCAAGGAGTGACAATAACCCCTGCTAGAGACATTTCTCTCTTGACACATCAGCATTACTTAAAAAACAACAACAATTGCCACCCAAGTCTGAAAAGGAACTGCATTCTGGGATGTAAAACATGCAAACGTGTGTCTGGGCATCAGTGAAATCTGGCTGATTTAGTTTGTGCATGTCTTTTTTTTTTTTTTTAAGGTAGATAATTTAATTTTGCATGATTAGTTTCCAATGAGTTTTCTTCCCTTAGGAGTTATGAGTGCCTGGGATTTGGGGCTCCATCTGAGTGGCTGCTCTGTGCCTGATACTCCCATCTGTACAATGGGCATACTGGCTCAGGGAGTCGTGGAGATCAACGGGGGCCTTATGAGCTCTGCCCTTGGCACAGGGCCTGGTACCCAGTTGGTGCTCAAAAGCCAGGGCTGCTGCCACTCTGGAACAGGCTTGGTGTGAGCACAAGTGTTGCCACCTGGGATAAGGCATGGCCACACCCTGAGACTCAGAAAGCACAGGAGGGGGCAGGAATGAAACTCTCAGGTGTCCGGGTCTGGTGCGGCCAGGCCCGGAGCAGCGGCTGCCAGGCTGGGAGCGGCCAGGCCTGGAGCAGCCGGGTCTGGTGCGGCCAGGCCTGGAGCAGTGGCTGCCAGGCTGGGAGCGGCCAGGCCTGGAGCAGCCGGGTCTGGTGCGGCCAGGCCAGGAGCAGCGGCTGCCAGGCTGGGAGCGGCCAGGCCCGGAGCAGCAGCTGCCAGGCTGGGAGCGGCCAGGCCCGGAGCAGCCGGGTCTGGTGCGGCCAGGCCCGGAGCAGCGACTGCCAGGCTAGGAGCGGCCAGGCCAGGAGCAGCCGGGTCTGGTGCGGCCAGGCCAGGAGCAGCGGCTGCCAGGCTGGGAGCGGCCAGGCCCGGAGCAGCAGCTGCCAGGCTGGGAGCGGCCAGGCCCGGAGCAGCCGGGTCTGGTGCGGCCAGGCCAGGAGCAGCGGCTGCCAGGCTGGGAGCGGTCAGGCCCGGAGCAGCCGGGTCTGGTGCGGCCAGGCCAGGAGCAGCGGCTGCCAGGCTGGGAGCGGCCAGGCCCGGAGCAGCCGGGTCTGGTGCGGCCAGGCCAGGAGCAATGGCTGCCAGGCTGGGAGCAGCCAGGCCCAGAGCAGCGGCTGTCAGGCTGGGAGCGGCCAGGCCCGGAGCGGCTGGGACCGGAGCAACCGGTCCCAGAGCAGCCGGGTCGGGTGTGGCCAGGCCTGTAGCAGCAACAGCCAAGTCCAGAGCAACTAGGTCGGGAGCGGCAGTGACCAGACCCGGAGCAGCTGGTTGTGGAACGAACCAGAGCAACAGAGGCCAGGCCCGGAGCAGCCAGGCCCGAAACAGCTCGCTCCTCGCCTGTACCTGCCCACGGCTGCCTCTCAGACATGGCTGGAAACTTTTGCGGGAACTTGAGGGTCTGCTGAATCAAGTGATGAAGGCTTAGATCTGGATGTGTTGAGTTAGTATAGCGCTGGGGTGTTGATCTGTAAGTGCCTTGGGTGGGGCCTGGATGAGGCTGGTTGACCTATTTGGAAATGTCTTTTGTGTGAAGTGTATCATTGGGCATGTGGAGGTATTATTGATATGAGATAATGCTAAGTAACAGATTTACTATCTGAAAAGGGATTTACTATCGGGGAAAGGGAGGGAGGAAGAGACTGAACATAAACTGTGCACCTATGGATGAGGACAATGGGGGATGGGGAGGGGGCGGAGGGTGGGGTGGGAACCTGGTGGAGGGGGGAAGAAATGAGGAACCTTTGTAATAATATGAACAATAAAGATTGATTTGAAAAAAAAAAAAAAAAAAAAAAGAAACTCTCAGGTGTGTGTGTGGGGTGACCTGGACAGAAAGCTACACCACTGTGGCCAGCCAGTGCTGTCAGCATCACAACTGGGGTGGGCATGAGTTTCGCCCAGGGCTGGGGGCTTGTGGGGTTGGCTCCCTGGGAGGAACAAAGGGCAAGACCCCAAGGCTGCTGGGCTGGCCTGGTATCTTTGGAGAGCCATGGGCTATGGCCTCCCTGCCTCCCCCGCCCCCCACTCATTCACTTCTGGCCAGCTCAGCATGCCCCAGGTCCCACTACTATTTTAGCTGCTGGAAAAATGACCAGCAGTTGGTTCAGCCAGGGACCCTTCTGCAGATCAGGGGAGGAAACTGCTACCAACTTGTTTAAAATTTTAAAGGTGGGTGGGTGGAGCGGTGACTGTAGCTCCCACTAGCTTCCCTCCCTCTCTGACAGTACCTGTCTATCTACGATGCCCCTCTAGTCTGAGAAGTGGGGTCCCACCCACCCATTCTCTGGGTTCTGCAGACTGCTGAGCGCCAATGGGCCCCAGCAGCCCCCACCCTACAGACAGGAGCTCACCTGAGTCAAGCTCCCAACACTTGCATCTCTCCCGAAGGCAGTATATGCGCTCCGCTCGCCACCCTTGCCTGGAGGGAAGGAAAAAGGGTCACTCAGAGCCAGCCCCAGGGAGGTCATGTCCCAAGCACCCGGCTCATGCCCGCATAAAGCAGTGGTTCCACAAGTGCCAACAGTGAGAGAACCAGAGTGGGTCTGGCCTTCCCAATGCCGGCAGACAAGCAGGAGTCTGGATAGACACCATTCCTTCCCTGATGGCCCAGGGGGGCTCATGCAAGTCCACCACACACTCCAGGTCTCTGAGATGGGCGAGCGCCGAGGTCAGAACTCCTGACCTCTGAACCTCATTTCCTCTGTTCGAGATCATGAGAATAAAACTCCCAGGGTGCTGGGATCCCAGGGCAGGTTGATGTTGGGGGGTGGTGGTGGTGGTGGTGGTGGTAGTTCCTTGAGTCTGTGAAGTTTAGTGCCCAGGCCCTGCCAGGGGTTAGTTCATGACATCCTGGGAGCGCTGACGGAAGTGACTTGGTGAGAAAGAGCCCTTCTCCTATGTGGGCAAGTGACACCGTGGGCTGTGGGGACACTGCCTGATAGCCTCCACTGGGGACAAACTCTTGCGACTGCACAGAGGCTTGGATCCATCCTTGCCTGAAGCAGGTACCTGAATCAATCAATAGCTGAGACATTTAAGTTTGTTTTTGGCTTAACCTGGATGCCAATGGCAACATGAGTGAGGAAACAGAATGCTCAGCTAGCTAATTTGAATCATTCTCCACCTTTTAGGGGAGAAAAAAAAATCTCATTTTCTTTATTTTAAAAGTAGAATTTTGATTAGAGCAAAGTATGCTGGGGGTGGGGAGAAGGGTCATGCTCCCACCCACAACACCCAGTGACCCCTCAGGGAAGGTGACCTTGGGTCATCTGAGGGATAAGCAAACAGGCCTGGAGGCTAGAGGCGGCGCACCCTCAGTGCAGGAGTGCGGGACATGTTACTGTTTCCTTCCTCAGGGTGGGTGTGGGAGCAAAGCTGGCAGGCCCAGCCAGGCTTCTGGGCTCCGCCTGGGGAGCAGCTTTACCTTCTAGACCTCTGACTCTCCCTGCCAGTCGGGGCTGCCACTGCTTAGGCTCTGCACAGAGCAGGTGCCAAATATAGGTTTCCAAAGAGATGGGGTGGCAGAAGCAAGAAGCTGAGGGTCTGGGAGAAGACCCATGGGCATACATCAGGCACCTAATCTATGTGCTAGACCCGCATATCAGGGCATTAGGGTAGGAAAAGGACAAACAGCAGAGAAGAAAACCACCACGGTCTCATCAGGGGCCACACTGGGCTGGAGGCCATGTAAGAACAGACTACACCCACCCCTGGGGAGCGGGAGCAGGGCCCTCACCACCTACAATGGCCGTCTCCAGCCTAGTCCAGGGGTAAGAAACAGGCCCAGGGATGCCAAGGCTGCACCCACCTCCCCACTGGGCCTGGCCTGGGCTCTATGCTGCACTCACTGAAGTCCTTGGCCACAGGCTAGTGGACGTGGGACACAGCTGCCTCTGGGTCCTGCTGACCAGGCTCAGCGTGGGAACTGCCTGGGCCAGGAAGAGGCGGAAGGAAGGAACACCAGAGGGGAACAGCTGCAGGTGCAGAGGCTACCCTAGGCCACGTGAGGGCCTTACTTCCTGGTCTGGGAAATGGGTGCAGACTCTTGCTGTGCAAAGAAGGTGCAAGGATGCTGTCCCCTGCCACAATTCTCCTCAGGCCACACTCGCCTGTCCAACACTACTCTGCACCCTCTTGGGCTCAGCAAGGGACACAGAACCTGTGGGGTCTGGCAAGTGCTGTCCCCTCAGGGTTCGTACAAGTGCCTTTGGGCTCAGTTTCCCCACCAAATGGTCAGTCACATCAAGGGTCCCACAGTCCACACACTTACTCCCCCAGCACCACCTTAGACTATAAACTGCTAACAGTGGCACCAACTTTTGTGTGAAAGATGCTATCTTAGGACTCTCAGGCAGTGAACTAAAACCCCACTTACAGCCCGGGCTGAGCTGGGAGCTGACCCAGGGCAACAGCACCCAACCCTCCCGAGAAGCCAGCTTTAGTTATCCCAAGGCTTCCTCAGAACTGGAAAGGGGGTGCTAGGGCTCAGCAAGGCACCTGGATGGTCCCCTGGTGGGAGGGATGGCACAGAGGACAACAGTCCAGGCCAACAGTCCCAGAGGACAGATTCCTTGCCAGCAATGACCAGCCACAGACCCTGGACAGGTCCTTTCTTGCTAGTCCTGTTTGCTCATCTGCGAGATAAGGGGCAGGTGTTTGTGCGTGTGTGTGTGTGTGTGTGTGTATCTGTCTGTCTGTCTGTCATGGGACCAGAAATGTTGGACAAGGCCTCACAATCTGTAAGAGAAAGGTTCTGAGACTATCCCTATCCTATGGGTGGGGAAGCCGAGTCTAAAGAGGAGACAGCCTAAACCAGGCCTAGTGAGTGGAACTCTAGTGCAGGCCTGCTGAGCTGATTCTCATGATCAGTAAGAGCAGGCTCCAATCTTCTGAGTCACCAGGCTGCCCAAGTGTACTTCCTGGTGGGGACTTGGTCAGGCCCACTGACCCAGGGGGAAAGCTGTACGTCTAGGCCATATCCACCTACACCCTCTGTCCCGGAAGTGTTGCTACTGAGTGCACTGACCACCCCCCAGGGACCCCACGTGGTGTGGGGGAAGGGCTGTGCTCCAAAGACACTCACCTCCAAGCCCCGCTCCCAGGAATGTAGATGAAGAGAGGCTGCCATGGGACTCACTGAAGTGGGCACTTTCGCTGTAGGTCTGCAGAGAGACAGGTGGGGATGAGGGGTGCTGGGGCACCTGTTACAGCTGGGGAAACGGGCTTGGGAGGCAGGCATGCTTTTAAGTACCCGAGTCATGACTTTAACCCACTTATCTAAGCCCCAAGTCCCTGCAGACTAGGTTGGTATCCAACTTCCGCCTCTAAGCCCTAGTTTCCTCATATGGCCCCCGCTCCTGGAAAAGGGAATCTAAGGGTCTCAGGCCGGGCAATAGCTCCTCACCCGGCTGGGGTCGAAGGAGGAGCTGTTCTGGTCGCCAGTGCCCCAAGAGCCCGAGCTGGGCCGGTCCTCCAGACCTGCAGGAAAGGAAGAGAGAGAGGGTCACCCTTACCCCTGGCCAGCTCTAAAATCAGTTCTAGCTCTTGTCCTCATCACCCCAGGAGAGGAGCCCTCATTCGATTCGGCATGACTTCTGGGCCCATCCCAATCCAGACCAGCTTCAGGGCTTCAACTTCACCCGACTCTAGTTCTGCCTGTACTGACACCACTGTCAGTGGTAAAGGGTCCAAGACATCCTGGCACTTGGCATATTCCTACGTCTGCAGCTCAGTAAACAATTCTACCAGATGTCACTGCTGGTAAACTCCTATCCATTCATCAAACCCCTATATACCACGCCTACCCTGGGCAGAGCCCTCACTCACACTGCGTATCCTTCCCCCAGCCCTGATCACACTGGCTGGGGCTTCTGCGCCAGGCTCAGTCTCACAAAGGCATAGCAAATGGATCGTGAGTGTCAGCTTGGATCTGGGAAGTGCGAGCCTCCCCTCGCCCGTCCTGCTAATCCAGGAGGCGGGCGCCCCTCTGTGGAATCGCAGCGGCTGTCACTGACTATCCACTAGCAGACTGGCAGTCCTTCTGGGATAGAACCCAGTCTCCGTTAGAGACAAACCACCACGGCTCCTGCCACCTGCCTGCCGGCTGGGACACCAGAGGTCCAAGGTGCAGCCCGGGTTAACGAGAGTGGGGAGAGGATCTTGGTCTCAAGGGGCAAGGCAGGGCAGGGTGGGGCCTTATCTCCCCGGACACTCTTCTAGGCGCCAGGCACCCACCCAGGACCCAGACTCTCCCCTGGAGCACGAAGCCTAGGCCTGCATCTTCCTGGGCCACAGCTCCCACACCATCCCTGTGGGTCAGTCCCAGGCCCCTCCTCTCTGTGCCTCAGTTCCCCTCCTCTGTAAATGGTATTATGAATAAGTCCACTTGGCCAAATTAGGGAAGGCGTGGGGAGGGGGGGGAAACAACAAGAGAGGAGGGGGCCACCTGTACCAGCACAACCCCACTCCCAATCTACCTCCAATCCCATATGCTGGAGTTTTCCATACACTCCACCCCAAATCCTGCCTGCCCCCTGCTTCCTTCAAACTGTATCCTTCTATTTTGGTGGCATTGTGTTAATCATTTCCCCCAGAGAACTGGTGTTTAATTGCTGTCTAATTTTCATGATTAAGCATATTAATCTCCCATCCTAATGAATATTCATACATTGCATTTAGATTTTGTTTCCTAATAAAAAATTTCCAGCATGATGATGGTGGGGGTGGGCTGAGGGGCTGCCTCAGCAGGTAGGGGACCTAGCAAGGGGCTCCTGTGGTCTCCAGGAATCCATCCTGTGGTCGCCAGATTTGAGGTACTTGTACCAAAAGGTCCTGGACTCCCACTTGGGCTCTGGGAAGGAGAGCAGAGCAGCCAGTGAGGCAGGGGTGATCTTGGGTGAAGTGCCAGCAACCTTGGAGCCTAGTTTCTATGTGCACTTGCCTGTTGGCCCCTCACCCTCTGTAGCAGCACCCACTGTGGTGAAGGCATGGGCCCCACAAGTGCCTGGCAGAGACAACAGGGTGCTGCTCTGCCCTTTCTGGAAGAAGTCCCCGTCCCCATATCCGCTTCTATAAATGACAAAAATAGGGACAGACCCTCCCTCCCTCCCTCACTACTCCCATGAATAGTTATCAGTCCTTCCCCCACCGATTATGCATTTTAAGAACCCATCCCTTATTTGTATTCTAACTAAAACATACCAGCCTGAGCAGCGTAGCTCAGTAGTTGAGCACTGACCTATGAGCCAGGGTGTCACAGTGTGATTCCTGGTCAGGGCACATGCTTGGGTTATGGGCTCAATCCCCAGTAGGGGGTGTGCAGGAGGCAGCTGATCAATGATTCTCTCTCATTGATGTTTCTATCTTCCCCTCCCTCTCCCTTTCCTCTCCGAAATCAATAATATATATTAAGAACACAAACTGAATCATTCCTGCAGAAGTATACTACTACTTTCAAGTGTGTTATTGAAAGGTTTGCACATGATTGGTTCACATGAGACATTGGATTTCTCCTTTCCTCAATCAGGAAATTCTTTCTATAACATGCATATCACCCCAAACTAGAGTGAAAGACATAGCTGGCCAAGCATTGCTGAGCTGGAGACCACAAGGGCTCACTGGCAACCCCCCAAAATGAATAAAAAAAAGCACAGAAGATTAAGATGAACATGTGCATTCACTGAATGTCACGGGCAGACAGATACAGGAGGTGGTGGAGGTGGGAAGGCAGGTGGCTGAGGAATTCTACTCTTAACTATCCTGTGCAAGGCAAACATCACCAAGTTCCCTTGCTGGAAATCATCCCTTAAGACACACTCCAGCCAAAACTGGTTTGGCTCAATGGATAGAGCGTCGGCTTGGGAACTGAAGGGTCCTGGGTTTGATTCCAGTCAAGGGCATGTACCTTGGTTGCAGGCATATCCCCAGTAGGGGGTGTGCAAGAGGCAGCTGATCGATGACACTCTCTCATCGATGTTTCTAACTCTCTATCTCTCTCCCTTCCTCTCGGTACAAAATCAATAATAATAAAAAAAAGACACACTCCAGACTGGGAGGGGCCAAACATGAGTGTGCGAATCAGGAGGATGTGATGAGTGGGGCTGGGGAAGGTGATCCCATCCCATTAGCCTTGAAGTGAAGACACCATCAAATCAACAACAGGACTGGACCAGGGGTCTTCACGTGCCACACTGCTCTGGACAGTTCTCATGGTTTATCTCACAGGTTTCTTGCAGTGGCTGCTAATATCCCAATTTGACAGATGAGAAACTGAGGCACAAAGATTAGTCATCTGTTTAAGGTCTCATAATAAGCAGCAGAGTCAATACCAGGATGTTTGTCTGAGCAGGATGCAAATATACATAACTCATCAATGAAGAGAAAACAATGTTTGTAAAGAGTGTCCATTTATTTTTACAAAACTAGAGGCCCAGTGTGGTGCATCGATTCATGCCCCGTTGGGGTCCCTCAGCCTGGACTGCTGGGATCGGGCTGAAACCTGCTCTTTGACATCCCCAGAAGGGCCCTGGATTGTGAAAGGGCGCAGGCCAGACCGAGGGACCCCACCGGTGTACAATTGGGGCCAGGGGGGACCGCAGGAGGACCCCAGGACATGTCCGGCCCATCTTGTTCAGTCCTGATAAGCCAGCAGCAAGCTAACATACTGGTCAGAGTGTCTTCCCCTTGTGGTGGTAGGTGCGCATCATAGCGACTGGTCGAATGGTCAGTTGGGCACTTAGCATATTAGGCTTTTATTATATAGCAGCAGTCGCCAACCTTCCGGACCTCATTGATCACCAGTGGTCTGAGGATCACCGGTTGGCAACTCTGCTCCAAAGGTTTCCTTAAACCAGCCGTCGCCAACCTTTCAGACCTCACAGACCACCGGTTGGCAACCGCTGCTCTATAGGATACCCGTGTGGGGAAGAGATGTAGAGGCTCATTCCTCCACTTTCCTTCAGGAGGGACATGTAACTCCACCTCTGCGGGTGAAAAGCCAGAAATGGGAGTTTTCAAGATCTTCTTTAAAACCATGAGCTGCAAACCAGCACAGACCTTTCTAAACCAATTCTAGAAAACATGTCAGACATATATGCAACTACAGGAGGAGGCAGAAAGACAGGAAAACCAAACCTGGAAGTATGAGGAGCTGAAAATGTAAGCCTCACAATTAATTTCTTGAAAACTAAAGCCACAGCACCTACAGAGGACATTCTGGAACAAGCAGATCCGAAGACAAGAAATAATCTGCTGCACAAAGATGAACCAAAGCATGAAACAAAAAGGTGGAATTGTAATATTCATCTAAACGTCTGTTTTTTTTAAAATCCTCACCCAAGAATATTTTTTCCATTGATTTTTAGAAAGAGCAGAAGGGAGGAAAGGGGCGGGGGGAAGAGAGAGAGAGAGAAACACTGATCTGAGAGAGAGACATTGATTAGTTGCCTCCTGAATTCGTCCCAACAGGATGGAACCTGCAGGGGAGGTATGTGCCCTTGACCAGGAACCAAACCCACAAACCTCTGGGGTGTGCAGGCCAGTGCTCTAACTACTGAGAAATACCAGCCAGGGCGAAAAGCCTGTCTTTTTAGAGGCAATTGCTCACTGGGGATAGAGGTGATGGCTTTTTGCTGGGATGGGCTTACCTCACAAAGAAGCCCCACTGACCCAAGTTTCATGTGCTGATAACCCAGTGTACAATCAAATAAGCAGGACCCGGGGAACACCGAGAGAACAACAAACACAGAGAGATGAACTGCTCTCTCTCTCTCTCTTAAAAAAAAATATTTTCATTAAGCCCTGACTGGTTTGCCTCAGTGGATAGAGAGTTGGCATGCAAACTGGAGGGTCCTGGGTTCGATTCCGGTTGGCGGCATGTACCTTGGTTGTGGGCAAATCTTCCCAATAGGAGGTGTGCAGGAGGCGGCTGATTGATGTTTCTCTCTCATCGATATTTCTAACTCTCTATCCCTCTCCCTTCCTCTCTGTAAACAATCAATAATATAGGAAGGGAGGAGAGGGAGATAGAAACATCGATAAGAGAGAGAATCATTGGTAGGCTGACTCCCGCTCGCCCCTTCTGAGGATGGAGCCTGCAACCCAAGCATGTGCCTTGACCAGAATCAAACCTGGGACCCTTCAGTCTGCAGGCCGATATTCTATCCACTGAACCCAACCGGCTAGGGCTGAACTGCTCTCTTGATGTCAAACAAATTAAAACCCTAAATGTAGCCGAAACAGGTTTGGCTCAGTGGATAGAGCATCAGCCTGCAGACTAAAGGGTCCCAGGTTCGATTCCGGTCAAGGGCAGGTATCTTGGTTGAGGGCACATCCCCAGTAGGGGGTGTGCAGGAGGCAGCTAATCGATGTTTCTAACTATCCCTCTCCCTTCCTTTCTGTAAAAAAATCAATAAAATACATTTAAAATAAATAAATAAACCCTAAATGTGGTCAGGTGGGACAAAGACCTCACGGCCCCACACCCAACTGTCCCCAAGTACTCGTGAAGAATGACAAAATGGCTCCACTTCAGTGAGAGCAGGAACGTTCTATACTGTTTGGATAACTGCAGCAGCTCATGCTGCATTGATTTCTGCATTGGTGACCTATAATTGAAATTCATTAATCCAGGGACAGATACTCCACTTCCAACCGAAATCAGAAATCTCCAAAATAAAGACTCAAAGAGAAAAAAAATTAAATTATCAAATATCTCTAAAACCTAAGGAAAATACCCATTACTGAAATCAACAGGATACAACTAACATGGTCCTCAGAGGGAAATGTATAATCCTGGGCTCTGATTATTAAACCAGAGAGAACAGAAGCAAGCAAATGTGGTCTTTGACTTAAAAATCAAAATAAAATAAAAACTTTAAAAAGAGGAGGCAACAAGGAAGAAGAGGTAGGAGAAAAATGTCAGTTGATAAATATTGATCCAACAATGAAGCAGATTGGAAGGAAGATCAATAACAAATAAAGGACAAGGAAGCGGAATCAAGGACAAAAGAACAGAAAAACACAGATTTAGGACAGACACAGTTGCTACCTCCTGACGCTACAAGGACAGGTGACTTTATATGTGATGAAAGAAAGCAACATGAACTATTTTTAAACGTGTCTGAAATGAATTATTTTTTGTCTAAGTAAAATGGACAAGAGGAGCAAACAAAATCTCAACAGGCTGATTATAAGCGATGGGGGTCTAAGTGGGCAGGGTCGCTGCCCCAAGTTCAGAGGAACAAGGTACCACTTGTTGGAGACTGGCTCAGACATACAGTAGTGCCTAAAAGTACAGGCCAACACAACTGAGAAACGGGCAAAATGCAAAATAGACCTAGTAATAAAGAACATAGGCCATGCACAGAATTCAAGGAGCGTCTGGGGGTTACAACCACCATTCATTAGCAGACATCACGAGGAAAACTGGGGGACATTCTGAGACATTTTTTGTTGTGGGCATATTGGACAGTAAGGAAACGCCCTAACAAGATAAACATAGACAAGAAAGATCAATATCTAATCGATAGCCAGTGTCAGACTTGGTCCTGCTTACCAAGCAAACAGCATGTGTTGTAATGGTTCTAGAAACACCAGCCATTGCAAAAAGGGACATGGTATCTGCATTGGGACGGGGAGGCTAGGTATCTTAGGATGAGTGATTTGGAAAACCAAACCAAGGGGAAAATGCAAATAATTAACGGGTGGCAGGAGGTGATCAGGTGGAAAATATGATAAAAAAGATCCCAAACCACAGCCCAGAAATTATTGGAATACCTAGCAATAACCCTCACTTGAAAAGGACATGATCAGATCTTTAAAAAACTATATAAAATGACTAAGTGCTTTATACTTCAATCTTCAAAGTTTACTTTAACGCTACTAAGGATAAAAAAAGAAAACTTAAATAAATGGAAAAGATACCAGGTTCTTACAACGGAAAGACAAATGATTCTTCACAAACTTATCTATGCATTTAACATTTCAAAATCCCAACAGGTTTTTTTGGTATGGGGGGAGTGGAGAAAGGAGACATGACATAATTATTCTGAAGATTAGGAAAAGACATATGTAATATTTTCAGCAATAAAGAATTATAAAAATAACAATTTGAACATAATAAAAATATTAAATAAAATAAAGATCATGGAAAAGAATCAGCATCTCTGAAAATATGTGAGAAAATACGCTAAAAAAGAACAACTAAGGTAGGACTATAAGAACATCCTAAAGCTACAGTATTAACACTGGGTAGTACTGCGGTAGTAACACAGTAACAGATAAAAAGGTAAAAAGATTGAAAAGCCCTAGCCAGTTTTTCTCAGTGGTTAGAGCATTGGCCCGTGGACTGAAAAGTCTCAGGTTCAATTCCAGTCCCTTCAGTTGCAGGTTCAATCCCTAGTGCATGTTGGGGTGCATTCAGGGGTGGGGGGCAACCAATCGATGTGTCTCTCCCCCTCCCTCCCTCTCTCTCTAAAAATCAATGGAAAAATATCCTTGAGTAAGGATTAACAACAAAAATCAATGGAAAAATACCTTCTTGTGAGGATCAACAAAAACAAAACAAAACAAAACAAAACAAAACAAGAACAAAAGAACCAGGGGAAGTCCAAAGGTCTCCTCCCCAAAGAGCAGGAGTAAGTGTCTCCTAACACCCCTGATAGGCGTGTCCCTGGGCCTGGAAGGGCTGTGGCTGAGGGCCAGGAGCCAGGCTGAACGGTTGGCTCACTCCTTTCACTCCTAACAGATACGCAGCCCAAGAAAGTCCGGAAGGTGCCGCCTGGTCTTCCATCCTCGGTGAGTTGTGAAATGGAGTAGGGACCACACAGACCACACGCCTCCTGCCCTCCAGGTTTAGGGGCTGTCCCTGCTGGAGGCCACACGGTCTTTGGAGGTACTGGGTCCAGGGATGTGTGTTCCGAGCAGCCCTGTGAATGAGCCAGATGTGTGCGCTTGGCCAGAGATGTTTAGCTCAGCTGCGATCACTGTTGAGGTTGCTGCCCCCTAGTAAATTTTTGTCTTTGCTCTGACAAGGACAGTGACGGCATGCTTTCCTACCCCCCAGCGTATTTGCCATATATCCCTCAACCTGATGTAACAAGCAGCAGACACATTCATGCTGCACATCTGAACTGCAGAATGGACTGTCATCCAGTTCTTAAGGATTTCTCAGAAATGGCACCAAGTCTAAAACACATCATAAAAATTAAACCAGTCCTGGTTGGTTGGCTCAGTTGACTGAAGCTTTGTTCTGTACACCAAAAAGGTTGCAATTTAGATTCCCAGTCAGGGCACATACCTAGATGTGGATATATGGAAGGAATAGATGGATTTTTTCTCTCTCTCTCTCTTCCTCTAAAATAAATAAATAAATAAATAAATAGTCTCCTGAGACAAATGAAAAACCTCCATTATTAACAATAGTCGGTAAGTTGGGAAAAAAACAGCTACAATATAGATCACAAAAGATAAGCATCCTGCCCGGCCAGGTGGCTCAGTGATTGAGTACTGAACTATGAACCAGGTCATGGTTTGATTCCCAGTGTGACCTAGATCCCTAGTTGGGGACATGTAGGAGGCAGCCAGTCAATGATTTTCTCTCATCATTGATGTTTCTCTTTCTCCCTCTTCCTTCCTCTCTGAAATCAAAAAAATATTTTAAAAATAAAAGATAACCATCCTTTTAAATATATATATATATAATATATATATATATAATATATATATATATATATATATATATATTATTGATTTTTTACAGAGAGGAAGGGAGATAGAGAGTTATAAACATCGATGATAGAGAAACATCGATCAGCTGCCTCCTGCACACCCCCCACTGGGGATGTGCCCGCAACCAAGGTACATACCCTTGACCGGAATTGAACCCAGGACCTTTCGGTCCGCAGGTCAAGGCTCTATCCACTGAGCCAAACCAGTTTCGGCGATAAGCATCCTTCTTATATAAAAATTATTGCAAATAAAAAATGTCAGGCCAAAACCGGTTTGGCTCAGTGGATAGAACGTCAGCCTGCGGACAAGGGTCTCAGGTTCAATTCCAGTCCAGGGCATGTGCCTTGGTTGCGGGCACATCCCCAGTAGGGGGTGTGCAGAAGGCAGCTATCAATGTTTCTCTCTCATCGATGTTTCTAACTCTCTATCTCTCTCCTTTCCTCTCTGTAAAAAATCAGTAAGATATATTTTAAAAACAAACAAACAAACAAACAAACAAGTCAGTATAGGTTGGGACTACGACACATTATGGGGAGAAGCATTGAGTGGTTACCTGGGATCGTTATTAAACTTGTTTTAGCTTTTCCATAAGTAAAAAGGGGATGATAACACCTATTTTACTGACCTCTGAGGACAGAAGACTCTCAATCAATGACCCATTGGCATACAGTGTTCAAGAAATGGTGACCTAAGTTATTGTTGGTTAAGTGTTAAGATTGCTTTTGCTAAAATGTTTATAAAGCAGCAAAAAAGGAACCAACCATTGAAACAGCCAACAACTGGGACAGATCTCCAGTTGTTGGCTGTTTCAATGGTTGGTTCCTTTTATGCTGAGTGGACAAAGCCAACTTTAGAAGGTGAGAAGTTGTATGGGTCTGTGTATCTAACATTTTCAACAGGACACAAGTAGAGATGGAGAACACTAAATTAGTGGTCACTGGATGCAAGTGACTGAAGGGGCAACAGAAGAGAGTGGGATGACAGAAGAGCTCTGTCTCGATTGTGGTGGTGGCTTAATGGCGCTAAATGTAGGACAAATTGCATAGAACTACACACACACACACACACATGCACTGGTGAGCCCTGAATAAATTGTGGACTGTACCAAGGTCATCTTCCCAATCCCGTATGATATTACATACATGCAGTATGTCTGGGGGACTGGGGGAAAACATGGGGTCCCTCTGTACAGTCTTTGCAATGTCCTGTGAATCCATGATGATTTCAAAAGACCCAAGGTTGGTTAAGGGGTGAGGGCATTTCACAGCAAATACACGGCCACAGTCAGCTAGTGACTTCCCCAGAGGACAATCACACACATATGCTGCAGGGTCCTTCCAAGACCCCATGTGGAAGCCACCTCTCCTAAGTGTTAGATGTTTACCAAAGCACGCCAGGTTTACTCAAACCAAGAAAACTATGAGAAATTAAAAACAGACACTTCCTTTAGTCTAACAATGAGCACTCCCTGATGTCTCATGTGGCCTTGAACCTTGTAGTCTTTGGCAGAGAATACACTGTCAAGTAGAAATCTGTGCCTCAGGGTTTCCCAAAGGGAAAAACTGGAAAAATTATTGTTTTAAATGTCTTCCAATCCAGAGAATAACTAGAAAGCCTCAGCCTGGCATTGGTTGGTCATCAGTGCCTTTCTGACACCATTTTTTCAAAGCAGAGATGACCAAGGCAGCCATGGGCAAGGCTGCCCACAGACTCTCAACATGCCACTCAGCTACTATTTCAGTTACTTTCAGAGACACCTCCTACTTAGTACTTAGGGCCAGGCTGCTGATTTTCTGATAGGAAATGACCTTTTGAAATAAACTTACCAGAAGCAAGTTAACTTAAAGCCAACACCAGGAAAATGCCAGACCGGGACTTACAAAGAGGTGTGAGGAGATTGTGGGTAGAGGACCTACTTGCATTTTGAAACTTAAAAAAAACCCCTATATCTATCTATATATATATATATATATATATATATATATATATATATATATATATGTTTTTAATTGATTTCAGAGAGAGGTGAGGAGACAGAAACATCAATGATGAGAGAGAATCATTGATTGGCTGCCTTCCGCACACGGCCTACTAGAGATCGAGCCAACAACCCGGCATGTGCCTTGACTAGGAATGGTCCCCTGACCTCCTGGTTCATGGGTCGATGCTCTACCACTGAGCTACACCATCGGGCACATTTGAAAACTCTTGATAAATAGTGGTGCCCCCCTTAAACTGACCTAGTCTGTCTGGAAGGAGGGTGACCCACTTACTGATGAAAAGGGGGAGGGGGGCATGTGTGAACAAGACCCTCCCTGTCCAGAGAGAGGGCAGGGGCTGCAGAAACCACAGAAAATCTATCTTCAAATATTTACAGGAGTTCCTAGAGGGGACCTTTATACCTTGGACCATAGTTTTGGCTATTTAAAAAAATATATATTTTTATTGATTTTAGAGAGGAAGGGAGAGGGACAGAGAGATAGAAACATCAATGATGAGACTCACTGATCAGCTGCCTCCTGCACACTCCCCTCTGGGGATCAAGCTCGCAATCCAGGCTTGTGCCCTTGGCTGGAATTGAACTGATGGAGCATCAGTCTGTAAGTTGATGCTCTATCCACTGAGCCAAACCATCTAGGGCAGTTTTGGCTATTAAGGGCTGCTGGCCTTGTGAGTGGACACCAAATTAAAGAAGACAGCTCAGGGCAGAGACCCAGGACAAGATAAAGACACCGTCTCCAAGAAGCCCCCAGGGGCTGATCCTCTGCCTGAGGCAGGGAAGTGGAAGCACCCTAACTCCTGGGGGCTATTTCAGGGGGAGGGATGTGGGGATTTCCATACCTCAAGGAGGACTCTGGCTGTCCCTGCTGCCACTTCCTCAGGCAGAGAGGAAGGCCAGTGCAGGGCAATGGGGGTGGCAACACAATATTTCTCCCTCTGGGGTGGTGCATGAACATAAACCAGACCTCACTGGATATCCCAGTGGGATTCAGAAATGATTCCAAGACAAAACCTTCTTTCCTGCATCTCAGAGATGCGGAATGGCATGGCGCCAATCCTGGGATCCCAGAAAGACGCCGAAGTCCACAGAGTGCTGGAGGTGCTGGAAACCGGAACAGCCAGCCCCACAAAGGCTCCCCGCAAATCTTCCCGACAGCCAGAGTGAACTCCCCAACATGCACATGGCAACTCTCCGCTCACAGCCCTCCGGGGCTCCCATCTCCTTTGGGATGAAAGTCCAAATCCTCACCACAGCACACAAGGTACTCATGACCGGCCCCCATTTTCTCCCTTCCCTCACCTTCCTCTCCTGTTCACTCTGCTCCAGCCACATATGCCTCCTCCCAGTTTCTCCAGCACAGGAGATGCCAAGCAAGTTCCTGCCTTAGGGCCCCTGCATGTGCTGGGCCCCCTGCCTTGAATTCCTTCACCCTGTCTCTACTCAAACTTCTCCTTGGAGACCAACCACAACTGGCCTGGCTTTGTAGAAGCTCCCTCCCTGCTGCTCTGCTTCCTGACCCCCGCTGTAGGTTCCTTCAGGCCACACTGTCCATCCTCCCACAGCCATGTCAATGGCACTCAGTTCCAGGTAGAGCGACCAATTTGGGTATCCAGGTTTGCCTGGATATGCCCAATTTGAATGCTCTAAGTCCCAGTAACCCTCTGAATCCTCCTGTATACAGTAAGGCCAGGAGCTGGGCCTCTCCCGGGCTTGCAGGATGGGCAGGATTTGTCAAGGGCTAAAGTTCTACATCATGCCCCTTCTAGACCACAGCTTCCCCTTTGGGGATGGAATGGAGACCCAGGACCCCACTGCGGCCAAGAGACCTCAGAGGCTCAAGTCCTTGTCTCACACAGGATCCCTTGTGAGTGACACAGATGCTTCTCATCCCCAGTCCAGGGGCCAGGTTCCAAGTGCTGGACAAAGGATGATATGCTGACCTCCAGGCTCCCCTCGCTGTACTCAACGCAGGCTGTGCGACCGCGACAGCAGCCTGTTCTCCAGCCCCGACTCCAGCTGCTGGACCTGAGTGCCACTCCCCCAACACCTCCTCCTCTGGCACTCTGGCTGCAGCCAAACTCAGCCCACTCCACACTCCAGGTCCGGTGCTGTACCCTGTTCCTGCTCTGCTCCAGCCCACCCTCTACACAAGCTCATCTTTTTATGCAAACTCGCAGCCCCAAGGCAGTGGGATCCTACCTGAGCCTCCAAACTGGGCACCAGCCAGGGAGGTGGGCCGGCCTTTTCCATTGGCCACTGGCAGGGGAAACATCTGTGGGGAGGCAGAGAGAGGGAAATGAGGTTGAGGCAGCTCTACCTAGGGTCCTATCCCATCAGAGGCCCAGGCAGGAAGAGGCAGCCTGAGCAGAGAAAGGCTCTCCTGGAGAAGCCCTTCACCAAGGCCCCTGACAGCACAGCCCGCCACGGGCAACAATGTCCAGTGGAAGTTAAAACCTGCTGTTTACACAAGGTTTATATTTTTCCAGGTTTTTTTTTTTTTTTTTTTTTGATGGACTAATTACTTAGATACTTGATAAAATTTACTTGTTGTTAGATATGACACAAAGTTTTAAGTTTCAACTTAAAAAGTGAAACCATTTACACCCAATAGGTAGACCCTGCCTAGCCCCTCCAGCCACCCAAAGGTCACCATGTGCACATCCCTGACTGAGCGGCAGCGATATGGGGAAGACCGTCAGGCCCACTGCTGGGTCAGACAGCATGACCCTGATGGAGTGTCTTCTAATGCGGGGCTCTGCTCAGCAGCTGCCTGGGCAGCCCTCGCCCCCACCCCCCCTCCCGCCGTACCCTGATGCCTGCCCGCCCTTCAGAAGAGGAAACTGAGGCTCACAGAGGTAGGAAGCTGAAGGCACCAAGGGCTATACCCCCCATGACTGAGTGGTTCCCTGGGCACCATCCTCCATCCCCAAACCCTGGGTGTTAAGTCCCTATAGATTAAACAGCTTAGTAGTTTAAATGGGAAAACCCAACATCAACAAACTCTTTACCACACATACACACACAAAATACACACACACACAACACACAAAAGATCTGCCATTTCCCACAGATCTGGGTTTTAGATTTCATTTGGGGCTCAAGTGATTAAAGTAGCTGGAATCAAGGCCAGTGGCCCGTTGTGGAGTGGCTCCCCCAAACCTTCTTAGACCAGCCAGAATGTGAGGGTGCATCTTTCACTTGAAGGTATGACTCATGTGGGTACCATGAGACTTGGGAGGAGCCCAGGAAGTGGGGTCCTATCTCCCATGCCCCATCCTATAGGAGAAACTAAGGCCACATGCTCAATTGACCCTGGCAGGAGTTAGGAGCATGGGCTCATGCAGTCTGCAACCCTCTTGGGAAATGTGTGTGTGGCTGTGCTCCTTCAACTGGGCCAGTCTCTCCAGGGCCCTCTTCTCCAAGATAGACCCTCTTCCATGGGCAAAACTGAGGCCTAACTGGGGGAGGGGCTGGCCTAAGCCAGGACCAGAACCAGCAGGGCCCCATGCCTGGAGGTCAGTAGCTAACCCTTGGGACTTGTCTTTTGTATTTTTTCCCCTCGAGAAGTGGTCAGCAAATTAGACAACAGAGCCAAATATCAACAGTACAACGATTGAAATTTCTTTTGAGAGCCAAATTTTTAAAACTTAAACTTCTTCTAACGCCACTTCTTCAAAATAGACTCGCCCAGGCCGTGGTATTTTGTGGAAGAGCCACACTCAAGGGGCCAAAGAGCTGCATGCGGCTCTTGAGGCTCAGTTTGCCGACCACTGCCCTAGAGTACCCAGGGCTGACGTGGCACTTGCCACAGGGGGCAGTGGGCTGTGTCCTTGGGGCACTATGGGCCTCCTCATCAGCCCAGAGAGGCCCCATACCCCTGAACCTCAGTATTCCCTCCTGTGAAATGGACTTGGGCTCTGACCACATGGGATGTTGGGAAACCCCAAAGCACATGGGTGTCCTGGGCACCGGGGCCTCAGGACACATGCCAAGCTCAGAGGGGAGCGCAGTTAGGCCCAGGATAAGGGCTGCCAGACCCCTTTTCTCCCCAGCCCCTCGTCAGGCACAGGGACCATCTCTAGCCACTCAGGGACCATCACCCCAAAACCCTCCTTTTCTAACTCAGGAAACTTAGGGCCAATTTAAATTGGGTTTCCTTTGTTTCTGTGTATTTGACTGCTGCCTTTTCTACTTTTGAGAAACTAACCCAAAAAAGAGCTGCTTCCCTTTAAGTTTCTTTGTTTCAGTCTAAAAACAAAGCGTTTCAAAGAAATAAATGAACTCGGTTTCTGTGGGGCAGGTGAGAGGGGGCGCTGTGGAGGGCCAGAGGAAGGGATCTGAGCTAAAACAGGTGGCTGCCTCTGTGCCCACTTGGCCAGGCCACGCTCCCATAACAAGGAAGGACAATGAGAAACCACGCTCGGAGTTTCTCTGAGAGGACCCCAGTCACACCCCCTCGGCCTGTGAAATGAGTTGCTGTTTTTCAGCTGGGGAAGGGGAAACATTCAGACCCTTTGACAGGAGAGGGAGGCTGACATGGCTGGGGGTTCTCAAAGATAGAGGAGGCAAAGGGGCCAGCTCTAAAACTGTGCTCCCCCATCCCCAAGCGGGTCTGTTCTGGCCCAGTAGTCTGTGACTTGTCAGTTTAACAAAAAACAAGTGAGTTGTACTGTACCGTGGTTACTCAGCCAGGGAGGCAAAAATAAAACGGCTTAAAAATATGAGCCTGGCCCTTCCTGAGCTGAGGCCCCGTCTCAAGGGCTGCTTTTCGGCAGGATGGCTGATATTTCAGTTTGGGGACTTGTTTTTGACAGACCTCAGTGGCCTGAGCCTCATGCTAGTGGAGGGTTAAATTCAGACCGAAAGTGTCCTCCCCCAGCCTATTTCAAACCAAAAATGGTGCTTGGGGGAGGGGGGGAGACAGGGAGCTGTCCACACTGGGTTCCTCCATTTGTGTGGAAACATCGATCACCCTAACATCTGACACAGTGGCCCACTGCACAGATGAGCAAACCCAGGATCCTGGTGCAAGGTGCACTCCAGCTCCCAGCACCCAACGGAGCTCTGCTCTGGTTTCTGGTCTCACTGGGCCTGTCTGAGCTGTGTGACCTATGGAAGCCAGTATCCTCCCTGCACCTCCACCTACCTGGCAAGGAAATGGGCAGATCAGGGTGGATCAAACCGCCTAAAGTATAACCCCTTCCCCCATGGGGCCTGCCTCTCCCCAACAGTAACAATGGCAGTAATAGTAGTGGTGGCTGAGTGCTGCCCACAAATTCTCACTGTTCATGAGGTCTCCTCCCGTCACCTGAATGCATTAGCCACCCTGTGGCTCAATAACTAGTTAAAACCATGGACACCCCCTCCCCACCTTTTAAAAAAAATCCACAATGTAGCAAATAACCCCATCACATCCATTTTACAGATCAGGGCTGAGCCTCCCCTTGGAGACAATGGAAGCTCTGGGCAGTCCCTTCCACTCTCTGGGCCTCAGTTTCCCCACCCGTAGAGTGGTAGACTGGACCCACTCTATGCCCCAACAAATGCCTGGGTGACAGGTGCCTTTGGAAGCTGACAAGGGCCCCACTGCCATGGGGTGTCAGCCACCACCCCCTCCCGCCGACCCAGAGGGACACCCCAACTCCCCCTAGGGACCCCTCCATCTAAACAAGTGTGAGGTCTGGCTGTTGGGGCTGTTTCAGTTGGTGCTTCTTTCCCAGGAATCCTGCAGGTGCAGGGGGTATCTGAGAGATGGGCGGAGCCTGGCTTACCATGCTGAAGTCCAGGAGGTCACTGAGCTCTTTGTCTGTGCCCACGGGTGCCATCCTCTGCGGCTGGTTCATTCTCCAGCTGCAATGGTGGGCTCAGGGGCCAAGGTGAGTACCTCAGTCCTAGAGATGGCCCTGCTTGGTAGCCCACGGTGGTGGATGGTGGTGGTGGTGAAAGCAGAAGGGGCAGGGACAGACACATAAGGAGAAACGAACAGAGGGGAAAAATTTGAGTGACTGTGGCCTAAGTAGTCAGATGGGGAATGAGGAAGCTGTTTTTAAAAGCCCCTCTAACCATCCTGAGGGTCTGGGTCCTCCTAGACTGAGTCCCTTCCTGACCCTGGGGGTGACACAGGGCTTTTAAATCCCAGCCTCTGGAGAGACCCCTGTCCAGAGCCCCCTGAGTTTGAACAATGAGGGAGAGGGGGAGTAAGCAAATGCAGATTTCCTAATTCCCTCTGCGACCACCAGGGACTCAAGCCGCAAATTTTAAACTGGCAGCAGAGCGGGAGTAGTCCCTTCTCCACTTACTACTAGGCCCCTCTCCCGCCACATCTCCCATCCCCCCCACCCAAGTTAGCCCTGGCCCCGCCTCTGGGAAGGGGGAGGGGCCACTCAGATCCCGCCCCAGGAAATTTGCTGACCCCCTCCCAAGCAGCTGTCACAGCACGTTGAAGTCTCGGTCACCCCAAATTCAAAGAAAAAGAATCCTCAAGGCGAAGCCCTTTGCCCTCTTCATGACTGAATTGGGGGGGGGGGGGGCCTACCCTCAAAGCTCCCCTCCACCTCTTCCCCCCACAAAAAACAACCCTGATGTATCCGGGAATTATTTTTAAGCAACTTTGAAAACATCTCCTGCCACCCGCCACTGGGGAAAGCGGGTTCCTAGACCAGGATCCTCTCTGCATGGTCCCAGGGGTTCCATTCTAGAACCGGGGGTGGGGGATCCACCTGCCAGAGCCCATCCCCCCTCCACCTTACCCCCCCCCCCCCTCTGAGAAAGGCGTAGAGCAGGTCTCCGTTGTCCCGCAGACGGACAAGACACCCCCTGGCTTCCTCCCCGGGTCCCCAGATGTGGCCAGGGGTGGCCGTGGGGACCCCGCGGAAGCTGCGGGAAGAGGGGGTTCCGAGCCCGAGGGAGACCCAACTTCAGTGGTGAACTCCCCGCTTTGTTTGTCAACTAGAGACCGGGTGTGAAACGGCCGCCCCCGGGCACCCCCTCCCCCGCTAACTTTTTTCTTTTGGGGAGGCCATGTGAAACCGACTTTTTGAGTACGAAACCGCAATTTTTTTGTAGGATAGATGAAACTGATTTTAAGGCAGACTGGTGGTGGGTGGGGGGCTGAAACGGGCTTTTCTAGGGAGCTAAGACTTTTGGGGAGTCACAAGGACTTCTGGGGACTCGGAAAGTATTTGGAACCACTTCGAAAGAGGGGGATCGGAACGTCTTCCTTTGAGGGGGGGAGGCCCGTGAAACCAACCGTCCCCCCCCCCTCCACCGCCACAGCCGGTGCAGGCGGCGCGGCCCAGGAGCCCTTTGAAGCTGGGGCGCCGCCGCCCCTCCGCTCGCCACACCGAGCCGCCGCGGCCGCCTCCCCCCGCATTAACGCGGAGCAGATGTTCCCTCCGCGCCCCCCCTCGGCCCCCGGCCCTCAACCTGAGCGCGGCCCGCGCGGCCGCACCTTCCCCGCTCAGACAAAAGGCGCTCCCTCCCTCCCGCGCTCTCCCTCCAAACTTCAGCGCCCGGCTCGCCCCTCCCCGGGGAGGGGGCGCCCCCAGCCCGCGTGTCGGGGCCGGGGCCCGCAGCCGCAAAGTTGGGCGGCCTCTCGGGCGCCCCCCACGCCGCCGCCCCGGGGTCTGCAAAGTTTCCCGAAGTGGCCGGCCCGGCCGCGGACGGGGTGCGCGCGGGCCTCGCGGGCGCCGGACCCTCCACGTCGTCCGCCCCAACCTCCCTCCCGGCGCGCAAAGTTAGAGAACAATGACTCCGAGCCGCCGCCCAGCAGCCGGCCCACAGGGGCCGGGGAGGGGGGGCGCACCCCACAGCGTCCCTCCCGCCCCAACTTCCCGGCTCCCGGGGCGCGGGGAGGCCCGAAGCAACTTTGCAGGAAGACGCGGGGCTCCCGACGCCGCGCGGCCCCGGGTCCCGGTGCGGTTACCTGCTCAGCGCGGACCGGCCCGCCGCTCACGGGAAGCGGCGCACGTACGGCTCCCCCCGCCCCGACAAAGGGGTGCCCGCCGACCCCGAGGGTCGCGCGCTGGCGGCCCGTGGCCTGGGACCCTCCCCGCGGGCCCGCGCGCGGTCGGGGCCCTGGAGGAGGAGGCGTACGTGGAGTACGCGGGGCCCGTGGCCGCGTCCGGTCGGCTCGGTCCGGCCCGCTACGTCCGCGGGCGCCACCGCTGCCTCATCTTCCTGCGGCGGGAGACATGTTCCGTCCCCCGCCCGCGCGCCGGCCACGCCCACTCCGGGGCCCGCCTACGGCCCGCCCCGTCCCGGGACGCCGCGAATCCCTCCGCCACCGCCGTCCGAGCGGGCCCCCTGCCCCGGTTCTACCTCCCTCGCGCTCGCAGGGAGGCGGCTGCAGCGTCTCGAAGCCCGGAGTCTGGGGATGGGGGCTCCCTTGCGGGTCCGTCGGCAAACCGCGCGGGGAGTGAACAGGGACTATATTCTAGCGCGGAGGCGCACGAGGGTTGGGGTGAGAGCATCCATGACGCCAGCGGGAAAGGACCGTGAGATGGAAAATAAGGCAGAGCGGTCAGGGCCAATCGGAGGGCGCGAAAGCCTGATTGGCGGTGCCGTCGGCCATTCGCGAAGAGGCCACGCCCTCTCTACGGACAGCGAAGAAAGAGGCGGGACTCTCCAAGAGAGAGAGGCCACGAGAAACGACGGGGGTGGGCTCTGCAGTTTCATTCTCAGGTTCGCGTGGGCGCCCGCGCGGCCTCTCGGGCGTCGTCGAGTCTGCGTTCCTAGGTCCAGCCCAGGTGCCGGGTGTTGCGAGCGGGCGAACGAATCAGACCCATGTCATGGGCAGGGAAACCAAGGCCAGCTCAGTTTCAGGGTCAGAGCCCCACGTGGGACTTGCTCTGTGCCTCTGACTCGCTGGTCTCAGTTTCCCCGTCTGTAATACAGAATTTGGACCTGAGTTTGAACAGGACTAAGGCCAGACCAAGGCCTCTGATTCTCCGTGATCTCTTTGTAGGTCCAAAGTTCCCCCCCACAAGCCAGGGGCTCCTCAACTTTTGAAGACCACAGACCCTATGGAATAGGAGTAATAATTACTATAAATTAACTAACGCACTCTTCCATGGCTCTCTGCGTCCCCAGAGAAATAGTCCCACAGGCCTGGGAAGAGGCTACCATCCCCCCCCAGGCCCCTGGACACAGGGCTTCCTCGCTGTTGGGGAACCTGCCAGCCTCATTCCCACTTCTGGGACTTTGTCCTTGGAAAGCCCTGGCTGCAAGGCTCTTCCGCCTCCACCTGAAGCCACTGAATCAGCCTTCGTTAAGGAAGTCCAGGGAGCTGGGCTGAAAGGAAGGAAAGGAGGAATAAGGGGGTGAAGACCAGGGAGAGGCAGGGGTTCCTAATAAAGTCACAAGCCCCTCCTAATACGCCTGACGTAGGCTGGTTCTCACCCTGACACTGCCTTCCTTCAGGCCCAGAGACTCCCCCACCTGCCCCAGGCCTGGGAAGGGGAGTCTTGGTTTCTGGGTTTGAAACCCTCATCCTTATCACCTCACTGTGACCTGGGGCAAATACTTGCCACACCCTGGGTCTCAGTTTCTCCACCAGGAAAATGGAAGGGTGCGGTGATGGGCATAGAGTAGGCCCCCACAGCTCCTGCCTGGATCCCTAGGCCTCTTCACACTAATGAACCTGGGACTCTTTACGTGAGGGCCCCATAGCCCCCAGCCCTTCCTGGTGGCCCAATCCTGACCCCACAGTTCTGTGGCCTGTTCTGGCTTCCCCAGCCTGGGAGTGGTTTCCGGGGGACCAGGCTGGGGCTGAGGGTGGGCCAGACTCCTAAGGCTATGATTTTAAACTGTAGAGTCTAGCCAGTGTTCCTGGGGTGGCACTTGGACATACCCCCAGAAGTGGGTGATGGTCCGTTCACGGACCATGCGATTACTGAGCGCCGACTGTGTGCCAGGCTTAGTGTTTCACCTTAGGGCACAGAGATGCCTTTGATGGGTCCAGTCCCTGTCCTCCAAGGCCAGCTGGGCCATCAGAGCTCCCCCCCTTTAGTTCCAAATGTGGCACCTTCCATCTATACATTGAACTGTCAGGTCCTCACACCTACCTGGGTGATTAAACCCTTGTCCAGATGAGGAAACTGAGGCTCAGAGAGCTCCTCCCTGGGGGCCAGGCCAGTCCACCCCAGGGCTCACACCTGCCAAGAGGTCTTCCTGGCATCCATAAGCCACCATTGTCCTCCCTGGGGAGGCCTGGTGTGGGGCTGAGTCACTGGGTGGAGCAGCCTGTGGTTGGCCCCCAATAGGCTGCTGCCTCTGCCCAGCCTCAAGCCTCGGGTGCACTCTACAGGGTCCTGGCACAGGGACAAGCAGCCAACGGCTGGTGCCAGGGGTCCTCTGGGTAGGCCCACAGCCCACACCCGTCCACCTGACTTTGGCCTTTGTTATCTGGATGCCTTGGGCTGGAGCCAGAGAGCTCCAGTGAAGGACCCTGTGGTGAGAGAGGCCACCCCATTCCTGGTTGGAAAACTAATGCCATGCCCTGGCTGGTAAGTTCAGTGGTTAGAGCACAGGCCCATGTTACCAAAGGGTCTCAGGTTAGATTCCCCGTCACGGGCATGTACCTTGGTTGCGGTTTGATCCCGGGCCCTGGTCGGGGCTCGTGCTGGAAACAACCAATTGATGTGTCTCTCACTTCCGTGTTTTTTTCCTCTCTCTCCTCCTCCTTTCTCCCTTCCACACTCTCTAAAAATCAATGGGGGAAAAAATCTTCTGGTGAGGATGGGAGGGGGGTATCAATGCCACTGGACAGATTCCCACGAGTGTGTGTGTGGATGAGACAGGATGTGGCATGGTGGCAGAACCTGCTAGCGGACAGTCCTGATATGTATTTGGGCCACGATTGCTCATGGGGAGAAGGGGCCACCCTCCTGACATCTGTTTTCATTTGTCTCTAAAGTGGGTACCTTCTCCTGGAGTATGAATAGACCCTCTCCCTCTCCCACCCCACCCAACTCCTCTCTGCATTTCAGACGTGGCAGGAGGGAGAAACACATCACTCACGCTAGACCCCTCACACACACCTCACTTTCTCATCCCAGCTTGTGCTGACAAATCCGTGTTCACCATGATCCCTCCGCCCAGGCCTGGACCAGGGTTCGTTCGTTCGTTCGTTCATTCATTCATTCATTCATTCATTCTCCCTGGGAGTTCCTTCTGGGCCTGCTGGTTGGGCCTGGGGTTGGGGTTCCCCAGGAGATGGGACGAGAGGCTGATTAACCTCCCCAGATGAGGGCGGGGGTGCTGGCCATGGTGTGTTCAGTGGATGGTGAGGCAGCAGTTCCGCCAGCTGCTCCCAGGCCTGACTCCGCTGGTACTCCAGGGGTGAAGATGAGGAAGGAAGGGGGCCCCAAAATGCTTTGGCCCCTGCCCCTCACCTTGGACTTGTACCGGGGGGCAGCTGGCCCATGAGAGCCGGCAGGGGGCTCTGAGGGTGCCCGGAGCCGCAGCCTCATGCCTCCCAGTGCCGGGTGTCAGATAAAGATCCAGAACATTCTCTGCATGTGTTCTACAGGACCCTGACTCTGGGATGGATCCCCTGACCCAGAGACACTGGGTGTGGCCGGAAGGAGGAGTGAAGCTGATGGACAGAGAGAGAGGAGCACTCTGGGCAGGGGGAGAACAGGGCACAGGTAGGGAGGCGGGGCTGCACAGGGCGCATTTCAGGAAGCGGTGAGGCGGGAGCCCCCAGAATGGAGGCAAAGGGGCCATGGTGGGAGGCTGAGGCCTCGGATACCACAGGGAGGGGTCAGGTCTTCATGGCCTGGAAGGGACCTGATCCCCGTGGCTGCATGGGGAGGCAGCGGGATGGTCACTGGGGGAGAGAAGGGCTGGCCCTGGGCAGATGAATCAGGTAAACTTGGGATAGATTTGAGGAGGAACTGAAGTGTGGGGCTGGGACCTGCATGGATAAACAGTGGTTGCCCTTCTCCCAGCAAGGACATCTTGGGGCCAGTTAACGCAAAGGGCTGGCCAGGAGGGATGTGTGGCAGAGGGTGGTGAGGGGTGAGTGAATGAATGAATGGATGGGTAGATGAATTAATGAATGAGTCCATGGACAAACAGTGACCTGAACTAAACCCAAAACCAGGCTGGTTCCCCTGACCCAGACAGAGCCTGGCCACGGCACTGCTGCTCTCCACGGGACCCCCTCACCTACCCTGTGAACATCCGTCCTCAGGGCCCAAGCCACCTGCTGAGGGCAGACCCTGCCCCCTCCTGGTCTGGTGCCCCAGGCAGCTCATAAGCTCCTGAGTCAGGGGCCCCAGGGCTTGTCCCACTGCATTCCGGGGCAGCCTGTGAAAACAGGGGTGCTTCCCCACCTTCCCCAGGGGCGCTGTCTGGCCCAGTTCCCCGAGGTGGTAGGGGGGTGGTGGGAGGGGCAGGCGACAGGGAGCCAGGCTGGATTCCTGCTGCCCACGCACCCACCCCAGGGGAGCCTCGCTGACCTCTGCTCGTGGTGAGGTGGAAGACGCTCCTGTCCGCGCTCCTCCTGAGCTTTCTCCAGATCCCCCGGCCTCGAGAGAGGAGGCAGGAGCCGCCCACTGTTCAGATAGGGAAACTGAGGCTTGGGCCTTCCACCTGAGGCTGGCTGGGCTTCCACACTGGCTCCACCTGGCCTCCCAAGCTCCTCGCCAGCTCCCTGGCGCCTTCCAGAAACGGGGGAAGGGTGCTCCGGACTGCCAGCACCTGCGAGGCTGAGGAGTGTGGGTGGGTCTTACTCAAGGGCCCTGGGGGAAAGCCAGAAGGGTGACGTGCTCTCACTGGGGGCCTGGGAACCGAGCCTGAAACGCTGAGTGTCCCCGGGCTGGTGACGGTGATCGGAAAGAGGGCACAGCTGGGTAAAGGCGGGGAGATGGCACGGCAAGCCCTCCCCTGGGCACGCCGAGGGCCACGGAAAGCCTGTGGCCGTTCGTGGTACTGACCCAAGTTCCGGCCACCCTGTCTGGACCCCACCCCCACCCCGGCCTCCTCCCTCGTTCTAATTCAGCCCACCTCCCTCCTCAAAGCCTCAGCAGCCTCCGGATTCCCCTCCGCACGGTCCTTCAAACACCGTGAGTGTCCAGGCCTCTGTCCTGGCTGTGCCCTCCTCCCGGGCCATCCTTCCTCTGGCTGCGCCGGACTCTCTCCTCCTCGTATTTTGGCCCTTAGACTGGCTGCTGCCTTCTCCAGGAAGCCTCCTGCTTTTTATGGGAAGGTTTTGGGGGGGCCTGAGAGGTGGGTGTCCAGGGGAGGAAATGGAGAATGAGTTCTGTTCCCAGCCTTCTGCCCAGCTCACCAACAGATCTGTGTTTAAATCCTGGCTCTGGCCGAGGCCGGTTTGGCTCAATGGGTAGAGCTGTTGGTCTGCAGACTGAAGGGCCCCGGGTTCAATTCCGGTCGAGGGCATGTACATTGGTTGCGGGCACATCTCTGGTGGGGGGTGTGCAAGAGGCAGCTGGTCGATGTCTCTCTCATCGATGTTTCTAGCTCTCCATCCCTCTCCCTTCCTCTCTGTGAAAAATCAATAAAATATATTTAAAAAATAATAATAAATCCTGGCTCTCCTCGTCTTGGCTGTATGACTGTAAGCAGGGGCTGTTCCGCTGGGGCCTCAGCTTCCCCTTGTGAAAATCAGGGGGCTGGGCCCGAGAGATGCCTCGTTGTGCTTTACCTTGGTGTATCACCTCACTGAACCCCCCCACCCACAGCCCCCGCCCCGTGAGGTGGTGACGGTTCCTTTTGTAGACGGGGAAATGGACACACAAAGGAACGCAGCCGCTTACACCGAGTCACACAACTGGGTGGGAAGTCCAGGCAGGGTTCTGTGCCGGGACCTCCTGAGGGCGTGCAACCTGGGTGGGCAGTGGGCGGTGGGTGGGTGTGTAGGCTGGTTTTACACTCGATCTTAGTAGCCAAAAGGCCGAGAAGCCACAGGCCAGTTTTACAGAAGGGACAGGTCAATGGGGTCACCGAGGTGCTGGCTCTGTGCCTGGCCCTGTTTTTAAAAACGCAATTTTTACGCCCAGTGTCTCCTGTGGCCTTCCTGCCCGCCCAGTGAGGAGGGGGCTGCGGTTGGTCCCAAATCACAGGGGAGGAGACTGAGGCCTAAAGAAGCTGAACCGACTCCCTGTGCTCCCTCCTGGCTGGGCCTGACGTGGCCCGGCTGTGTGTTTGCAGAGAAAACAAATAAGTTGCACAAATGGGTCATCGAGAAGCCGGGAAGGGAGGCCGATCTACGGCTGCCCCGGCGCCGGGGTTCAGGCCTGGCCCCCGCTTGCTGCTGCGTGGGCGGCCGTTCTCAGATGGCCGGTGCAGGGTGTACGTGAGGCAGGACCAGAGGCAGGCGGTGCCTGGACTCCACGGAGCTCCCGATACTCCCAGGACTGGAGGGGAATATGCAGTTCTGGCCTTGCCCTCCTCCCCCTGCCCCTCCTTGCCTTCTTGGGGGTGAAAAAGACACAGAGCCCCGAGCTATTAAAGGAGGAAAACCTTCCAGTTTGACTCCATAAAAACAAAGCCCTTCTGAGTTGTAATAGAGCCACAGATGAGGTTAGATGAGGTGTGACAGCTGGGAAGGAAATATTTTCAACATCATAATGGAAGAAAGATGTGTATCCTTCCTGCAAACCAATAAAAATGCAAACAAACAAAACAAAACAAAACACTAACCAAACAAACAAAAAACACTGGGCAAAGAAAGGAACAATTAGTTCATACAAAAAGAAATGCAAATGGCCAGTGGAGAGACCGAGAAAACAAAGCATAAATGCAGATACAGAAACAAGAAACCACCTTCTGTCCTTGCATCGGGAAAACAGTAAAAGGTTGGTCGCCTCCTGCGATGGTGAAGGTGGACATGGGGACCAGCCTGGGGTGCCCATTGGGATTAAGGAACTCTATATCCCTTTGAACCCTCCTCCCAGCTCCAGGGCCAACACCCATAAATGTAATAGAAGAGGTAGCACAGGCAGGAATGGTCATCTGAATGTGGTTTAGGGCAGCAAATATTCGGGGGAAAAAACGCTACGTCCAGCGAAGGGGACACGTGAGAGGACATGGCTGAGAGCCGAGCACTGTCCCCGCGGACAGCAGAGGGCCTGCCGTGTGCTCTGAGAAGGACGATGCCCGAGGCAGGCGCTGCAGAGACAGCACACATAACCTGTGGCTTGGTTATGTCAGACCGCGGCACGTTTGGGGTGGCGTTTTTTTGTAAAGGAAGAAAGCGTGTATTAAAAACGTGCAGGAGGAAATGCCCAAGGTTTCAGTGGTTCCTCTGGTTGGGGGGCACTTTCAGTTCTTTCTTTATATTTATATTTAAGAGGTGGGATTAACGGAGGGTGGGCTTTATTTTCTCTCTGCGTGGGGAGTTTTTTTGGTTTTGTTTTTTTAATTGAAAGAAAGTTTAGTTTTGCAACTCTATGTGAAGCTGTGTAACCCTGCAGAGATACAGAAAGGGGGCTTGGGTTTCCACCAGGAGGGCCCCCCAACCACTTCAGTGACAAAGCTCACTAGGGATTCCCTGGTGGGGCAGGCTCCTGGCTGCCCTGGGGTCTTCTGGGGGAAACTGAGGGTGCCTGAGAAGCACCCCCCTCCCCCGCCCCAGGGCGGTCCTGAGAATGAACAGGGCTCAAGGAGCACTGCGAAGAGAGCCCAGCACGATCCTCCTCAGGCCGGAGTTCTCATAAATTGAAGGGGATTAGTGACAACACGCAAGAGGGTCACCGCTGGGTCTGTAAGAACAGGGAGGGCTCCTTCCTGGAGGGCAGGAACGGGGTTGTAGATCCTCCTCTTTGAAGGTTGCTGCTCTCAGTTTCCCCATTTATCTTTTTTTTAGATTTTTTAAAAGTTAAATTATTATCTGTGTACATATTTTAACATTGCCCCCCCCTCCCATACATACCCTCCCTCCCCAGAGTTTTGTGTCCATTGGTTGTACTTAGATGCATGTATACAAGTCCTTCGGTTGATCTCTTATCTCCCCCAGATCTCCCTCCCCTCCCCTCTGTAATTTGAGTCTGCTTGTTGCTTTACTGTCTCTATATCTAACTTTTGGTTCATCAGTTTATAATGTTCTTTATTATCCATAAATGAGTGAGGTCATGTGGTATTTCTCTTTCATTGACTGGCTTATTTCACTCAGCATTTTTTTTAAAAAAAATTGATTTCAGAAAGGAAGGGAGAGGGAGAGAGAGATAAAAAACATCCATGATGAGAGGGAATCATGGATCCTCTGCCTCCTGCATACCCCACCCTGGGGATTGAGCCCACAACCTGGGCATATGCCCTGACCGTAATCGAACCCGGGACCTTTCGGTCCCCAAGCCGACGCTCTATCCATTGAGCCAAACCGGTTTTGGCTTGAGGGCCTGCTTCTAATCCTTGTAAGTCCCTCAGCTCTGGTTTCCTGGGCCTGGCCTCCCCATCACCACACTGTCTGGTGGGGGAGGGGGGGACCTGGCTCCCTCTTTGCTTCTCTGTTTTCTTCCACCCCAAGCTAGCCCCAGGCAGAGCACAGTGGAATGCTGGGTCCCAGGCCAGCCCGGGACCTCTTCATGCCTTGCTTATAGGGTTGCAGAGTTGGCACAAAGAAGAACAAGAAAATTCACCCGCCAGTTTCTAATTCCTTCCCCACCTGGGGCTTGGTCATGTCAGCAATGCAGGGGCCTCGCTCTGGGCAGACACCCCCAGCCAGGGATGGGTTCTGGGCAGGACCAGAGGAAAGGAAGAAACTGGGGAGAGAAGGAAACAGAGGTGGGGGAGGGCATAAAGCACATACCCTGTGCGCTCAGGCCTGGTCTTCGTTTGGCCACACTGGCTGCTCCTCACTGCTCCTTGGACTTGATGTCTCATTCTGACCTCAGGGCCTTTGCACGGCTGGGCCCTCTCCCAAGAACACCCTCTCTCCCCACTCTCCAGCCTATCAGGCTTCATTGTTACCTTTCCCCCTTGTACCTATCAATATCCCGAACCATCTGATCGGCTTGTTCATTGCCTGCCCCCCTCTCCTCCCCGAAAACCTCCAGTTCCACAAAAACAGCCCCTGGGCCTAGCCAGGCCACCCCTGCACCCCCAGCACCCCACCTAGGCCTGGCACACGGTGGGCACCAATGGATGGAGAGGATGAAGTGAAGTGGTCTCATGGCACAGGTGGGGCCCAGAGACCTGTCCCACAGCTCGGGGTGCCCAGAAGCCCCTGCACTTTCTCCAGCCCAGGGGCTGCGGGGTCCCAGGGAGCTGGGAGGGCCACCAAGAAAGCCTGTGTGCCTGTGTGTGTGGCAGCAGCAGCTGGGGCTCCTCTGGGGCCCCAGCCCCCACGAGGAGCGCAGGAGGGAGGGCAGAGGAGGGAGGAAGGGAGGCAGCAGCTGGCAGCTGGCCCCGGGCCAACTCTGAGCCTCTGCTGGGAGGGGTTGTTGAAGGGCTGTGTCTCCGTCTTCTCTCTCTCTCTCTCTCTCTCTCTCTCTCTCTCTCTCTCTGTCATTCTCTGTTTTTCTCTGTCTGTCTCTCTGTCTGTGTCCCTGTCTCTCTTTGTCTTTCTATTTCTCTCTCTCAGTGTCTGTCTCTCTCTTTATTGTCTTTCTGCCTGCCTTTGTCTCTCTCTCTTAGTCTAAGTCTCTGTCTGTCTGTCTCTTCCTCTGTCTCTCTGTAGAGTGCTTGTGGGAACCCTCTCTGGGCCCACAAGTGCAGGGCACAGGCACCTGGTGGGACCACAGGCTGGTGGTATGTGCCCTGGGCGGGGGAGAAGGAGGCATATAAGGGGGAAACAACCCTGGAGGCGCTGCTGCAGGCATCTGAGGCCGGTGTGGTGTCAGAGCTGGGTGGCCAGGGGGTCCCTGGGAGGGAACGTGAAGGCCAGAAGTGATGCTGGTTGGAACACTGCCAGTGCAAAGGCCCTAAGGCCCAGGGGCCATCCTCAGCCAAGTGCCAGTCCCTAAGCCCAGGTCACCTGGCCAGCTGGCCTGGCAGAACCTGCCCACTGTTCCCCCTTTCAGGCCCCAAGATCAGGCCAAAGGGAGGAGGGTGAGAGGGGTTTGCAAGGATCAAGTAGGGCTCTGGGTGGGTACCCCCAGGACCCTCACCCCTCCACCCCCAGATCTACAGCCCCCTTTCCCTCCCTAGCACATCAATATGCCAAACCTCACCGACAATAGAATCCATCACTGCAGAAATATCCTCTGGGGGCTGGGGCTTAATCACCCTCTGATTTGCATTTCTGCATATTAATGACGGCAGAGTTGCTAATTTTGCTGCATTATTTTAAAGGCACAGAAAGTCTGCTCAGCTGTAGTGGCTGAGTTGTTTGAGCATCAACCTATGAACCAGGAGGTCATGGTTCCATTTCCCCTCCGGTCTGGGTTACTGGCTCAGTCCTTGGTGGGGGGCGTGCAGGAGGCAGCCGATAGATGATTCTCTCTCATCACTGATGTTTCTATCTCTCTCTTTTTCTCCCTTCCTCTCTGAAAACAAACAAAAGGCACAGAAACTTTGGAAGTACCCAGGGGGTGAAGATGGGGGCTTTCCTCACCCTGCCTGTGGGTACAAGATCTTGCCCTTTCGTGTTACCTCTGTCCCTGGGATCACAGGGACCCCATTCACGGTCCCCCCCCCCCCAAAAAAAAAAGGCATCAATCTGCCGAAACTGGTTTGGCTCAGTGGATAGAGCGTCGGATAGAAGGGTTCCGGGTTCGATTCTGGTCAAGGGCATGTACCTTGGTTGTGGGCACATCCCCAGTAGGGGGTGTGCAAGAGGCAGCTGCTCGATGTTTCTCTCATCATCAATGTTTCTAACTCTCTAACCCTTCCTCTCTGTAAAAAATAAAATAAAATAAAATAAAATAAAATAAAATAAAATAAAATAAAATAAATAAAAGGCACCAATCTTGGCATCAGCCAGGGGACCAGGATTACAGAAATTTCCATAGGTGGCTCCATTCTGAGGATCCCATATTGGAAAAAGTTGAGAATTTAGGACTAAACTCTACCTTCAAACCTTTGGATTCTGTCACTGAGCCTGAAGGATG
This sequence comes from Pipistrellus hanaki, assembly GCF_964339955.1. NCBI lineage: Eukaryota > Metazoa > Chordata > Mammalia > Chiroptera > Vespertilionidae > Pipistrellus > Pipistrellus hanaki. The sequence goes on from NC_140507.1 coordinate 70,830,015, forward strand.
CTACGAACCCAACCTCCTGAGTTCCGGCCAGAACCGGGGGCCCCTCCCCAGCCCCAGCTGTGGTCTCTCTCTCCAACCCTCCCGCCTCCACATGTCCTCCGGCTGGCTCAGCCTCAGGATGCCCACTTGTGCCGATGGCCTACCTTAGGCCTTCTCAATGCTGTTGCCCTGCCTGTGTGCCGGTCTTTTTCCTACAAGGTCCCCCTTCCCAGAGGCCTCCCGTGCCACCTTGGACCACGCACGTCCCCACTGCAAGCTGGGGAACAGGCAGGGCGCAGCGAGGGAGGGTGCTCGTGCTGCATGTTTAGTGGAGATATCACCTGGGCACCTGCTGTCACCTGGTGGCGCCCTGAGGAGAGGCCAAGGGTCTTCCTGGAAGCCCCTGCCCCACGGAGCCCAACCCGCACCCCGGGACCCCCAGGAAGTCCCCAGGCGGGGGGATACCAAGTCAGAGAGGTTCCCCCAGACCAGGGCACGTGGGCTGCGAAGGGCGGGACGGAGGGGCTGAATGGTGAGGAAGGAAATGGGGGCTCTACTCGGCTCCCGTTCTAATTCCTGGGAACCCTCCGCCTGATTGTTCACCCTCCTGTAACCATTTGACCCCCACATCGATTCCGGCCTGACCTGGTTGGAGAAGGGACCACCTAACCAGGACCCTCAATTGCGCTCTCAGGGATGAACATGTAGTGGGGCCCCGCGGCCACTGTCCAGTAGAGGGCGCCCAGCGCCCAGAAATGCGGGGACGGAGCCCGCGGAGCCCGGCGCACGTGCTGCCCGCGCTGCCCCGGGGCCCTGGGCGTGTGTCTGGCTCAGGCACGTGCGTGGCGGCGCACCCGGCTGCGGGACAAGCCCAACACTCGCCGTGAAAACGGGGATCCACGCCCAGCTCCAACAACACAGCCACCGCCAGCCCCAAACAGAGGCTCCAGCATTACAGACAGCCATTAGCAAAGCAGGGACCCTCCCTGCCATCCCACCCACCCCCCTTCCTCTCCATTCCCAGGGTGGATGCAGAGCTGCCGCCCTCCTTCTTACCGGTCCCTCTCCTCACAAACTCCTATTCACCCTGCAGGGCCCTGCGCCATTGGCCCCTCTTCTAGGACACCTTTCCTGGTCTCTTGGGCCTGAATAGATGCAACACCACCATAGAGAGCAGGCAGGTGCCAGCTCCCCTGGCCCCAGCCCTGCCAGGTGGCCTCAGGGGGTCCAGGCAAAGTTTGCAGACAAGAGCCTGTCATCAGTGCTTCCTCAAAGGTAGACCTCCAGGGGTGGGTGGATGCTGGTTCCTGGGCCCAACCATGGCTGTCAATATAGCTGACCTGCTCCCGAGGAGGCTCTGGTGTGAAGACTGTGGCCCTTTGCTGTGGCTCCTTTCTGCTGTTTGTCTGTCCTTCCCTCTGTCTGTCTCTCCCTCCTTCTCTCCTCTCCCTTTTTCCCTCTTTCCCCTCCCTCCCTGTCTTCCCTCCTTCAGTCCCCCTGCCACCCCCTGCCCTGGCCACTTCCTCCACCCAGCCCTCATGGGCCATCGCCTTGGCAACGGTGGCCACAGGGTCTTCCACTCCATCAATCTTTTCTCACCCCTGCAGCCCAGGCTCTGGTCCCAGAAGGGGACACGGAAGTGGGGTCAGGCCTGGGTGTGCGATGTCGGGGGACACAGGGGTCCCTCAGCCAGAGCAAAGGTGGTGAAACTCAGAGAGGGTGCGTGGGTCCCTGGGCGTCGTGTCAGCAGGGTCAGAGGTCAAGTGAGCCCTGGGGCTCACAGGGATGGTATGCACTCGTGGGCCTCGGTTTCTCCCAAAGCACGTCCAGACTCCAAATCCAGCCCAGGCCGGTTTTTTGAGCGCTCACTGTGTGCGAGGCACAGTTAGTTCCTCCGCCCCCCGGGGGGAAGGCTAGGTCCTTGTCACAGTTCACAGCCCAGGACAAGGCCCCCGAGCCAGGCACTGGGCAGGGCCGGCACTAGACACCAGGGCTGCCTCCCCAGCACAGCAGACACCGAATTCACATTCTAACTCCCGAGCTGGCTGCCGTCACTGCTTCTGGAAGAGCCCGCCGGTCACCTCTGAGCGTCTCACCGTTCCGGGTCCCGGGCAGGCAGTCAGGGAGGGGCCTCCGTTTTTCCTTTATGGGACGGGGCAGGGGCAGGTCCCCCCCCCCCGCCCCGCCCCTGGAGGAATCGGCTTTCTCCCCTGTTGGCAGAGGGATGGGGTGCGCTCAGAAGGCAGGTGGCAGGGCGGGGCCACGGGGGCTCCACACAGGTCGATGGGCACAGACATGGATCACTAAGTATGTTTGTATGGATCCTGGGCCTGGGCCCACCGGGAGGGGGTGCAGAGGGGCCTCGGGGCAGGGGTGCTGAGTGGGGATGAGAGTGGGAGGTGATGGTTTGAGGGAGAGCAGAATGCACAGGATAAACCCTTTCTGGGTCTCAGTTTCCCCATCCAGGCAATGGGAGCAGGTGCAGGCGATGCAGGCCTCCCGGGACCCTTTCCAGGGGGAGGCCACTCCGGGAGGCCAGGCTGCGGTTCAGGACCACACAGCCCGGGGCGGGGTCACCACCGGCTGTGCTGGTGCAGGGAGCCTGTCTCTCCACAGCATTGAGCTGGGTCCGGCCTGACTATGGGGCTCCCTCTCCCTGCTGGCCAGGGATGGCTGCTGGCCCTTTAAGAGCCTCGTTTTGGCGCCGCCTGGGGGTTATTGATCTGCAGTCTTGGAAACACGATTAGATTACCCGGCTGGGTAGGGCCGCTGGGCAGGGGCGGTGGGAGAGAGAAGCACAAGGCTTCTTGTAAACGGCTCCCCAGGGCGCAGGGCCGGGGAGGGGGTGGGGGGGGGTGGCCTCTTGTGTGGGGGCTCCCGGGACGAGGAGGGGCCCCCGTTCTGTGGGTTTAGAGATGGAGGCTCCGAGGGGGTGCCATAGCCGGGAAGACCCCTTTATCCAGCTGCTTTGGTGGGGTGCCTCGTGGGGCAGGCGTATGTGGATGTATGTGGGGGCACATTCATCCCATCGTCACTATGATTGTTGTTATTATTATTTAAAAATTTTTAAATGTTTTTACTGATTTCAGAGAGGAAGAGAGAGATAGAAACATCAATGATGAGAGAGAATCATCCATTGACTGCCCCCTGCACACCCCACACTGGGGGTCGAGCCAGCAACCCAGACATGTGCCCTTGACTGGAATCAAGCCTGGGACCCTTCAATCCGCAGTCCGACGCTCTATCCACTGAGCCAAACCAGCTGGGGCTGTTATTATTATAAATAATAATGACTGGCCCTGTTGTCCTTTAGGGGTCTGTTTCTGGTCACTGCCACACGTGGGGTGGGGGCGCCCGCGATCCCATGATGTAGGCGGGGGAATGGAGACCCTGCGCTCCCACAGCCAGAGGGCTGGGCCAGAACACACCGCCCTGAGCCTGGACCCCTCCGGGCCACCCAGCTCCCCCCGGGGTCTCAGAGGTGGGCAGGAAGGCCCCCTGGCCTGTCTCTCCCATCTCTCCATCTCGGCAGTTCAGTCCCGCCTGGTGTGTGTGTGCTCAGCCTCATCCCAGACTCCCTGCCTGCCCCCAACATCCCTCCCCTCCAGGAGCCTGAGGGCCTCGTCCCTTCCTCACTCTAAAGCCTGTGGCTTCCGGTGAACCCCAGAAAGAGCCCTGAGTCTCATGAAGCACCCCACCTCCCCCAGAAGCCTGGCCAGCTCCAGAGCCTCCTCCGCCCCCACATCCCGATTCCTGATGCAGGGTCTTTGTGGCTTCTGCTCCCTCTGCCAGAAATGCCTTTCCCCTCTGGGCCCAGGCTCCTGCTCACCTCAGCCTGCAGTGGAGAAGCCCGTGCGAGAACTTGTGGGGAGAACCCAGGTGAAACCTGGGCGAGAACTTAGGAGAGAATCTGGGGAGGGTGTGGGGGTGTGAGGGAAGGAACTGGATTTGGAGGCCCAGCTCTCACCCATCCCACCCCCTTCTGTATTGCAAGGCCTCTGGGAGGAGCTTGGCCCGGGGGGGGGGGGGGGGCTGGAGGCAGATTTAGCCTAAGTGTGGGCTGAGGAGGTGGTGAGCGGAGGCACATGGGGAGCTGGTTCAGGTGGCCACCCACCCTCACCCCAGATACGCCCTCAGAGCCCAGTTCCAAATGCTCCCACAGCTAGCGTTTGTCAATTGACTAAACAATAGTACTTAGCAGTAATGGTGCTGGTAGTAAATTAAATCGTAACTACTCAGACCGGACTTCTACTCGTGATAACCTCCCGGCCTCATTGTCTCCACAAACCTCTATCGTTCAGCCACCCCCAACATTTATAGGGTGCTCACTGGATGTCCCAGGCACCCCCTCCACCCCAACAGTCCTGTGAGCGGGAAACATAACTGGTCAGGTCTATAAAGAGGGGGGGGCGGATCCGGGGTTCAGGGAGGATGGGGAGCTTGTTCAGAGTCCAGAAGATGAGAGTCTAAACCCAGATTCGCCTGTGTCTGACCCTGGGTTTGCCTTTGAGAAAAGGGCCTTGAGCATGTGTTTCTGAGGCTCTGGACCTAAGAGAACTGAGGCACCGAGCCAAAGAGGGGCCTGGGGTCTCCCCGAGCTTCCAGGAGGAGTCAGGAGGAGGTTCCAGGCAAAAGCTGGAGGTGAACCAGGTTTGGGCCACAGCCACATAGAATGACCGTGACCCTTCAGCAGGGGCTACCCACGGAGAAGGGCCTGCCATGCTGGGGCCTGCCATGGGGGTGGGGGGGAGATCTCAGTACAGGGAGGTCTAGGGAGGGAGCGTGTCCTGGCCTCCCTCAGGGATCCCAACCAGCCAGACACAAGGGCCTTCATGGCAGGCGCTTAATCGAGGCAGAGTGAGGCTCAGCAATGACCATGGGAGGGACTGCCTGCGAGCCGGCCCTGGGCCTCGGGAGGGTCAGGGGCAGGCTGGGTGGGAGGGGCCCCTGTCCTGTCAGAGCCTGCCCTGCACTTCCCCAGAGGCCCCACCTGCCTGCCCCTCGTAACTCTCCTCTCCCTCCCCCGTCCCTCTGTCTCTCTCTGCCCCCTCTGTATATCTCTACCGCTCTTCGTCTCTCTCTCCATCTCCGTTTCCCCTCCCCGCTCCCATGTCTCTCCCTGTGTCCTTAGCCACATCTCTCCCTACTTCTCAGCTCTGCTCGAACCCTCCCCTCTCCCGCTCAGCAGCCACTGGCTGTGGTGTCTCCAGGTGTCCCTGCTGGCCAGCTGTGAAGAGCCCCCGGCAGGGCGTGTGTGGCTCACCGCCGCCTCCCTTAGCGCAGGCGCTGGCTCACGCTCAGGGCCACACAGACGAGAGGCTCAGGACCCGCTGCCCCTCCAGAGCCGGGTCTGCAGCCGCCAAGGTGTGTGCCCTTGGCTGGGCCTCTGCCCGCTCTGGACAATGTTACCGCGCTGTGAACGTCAGGCCGGGGCGGCGGGGGACCCAGAGGGCTGAGTCACTGGGCCTCTGAGAGGGGCTGTGCAGGCCCTATCCCTCCCTCTGGCCCAGCCCTGACTGCAGGCTGGATGCGTGACTCCATGGCGGGGGCACCAGGGTGGGGGAAGGGAGAGAATAAATGAACCAACTGCTCATCTCTCAGGTCTCCCCTGCCTCCTGCCAAATCCCCAGGTGGGGCTTGAGCCCCCAGGGGTCTCCCTCACGCCCTAGGAAAACTGAGGCACAGCGTAGGGGTGCCAGAGGAGGGCAAAGCTTCCAAGGCCTGGGGGTCCCCCTTGCTGCTCCCGGGGGCGGTAGAGACTCCTCAGTCAGGGGCTTGGGCCTGGACCATCCCCACCTGGTGGTTCCCTCCAGGTCCCCCCCAGGTTTCCCCATCAGGTCCCTCTTACCCCCCCTCCCCCCGCCCCCCATAGCCCCTCCCCAGGTTTCACCCCGGTCCTCCCTACAAGTTCCCTCCACGGGCTTCTCCGCTGCAGGCTAGAGGTGAGCAGGAGCGCCGGGCCCAGAGGGGAAAGGCGTTTCTGGCAGAGGGAGCAGAAGCTGCGAAGGCCCTGAGGCCGGAATCAGGATGGGGGGGGAGGGGGGGCTCTGGAGCTGGCCAGGCTTCCTGGGGGAGTGGGGGGGAGTGATCCATGGGAGGATCCGTCTTTTTCTGCAGCCACAGGAAGGGAGGGACGAGGAAGGAGCCATGTTAAACCTGGGCTCCTGGGAGGGGAGGGATGTTGGGGGGCAGAGGGGGCGGCAGGCGGGGAGATGAGGAATCTGGGGTGAAGCTGAGCGGAGAGCGCACACACACCAGGCAGGACTAAACCAGGTCTGAGTTGGAGAGCTGGGAGAGACAGGCCAGGTCCGCCCCCTGCCCGCCTCCGGAGACCCGGGGACGCTGGGGGCTTGGGGGGGGGGGTCCAGGCGCGGGAAGGGTTCGGGGCGGCGGCCGGGCCCCGCTGGCCCCTCCGCAGCAGTAATTAAGGGCTGTGGCGTCCCCGCGGCGTGATGTATGTGCGCCTTAACTAATCATTTATTAGGGCCCTGATGGTTCGTCAATATTAATTCATTTATTTAAACAACTCAGCTCCGTAATGAAGATGTTGCCTGAGAGGGGAGGCCGGCAGGTGGCGGGGCCGGGAGCCAGGGAGGGGCTCCGGCCAGGCCTGGGGGCTGCAGGGTTTGGGGTACATGTCCCCACGGAGGAGGGCCAGTGGGGGGACTGAGGCCAGCGCAGGAGGGGACCTGCCTGAAGGCTCCTGTCCGTCCAGGAGGGCGGGGCGACCTCAGACTGACCCCTCTGGACACCCCGCCCCGGCTCACAGGACCCCCTCCTGCCGCCCTGCTCCTCGTGCCCCCTGGACACCACACCCACCGGAGGGTACAGGCGGCCATGCTGAAGGGTTGGCCTTCTCCTCCCAGCGCTGTGCCTCGGCGGGTGCGTCCTCTCGTCTCCCTGCCTGCCCGGTTAAGGACAAAAATCCGATCATACTCCTCCTCTGCTCAGGACCCACTCATGGCTCGCCAGCGCCCTCAGGAAACACCCAAATCCACCTGTTCCGCGGCCCTCCCCGGCCCTCCCCAAGCCAAGGGGCCCCCGTTACCTCTCTATCACCCGGGACCTGGTGTTCCCCCAGCGGCCTCGCCTGGGCACGGAGAGGGACCCTGCCCATCCCGGAGAGCGGGCGGCACTGAGCAGACACTGGGGCCGGGGCATCTGCCCCTCGGCGCCTCATTCCGGCACAACGGCAGCTGCCCTGTAGGCAATGGAGGGTCTGTTCTCCCTCCAAGTCTCTGCTCCCGGAGACCCGGTCCCCTGAGGTGAAGGGCCAGTGTCCCTCCCTGACCTGACGGACAGACGCCTGTCCTTTGCCTGTGGCAGCACCACTCTGGGCCTCCCTGGGAATTCCCGGCAGAGGGACCGGCACAGGCAAAGGCTCAGAGGTGTGGAGACGTCCCATCCAACTGGACAGAGGCCCTGCGCTCTTGTGGGAGAGCACTGGGGAGCCATGGAGAGTCTCAGCGAGGGAGGGACGTGCCGGATCTGCCCTCCAGGTTTACAAGTCCGCCCCGGGTTATAGGAGCTCCACCGGGAACCTGAGACACGGCAGCATAACTGAGCTCCTACCGCATCCCGGCCGTGGCTCTCGCTCTCAGAGGTGGCATCAGGCCGAGGCCAGAACCGGCACTCCCTGCAGGCGGCTGTCTGTCCTCCCGAGTGCCTCCCGTCTGCACACAGGAGCGTGGCCTCCCCGGCCGGCCCGCGTCCCCGGGGCCTTTCTGCACAGCGGGAAGCCGGCGACGCTCACGGGAGCCGGACTTGGCGGCCGGGTGGCGGGCGGCTGGCCTGACCGGACACGGGCTGGCCCACGGGGAAGCACCCACACATCGGGCTCTCCCTGCCGCCGTGGCACCGCCCAGCCACCCCGACAGGCGGCCAGGGCATTAAAGTTAACTTCCTCGTAAGCAGACTTAATTAGTGCTCTCCCGTCCCACATAAATTAATCGTGGCCGGCCACGGAGCCGGGACGCCCGATCGATGGGCCGCTGGACGGCGGCTGCGAGGAATTCTCGGGCTCATCCGTCATGTCAGGCCGGCTGATAAAGGCTCACGGCTTTATCTTCTCCCGCCAGCCCCGGCGGCCGGAGGGGTCTGGGCGGGCAGGGTCCCCTCTCGCCCCACTTTCCACATCTGTGAAGTGGGTGCTCAGAGGAGGGAGGCGGCCGTGAGCCTGGAGAGGAGGAAGGGCCGGCCTGGTGCTAAGTGCCATCTCATTTCACCTGGGCCAGGGCTGGCGAGGCATCCCGTAGTCCTTAGTGGCTTTTGTTGTTGTTTTGTTTTTAAAAAATATTTTATTGATTTTTTTACAGAGAGGAAGGGAGAGGGAGAGTTAGAAACATCGGTGAGAGAGAAACATTGATCAGCTGCCTCCTGCACACGCCCTACCGGGGATGTGCCTGCAACCAAGGTACATGCCCTTGACCGGAATCGAACCTGGGACCTTTCAGTCCGCAGGCCGACGCTCTATCCACCGAGCCAAACCGGTTTCGGCTGTAGTCCTTAATTTTTCTCCAGATGTGTCAGCTGAGGCCGGAAGAGGTCGAGGGAGTTCGGGCATCGAGCCCCAGGACTGAGTTTAACCATGTTCCTAGGAGTCTCTGGCTCTAGAGCAGCGTTTTTCAACCGCTGTTCCGCGGCACACTAGTGTGCCGCGAGATGTTGCCTGGTGTGCCGTAGGTGCAGACAAGACAAGAATTTTATAATTTTTCACTATTTTGTTTACTTAATATTTCATAATAAAGTAATTATAAAATACTTTCTTTGTGTTTATTTGATTCCTATTCAAGAGAATTACTTTATATATAGTCAATATAGGCACAGAGTTAAATTTTTTAACATTTTCTAATGGTGGTGTGCCTCGTGATTTTTTTCATGAAACAAGTGTGCCTTTGCCCAAAAAAGGTTGAAAAACACTGCTCTAGAGGCTGGGGTTTGGGGATGGTCACCTGCCCCTGGGTTGTGCCCTTGCCGCGTGGAGGAAGGGGCTGGGAGGAGCTTAGAATCCCCAAAGGGCCCTGCACCCCAACGCCGCAGAGGGAAGAGGGCGCCGCCAGAGGGAAGAGGGCGCCGCCGGTCTTTAGGAGTCGGAGGGCTGAGCAGGGTTGGGGGAGCGCAGGGGGCGAAGGGTGCCGGCAGCTCCAGGCCGCCCCTCGGGAGGAGCCCAGCCTGGCACCCTGTTCTCCCAAGGCCAGGGGACCAGGCAGGAGTCTCCGGTACCCACATTCCCAATATCTACACAGACGTCCCGGGACTGCCTCCTGAGTGCCAGCTCCGGGTGGGATGCTGGGCCTGGGTGAGGACACCTGAAAGTGGCCTCCTTCTGGCAGAGACAAATGGATGTGCAATTAGAAAACCGGGGAGGGTTCGGGGAGGGCTTCCGGAGGTGGGGGTGTGGGGCGGACAGATAACTGGAGGGGAAAGGGCTGAGGGGAGGGGTGGATGAGGGTAAATGGATGCCACCACGAGGGGGTGGAGAGTGGGAAAGGTAAGAAGGGGTTCCAGAAAGACCCCCAAACCCAAACCATTCTGGAGTTACGGGGAAGGTAGTAATGAAACCCGCAGGCAGCAGTGTGGGCACGGAGGGTGTGGCTCTGGTGGGGGCGTGGCCAACACTAAGAAATGCCAGGGGGGCTTGGTCTATAGGAGGCCTGGCTTCCCCCAGGGGCATGAGTTGGGCCAAGGTTGGGGGCCCCTATTTTTTATTTTATTTTATTGATTTTTTTACAGAGAGGAAGGGAGAGAGACAGAGAGCTAGAAACGTCGATGAGAGAGAAACATCGACCAGCTGCCTCTTGCACATCCCCCACCAGGGAGTTCCCGCAACCAATGTACATGCCCTTGACCGGAATCGAACCCGGGACCTTTCAGTCCGCGGACCGACGCTCTACCACTGAGCCAAACCGGTTTCGGCTGGGGGCCCCTATTTGATGACCAGGGCACAGGTAGCAAATGCCCCTCCACTGCTCCCTGCCCCCCAGGAATCTTGGAATAAAATTGAAACCCACGAGACCTCAATCTCAGAGTGGAGTCAGAGAGAAGAACCCAGGACTGGGGGAGGAGCCTGCAGGGGCAGTGGAGGCCTGTTTGCAGGACAGGGAGGGGCTCCCCAAAGAGGGGCTCAGAGGAAGGAGGAGCTGGCTGGGGGGGAGAAGAGGAACTGCATGTGCAAAGGCCCCGAGGCAGGAACCGTGAGGTTTATTAGCTTCAGCCTGAGTGTTCCAGCGGGCCCTGGCCTCCACTCACGTAGGCGCTGGAAAAAAGAAAAAAGAAAGAAAAGCCGAAACCGGTTTTTTTTCTCAGTGGATAGCGTTGGCCTGCAGACTGAAGGGTCCCAGGTTCAATTCCGGTCAAGGGCATGTGCCTTGGTTGCGGGCACATCCCCAGTGCGGGGTGTGCGGGAGGCAGCTGATCGATGTCTTTCTTTCTTTCTTTCTTTCTTTCTTTCTTTCTTTCTTTCTTTCTTTAAAAAAAAATATATTTTATTGATTTTTTACAGAGAAGAAGGGAGAGAGATAGAGTTAGAAACGTCAATGAGAGAGAAACATCGACCAGCTGCCTCTTGCACACCCCCTACCGGGGATGTGCCCACAACCAATGTACATGCCCTTGACCGGAATCAAACCTGGGACCTTTCAGTCCGCAGACTGACGCTCTACCACTGAGCCAAACCGGTTTTGGCTGATCGATGTTTCTTTTTTTTTTTTTAAGTATATTTTATTGATTTTCTACAGAGAGGAAGGGAGAGAGAGAGAGAGCTAGAAACGTCAATGAGAGAGAAACACCGACCAGCTGCCTCTTGCACACCCCCTACCGGGGATGTGCCCGCAACCAACGTACATGCCCCTGACCGGAATCGAACCTGGGACCTTTCAGTCCGCAGACCGATGCTCTACCACTGAGCCAAACCGGTTTCGGCTAGATGTTTCTGACTCTCTATTCTTCTCTCTTCCTCTCTGTAAAAAAATCAATAAAATATATATTTTTAAAAATAAAGAAAAAGAAAAAAAGAAGGGACTGGGACCTTGAGTCAGCAGGGGTGATCAGGCCAGGATGGGACAGCAGGGGCCGTTGGGAGTGAGCAGACCAGCTGGGGGGCCAGTTGGGGGTGAGCAGACCATCAGTGGGGGTCCGTTGGAGGTGATTGGACAAGAGCTTCAACGATCAGGTGGAAAAGGTTGGGTTTTCCGGAGGAGGAAGGAGCCACGGGGGCTTCTAGCACACGAGTGGAGGCAGCAAAGCAGTTTTCCTTGGAAAAGTCCCTCTGGTACCATGTGATGAGCAGGCAGTCCGAGGCGGGAGGGTAGGAAGGGGGCGGGGGGACAAAGATCCAGGCAGAAAACAGAGGTGCCCTGGACTGTGGGAGCGCAGAGGTGGGGAGAAGTGGACAGATTAGACATGTTTTTTTTTGTTTGTTTGTTAATCCTCACCTGAGGATACTTTGTCCATTGATTTTTAGAGAGAGTGACAGGGAGGGAGGGAGGGAAAGAGGGAAAAAGGAAGAGAGAGAGAGAGAGAGAGAGAGAGAGAGAGAGAGAGAGAGAGAGATCAATGTGAGAGAGTCATAGTGGTTGCTTCCCACATGGGCTCTGATTGGGGCCTGAGATGGAACCTGCAACCCAGGTACATGCCCTTGAAGAGGAATCAAACCCGAGACCCTGACGCTCTAACCCCTGGGAAACAGGGACCTGGCCTGGAGATGGTTTTGAAGGGGAGGTTGGAAGAACCAGGAGACCCTTGGCTGGGTGTGGGGGAGGCACAGATGGTGCTCTGTCCCTGCCCCCACCCTGTGTGTTCTGAGCCTGCCAGGCCTCTTCCATCGTGGCGGCCCAGGTGTCCTGGAATTCTTATCCATAACGTATTTCAAGCCCGGCCACTGAGCTGGGATCCCAGCCCTGCACTCTGCCCGCCATGTCTGATGGCTTCAGGGAGCTCAGCCGGGGTGGAAGGAACTGGACTGGCCCCCTTCCCGCAGTGCCCACGTTTCCTCCGATGGTCTGAGGCTCTGCAGCCGCAGTGCAGAAACCCCGGTGGCCCACAGGCTGAGAGCCGCTGCTGCAGAGCCTAAGACCATCGGAAAACACAGACATTTGCATTACGATTCATTAACAGCAGCAAAATTACAGTTATGAAACAGCAAGAAAAATAGTGTTATGGCTGGGGGTCACCACAACATGAGGAACTGTATTAAAGGGTCTCAGCATTAGAAAGGTTGAGAACCACTGAAACCGGTTTGGCTCAGTGGATAGAGTGTCAGCCTGTGGACTGAGGGGTCCCGGGTTCGATTCCGGTCAAGGGCATGTACCTTGGTTGCGGGCACATCCCCAGTAGGGGGTGTGCAGGAGGCAGCTGATCGATGATTCTCTCTCATCGATGTTTCTAACTCTCTATCCCTCTCTCTTCCTCTCTGTAAAAAATCAATAAAATATATATTTAAAAAAAAAGAAGAAGAAGAAAGGTTGAGAACCACTGTCCTAAAGGGAAGGCTGCCCACCCCCACCCACCCCCACCCCGTGTCCAGAGCTTGAATGTGGAAGAGAGGAGGGAGGGTGGGAGGGAGGAGGAGCTAGGGTTGCCTCGTCCCTGCAGGGGCCTTGGGCCTCTCTAAATTCACAGGAGTGGCCTGCAGTGTTTCTCTCTCTCCCTCTAAAGAGCCTTCCAGTCTTGTACTTCAGTTTCTCCGATTCTGAAACGGCCACAACTGACCAGCACGCCTCTGCCGGAACCGGAACAGAGCCTTCCCCACTCTGAGGAGCCTTTCTCACAGCCCCGCCCGCTCTGTGCCGGTCCATCCCGAGGGCTGAGGGGCTCGCCCCTCCACAGGGCCCACGGGGGAGACTGCGGTGTGTCAGGCCGGGCCCGGGGCTGGGTCTGGGGGAGGCGGCGGTTCTGAGAAGAGGTGAAGACAGTTCTCAGAAACCCTCAGACCGTGCGGGATGCCTCTCCCTTCTCAGAAATGCTTCCCCACTGACTCAGAAGAAATGTGGGCGCCGCAGGCCGGGGGCTTGGACCGCAGCAGGCGCCAGCCCCAGGCTGCCTGCCCTGCGTTTCCCCCTCTCCCACAGGCACCCCTTTATGCCAGGCCCATGTCTCTCACCTCCTGCCAGACCCCAGGGGCCCCATCCTTCCCTCCAAATGCCTGGATGCACTCCCCACCCGCCCCCTGTCCCGCATGGTTCTGAGCTAAGGACGGGCTTCCTCTTCCCCTGCCCCCGGTCATCCTGTGACCGCCCCCCTTGGGGCTGACAACCTACGGGTCCAGGATGCACACCCCTCTGTACAAAGGGGGGGCTGCTCTCCAGCTGTTTGGGCCCACGGGTCCCGCTGGGTATAGCAGTCCCTTCAAAGTGGGGTGTCCCTGGGTCCCCACCTCCAGGAGACAGCTCAGCCAGGGGGACCTCCCAGGTGTCTTTGCTGGCAGTCCTGAGACGGCGGGCTCCCTGAGGTCCAGGCGGACCAGCTGTTTTTAAAAAATATATATTTTATTGATTTTTTACAGAGAGAAAGGGAGATCAGCTGCTTCCTGCACACCCACTACTGGGGATGTGCCTGCAACCAAGGTACTTGCCCTTTACCGGAATCGAACCTGAGACCTTTCAGTCTGCAGGCCAATGCTCTATCCACTGAGCCAAACCGGTTAGGGCTTAAATATATTTTTATTGATTTCAGAGAGGAGGGGAGCAGGAGAGAGAGAGAGAAACACTAATGATGAGAGAGAACAATTGACCAGTCGCCTCCTGCATGCCCCCAACTGGGGATTGAGCCCGCAACCCAGGCATGTGCCCTTTATTGAAATCGAACCCGGGACCATTCAGTCTGCAGGCTGACGCTCTATCCACTGACCCAAACCAGCCAGGGCAATGGTTAGCTTTTTGAGGAAACTCCAGACTGTATTCGACAGCAGCTGCATCGTCACAGCCTGGATTCACCTTCATCCTCTCAGTGAATCTGCCCACACGGGTTCTGTGCTCTTAGGTGAATTCATTTGCATTTAAGACTGATACTGCAGATAGACTCTGTCACATTCTGCTGCTTGTCCTCATTTTTAATTTTTCCTGTTGTAAAATGACAGGGATGGCAGACGGACAGAGCCATGACCAGTGGAGAGAGAGACACAGTAAAGAAGGGAAGAGCTTTACGTCTTAGCACCTTGAATGGCACCTTGTTCCCTGCTTTGGAACAAGCGGCCCTACATTCTCATTCTGTGGTGAGCCCTGCGAAGCACATAGCCGGCCCCGAAGGTTCTCTGAGTGCTGGGGACAGTGTGAACAGACAGACAGAAATGTCCACCTTCACGGGTCAGACATTCTCGTGGGCAGACGGACAAGAAATAAGTGAACATTTCACATATAAGGTGACGTGAGCTGTGGAGAAAAACTGAGTGGTAGGGAGATTGGGAAGGCTGAGGGAGTTGTGGTTATGTACTTGTCACATAGTATCAAATGTTTACCGTGTGTTGGTGGTGATGTTAACCTGATTTCAGGTTATTTGAGTAAAAGAAGAGACTGAAAAATCTCAGGGAAGGACTTTGATTGGCCAGTGTGGGTCATGCACCCATTCCTAGACCAATCACCACAGCCATGGGGAGGAGATACCACATGATTGGCTGGCTTGGGTAAGACACCCATTCTCATGGACAACACGTGGTTCCTCCCCGGATTGGGAGGAGACAGAGCTGGACACATATTTCCAGGCCCGGGTGGTGTTCAGGGCTGGGGTGAAGGGTGGGGAGAAGTTGTAACCAAAGGCTATGCTTTATGAGAATTCACAGAGGAGGGGCGGGCGTTGGAGCTGGGGCTTTGAGAGGTGAGCAGTAGTTTGCCTGTTGATGAAGCTGAAAGGCAAACATAACATCAGTGAGGAGCATGGCTGTCAAAGGGGGGAGTGATGGAGGTCAAATTCTAGAGAGCCTTCCACCCAAGCCACGGAGAGTGGGACCTTTGTCCCAGGCAATGAAGAGGCACAGAAAAGGTTTAGAGCAAGAGAAGTACATATATATATATATATATATATATATATATATATATATATATTTCAGAGAGGATAGAGAGATAGAAACATCAATGATGAGAGAGAATCATTGATTGTGGGAATTGAGCCCTGCAACTCGGGCATATGCCCTGACCAGGAATCGAACCATCACCCCCTGGTTCATAGGTCGATGTTCAACTGCTGAGCCACACCTGCCAGGCTGTACCAGGTTTGAGAGTGAGAAAGAGCCTGCTGAAGTTAACCTTGGGGGGTGGTTTAGATAAAGAGTCGGCAAACGGTGACCTAAAAGCCAAATATGGCCCTTGGCCTGTTTTTATAAATAAAGTTTTATCGGCACACAATCATATCTTTATCATCTACAATGCTTTCACTACAAGGGCAGAGCTGAGCAGTCCTGAGACCATCTGGCTCACAAACCTGAAACTACTTATGCTCTGGCCCTTTGCAGTCTGGTCTAGAGGAGTGAGAACAGATGAAGGAGGAGACCCTGGAGGAGGCAGGGCCATGGACACACTGCAGAGGGAGCCTGGTCCAGGGGTCCTGAGGAGGCAAGACTGAGGATGCTGGGAGGCCTGAATGTGGGGTTGAGGGAAGGGGCGAGGACAGTGTTTCTAGCTGGGAGGTGGGTGGACAGCGTGGCCATCACTGATGGGGCCACAGGAAGACCCTGAGGCCAGCTAAGCTGGCTGCGTTTGGGACATGGGACAATGAGGAGGGTTTTCTTGGATGAGAGATAGATGCACAGACCTGGAATCTTCTCTGGGCCCTGGCGGGCTGAGGGCCAAGGCCTCCAGTGGCTCTCTCTAGAGCGGCCCTGCATTGCTGGAGCTCCAGTACAGCCCGGGAGGCCCATCGTCCCAAAGTTCCGAAGGCCTGCGCTGCCGGGAAGGCGAACACCGGGTGCCGAAGCTCTCGGAAGCGCTGCCTGGCTGGCTGACCCAATGACATAACATCAGTGAGGAGCATGGCTGTCAACGGGGGAAGTGATGGAGGTCAAATTCTAGAGAGCCTTCCACCCAAGCCAAGGAGAGGGAGACCTCTGAGGAAGGCAGCAGCAGAATGAGGAAGGGCCTGCGGTGCTGGAGGACGTTCTGTGCCAGGAACCCCACAAGCCGTTGTCTGCGGGCATCGGCAGTACGTGGGTCGCTGTAAGTGCCCGGGCTGAGGCGCCTGTGCGGTGAGGCGAGCCTGGCATGGGTTTGGGGTCCGTTTGGGCAGAGCTTCCGATGACCACCTGAGGCTTCCACCACCAACAATGGGGACCCTGGAGCCCGCACGAAACGCCCCACCGGCCCTGCCTGTGCCTGCAGATGCCCCAGGGCAGGGCTGCCAGGTTTGTCTCCATGGCCTCTGCTGACCTGGCACCCCAACACCCTCTGCCTGGGCCCCTTCAGCCCCCCTCCACCGCCCGGGCCCCGCCTGGCACAGGCCCGGTGTCCAAGGTGCCCGGAAGGATGGGCCGCGGGCAGGGCCCCGCGATCAATAGCCCCGCGGTCGCCGGGGCAGACGGAAGCCAGGCCTCGGCAGCCGCTGGCCGGCCCCCATCCCACCCTCCGGGGAGGCGGAGGAGGCGAGGGGACCCTCTTGAGCGAAGCCCGGCACCCGCCCGGCACCCGGCACCCCTATCTGCCGGGGAAGGACCCAGTTCCTGAATTGCTCGGATGGGCCGCGCCGCGGGCCTCCACCGAGCCTTTAACAGCCGGGGCCTAATGCTTTATTGTTGGTTTTAAAAGTGTAATTAGTTCAAGTGTAAACAGAAAAAACCTGCTTAATTAAGAATTTTAAAACAGGGGCATAAAGCTCGAGCGGAAGCATTGGCGAACCCCTAGAGCTGCTTTCATAAAATCGATCGGAAGAGGCTCCGAGTGGAGGGGCCGGGCGGGGCGGGGGGCGGGGGGGGCCCTCTGATGGAGGCTATTTGCCTGCCAGGGCAGGGGCCCCCGGGACCTGCTGTTTTACGATCGGGGTCCTGGGACCAGAGCCTAATGATTTTTACGCATTAATGGAGGAGGCGAGCTTGGCCCAGGCAGGCTGTTTAAGGAGCGTTTATGGGTGGCGTGGAGCTGAGTCATGTGACCCTGGGGCCGGCCGGGTGGTGAGAACTCCAGCCCCAGCCAAGGAGGCCCCCGAGGCTGCCCCTTCTTTTCGGGCTGCCGGGCTGGGCACCCTCCTGGTACAGGCCACACACACACAAGGCATCGCTGGCCGGAGGCGTGCTGGTCGCCGGAACCTCCTGGCCGATCGTGCCCGTTCCCCGTGGGTGTCGGTGCCCGCCCTCCCTCAATGCCAAGGGCCTAACTTCCCACTCAGTTTGGACAGAGCCTGCCTTCCCCGAGGGACGAGGCAGTGTCCACAGGGGGACTTGGAAGTCCTGGCACAAACCACGGCCTGCGGTGAGATCAGCTGGACCGGCCCCTGGGGAGGGGCTGGGGGGACTGCCACCGACCCCCAGGAGGGCAAGGAGGCCCCAGGTGGGACCCGACTCCTCCCTGAGTCCCAGCCTCTGGCTCTGCCGGGTGCCGTGAGCTTGAGGAGCGGGAGGAAAGTTACCGAGAGCCAAGCAGTGGATGGCACTGCGTCTGTGCCGCCGGAACCTGGGCTGAGAGCCCTGGGGTCTGGGCACAAGCCAGGCAGAGTGTGGAGCCTCATCTGTGGAGCCGTCTGTCCATTCCTGCTCCCTCCCCGGCCGCCGGGGCATCTTTCTGAAAACAGAAACACTGAGGTGCGTTCTGGAAGCAGTCGACTGGTGGCGAGGGTCCCACCTCCAGCCTGGGAGCCTCTCCGAAGGAGGGGGGCGATGGCCTCCTTCACCCGCTGGGAGCCCCGAGGCGCACCCAGCTCCGCTCCTGTGGAGACGGGGTGGGAGCTGCCCGGACGGCGGTTCTTGTGCTCTAGGAGCTGCACGAATTCTGTGGTTACTGCCACTGCCTCCGCACTGCACCCACTGCCTCCATACTGCATCCACTGCCTCCATACTGCACCCACTGCCTCCATACTGCACCCACTGCCTCCGCACTGCACCCACTGCCTCCATACTGCACCCACTGCCTCCGCACTGCACCCACTGCCTCCGCACTGCACCCACTGCCTCCATACTGCACCCACTGCCTCCGCACTGCACCCACTGCCTCCATACTGCACCCACTGCCTCCGCACTGCACCCACTGCCTCCGCACTGCACCCACTGCCTCCGCACTGCACCCACTGCCTCCTCAATGGACAGGAGTGGGCGCCTGGGCCTGCCCCGTCTCCGCGGTGGCCCCGGTGTCTGATGCAGCGGTGTCTGGCTCTGAGGCCTGAGCTTGGAACCACTGAGCCTACCGGAGACGGCCAGGGCGTCCAGAGGGAGGCCCAGAGGAGACCCTCCATTCCCAGAACAGAGCGGCCCCTGCAGGGCGCCCAGAGGGTGGTGATGGTGTTTGGTCCCTGGAATCTTGGCAGGAAGGGACTCACAGGACCCCTTTCTGGTGATCAGTGAGGCTGAGAAGGCCCGAGGCAGCCAGCTGGTCAGGGCAGGGGGATCTTAGATCTTGGCCTCCCACTGCCCCTGCCTAAGGGACAGAGGTGTGTCTCCAGTGGCCTGTTTGCCCACCCTGGTGTTGGGGGGTCTCTGGGCTGGCCCCCCTGGGTGGTGATTGCTTCCTATGAATCATACAAAAAAAAAAAAAATACATGAAAGTGGCCAGCATTGAGGCCTGCCCCCAGCTGCAGCCACGAAGGCAAATCAATAGCTGGCCAAGTGGCCGCCGAATGGGGGATTTCTCTCCTCTAATTGGGAGGCGAATGCTGAACACTGTTAGGGGCGAGGGCTGGCTGGGTGTGCGGGGAGCCGGCGGGCCAGAGGTGCGTGTGTAGCTGGCAGGCACATCTGCTGAGCAGGGTCCGGGCCGCAGCCTCGCTCTGCCACTCTCCCGTTCGTGGGCCACTCTCCGTGTCTGTGCTTCCCTGTGTCTTTCTATGCTTCTGTGTCTCTTATCTCTCCTTTCCTATTAGTCTCCGTTTCTCTGGGTCTGTTGCCATCTCTCTCTGCCTAGTTGGCTTCTCTGTGTCTCTCCCTCTGTCCCTGTGCGTCTTTCCCTGTCTCTGTCCCTCTCTGTCTCTCTTTTCTCCCTTTCAGAGTTCACACTGCCTGGGTGGATGTCCCTGTGGTTCATTCTTTGGGTGAGGTGACTTTTTCTTCTGTAACGAGTGGCCTGACCGTGGCCCAGGCTGCAGACCGTGAAGGAGCGGTCCCCCGGGGCCACGGGCAGTGGGCTCTGGGACAGCAGGGACCTCAAGAAACCAGAATCGAGGGTCCAAGGTGCAGGGCAGCCAGGTGTCCCAAGGCTCTCTACTGCCCACCTGTGGACACCAGGCTGGTGGTCCCAGAGTGTCCACCCCCACTTTCCAACGGGACAGGGCAGGGCAGAGGCACCCAGACCTCTGGGTGGCACATGGCCGCCATCCCGCCAGAGTCATTTAATAAATGCGCAGAGTGGGCAGGGGTGGAGGATCCACAAACAGAGAGGAAGGGACACAGAGACACACAGAGAAAGGCACCCAGACACACACTCAGCAGCAACTCTCACTGTGTCTATTTCTCTCTGTCTCTGTCCATCTCTGTTTCTGTCTCTCTCTGTCATTACTGTCTTTTAAAAACAGATTTTTAGAGAGAAGAAGGGGAGGGGGGAGAGATATATTTGTTGTTCCATGTATATATGCATTCATTGGTTAATTCTTGTAAGTGCGCTGACCATGGATCAAACCCACCATCTTGGAGTATCTGGATGAAGCTATAACCAACTGAGCTAACCAGCCAGGGCTGTCTCTGCCAGCTTTGACTCAGCAGGCCAGCTAGATAACAGATCTGTACATGAAACACAGGCATAGCTTGGAAGGTGTGACTCAGGGGTCGAACGCTGACCCATGAACCAGGAGGTCATGGTTCAGTTCCTAGTCAGGGCACGTGCCCGAGCTGCGGCTCCATCTCCAGTGGGGGATGCGCAGGAGGCAGCTGATCAATGGTTTCTTTCATCACTGATTTTTTTTTCTCTCCCTCTCATTTTATTTCAGAGACATAAAATACAAAATGCAAAATACAAAATATATATGAGTAAATGAAGAAGGTATACAATCCAGGATTTCCATTTCTAAATATCTCTCCAGAAGAACTGAAAAGAGGCATTGAAACCAACACATGTGAACACACCTTCATAGCAACAACCCAGCATGATTCTCAATGGCCAAAAAGTGGGCATAATCCAGCATCTGTGGACGGAGGAATGAATGTACACAATGTGGTCCCTCCACACACTGAATATTACTCTGCCGTGAATCGTAGTGAACTGACACTCCCTACAGCATGGATGGATCTTGAAAACAGAATATTCATTGAAATAAGTCAGACCCAGAAGGACAAACCCTGTATAATTCTACTCATGGGAGGGCCCCAGAGGGGTCAGAGCCATAGAGACAGAGAGTAGGGTGCCGGGGCTGGGGGCTGGGGCTGGGGAGTTAGTGTTT
Source organism: Pipistrellus hanaki (assembly GCF_964339955.1). Lineage (NCBI taxonomy): Eukaryota > Metazoa > Chordata > Mammalia > Chiroptera > Vespertilionidae > Pipistrellus > Pipistrellus hanaki. The sequence continues at coordinate 70,850,490 of NC_140507.1, forward strand.
AATGTGGACGGAGTTCAGTTTGGAAAGAGGAGGCAGTGGTGAAAGTTACATGACAATGATGGGCTTAATGCCCATGTGGAGGGGGCCGGCACTGAGCACTTACAAACGGTAAGGATGGGGATCCAAGATGGTGGCAGAGCAAGTGGAATTGACACTCACCTCCTCCCAGAACCAAACTGGAATTACAACTAAAAATATGGAAAAACCCACCTGAATAACCAACTGAAGGCGAGCGGCACATAAGTCTTAAGACCAAAGATTTACAGAAGTCATTCGAGACTGTTCGGAAGGACAGAGCTGTGAAATGGGTTGGCCCCACACCACGTGCAGCTGCTGACGATCAGAAAGGATGTCTGACTGGAAGGGCCCCCTGAGGAGCATAACAGCCCCGAGCACCGGAGCCGGAAGAGGAGCACACACAGCCTCCTCCAGAGAGCGGGGAAGTCCGCCGGGCGCCCTCTCACAGGCCAACGCACACAATCTTGTCTGCAGCCCCTCACCCTGGGCTCCAGTGGAGGGAGGGCGGCTGGGAGAGGACCGGAGGTGTGTGAGGACAGACCGGGTGGTGTGGCTCCCGGGAGAGAGCTGGGTCCCTGTGCTGAGCCCCTTTCCCTACAGCCCACAGAGTCACCTTTCCCTGCTGAGCACCGCCCTCCGTACAGCCTCAGCCTGTCCTCCCGCTCTCTGTCAGCTCTGTGGAGCTCTTGCCTGGGGAGGAATCGGGGAGCAGGGCCTGGGATGTAGAGGGCAGGGGGACACAGGGGTGTCAGAGACGAGTTGTGTGGGTGGGGCCATTCCTCGCACCCTGTCTCACCTGACCAGTGCTGGCCCCTCCACCTGGGAGATCCATGAGCCCCACCTCCTAACTCCTGTGACACTCCTGCCGAGCTCTAGCCCCACAGAACTGTCAGCGGGCTGTGGCCAGCCTGCTCTGCAGTGCAGACTTTCTAGAAGACTCTCGAGGAAGTCTGGGCAGAACTGGGAAGAGACAAGGCTGTGTGGCTGTTGTGTGGGGGCCATTTCCCCCTCGATCTCCCAACTGGCAGCAGCGTTCCTGTGCAGACACCGCCCTTCACACAGCTACGTCTTGGTCTGTTTGTGGCTCAGTGGTTGAGCATCAACCTATGAACCAGGAGATCATGGTGCGATTCCAGCTCAGGGCACATGCCCAGGTTAGAGGCTCCATCCCTGGTAGGGGGTGTGCAGGAGGCAGTGTATAGATGATTCCCTCTCATCATTGATGTTCCTATCTTTCTCTCTCCCTCCCCTTTTCTCTCTGAAATATACAATGAGTGGCCAGATTATTATGTGTTATGATCATAATAATCTGGCCACTCAGTGTGTGTGCGTGTGTGTGCGTGTGTGTGTGTGTGTGTGTGTGTGTGTGTATAATTGGAGAAGGTATACAATCTAGGATTTCCATTAGGAAATATGAATCCTACTGGCCTTGTTCTGATGACTCTCTGAGACCCCATCCCACCATAAAGGTCCATGGGCACCCTGCGGGCGGGGTCTAGCCTTGGTGTACCCGGGACTTTGGCTGAGTGACCTCAGGACCAGCACTGGTGCCGAGTTTGAACCTCAATCAGTCTGAACACCACTCACCCCTACCTGGTGCCTCACCGAGAACCTGCCTCGCACAACTCACACACGGCCTGAGCCTAACGGGCAGCTGGCAGTCAGAGGCAGATCTCAGGGTGCCTGGCGTCTTTTGCTAGCCTGCTCCCCGCTTGGTGTTAGTGAAGCCATCCTTGGTGCACAGCTTGGTCCTTCCCACACACACTTAGGCCCAGCAGAGGCTCCCACAAACTGTGGGTTGCTTTGTGGCTCCAAGCAGGTAGTCCAGAGCTGGCCACAGGCAGTGGCTGACATTGCCCTGCACTGAGTCCCTCCCAAGAGGCCCCGGAACCAACACTTGGTGGCAGGCTTCAGATCACATCCGAGCACAACACAATTAGCTCCACGAATGGCACACCCACAGGCAAATTCTGCTTCACAGGGTCAGCCCCCACGTGGCAGCACATCCTGTGACTGTTAGCCAGCCTGAGGTCAACCCCAGCCATGAATAGGCCAACAGCAATTAAGACTCAACTCCAACAGTAGGGCTCACATAACCCACTTAAGGGACATTCCTAGCTCAAGTGATCAGAGATATTGTGTCACCAAGCCCTACAAGACACCTACTACATAAAGCTACACCACCAACACTAGGAGATTTGCCTAATACACAGGAACAGATAGAGAGAGACAGCTAAAATAAGTAGACAAACAACAAAACAAAACAAAAACGCATGCCCCAAATGAAAGAACAGGAGAAATCCCCAGATAAAGAATTAAATGAAATGGAGACAAGCAATCTACCAGATACAGAGTTCAAAACAATGGTTATAAGGATGCTCAAGGAACTTAGAACTAAAAAAAAAAATTATAGAAAGCATAGAAAGGACATAGAAACCATTAAAAAGTCTGATACGAAGAATACAATATCTAAAATGAATGCATTAGGAGTCAAAAGCAGATTAGATGACGCAGAGGACTGAATTAGAAGACAAAGTAGCAGGAAACACCCAGACAGAGCAGCAAAAAGAAAAAATAATTTATAAAGTGAGGATAGCCCATTGGTGTGGCTCAGTGGTTGAGCATCAACCTATGAACCAGGAGATCATGGTTCGATTCCAGGTCAAGGCACATGCCCAGGTTAGAGGCTCCATCCCTGGTAGGGGGTGTGCAGGAGGCAGCTTATAGATGATTCCCTCTCATCATTGATGTTCATATCTCTCTCTCCCTCTCCCCTTTTCTCTCTGAAATATACAATGAGTGGCCAGATTATTATGTGTTCAGATCACAATAATCTGGCCACTCAGTGTGTGTGTTTTAATTATATTAATATATATTAATAATTGAAGAGGGTATACAATCCAGGATTTCCATTAGGAAATATCTCCCCAGAAGGGACCCTGGCAGTGAGCTAAGTGGTTAAAGCATCCTCTTGGGTTTGATTCCTGGTCAAGGGCACGTACCTGGGTTGCAGGTTCAATCCCCAGTCCTGGTTGGGGTGCACGTGGGAGGTAAGTAATCAATGTGTCTCTCTCACATCTTTCTTTCTCTCTCCCTCCCTTCCACTGTCTATAAAAATCAATAGGAGAAATATCCTTGGGTGAAGTTTAACAAAAACAAAAACAAAAGAAACAAAAACAAAAAAAGAAAGAGAAGAAAACAGTATGTAGGATCCTAAAAAATTAAAAATGGAACTGCCTTATGAGCCAGTGATTCTTCTTCTAGGTATATATCCAGAGAAACCCAAAACACTAATTTGAAAGGATATATGCACCCCTATGTTTATAGCATTAGTTATAATACCTAAGATATTGAAGCAACTTAGGTGCCCATCAATATGCAAGTGGATAAAAAAGCTGTGGTATATATATATAAAATGGAATATTACTTGGCCATAAAAATAATGAAATCTTACTATTTGCAATAGCATGGATGGACCTAGAGGGCATTATGCTAAGTGAAATAAGTCAGCTAGAGAAAGACAAATACCCTATTATTTAACTTATATATGGAATCTAAAGAGCAATATAAATGAACAAACAAAACAGAAACAGACTCATAAGTAGAAAGAACAGACTGATGGTTGCCAAAAGGGAGGGGAGGTTGGGGGAGTGTGTGAAAAAAAGCGAAGGGATTAAGAAGTACAAACTGGTAGTTACAAAACAGTCTGTGGTCATGAGGAACCAGAGCCACTCAATGGCCCTCCGAAGAGGCTGGCACAGCAGGTGTGGCTCCCGGTGGAGCCCTGCAGGGAGCTGAGGCGCTCGTGTGGCTGAGCTCAGGGGGGTGTCACCTAATGACAGTCCTGAGGCCAAAGGGCGTGGGAAGAGAGACACATGAGCAGGTGAACAAAGCAAGCCTATGCCTGGAAGGAGACCCACGGCCCTGGTGATGTGTCAGTGGGGAGACGGACTGAGACAGGGGTCTTTAAATTATTTATTTGTTTGTTTATTTAATTTTTAGCTCTATCATTTTATCATTATTATTTTATTTCATTTTTTGTTGTTTAAAGAAACAGCCTAAATGCCCATCAGCAGATGAGTGCATTAGAAACTATGGTACAGCTGAAACCAGAGCATCGGCCTACAGACTCAAGGGTCCCAGGTTCGATTCTGGTCAAGGGCATGTATCTTGGTTGTGGGCACATCCCCAGTAGGAGGTGTGCAGGAGGCAGCAGACCGATGTTTCTCTCTCATCGATGTTTCTAACTCTCTATCCTTCTCCCTTCCTCTCTGTAAAAGATCAATAAAATATATATATTTAAAAAAGAAAACTATGGTACATCTTTAAAAACTTTATTGAATTCAGAGAAGTAGGGAGAAATAGAAACATCAATGATGAGAGAGAAACATCTATGGGCTGCCTTGTGCACACCCCCTACTGGGGATCAAGCCCAAAACCCCAGTGTGTGTCCTGACCAGGAATTGAATCATGACCTCCTGGTTCATAGGTCAATGCTCAACCACTGAGCCACATCAGTCGGGCAAGAGATGGGGGTCTTTTTGCTGTTTTTTGGTACAGCTGAAAGTATTTTTTTAACCACTTCATATAATAAAATAAATATGTCTGTAATTTAAAATTTACTACTGGTGCCACTATCCCCAGAAAGCAGAGCCCTCTCTCTAGCCAGGGTTGAAAAATTCTTTCTGGTTGAAATTCCTTGTCTCCCCTCAGGTCCTATCTCTAGGCCTGTGAGGCCCCACTCCTCCCCCTCAAGTCCCATCTCCAGGCCTTTGAGCCTCATCCTTCCCCTGACAGAGGACTGAGTGTCCCTTCCCAGCCACGATTCGCCCCTGCATAGAAGGGGCTGGGTAAGTGTTGACTGGAAGCTGGGGAGACAGAAATACCCTCAGGGTTACAATTGGATGAGCAGACCAAAGAACGGATGGGTGGGTAGAGGAATGACAAGAGGAAATACATGAAAGATTTAGAGCAGGACCTGCACATGAGTAAACAACTAATTAAGAGTTAAATTGTGATGGGGGAGAGAAGTGGAGGGTAGAGAGTGGAATGAATGAAGGACAAGGTGGTACAAAGATGGATAAATGAATCAATGAAGCCATGCTGGACAGTGAATATATAGGCAGACTAGATATATAAATAAGTGCCTACCTCAATATGTAAACAAATGTTTGGGTGGATGGGTGAATAGACACATGGAGAATGGGTAGGTAGGTGGTGGATGAATGGATGAACGATGGATAAATACATGGGTCTATGGATGGATAATGGGTGATATATGAATGGATGGATCGACAGACAATGGATGATAAGTGTATGGAAATATGAATGGACAGACAGATGATGGGGATAAATGAATGAATGTATAGATAGAAGGGTATATTATGAATAATAGATGTATAGATGGTCAGATGAATGGATGGATTGATGGATGGAAGAATGGATAGATGATGATGGTGGATGGATGATGGACAGATGAACGATGGACGGGTAGATGGATGGATGGATAGATGGAATGAATGAATGGAGGATGAATACTTGTATGGATGGTGACTGGGCAGATAACTGACCATACACATAGATGGATGAACAGATGCATAGACAGATAAGAGGGTGGACAAGTGTCCCCGTGTGTCCCACATCCATTGGGGCTGCATGCCATCAGCATGGCCTTGATCCACAGGCGCTTAACTTCCAGCACTGGGTGCAGCCATCGGCTTCCCTCTGGGTCTCAGTCTCTCCCACCTCACCCTGAGGGAGGGGACACGCAGGGGCCCAGCATCCTCTATGTTACCCTTCCCACACCACCCTGCACTCCTCCTCCCCAGGAAGGGCGGGCCCAGGAGCAAGGAACGAGGAGGAAGAAGCCAAAAGGTAATTAATCTGTGGAGAGGGAAGCCGTGTGAATACCTTGGAGACACTGGGGACACACTGTCAGCTCCTACCAATTAGTGGCCCGCACCTGTGTGGGTGCTCTCCGTGGTGTGGCCGACTTGATTACTCTAATTAATTTTGTATCGACCCACATGGATCTGCTGGGAGAGCACTGATCAGCCTGAGAGACGGATGCTGCCAGCCTGCTCACAGCCCCCAAGGCCCGGCCTCCCCACGTCCTGAGAGCCAGCCCCTCCCTCGCTGCCCAGTCCACAAGGTCAAACACCTCCCCACCTGGCCTTCCAGACCCGGAGAAGGGGGAAGGCAGCCCCTCCTCTCCCGAGTCCAGGCACCTGCCCGGGACACACACCTAGACCTGCACCACTTGCTGCTGTGCCGGGCAGGGAGGGGGCACGGCGGTGAGGCCGCACCCTCTCCGGCCTCGGTCCCTGTGACCGCGGTGGGGAAGCACAGAGCGTCTCCCAGGGCGGAGAGCCCTCCGTGGTCCCTGGAGGCTGCCCCGGAGAGAGAATGTGGTGGGGACACCACGCGTCAAATGCCTGCAGCGAACCAAGCTTCCCTGTGTGGCTCCTGGTGACAGCCAGGCTCCTCCACCACGCACGGGTGACTTCCTAAGTCGAAGGGGCATTCGTTTCCTATTTCTGCTGTAACAAATCTTTACGAACTCAGTGGTGGAAGGCAACACAGATTTGCTCTCGGATAGTTCTGGGTGTCCAGGGGAGGACTGTTTCTGGCCTTTTCCAGCTTCTAGAGGGGCCGCATCCCTGGCTCACGGCCCCTTCCTCCATCTTCACGGCCAGCAGCGCAGCCTCTTCCGCCTCTGACTCTCACCCCTGCTGCCTTCCTCTTCCGAGGACCCTGGGATGGCAGTGGCCCCTCTGGGGTAATCTAGGGTCATCCCATCCCGATCTTATAATCCTTGACTTAATGCTATCTGCAATGTCCCTGTCCTACAGGAGCTGACATGTCCGCAGGTCCCAGGACCCGGATGGGGACCCTTGGAGGGGCTGTCATTCCGCTGACCACAGAAGAGCATTCCCATAGGGAGACACAGCAATCCCCCGGCTGTGGTCGGAAGCTGGCGACAGCATCCGTCTCTCAGGCGGACAGAAAACCAAAGACATGAGCCAGACAACACACCCAGAAAACAACACGGGACCAGCACCTGCCCCCAGCCCCCAGGTCCCCACCCTTAGGCTGCATGGAATGACCTCCAGTGTTCACTTTATAGTCACTGGGCTTTGTTTAGAGCCGGGTGAATACGTACATACAGAGCCACCTACAAACCCCCACCCCACTGAAGATCCGCACCGTGTCCCTCACCCCAGAAGGCTCCCTCCTACCAGCCTCAGCAGTCTGCACCCCCTGGAGGTAACCACTCCTCTGACCTCCATCACCAAGAATTCTTGAAATTCGCATATCTGGCTCCTTTTGCTTAACATCATGTCTAGGAGATGCACCACGTCGGTAAGGTATATTGGTAGCTTATGTTTTCTTATTGTCCTGTAATAGTCTATTGTGTGAATACACCACCATTTATGCATTCATTCTTCAGTATTTGGGTTGGATGGACATTTGGGTCATGCTTAGTTGAGGGCATCCATGAGTAAATATACTATCCAACATCTCGCATAAGTTTGTGTGTGTGTGCGCGCGCGTGCGTGTGTGTGTGTGTACATAAGCCCTCATTGCTGTGGGACACTTTCTCAGGGGTGGAAGTGCAGGGACCCAAAACAAGTGGGTATGGTCAGTCTTCCAATGTGACTGAACCAACCTCACCCCCACTGGCGGTGGGTAAGAGTTCTCAATGCCCCATTGCAGGATTGGCCAGCAGTCAGGAGAAAGGGATATTCACACAAGCCTCCTGTCGTGGCAGCTCTGCCTTTGCTTAAGGGTAACTAAAAATAAAAGTAAGTTTCGCCAAAACCGATTTTGCTCAGTAGATAGAGCGCCGGCCTACGGACTCAAGGGTCCCAGGTTCGATTCCGATCAAGGGCATGTACCTTGGTTGCGGGCACATCCCCAGTAGGGGGTATGCAGGAGGCAGCTGGTCAATGTCTCTCTCTCATCGATGTTTCTAACTCTCTATCTCTCTCCCTTCCTCTCTGTAAAAAAAAAAAAATCAATAAAACATATATTTTTTAAAAAGAATAAGTTTCATGAAAACCAAGAAAAGAGCCCAAACCTTCAAGGAGACCAGAGCTGCAGATAGGAGCGCGTGTTGCTAAGAGAGCTGCTCCAGGAAACAGGACAAATGTTTCACGCTCTCTGAAGGAAACGAAAGAAGACATAGATTATATAGAAAAAAAAGATGAAGGATTTAATGCTAAGTAAAAGGCTAAGATGACACAGGCTGGCAGGTCTAAGGAACGATAGAAAGGAATAACAACAGAACCAACATTTTAAAATCGTTAGATGTTATATCAGAATCCACATTACCGAAAATCAAATTCATGTGGATCACTCGTTTGATAGATTATTCCAGAAGGCAGGGGAAAAAATAGACTAAACAGGTCACTATGCTCCCAAACAGAGTTGTATCCTGTCATCCAGCAAGGAAAACCCTCAGATAAAGAGGGGCCTGAAGCAGTCGTCCAAAAAGGGCTTCCATTTCTTCAGGCAAAATGACAACAAAATAAGCAATACCTGCATCGCCACCCAGGAAATGTGTGCACTTTTAGATGAAGGGGAAACACACACGAAGAATGCAGATGGAAACAAACGAAATCTGAGCACAGTCCCAGCCCAGAGGAACCTAAACGGACAGGGGGCTGAAGGTCCTGCGGGTTCTGGAGGAAAAAAAATAAAAAATGATATTTTGGGGAAAGTAAGGAAACAGGCATGTAGAATGAACTTCAGTTATCAATCACATATCAATATTGGTTCATTAATTGTGACAAACGTATGATACTCATGTGGGAAACTGAGTGTGATTTATAGAAACTCTTTGTATTGTTTTAAATGTTTTCCTATAAGTTGGAAATTGTTCTTTAAAAATCAAGTTTATTAAAACAAACGAGCTGCAAAAGAAAAACAAATCAGGGGTCCCGATACGTGGTGATGGAGAAGGTTTGACCTTGGGTGGAGGGCACAGAAACCCGCACCTGAAACCTATCTGTCCATGTTGGAAGATGTCACCCTGATAAATTAAAAAAAAACAGGCAGGCTGGGTTCAGGTTTTGTTCTATTACCTCACATTTTAAAGGCAATAAAAGAATTTTCACCAAAAATATATAACTACCAAGCAAAATAGAGACAGATTCATAGAGAGCAGGGAGACAGCTCTGGGCAGGGTGGGAGGGTGGAAGGAGAGAGGGAGGGAGAGAGGGAGAAAGAGAGAGAGAGAGAGAGAGAGAGAGAGAGAGAGAGAGAGAGAGAGAGAGAGAGGGAATTCATGGACATGGACCACAGTGTGTTGAATGTGGGGGTGGAGGGGGATGGGTGGAGGTGCAATAGGGCACAGAGGACATAAATGTGGCTGGAAAAAAATTTAAGGAAAATATGAAAATTGTTCAATGTACACCAAATCTTTTTTATTTTTTTATTTTTATTTTATTGAGTTTTTACAGAGAGGAAGAGAGAGGGATAGAAAGCTAGAAACATCTATGAGAGAGAAACATCGATCAGCTGCCTCTTGCACCACCCCCTACTGGGGATGTGCCGGCAACTAAGGTACATGCCCTTGACCAGAATCGAACCCGGGACCCTCCAGTCCGCAGGCCGACGTTCTATCCACTGAGCCAAACCTGGTGTAGGATAAAGCTACACCAGGCAAATGAAGGCCTAAAAGGTAGGAAAGGCAACGATCCTGAAACAAAAGCCAACTCAGGGTTAAAAGAATGGATGCATGCCTTAGCTGGTTTAGCTCAGTGGATAGAGCGTTGGCTTGCAGACTGAGGGGTCCCAGGTTCAATTCTGGCCAAGGGCACATGCCCAGGTTTCGGGCTTGATCCCCAGTAGGGGGCATGCAGGTCTCGGCTGAAAGTTTATTTCATAGCTGTTTCTTGGTAGTATGACTGCGATGATTCGTGTTTTTCTATTTGTGTCTTCTTAGGTTTTCCTCATTTTCAGCAGAGAATGTATGTTTAAAATCAGAAATAAAGGTTTATTTTTTAAAAAGAAAAAAAATCTATGTGTATATACATATATGAAGTGATGGATGGTTAGCTAACCAGGTGGTGGGAGTCCTTTTTCATAATGCACATGCATATGAAGTTACCACGATGTACACATTAACTATCTTGCAGTTTTATTTGTCAATTATATTGCAATAAAGCTAGGGGAGAAGAAAGCAAGATAAATAAATCCCCAAGAAATAGCAATTAAATATTGCTCCGGGTATGTAGGATGATTACAAATGTGATTATAAGACAGATAGTAAATATATGTTTTGAGAGATGATGCATAATTTACAAACATAATAATTTAATAGCAAAGAAACCAAACAAAAACCTGGAACAAAAATTCTCAATTGTTATCACCAAAAATTGAGAGTTTAAAGATTCAGCTAAAAATCTTTAATGGGCGTGGAGACCATAGATACTATTCTTCTTAAAATTTTTCCAATAATTGTTGTTGACATACAATATTATATTAGTTTCAAGTTTACAAGATAGATATTATTCTTTTTTTTTTTTTATTTCAGAGAGAAATGGAGAGGGAGAGAAAGATGGACACATCAACGATGAGAGAGAATCACTGATGGGCTGCCTCCTGCATGCAGGAGCCCACAACCGGGCACGTGTTTTGATCTTGATGGGAAATTGAACTGTGATTTAGAAGTTATTTTAAAGCATAGGAGGAAATTCAGATGAGCTTGGGTACAGTGATGGCTTTTTAGATGCAAAGGTAGACTCCATGGAAGGATCATGGACAAGGTGGCCTTCATAAGATTAAAACCTTCTGCCCTGGCCTGCTTGCTCAGTGGTTAGAGCGTTGGCCTAGACAGAGAATCTTGGTTTTGATTCTGGTCAAGCGCACGTACCTCAGTTTCGGTTTCGGGTTCTATTCATGGCCCCAGTCGGGAGGCAACCAATTAATGTGTCTCTGACATGGATGCTTCTCTTTCTGTCTCTCCCCTTCCCTTCCACGCCCTTTAAATATCAATAGGGGGAAATATTCTCCAGTGAGGATTGGAAAAAAAAAATTAATTTGAAACTTCTGGTCTGGTTCTGCTGATGTGACTCAGAGGTTGACCTATAAACCAGGAGGTCACGATTCAATTCCCCTTCAGGGCACATGCCTGGGTTGCTGGCTCCAGGCAGTCAAATAAAGAAAAAGAAAGAATGGATAAAGCTACACCAGGCAAATGAAGGCCTAAAAGGTAGGAAAGGCAACGATCCTGAAACAAAAACCAACTCAGGGTTAAAAGAATGGATGCATGCCTTAGCTGGTTTAGCTCAGTGGATAGAGCGTTGGCCTGCAGACTGAGGGGTCCCAGGTTCAATTCTGGCCAAGGGCACATGCCCAGGTTTCGGGCTTGATCCCCAGTAGGGGGCATGCAGGAGGCAGCCGATCAATGATTCTCATCATTGATGTTTCTATCTCTCTCTCCCTCTCCCTTCCTCTGAAATAAATAAAAATATTTTTTAAAATTTCATTCATGCCCTGACTGGTGTTGCTCAGTAGTTAAAGCTTCTATCTGCCCACCAAAGGGTTAAGGGTTCGATTTTGGGTAAAGGGTTTGATTCCTGGTCAAGGGCAGGTACAGGAGGCAACCAACCCATGTGTCGTGTGTCTCTCTCACCTCTCTCTCTCTCTCTCTCTCTCTCTCTCTCTCTCTCTCTCTCTTCTCTCTCTCTTTCTCTCTCTCTCTCCCTCCCGTCCTCCCTCCCTTCCACTTTCTCTAAAAATCAATGGAAAAAATATCCTCAGATGAGGATTAACAAAAAAAAGCCAAAAAAAAAAAATTCATTCACAACAAGAGACTTCAGAAGGAAAAAGACATGACACATGCAGGACTTAAAAACTTAAAAAACTTAAAAAATACAAAATTATCAAAGGACAAAAAATGACATAAAATAAATGGAGAGATGTTTCAATTGCTGTGTGAAAAGACCCAATAATGTAAAAATATAAATTTTCCTCTAGACTAATCCATACATTTTTATTTCAATACCAATCAATATTGCAATCAGATTTCCCCCCTACAGGGTGAAGGAGACTAAATAATAAAATTATTCTCAAGTTTATGTGCCAGGATTTTAAGAACAGAATGCTGGGGGGGGGGGGGGGGAGACCCTTGTTTTTGCAGGGAATTTAAATGTATTGTTGCATTTCGATGTATTGTTACACTACTGTTATATTAAAAGCTAATCAAAGTCATATTAGCTTTGAGTATGATTAAGGTGTCATCTTTTCCGTCGGATACTATACAAATACGAAGAAGTGGGTTGTGTCTTATTTTCTTATACCAAAGAAAAGCCACTCCCAGAGTCCACCATCTCTCACCACCCCACAGAGGCTGTTGTAAGACGTTCATGGCAGAATTCTTTGACTCCTTTTTAATTGGAAAGAATCTAAATGTCTGTATCAATCAGCTATCAACACTTGTGAAAAAGGTGGCTAGCTCCTGGCTTCTCAATGTCACAAGTAGCATTTTGCTCCCCTGTTTATAAAATAGGGTGTATTTGTATCCCCAAGTACATCTGCATGGAAAAGGCTGGAACTATCGTGGGTCAACATAAGAGAGGTCTACACCCCTTGGTTTGATTCCGGAACTGGAAAAGGATGTGAAAAAACCTGGGCAAACCCAACTCAAGTCCACACCGTGCAACAGTGTCCGCCTCGCCTCAGTGTCTCGGTTGTAACAAACGTGCCAGGAAGAAAAGTTTTGGGGAAAGGGGAGCGTCTGTCTTATCTTTGCGACTTGTCTGCACATTTGGAAGTATTGCAGAGTGCCCTGGCCGGTTAGGCTTGGTGGTTGGAGCATTGGCTGGTGCACTGAAGGGTCTCAGGTTTGACTCCCAGTCAAGGGCATGTACCTCAGTTGGGGGTTCAATCCCTGGTCCCAGACTGGAGCACGTGTGGGAGACAACCAATCAGCCTCTCTCTCTCTCTCTCTCTCTTTTCCCCTCCTTCCTCCCTTCCACTCTCTGAAAATCAAAGGAAAACATATCTTCAGGTGAGGATTGAAAAATAAGTTAAAAAAATAAAATGATGGCAAAGTAAGAAGTTTATTTTTTTTAAGTAAAAACTGCTATTTCTGTTCTAAGAAACGAAATGACCAATGATTGCATTTCCCCCATTACACCTTCCAGGGCTTTTTAATATTTCTCACCCTGGAGACACATTCCTTCTTCCACTGGAGAGAACTGCTCACCTTAAAACTATAGAAAGATACAAAGCACTGCTAACGTGTTAGTGCAGGCGGCAGAAAATGTAGAAAGCCATTTTTGCGAATGTCTCTAACACGTATGTACAATTATTTTACATGGGTATGCACAGGGGCACGCTAGAAATCACACCAGCTTCGTCTCTGGAACAGCGAGGTGGGTATTTTTAGTTGTGATGGTGGATGGATTTCATTTTACTATAATCTCACTACACGGACATGCAGCCTTTGTGCAATAAAATAATAATGGGATTTATTTTTTTCCACCCCGAAATGTCCCCCATGGCCTACTTTGAATTTGCCCAATGACCTTTCCCGATACCACAATAATTGATCCTTAATCAAATATTCAAATGGGGGCTTTAAAGAAAGACACGGTGGTTTGGCAACTTTGATGGTAAATATTTCTCTGCTTCCCCTCCGCCGTTTTTTCTAGTCCCCCCCCCCCCTTTTTTTTGCAACCCAGATATCGCCTCCTCACTGGAGTCTTGCAAATATCTTTTGGTTTTAAGAGTTCCCCGGGGAAGCCTTGTTCTAAACGAGGTGTAAAAATCTAAGCGGCGCACAAAAAAAATATAGCGTGAGGTGGGAATCAATATTCTCTTCACAGCTCCATCGATTAACAACCATATTCTTCATTTATTAATTATGAAGGGGGTTTCAGAGCCGCAGTCTCCTTCCCTCGCTGTGGCATGGCGGCTTCCCCCTCATCCCTGCCCCCTCTGCTCCCTCCCAGGGTGCCCTGGTCTGGGGCCAAGGTGCTCTGTCCTCACCACCCAGGGCCTGGGAGAAGAGGAGGCACCACACACGCCCCTGCCAGCCAGGAGCACGGAGTTTTCGAATCGACCTTGCAGCTCATTATTCTATTTCTTTGCTCCTTTGCTTTTTCCCCCTTCTCTTCCTGTCTCCTCCAGTAGCACAGAACTCCGCGTGGGACCCTGCCTGCTGTGTTCTGAAGGCCAGGCATACGTGCTCAATAAAGGTTTGCTGAGTGATGGAGACAGAGAGCAAGGGCAGCCAGAGTTGGGGCCGTGAGGAGAGGAGTTGGAATGAGAGCTCTCACCATGGAAATGCTTGTGGGTGAGGCCCATGGAGGGCTTGCCAAGGCCATCCCGGAAGTGACAGCTGGCTTTGGCTCCAGGCAGTCCTGGTCTTACCCTCCCTAACTGCGCAGGCCCTGTTTACTCATCTGTAAAAGGGTGTTCAGATGAGGCGATCCCTCATGTCAGCCCTTGTCTGGGTTGACCCTGGTTGTACATATGAGGGTGACATGTCCTTGGTCTGAGAATTCATGGAGCACACTCACCTTTTTCTCAGAGTGCAGCATCAGGGTGGCCAAGAAGTGACCAGCAAATGCTTGTGGTGAATGTGAATGAATGGGTAAATTGATAGGTAGATGGGTGGGTGGGTGGAGGGTGAATGAATCAGTGAATGGGTAGGAGGGTGGTTGGATGAGCAGATGAATGGAAATGGATTTAATAGATGGGTGATAGGTTGGTACATATGTGGATGGGTGGAAAGGTAAATGGATGGGAGGAAAGATCAGTGGATGACTAAAAAGATAAATGGATGCATGAAGGAATGGATGTTATTGGATATATGGGTGGGTGGGTGAATGGTTTGGTGGATGGATGGATGGATGGATGGGCAGATGAGGGAATAGGTGTGTAATGTGTGGGAGAATGAACAGATGAATGGGTGATGGATGGATAAATAAATGGGAAGGTAAATGGATGGATGAATGGATAGATGGATGGATGGATGAGTCATTCAGTATCTTAGTGAATGGCTTGTTGACTGTCTGCATGGATTGCTAAAAGGATTAATAAATGGGTGCATTGATAAATGGATGAGTTGGTGAATACATAGGTAGATGGGTGAATGGTTTAGTGAAAGGATGCATGTATGGATGAATGGCTAGATGGGTGAGTGAATAGGTAGATAAATGAATAGGTATGTAAAGTGTGAGAGAATGGAGAGACAAATGGATGAGACAAATGGATGGATGGATGGATAGATGAATGGATGGATAGATGGATGCTAGGAGGATGAATGAGTAAATCAATGACTGGATGAGTGACTGAATGAATGCATGGATGAATGGATGGGATGAGTCGCTGGGTGTGTTGGTGAATGTACAGCTTGTTGACTGTGGGTAAATGGCTGAAAAGCTAAATGGACAAGTGTCTTGGTGAAGAAGCATATGGACGGTGGGTTGCTGAGAAAATCAATGGGTCCATGTTTGTATGAACATGGATGGGCATGCTGGTGAGTGAGGGGGTGAGCAGGCATCTAGGTGATGAACCAAGTGGTTTAACCTGCCCGGCCCTAAGCTTCTGGAACTCCCTTTCCAGATACTTCCTGGGCCTGTGCAGGTGCTACGGGAGGAAACCTCAGCCAGGATTCTTTGCAAAGAATGGCTCCCAGGTCGGGGAGGAAGGGCGGGGAAATGGTGACACTATAGGAGGGCGTCACAAGAGCAGAAGTGATGGGATTTGGCCTTAAAGCTGGCCCAGCCCCGAACAGCAGGACCCTGGGCGAGGAGGGATTCCTGTTGGGGTAGGGAAGCCTGGCGGCCCAGGCTCTGCCTTCTCCTGGCCTGGCCTCCTTCCTGAGGGACCCTAACGCCTGCCGCTGGCCCCTCCTTTCAGGACGCCAATGGCCTTTCCCTCCCCCACCCCCTCCGTCACACAGGTCTGTTCACTCTGAAGCCACCCTTCCCCCTGTCCTGCTGGCCCTGCCCCCCAGGCCTCCCCGCCCAGTGTTGCTGGAAGAGGGGGCGGCTCTCTGCGGGGTGCTGGGGTGCAGAGCCAGCAGCCAGAGCTGTCAGCGCCAGGCAGGGGGAGGGGCACCGCTGCTGCCCGAGGTCGATGGGAGTGGGGGCTCAGGCTGCGGTTTACACTGAATCCACGAAAATCACCGAGGCTTGAAAAGTGCTCGATATGCCATCGATCGCTCTCTGCTGATCGGCTCCGCAGCGCAGGCTGGGAACAAGGGCAGGCGGCCCCCCCCACAGGCCCTGGGCAGAGCCAGGCTGCACCTCACCCCCCACCAAGGCTCCAGCCCCCGCCCCCAG
Source organism: Pipistrellus hanaki (assembly GCF_964339955.1). Lineage (NCBI taxonomy): Eukaryota > Metazoa > Chordata > Mammalia > Chiroptera > Vespertilionidae > Pipistrellus > Pipistrellus hanaki. Next base: position 70,866,812 of record NC_140507.1, read on the forward strand.
GCTGGCACAGCGCCCCCTCCCAGCCCAGAGGGACTCCAAACCCTCCCCAGCTGTTTGGGTGACAATGGAATTAAGACAGAAAACCAGACTCCTCCACGCCTGGTTAGATGCATTTCCCTTCCTTCCTTCCTTCCTCCCTCCCTCCCTCCCTCCTTCCCTCCTTTCCTATTCCCTCTCTCCCTTCCTCCCTCCTTCCCTTCTCCCCTCTCCCTTTCTTTCTTTCTTTTTCTTTCTTTCTTCTTTCTTTCTTTCTTTCTTTCTTTCTTTCTTTCTTTCTTTCTTTCTTTCCTTCCTTCCTTCCTTCCTTCCTTCCTTCCTTCCTTCCTTCCTTCCTTCCTTCCTGCATTTCTGCATTTCTTAGCTCTCGGGTCTCAGCTGTCTTCTCTGTAAACGGGGTATTATATATAACAGCTCCTGGTGCCTCCCTGTCCCTCCAGCTGGGGAAGGGCTTCCGCAGAGGGGAGCGGCGTGTACAAAGGCTTAGCTGGGCATCACATGGGCACTGAGGCAACTACAAGGACAGGCTGCTGTCACCCTCTTTGGAAGGAGGGTGCGTGGGGAAGACTGAGATCGGTGTGCAAAGCTGGCAACAGCTTTGGTGTTTAATCCCAGAAGTAACAGGCGGGGGGTCTGCAGTGACAGGAGTAAGTTAACATCCTTCCCCAGCACCTAAGCCTCCTCTGCCCACCTCCCAGGGCCCCCTGGCCACCGCTCTCCGTCCTTCTCCCTCATGAGCTCCTCCCTGGCCAACCCCTTGCTCTCAGGCCCCTTTCCGGCCAGATCTAAGCTCGCCCCTCCCCTCCTCTGAGCCACCCCAGCGCTCCCATTGGCTTGGCCTGATGGTTCAGGAAGTCTGTCCCACTGAGTCCAGCCACATCCCCACCAGCCCTCCCTGCTCTGCCTCACAATGGCATAGCTGTCACCCCACCTGATGTGTCCTCCTCCTGAGCTCTGTCTCTCCCCAACGTGCCTGCTACCCCCTCCTCATCCTCCAAGCCCCCATCCCAACACCCCCAGCCCTGGGGCTCCTCGGGCTGTGTCTGGCCCTGTTTCCTCCAGCCCAGGACTGGGGGCTTCCCGAGGGCCTTGGTGTCCCGCTCCTCGGGGTTGGGCGTGTGGGGGTGTCAGCTATGAGTTGTGAAGGGTAAACCAGGAAAGGTAGAAGGATGTGGCCTCCATAGCAGAGACCGGAAGAGGGCTTTGCAGGTACAGATGCTTCCTCCAACTGCTGGGGAAACTGAGGCCCAGCTGGGGGGGGGGGTCCTGCCTCCCTCAGGACCCCCTCGCCTTTGAGCCCAGCCCCCAAACCCACACCCACCACGCCTCTCCACCCCTCAGCAGTTCCCACGAGAAAGAGAGAAAAGAAAAAAAAAATGGAGAGAAAAGGGAATGAGACCGTGGCTCCCCTCCCCCACCCTCCTTCTTTTCCCCGGGCCCCCCTCCCCAGACTGTTGGGAGGGAACCCTCCCCTCACACGTCCAAACCCCACAACCCCCACTGGCCTCTGCCAGCAGGGCTGCCCCTCCCGGCCCCGTGTCCTTCTCCCAGAGGTCAGGGAGCTAATCTCATTCCTGTGTATCTCACACCTCAACGATTAATAATTGAAGGACAATGTATTTCTTCAGGGGCCCAGGGTAAATCAGAAGCAACTGCAGCATTCATATTTATATTCATATTCATATGCGGCCATGGGGCTGGGAGTGCGGTGAGGAAGGGAGACCCGGGAGGGGCGTGTGCATCTGACGGTCCAGCAGCATCCTAATAGCAAAAGGCCATTCCAAGTCACTCTCATGGCAGCGACGGCAGGAACCTTTCCTGGGCGCCTGCTCGCTTCCCGGGGACACTGTGCGTGTGAAGTAGAGGGTCTTGCTGCTCCCAACTTACAGATGAAGAATCTGAGGCCTGAGTGAGGGTAAGGGCCGTGCTCAGGTCACACAGCTGGGGTCCAGGCTCGGGGGTCCTATCCCGCACTTGGGACTCTGCCCAGGACCCCCTGGCATCTTCTCTTTGGGATCCTGAGGCACAGTCCCACGTGGGGTAGGATGCGGATGTGTGACCCCATGTAGGGTCTGTTCACTGCCTCAAACCTGCTTCATGGAAATGGATGAGGTCAAAGTCACTGAGCTACACCCACGTTCACAACAGCATGATTCATCCTGGCCAAGGGGGTGGGCACAACCCAAGTGTCCAGGAAAGGACAGATGGATCCACACAACGTGGTCACTCCCCACACTGGAACATTACTCGGCCATGGCAGCCAATACCCTGTGGACGGACCCTGAGCGCGCGGTGCCCGGGGAGAGAAGCCAGACACCAAAGGACCAACACTGGGCGCATCCATGCACACGAGGTCCTGAGGGGAGTGAGAGCCACAGAGACAGAGCGCGGAGGGCAGGTGCCAGGGACCGGAGAGTCCGTGTGGAACAGGGCGGAATGTCAGTGTAAGAAGAAGAGGAGGTTGTGGAGACGCGTGGTAGGAATGAGCACACAATGGTGTGAATGTGCCTGATGCCACAGAGCTGTACACTTACAAATGGCAACGATGATCAATGTCATATCGTGTATATTTTACCGCAATGCAAAAAACAACTTAAAAAAGGAGTGAAGCACTGACACGGGGTGCACCATGGATGAAGCTTGAACACAGGGTGCTCAGCGAAAGAAGCCAGCCACCAAAGGCCGCACGGTGTGTGATTCCACACATGTGACATGCCCAGGACAGGCACATCCACAGGGACACAGAATGGAGTCCTGACTGCCAGGCGCTGGAGGAGGGGCTAGGGGGCGGCTGCTAATGGAGATGGGGTTTTATTTTGGGGACGATGAAAATGTTTAGAAACTAGATAATAGCAATGACCGTACAACATTGTGAATGTTCTCAGTATTTAAAAGGGGTGAGTTTTATGTCATATGAATTTTACCTCCATTCAAAAGAAAGATGTACAATGGGAGTGAAGCAGATCGCCCCATCCCTGTGTTCTGGTGACGCTGGCTCCCTGTGGGTGGGGTAACACTCTGAGTGCTTTAGTACAGTGTAGAGGCGCAGGGGCGGGGTCTATGGCATCTGTGTTCTCATCCCCAATGGATTTGGGCCTCTGATGCTTACCCTAGGCTGTTTTGCCATTTGCCAGAACAAAGTGGGCTGGGACTGGCCTTGCTGCCCCCTCAAGAGGGATTAATAAATAGTGGATGACTTTTCCGTGGTGGGAAATGCTGGGTGGCTATTAACGGAGATGAAGGCAGAGGAATTGTAGTGATGCAGAAGGATGCCTGTGTGAGAAAATTAAAGACACAGGCCACACGACAGCCGGAGCTGACATGATCCCACTTTGGTAAAACCCTGTCAGCATTTCCCAGGGGTCCTCGCCAGAGCCCCTTATACCCAGAAATTCATGGGGCCCTGGAGAAGGCCACCCTATGTCCCCCTCCCTCTGTGTCCACCTAGAGCAAGTCAAACGGTGCCCTCCAAGACTCATGTGCACCCAGAACCTCAGGACGTGGACATAACGTGGAAATACAGTCTTTGCAGATGCCATTAGTTAAGATGGGGTTGTACTGAATCAGGGTGACCTCTAAACCCGATGACAGGCGTCCTTCTAAGAAGAGAGACACACATAGACACAGAGAGATGACGGCCATGGGTCTACAGAGGTAGAGCTTGAAGTGATGCAGCCACAAGCCAAGGAATGCCACCAGCGGTGGGGCAGGCAGGAAGGATGGCCGCCCTGTCCACACCTTGACCTCAGACCTTTGGCCTCCTGAACGGCACAAGAATAAATCTGCTGCTTCAGCCTCCCGGTGTGCCGTGCTTTGCTACAGCACCCCCAGGAAAAGACTTCGTACACCCCAATCTTGGAAAGATGAAGTGAGGTGAAGGGCAGTACAGGAGGATCTGCTATGCGAAACCTCTGGGCTTTCAACCCCAACAAGTCAAAGGAGTGAGGAGGAGAGAGGGGAGACTGAGGGAGGAGAGGCAACGAAGGAGGAAGTGTGAGGGGGAGGAAACAAAGAAGAAGGTGGAGGAGGAGGAGGGAAGGTGCTAGGAACCGGCGCTTCCTGCTTCCTCCTCGGTGAAGTGGAGAGAACTTGCCAACGCACTGACATTGTGAAGAACCAGTGGGTTAAATATGTGCAATGGGTTAAATCAGTGCCTGGCTCGCTCTAATTGCTCCGTGAATATCATGAAGGTAAGTGGAGGCCGAGCAAAGTGAGGGGCGGCAGGATGAGGGGGACCCCCTTTTCTGTACCAGCTGAGCCGGGACTTCCCCCGGGGGCCTCAGCGTCCCCGCCTGAGAACAGAACATGGCTGATGCCCACCGAGAAACAAAGCCCTTTCCCGGACTCCTCACAGGTGCCGTCTGTATCCCACTTTGCAGGTGATGATCCTGAGGCTCGGGGAGACTAGCTCAGGTGCCCGGGACCCCTAAGCTGGGGGGTTGGTGGGGCCAGGATGCTAACTTGGGGAATCTGACCCCTGAGTCCACCTCTGGGAGGAGGCGGGACACTCACTGGCTACCTTGGCCGGGATGCTGGGGCATTTTGAGTGCAATGGTCCAGCAGACAGGAAGCTGCGTGAAGGTGAGCGGCTGTCATTGTTTTTATTCTGAGGGAAGGGAGCAGCAGGGGAGGAGGTGGTGGGTGGCGGGGGCGCCCGAGCCCCTCCCTTAAACCCTTCTCCGAGCTTATTAAGCGCCTCTGGCCGCGGCGATCGATGGCCACTGGGCGCCGGCTGCAGCCTCCCTCCCGGCCTCGGACCGCGCGTGCGCACAGGAGCCCGATTGATCGCTGCAATCTCCGCTCCATCACCGCGCGGCCCCGCCCCTCCTCCCCGGCCCGCGTTGCCCGGCAACCACCGCTCGGCGCGCTCCCATTGGCCCGCGGCGAGCCGGGCTCCCCGGCGGCGCGTGGTCAGTTGGTCAGCGCGGCCGCGGCGTGGCCAGGGGCCTGGCTCCGGGCGCGGGTCGATGCCACCTCCCATCTGACCTTTCCCGGCGCGGGGAGGGAGCTGCGGGCGCGAAGGAGGCCCGGGAGAGTGAAGCAACTCAGTTGGTCTTGGAGAAAAGTTTATTGACCCATTTCTTATCTCCGGGTCACAAGGCTTCCTGCGGTGGGGGCCACCGAACGGCGGGGTGGGAGGAGGCGGCGAGGACCCCTGCCCAGCTCCCCCTGGTCCCCCGCACGCAGGGGCTGCCTCTGCGAGCTCTGCCCGGCCGCTGCCTGGGCTTATCCAGCCACAGAATTTATAGGGTGGATTTATAGGGTGGAGGGGGGCCTGGTAACCACAAGGAGTGACTCAGGGCCTTCAGATTCTCTCTGTCTCACCAGGCTGACACTAGGACCCCCCAATCCCCATCCCCCCCCCAAAAAAAAAAGAGGCCAAAACATTTATCCAGTGCTCACTGAGACCCACACTCTTGCTGCCGAAGGCCCACAACTCAATAAGGAAGCACAATGATTTTTGTTGCTGCTAATCCTCATAGGATATTTCCCCCCCATTGATTTTTAGAGAGTGGAAGGGAGTAGGGGGTGGGGGGAGAGAGAAACATTGATGTGTCTTCATGGATTGGTCACCTCCTGCACCTGCCGGGACCCGAGGCATGGGATGGAACCTGCAACCCAAATTCCTTTGACTGGGAATAGATCCCTGGGCCCTTTGGCGCAGGGATGGATGCTCTAACCACTGATAAACACTGGCCAGAGCAGGAAAGACAATGACTTAAACTAAAATGTAAGGCTGACATTAAAGGGCTTGGGAAGCTGTGGAATCTTGTCTACACACCTCCTCCTCTCACAGAAGTCCAGGAAGAGGCAGGTCCTGACCCAAAGTGTCAGACTTTTTTTTTTTTTTTTTTTTTTTTTTAATACAATTTAGCCCTAGCTGGTTTGGCTCAGTGGATAGAGCCTCGGCCTTCGGAGAGAAAGGTCCCAGATTTGATTCCGGTCAAGGGCACATGCCTGGGTTGTGGGCTTGATCCCGGCACCCAATCAATGATTCTCTCTCATCATTGATGTTTCTATTTCTCTCTCTATCCCTTCCTCTCTGAAATCAATTAAAAATATATTTTAAAAATTAAATTAAATTCAAAAAGACAGTTTATTTTGAAGGGCTGGTTTGTAGTGTTCTAAACTTCCCAGCGGAGTAAAAACACACAATGCCAAAGGCCCCAGAATCCACTTGAGTTTATTAAAAGGGAAAACTGGATTTTGTCAGAGGAAGGTTTATTGTAAAAATTAAAACGCTGTTTACAATAAAATGGTAGGGTTCCCTCTGTGGGGCCAAAAATATTTCCTCCTTCAGGGGTGAAAAACAAAATTGGATCACTTGATGCAAATGAATGTTTTAAAAATTTAGTGTACCTGACAGTTTAATATGCATTCTGTGCCAAGCCCAGTGCTAGGAAACTTATTTAAATATCTCAATTAACCCCCACAACACCTACAAAAAAATCAGCATGGTTTTATAGAGGAAGAAAGTCTCAATGCAACTCTATAACCACTTTAAATGAAATAGAAAAGGACACTCCCTTGGCTACAGCCTCCCCCAGCTAAACCAGCTGTGGTCACTTTGTTCAGAGTCCCTGGCCTCTGTGCTGCCCACAGACCTGCTTTACAGAGTGCAGCCTTCACGTCACCCTCCCCAAATGTCTGCATTTATTTCACTTTATTTGTCACATAATGCTGCACCTGAGGAGTCTCATCTCCCTCCACAGATTTTGCATTTCCAATTCTTAACAGCTGAGGAAGGCAGCACTGGCCGGTGGGTGGGGGGTGGAGTGAGAGTAGGGATATTTCTGAAAGCAGATGCTAGAATTCAATTTTCATTTTAACCTCATTATTGAGTGGGGAGGGAGAAGGAGGCGGAGGTGGGCCAATTTGCTTGCAAGATTAAAAAGCTGGATTTTATCAAAAGATAAGCTATTTTTAACATGGCTGGTTAGGTTTGTAATGTACGAATGGTCCTATGAGTGTGAATGAGCATTCAACTGTGCATTTTAGCATGTGAATAAATGTACATATCTATATGTGCTTGAGTAGAAGCATGTGAGTGTACATTTGTGTGCACATGTGTAACATGTACATAAGTATGAGTGTGTATGAACATGAAGAGAGGGAGGGAGGATGATGCTGGTCAGTGTATGTGACTGTGTATTTTTAGTATGTATGTGCATGTGTATGTAATAGTGCACGTGCATATGTCTGAATATGTGCATATATGTGCATGAATATGTGAGGGTATATGCAAGGGTTTTTGTCCATGTTTATTTATTTATTTTTATATATTTTATTGATTTTTTACAAAGAGGAAGGGAGAGGGATAGAGAGTTAGAAACATCGATGAAAGAGAAACACTGATCAGCTGCCTCCTGCACACCTACTACCGGAGTTGTGCCTGCAACCAAGATACATACCCTTGACTGGAATCAAACCTGGGACCTTTCAGTCCACACGCCGATGCTCTATCCACTGAGCCAAACCAGTTAGGGCTGTCCATGTTAGTGTGTGAGTATATGTGTATACATATGGGTACATATTTGTGTGCACACCTGTGTGTGTTTGTACAAATGTATGTTTATACACATGTGTGAGCATGTGAAGTGTGTCGGTAGTTACTGGTCACATGAGTATGGGGTGTGGGGTACACATGGGTTTTGAGCGTGTTTTTGCACATGTGTGGGTGGGTGTATGAAAGTGTGCACAAGTGTTTCTGCTTTTCCACCCCTACCTACCGCCTTTCTTTCTCATCCAAGCTCCCAACTTTCTGCAGCCACTCTGTCCCTGCCTGGCCTCCTGCTGTTCCTGCCACAGGAACATATGTATCTCTCTCCCCTGCTGACCCTGCTCGTCTCAGGTCCCCTTAAAGTGCCACCTTCCCAGGAGCCATCCTGGATCTGCCAGGCCCAGGTGCCCCACTTGGGAGAACACTGGTGATTCTATCTAAGCCTCATTTTCATTTCATAAAAGTTGCCAACCTTGGGCAACCTCTGAGAGCAGGGCCTGTGGTCTTTTTTTTTTTTTTTTTTTTTTTAAATATATTTTATTGATTTTTTACAGAGAGGAAGAGAGAGGGATAGAGAGCTAGAAACATTGATGCAAGAGAATCATCAATCAGCTGCCCCCTGCACACCCCCCACTGGGGATGTGCCCGCAACCAAGGTATATGCCCTTGACCAGAATCGAACCTGGGACCTTTCAGTCCGCAGGCTGATGCTCTATCCACTGAGCCAAACCGGTTTTGGCAGGGCCTGTGGTCTTGAGCATTGCTTGGTCCCCAGAGCCAGACCAGGATGGATGGATGAGAGAATGACAATCACAGGTGAGCCTCAAGACAACTGGTCTGAATCGTGCCTGCACAAGGTGCCATGGCCAAGGCGGATGCCCCCTTGATAAATGGAGAAGCTGGGGTCAAAACAACAGGTCTCTCCACCGCAGTATTCGTCCCCTTTCCAACAAAGTGCCTGCCCTGGGGGGGTATCAGCTGCCCTGGAATGCTGCCCCAGGTGGATGTGGTCTGGGGCATGGATTTCCGAAGCCATCGCTCCATCTGGCAGCTTTATTAACCCAATTCAACCGATCAAGTGATTGACGTGTTTGTTTATCAGCTCCTCCTGCTCCTCCAGGGACCTGGCTCAGGTGCCCCCACCTCCATCTTCATCAGCCCAGGAGGAGGAGGGCGCCAGAACCCCCTTGCAGCCCCGTTTCTCACGCACACAGTTACACGCTTTTGATGATCGGGTCAATTTGAGTAAATCGTTCCAGAAGGCCATGTGCCAGTATCTAACAAAATTTAAAAGCCACATTTAACATGAGAGGTTGGTGAGGACAAGAACTTTTATCTGTTACCTTCCCGACTCCGTCCTCAGCCCCTTAAAACCATGCTCAACACACAGTAGGTGCTCAATAAATGGTAAACGAATTCTCTAGGCTCCTATGTTCCCACTGTTGGGAATTTAACCCAACATGCAGAAGTGTGGCAATATTTACATAGGAGCATGTTCCCAGAAGCCCTAATTCGGAAAACAACCTAAACAGGCAACAATGGATGCTGGTGAAGTAAGTTATAGACCATCCACACCACAGAGCACTGCTCCAGTAGCAGCACCGAACATCCCTCCCATACGTTTGGTGAAAGGCCAGCTGCCCCGAAGGAGGGAGCAGCCACCTCCACCCAAAAACCTACACAAAGGTGTTTACAACAGCTCTGAACGGAACTGGCCAAAGCTGGGAGCCACCAAGGTGCCCTTCAAGGGGAGAATGGATAAATCTACGCAGACAGTAGAATGTCATTCAGCCCTGAAAAGAATGAACTATTGAACCACAAAAAGACACGGAGGAACCTTAAATGCATATTACTGAGGGGTGGAGGGTGGGGAATCCAGCTTGAAAGGCTGCACATGATAGAATTCCAACTCGAGGACATTCCGGAAAAGGCACCGCTGTGGAGACAAGAAAAAGATCCACGGTGCTGGGACGTCAAGAGTGGCTGAAACACAGAGGCGAGTTCTCTCCCAGCTCCGGAGGCCTGAAGTGGAAGGCAAGGTGTCAGAGAGTATGTCCCATGTTCTCTCTCCTGACTGGTGGCCGCAGCCATGCTTGGTGTTCCTGGGCTTGTAGACCTCTCACCCCACCGCTGCCTCTGTTGTCACATGGCCTTCTCCTCCCCGTGTGCACATCTGTGCCCTAAGGTCACCTTTTTATAAGGACACCAGTCATATTGGATTAGAACCACCCTAATGGCTTCCTTTTCACTTGTTTTTTTGTAGAGATCTTATTTACAAACTAGACACCCGGCACATGAAATCGTGCATGGGTACGGTCCCTAGGCATGGCCTGGGGTCAGGGCCATCTTCCCCTGCTGCCCCCAGCCGGCCCTGCCCCTCCACTGCCTCCCACCCCTAGTTCCCCATTCTCCATCAGGTGATCAGAGCCTGCTGGCCGGGAAAAGGGCCCGCAAGGTGGTCAGTGCGCCTCATAGCAACTGGTTGAGAGGTTGTCTGGTCATTCCACCATTAGGGTCAATTTGCATATTACCCTTTCATTATATAGGATAAGATCTGATTCATAGGTACTGGAGTGACGACTTCATCTTTTTGGGGATTGACACAATTCAACTCTTAACACTTAATAATGATGTATTAATATTGGTTCATTAGTTGTAACAAATGCACCACACCGATGTTACAACAGAGGAAACTGTGTGTGTGTGTGTGTGTGTGTGTGTGTGTGTGTGGTGGGAATGCATATACCAACTCCCTCTACATTGCTCAGTTTTTGTTTTGTTTTGTTTTTGTAAATCTAAAAATATTCTAAAAAGCAAAGTCTATTATTTTAAAAATGAAAAAGAAAAAGCTAGATGCCAAACAGTGTGTGGAGAACGCTCACAGTTGCATAAAGAAATGGGCGTGGATCTACATGTGATGCTCACATTCTTTACACACATGAGACCCGGGAACAGAGGCTGCTGTGCAGACGGGGCTGGTGAAACAGGGCAGGTGAAATGAAAATGGAGGCTTAAGGTTCCCTGTACGTTTTTTATTGCTTTAAAAAAAATTGCCCCCTATGCATATATTCCTTGCTCAAAAACACTTAGAAAATATAACAAAGACTACAGAAATTCCTGTTTTTCGGAAGTTAACTGTGACAGGGGAACCCTGGCCCTCCCGTTGTCTCCTATTCAGATGACTCTGATGTCCTCTCTCCTCTGGGACCTGGGTCTGTCTCCCATGACCCCTCCCATGGCCTCCAGTTTTCCATGCTTGTTAGCTCTGAGCAGGAAAGAGGTGTTGGGGACTCACAACTACATAACTCAGTTTCCCTTCTATACAGCAAAATTAGCATCACCAGCTTATCTTAAAAACTGCTGTTTTAAATATATTTTTACTGATTACAGAGAGGAAGGGAGAGGGAGAGAGAGATAGGAACATCAATGATGAGAGAGAATCATTGATTGGCTGCCTCCTGCACACCCCACACTGGGGATCAAGCCTACAACAAGCCGGGCATGTGCCCTGACCGGGAATCAAACTGCAACCTCCTGGTTCATAAGATAACGCTCAACCTCTGAGCCATGGCACGTGCTTGTTTTTATTAAAATAATAATAATAACCCAACCATGTTCCCCCCTACGTTGGCCCCTCCCCTATCCTTTGCACAGGCTGCACCCACTGCCTGGAGTGCTGTTCCCACTTCTCAGCTAACTCCTGTCCCACTGCTTATGGTTATCAGAGCAAATGTCCCTTCTCAGGGCAGCCACCAGTCCCCCTCTCATCTGGGCCATACGTTAGGGTCTGCAACAACCCCCCTCCTGTGCCAGCTCTAGACTTGGCACACAGGAGGCACCAGAAAGGTTCTGTGGGCAACTGCAGAGATGAAAATGCACGGAGAGTCCACAGCTGCATGAGCAGGACCTCAGCAAATGGGATCAGCAATGGGAGGATTATTAACAGGTCTCTGGAGCCCCCTCTATGAGAGCCCCCCCCCCTGAGATGGATCGAGGCGGGGAGAGGAGGCAGAGGCCCCTTTAAGGGCCCAGCATCACCTTCTTTTCTCCGCGGCCCGGCACCCACCCACCTGCGTGAGACTCAAGCTGCCCATTAAGCGATTTTTTCCCTCCACTTACAGCTAGCGGCATCGACAGGGATGCTCGATATCTGAAGGACTGTTGGCCTTGGAAGAGAGATTGCAGCAGCCTGGATAAAATATTCCTGCTCGCCCACGCCTCCCCCAACCCCACAGAAGCTGCATGTCTGATCCCCTTCCCTAATGAGCCCATTCTCTGCCCTCCAGGTGGATGAGGCACTGCCCCCCCTCCCCTGGCTTTTAAGCTCAGCTCAAGATTGGGGGGGGGGGGTTTGGAAGGAGAACTATGCCACCTTCCACCTGCCTGGGTTTTGCTGTGGCCACCTCCCCCAGGAAGTCCTTTCAGACCACTGAGCCGGGCTTCGAATTCCTGCAGCCCTGAGGATCTCATGCTTTGAGGTGGCGGGTTGGGGGGGGGGGGTGGAAAGGGGGTACAAAGAGGGACTAGAGCCCCTGTGGAGTCACACCGCAGTGTCTAGGTGCCAAGATTCTTGTTCGCTCGCTTGTTCCACACAAGGGGAGGCAGAGCTGGGCTCCTGTACTCCATCCCTGTGGGGCCAGTGTGAGGGGCTGGGGAGGGCATACAGGGTTGGAGGGAGGCCCCTCAGAATGAAATAATGGCAACTTGGAGGAGAAACAGTCCCAGAGTGACTGGATGAGGCTTATCCAGGCTGCCTGAGAGAGGGAACACAGGTCTGACCTCGGGGCGGGAGAGGGCATCCAGATGGCTGGGCTGGGAGGGAAGGCCCGTGCCCCGAGCCAAGACCTCCGGTTCTCGCTTCAGGACCACGGACAGCGCCCCGCTCCTCCGGACCTGGGGAGGGGCTCCCGCCAGTCAGGCCGTCCAGAGCCTGGAGCCGCCCTAGGGGTTCCCCCACCAAGACCCTGCCTCACCCTCCGTGGGGGAGGGAAGGGGGGAGGACTGAGAGCTGCAGACAGCAACGCTGTTTCCAAACTGTGAGTTCCAAAGCCTTCAGCCATTGTTCTGTGTCTAGAATAGGGGTGTCGAACTCAATCAGAGAAGGGGCCAAAATCTAAAATCCAGCCTAAATCGCGGGCCGAATGGTTTACTGAACAGTCATAAACTGACAATGTCATAAACTGACAGCGGAGTGCAGTGATGACAGCGTAGTGCGGGCCACATTGCAAGGCCTGGCTGGCTGGATTTGGCCCGCGGGCCTTGTGTTTGACACATGTGGTCTAGAACATCACAAACTCTTCATGCAGAAGTTCAGAAAATGTTGGGGGGACGTGTGGGTAAATAAGTGATTCCAATATTTAAAATCCAAACTCCTCGCTTTGTAAAAAGGGAAGCGGAAACGTGACAAGAGTATGGCTTTGCTTCTCCTCAGCCAGAATCCAGATCTCTCCAGGCCTAAAGGGAGGCGGGTGTGAGCCCTGCTCATTGTCCAAATACCGGCCCTTCCTTCAGGGGATGAAGCTGAGGTCCTGAAGGGATCATCTCTGACCCAGTTCTCAGGAGCCCCCAGGCTGTGGGTGAGACATAAGGACACTGGGTGGGCCACAGAGAGGCACCTAGGGCTGGGGAGTCCCTGGGGGCAGTAAGGGTACTGTATTTGGGGCTGGGGAAGGGCAGCAAGGGTTCTATCTGGAAAGGGAGGGGAAATTGTATAAAGGAGAGGGCATTTGAGCTGGGCTTTGCAGGTAGAGTAGGAGTTTCCTAAGGAAAGCAGAGGGACAAAGGAACATCAGAAACACAGGCAGGAAGATGGGAGGACATGGCCCATTTGGGGAAGAGTTAGAAGGAGCTCAGCTGGGGAGGGTGTCCCCCTCCAGGGGAGGATAGAGGTGGATTGGGGGGCCATGTTTGTGGCTGGAGGCCTGCGGGAGGCTCTATCAGCATGAGGAACAGGTGGGGGTGAGTCAGAGGTAGGAGGCTCTATCAGCATGAGGAACAGGTGGGGGTGAGTCAGAGGTAGGACGAGTGGGAAAGCTTCTCAGAGGGACCCAGGCACCCACCAGGGCAGAGCAAAGCCTCCCCTCCCCCCTCTCACTAGACATCAAGCCCAGACTTCCCCCCTCTCGGGTTATTAATTTTTCAGAGAAGAAAATGCTTCTTGTATTTTTTCCAGGCAAAATATTGATAATGGGCTTAATGTGCCTTTCCAGCTTTTGTGTGTTGAAAGGGCTTTTCCGTCCTGGTTGCTGCAGAGGCTGCACATTGCACACAGGCGTGCACGCGCGCGCGCACACACACACACACACACACACACACACATCACAGTCCCCTGCCAGCGGATCACACTTGTCTTCAGAGACATGACTGGGAACGGGGTGGGGGTGTTTTGATCGCTGCCCAGCAGGCTGGCACAGCCTCCTCCCCGCCTGGAGCCCCCACCTCTGCTCCACAAAAGCCAGGCACGTGTCAGCAAGGGAGCTGGTGTTTCTGGCAGCTTCAGGCTGAGATGTAGCTTTGAGCTGTTTAAAATGTGCCTTCCCTTCTCTTGGCAATGTGGAAACAGAAAGGTAGGGAACTACGTTCATTCATTTGTTTATTCATTCATTCATTCATTCATTCATCCATCCATCCATCCATCCACCCACCCATCCACTCACTCATTAGCCAGTTACTATGCACCTATTGTGCACAGGTCTCTGCCTCCTGGGAGTTCACAGTCTGGTGGGAGAGAAGGGTACTAAAGAAAAAAAAAATCCAGGGAGGAAAATATCACTATAGCATGTCTGGTGTGGCTCAGTGATTGAGCATCAAGCCATGCACCAAGAGGTCATGGGTTCTATTCTCAGTCAGGGCACATGCCCAGGTTGTGGGCTCTCCCCAGCAGGGGATGTGCAGGAGGCAGCCCATCAATCAATGTTGATGTTTCTCTTTCACCAATATTTTTATCTCTCTCTTTAAAAAAAATTTTTTTAAAAAAAACAGCCCTGACTGGTGTGCTCAATGGTTAGAGCATTTGGCCCATGCACCAGAGGAATAAGGGTTCAATTCCCAGTCAAGGGCACATACCTGGGTTGCAGGTTTGATCCCAGCTTGGTCAGTCAGGGCTCCTGTGGAAGGCAGCCAATCAATGTGTCTCTCTCACATTAATGTTCTTTTCTCTCTCTGAGCCTCCCTCCCTTCCACTGTCTAAAAATCAATGGGGGGAAAAAATATCCTCAGGTGAGGACAAAAAAAAAAAAAAGCTAGGGAGCTGGAGCCGTAGTTGTTTACCCATAAAATGGGCGACCGCCCTGGCCTTGCCCACCTGCCCGGATGTGGAGGAGTAGAACTGAGACTGATGATGCCTAAGGATGCCAAATCCAGGCCTGCCTACTCCCCCCAGTGCTATCACACCTGCCACAGTGACAGGAACCAGAAAAGTCCCAGCCGTGGGAAGGTCCAAGGAACAAAGAAACCAGAGGGTTGGTATGCAGAGGCTAACCCAAGGCCATCAGCTCCCCGCCAGGGGCCCTGCTGCCCCTTCCAGAACCCCCTGTGGAGTGGGGCCCACACTGTCCAACTCAGAGATCCCGGAAGAAAGCAGCACGGACAGACCTGCAGAGCCTGGCGGGGGAGGGGGGGGGGCCGCCCTGAGGGACCCTCTGCCCAGCCACCCCTGCCTGTTGGCGCCCACGCAGTGCAGTGTGGGGATCAGGCTGGGTGGCTGAACTCATCCACAAGCACTTTCTCAGCATCTACGGGCGCCATGGATGTGCAGTGTGTGGGTGCTTATGCCCATTTCACAGAGGAACAAACGGGCTCTGAAAGAGGCAGGGAAGTGAGTAAGGGGGCACTGGGGCTCCAGTCCAGAACCCACTCTCCATATGGTGGGGGTGACGCTGGTGGCACCTAGGAGACACTCAGGGGACGGTCTCCTTGGACCCTGGGCACCCCAGGGAGATGTCAGCCCAGTGGGTGGATCAGCTACACTACCCCCCTGAGCAGCCAGCACAGGCTCAGTCTCCCCACTCGTGAGATGAGCAAATGAATCAGCCACAGTGGCCCTAAGCCAGCCCCTGCCCCCCCCACACACACACACACATCCACCTGCACCTCACCTTCTATTCTGCTTCTGAGATTTAAAGGACTTTCGCTGTCCCAGGCAGCTGAGAGGTGCCTGCTCTGGCAGGTGGAAGGATTCCACCTCAGTTTTCTCCCCTGGAGAACAAGCAAGGAGTCACTAGGTGACCCTCAACCCTCCCCAACCTCCACCCCTCCCTCCCCTCCTGCTGGGGCTCTGAGCCCAGGGGGCCTGGCCACCCAGGCCTGGAAGCAGGGCCAGGGCCTGGAAGGAAGGAGATGTCCCTGGCGTCTCCCTCTGCCTGGGCCTCCAGCCTCCTGCTTCTCTCCTCCCAGCGGAGGGCGGAGGGCTGCGAGGGCGAGGAGGGGCTGGAGGTGTTACCCTCCCCACACCCTATTACCTCCGGGTGCATAGGAGTCAATAATACCGTATTTTCCGGCGTATAAGACGACCCCCTAATTTTACAGTTAAAACGTAGGTTTAGGCCTATATTCGCTGTATAAGACTACCCCCCACTTCCGAGGCAACACCAGTTCTTTTTTTAATAGACCGCCTCTCTGACTCTGGCCAATCTGAGCACGCTTCTTACTAGAACACAGTGTAGCTTCGGGTACAGAACATGTATAATTTGCATGTATCAAAAGCCTGCTTGGATTGGCAGAGTCAGAGAGGCGGTCTATTAAAAAAAGAGCTGGTGTTGCCTCGGAAGTGGGGGGTAGTCTTATACGGTGAATATAGGCCTAAACCTATGTTTTAACTGTAAAATTAGGGATTCGTCTTATGCGCGGGAAAATACGGTAATAGAAATGTGAGGTGTGCTTGTTAAGTGAGGAGAAAGAGAGGGAACTCGAGCAGTTCCCACAGCCAGGGTCTGGACATCCCTGTGAGACAATGACAGAGGGGAGCCATGGCGCTGCTTGGAGGGTGGAAGGTGTGGAGCTGATGGAGTGGACTAACCAACAACGTCATAGCTTTTAGCCCTGGAGGGGAGGGCAGGGGAGGGGAGAGGAGAAGGGGGAGGACTTCCGAAGAGGGGAGCATCAAGAATCCCCTTACTACCCTGGCCGGTGGCTCAGCTGGTTAGAGCATCATCCCAACCAGAAGATTTCAGGTTCCGTTCCCAGTCAGGGCACATAACTAGGTTTCGGGTTTGATCCCTGGTCAGGGTATGTAAGGAAGGCAACCAATGGATGTCTCTGTCTGTCTCTCTCTCTCCCCTCAGTCACTCTCTAACCATCAATGAAAAAGAAAAACATTAAAATAAAGGACCCCCTTTCCTTACCAGCAGGAGAAACTGAGGCCACCTCACCCTCAGCCCCTGCAGACCTCACCAGGCTCTGCTCCCCCACCCCCATCGCTGGCCTGAGGGCTCCCCAAGGGGTCAGATTCAGGAGAGTTTGGGGCGGGGACAGCAGGGGTCTTTTTTTTTTAATTTATTTTTTATTTTTTATTTTTTTAATTGATTTTTAACAGAGAGGAAGAGAGAGAGATAGAGAGCTAGAAACGTCGATGAGAGAGAAACATCGGTCAGCTGCCTCTTGCACACCCCCTACCGGGGATGTGCCCGCAACCAATGTACATGCCCTTGACCGGAATCGAACCTGGGACCTTTCAGTCCGCAGACTGACGCTATACCACTGAGCCAAACCGGCTTTGGCAGCAGGGGTCTTTTTAGGAGGAGCCCAGGTGGCTCTTCCCCCCTGGGCTGAGCCATGGCAGGAGGCACTGCAGACTCTACAACGTTGTCCCCACCACCTGGCTGCTGGTCACAGGCCCCGGAACAGGGGATCCTCCCTGAGTCAGGCTGGACTGTCCCTCCTGGTCTCCTCACCATTGCCCCCCCATGCCACAGCGTGGGAGGTCTTGGCTCCCTGGCACTTTCTGAAGGGCTGGGAGTGGAGGGAAGGACCCTCGTTGGGGACACTCTGCAGAGCTGGAACCCCTGCCCCACAGTCAGCCAGGACTTCATTCAGTGTTGCTTCTGAGAACACTCAGTGGCTGGCTGGACACTCCAGTGTGTCCACATCATTCACACAAACTGGATGCAGGTTGGGGCTCGGCATAGTGTGAGGGTGCAGGAGGCCCCCGGGCCGGTCCTGCAGACTGGAGGCAGCTCACCTGCTGGGGATGTGGGCCAATCCTGGGGCCTCTTTGTGCCTCAGTCTCCGCACCTGAAGAATGGGGATAATTAGAGGCTCTCAAAACCTCAGCTCAAAACAGGCAGAGTGGGGGGACAAACAGGATGGGGTTCTGCTGTGAGCACCCTCTCCCCAGGTTACCAGGACGTCCGGAAGGGAGGGAGGGAGGGAGGGAGGAGAGCCTGATGATTGAAGGAAAGGAAAGCCCTTTCTTTCTGCACACAGTGACTCACTCACCTACCGGCTCAGGAACAAACAGCTCTCCCTGCCCTCCCCCAGCACTCGGGGGAGGGGGAGGCCAGTCATTCTGCACCCACTGTGTCTCTGAGGACCCCCCTTTGTGCAGCCTGATGCAAGAGGGAGTCCCAAAGGCCACTGAGACCCTTCCTGCTGGCCTCCTACACGGCAGGAGGGAGCATGACCTCCCGGCTCTCCAGGCCTGGCTCCCCCCCACCCCCTCCTGTCCGTCCAGCTTTATCTCATTGACTCACTCAACAAATGCGTCCTTAATGAAGGCCGCACGGTGCGGAGCTAGTGCCAGCCATCTGCCCGGCTCCTTCCTACCCTCCCACACCGTGAGCGTCTTCCCAGCCCTCCCCTCAGCCACCTGAGGGGACACCTGCACGTCCCACAAAGCCCAGGCCCAGGCCCTCTGCCCCCGAAGTCCTGTCTCCCTGCCTCCCCACGCCTAGAAGCTCCATGGGGAAGGCAGGGGCTGAGGCCTGCCCGCTAAGGTCCGGGCTACGCAGACAGGTTTCTTACATCAAGGGAATGGCCCGGCTCCCTTCCTCCATGCTGGACTTGTGGGTTCCTGCACACACCCCTTTGCCCAGCCTCACACCCTCAGGGTGCCTCAGAGGTCTGCTGGCCTCTCGGCCCCAAAGAGAGAGAAGAGGAGACAGGTTGGAGGGCGGCAGGGGAAGGAGGAGGCCAGCCATGCTGTCAAGTGGGGCAACGGCCTTCTCCCCCTCCGCTCCCCCTCCCCGTCCCAGCGGAGCGGAAAGGGCGCGGGTGTACTCAGATAAAAGGCGCGTTAATGGGGCGCCGGGGCCGGGCCGGGTTCCAGCAGGAAGTTACCTGGGCGGGGGCGCTGGACGCTCCGAGGGCGGGGTCCTCACTGCGGCCAGGGCCTCGGGCTCCGGGCTCCGAGTCGGGAAAGTGGGCACCTGCCCCCGCCCGTCCTCCCGCCTGTCTCCGTGTTCTGGGCTCCGGAGCCCGGCGCCGGGCACTCGGGGTATGGAAGCCGGCGGCCGGGACCCCGGGCCAGGCGGTTCCTGCCCACCCCCCTACCCTGGCGGCAGCCCCGCCGCAGCCCCGCCGCAGCCTCGCAGACCCCCAGCTCGAGGCCTCCGCAAACCGACGCCGGGCTCCGGGGTCCGCCGCGCCCCGCTGCCCAGGAGCGCGCTGTGGATGAAACGCACACACACTTACATGTTTAATGCCGGAGCCGCTTTCCTGGAGGGGCCGCCGGGGCACGGGCCGCGGGAGGCCCGGGTCTCACTCAGCCGCCAGGGGCCTAGCTCCGCGCGTGGGTGGCGCGGGGGCCTCCAGAGCGCGGCGCCGGACGCGGGTTTCGTTGCGCCCGGGAAGCCCGCGGCCCGCGGGGCCCGACTGGCGCGGCCGGCGGCGCTGGGCACGGGGCGCCCACCGGCCCTCCTCCGCGCCCTCCGGGAGTCCCCGCCGCGCCCCGCCGGGCCTGGCCTCGGGCTCCCCATCTTGGGGACACACTCCTAGTTCCTCATTAGCTCGAAGGGGTGGGGTGACCCCGGCAGAGAGGAGGGTCTGGGTCTGGGTGTGAGGTAGGGGGCTCATTCGTGTCTCCAGCTCTTTCCGGCTGCGCCTCCAACTGCGTCTGGCCGCATTTCCAACCCCGGGGACCCGCCCTGCTCCCCATCCGCCCTGGGCCCGCGGCGCGCAGTGGAGGCGAAGCGGCCAGAGGGAGCGGGAGAAGAGCGAGCAGACCTCGAGGGCCCCGGAGTGCCTCTCTCCAGATGGGGAAACTGAGGCGTGGACGGAGCAATGCGGGCCAAAGCCCGTGGTCCAGGCCCCAGCGCCAGCTCGGTCTACGACCACCCACCCGCGCGCAGTGAGAGGGGCGGGAGAGGACGGCTTTCCTCCGCTGACTGTGTCCCCCCAAGTCCGGGCCTGCGGAGGCCCAGCAGCCGGGGGAAAGGGCCGAGGGCCGAGGCCCCCAGACGCCCAGCCCCTGCCGGCGGCGGGCCCAGCCCGGAGCCCAGCGCAAACAGGCGCCGTGTTTGCAGAGCGCGGCGGGCGGCGCGGCCCGGAGCGACGAGGATTCGATGGAGCCGCGCGGCGCGGCGGAGGCGCCGGAGCCCGGGCTGCCGCGGGGATCGATCCCGCGCAGCTGTTGCCAACGATCCCGCTGGAGCGTCTAACCCGCGGGCCCACCCGGCCCGGCGCCCCCCGATCGCGGGCGGGAAGCTTGGGGCGACTGGCCCGCCAGGGGCGAAACCCCAGCGTCGCTGCATCACAGCTTTGGCGCTGGGAGGGTCCCCGCGCCCCCACGACCCGATGGTGAAACCTTGGGGCGTCAGGCGCGCAGCCTCGCCGGGACCCCCGCCAGACCCTGCCCCCCCAAATCCAAATAAGTCCTCGGACCCCGCCCGAACGAAGGAGCCGGAGCGGGCGGAGGAACGGGGCCACGCCGGGGGCGCGGCGGCCGGGCTGTGGGCACCGCAGGTTTGAGGGGTTGGAGCTGGGCCGGCTCGGACCCCGGGCTCAGCCTGGGGGGACGTTATGAAAACCTCGCTCTAATAAAAGAAGGGGTGCGAGCGGCCGGGGAGTGCCATTTCCAGGGGAGACGAATGGAACCAGGGCCCGCCAGCCGTGGAGGGGCTTCGGAGGCCCAGGGAGGAGGAACTTGAGGTGCATTCGCCCCCGCCCCGCAGGCGGGAACCAGAACGGGGAACGCGGCCTGGCCCAGGAGAGGGGCGGAGGTGGGACCTGATCAGAGTCCAGCTGCGGGAGGTGGGTTTGGGGGACTGGAGCTGGGCGAGGAGAACACCTGAACCCCAGTGGCCCTTTTCCGTCCTGCCAGGGCTGGCTGGGCACAGAGAGGGTGGGCAGTGGCCAGGAGCAGCCCAGCCCTGCAGAGGCACCCCGCGGTGCAGGCTCAGGCTCCAGGGGTCCAATTCCAATTTTCCTGAGGGAGAGCGTCCCCCACAGGGACTAAGATCCCCAGAGAGTAGAGAATGGGGGGCACCCTGCCCCCATCCAGCTCTCCCCTCCGGGCCGTCAATTTGCCTAATGATTCAAAATCGATCAGGCTCAAGCCACCAGCCCGCCCCCTGGCAGGCTCAATTCTATTTTACTAATTACTAAGAGGCCATGGCGAGGAGGCTGTCCTCTGGCTCCGGGGCCACCCCCTCTCTCTTTCCGGAGGTTGGAAAATCCTGCTCCCTCTCCCAGTGGGAGCACAGCCTGCCCGGGAGCCAGACCCTGTCCTGCCCGAAGCTGACTCCCAGGGTCCAGGCCGCCTGTCCGAGCCTGGGGAGCCAGGGGGTCCCGAGGCAGCCCCCAGCCCACCTCTCTTCCTTCAAAATGGACGCTTTCCTTATTGGACTGGAAACCCACCATGCTCGCTGTACAAATGAAAACGATCTTGGGCGGGGCTGAAAGAAGATAAAAAGGACACAAGAGATTGCTTGACAGTGACCCCCATGAAGCATCCCTTTGTTGACATGTGGGGGTTCAGCTTTCACCTTTGCTTTTCCAGCCATGGAGACCCGGACCCCCAGTTTCTGTGCCTGGGGTGTGATCATGTTACGAGGCTGGTTTTTAAATCCCACGAATGTTTTTAATTGCGTATCTGTATCTGTGATTGTCGGAGGGTCAGAGGGGGGCGCCCAGGCTGGGGCTTTCAGCAAAGCCAGAATCTGCACCCTCCACCCCACTTGGAATCTGCATGCGAGTCTTCAATTATCCAGACCCACCCATCTCTCCCACCTCTGTTTTCTCACCTGGAAGAAGGGTGCAATGACAAATAACCTGAAACTGTATCCAAATCATGAATTTGAAATGCCCATGGCATCCAGAGTCACAACTGGACACAACGTGGGAACCAAGGGGGAGCTCTCCCTGTCCCCTCCCACCACGACCGCGTTCTGCCTGGGCCCTGAGGCCGGAGGAGAAAGTGATTTGACTCCCCCTCGGGCTGGGGGAGGAGAGAGTGTGTGCCTGAGTCCTCGGCACTAAGCGGGAGCTTAGCCCTGCCCCACCCCAGGACTTGGATCTGACCACTCTATCGTCTAGTTCTCCTCCCCCCACTCCCAATCCCTCTCCCTGGGCAGGGGCTGGATCACCTGGACTCTTGACTCCCTGGACCACAGAGAAGGTCCTCCCTCACTTTGGTGCTCTGCTCTCATCTGGGGCAAGCAGGAAAAGGAAACTGAGGCATGAAAAGGGCCCTGCGCAGATGTGCAGTGCCAACAATCAAGTCCCCAAGGTGTAGCCACAACTGCAGGGCGGGGGATCCCATTGAAGGTGGGGTCGGGGTGCCTAAGTGGTGTGCATGGGGGGTTCCAGCAGAGGCATTAATAGCTTTACCATCCCTCCCCTCTTCTGGAAAATGAGCAAAGGTCCCCGGGGGGCAGATGTAATGGGGAAGTGAGGAGTGGGCTGATTTGAGGGCTCCTTCCCCACCTAAGACTCTGGCCTTTGGGGTCTGGTCTGGCCGCTCCACCCCTTCCGACCTGCATCTGACCCCACTGGAGGGATCCCCTGTGAGTGTCTCTGAGGGTGGGAGGCCCCGGTTTCTCCCAGTCCCTGGGGCCCTTGGCCTCACCTGTCTCCAAGTGGCCAAGTGGCGAGGAGAAGGAGGGTCTTTGCTCCCACAACACAAAAGAGAAACCACAAGCAGGGTGAGTGGGGGAAGCAGAAAGGAGGTGCATCCTTCACTGGCCTGAGCTGGAGGGCAGGGGCTCTTGGGGGGTGAGGAAGAAGGTAGAAGGGCCTGGAATTGGGAGGGGCGGTTGGCACCCCTGAGGCCAGGTTCTCCATGGTACAGCTGAGGAAACTGAGGACAGGGTGCCCACCCTCGGGAGCAGCTCCATACAGTCCAGCAAACAGGCCCTGAGCCGACCTGAGGACCCTCCTCTCCTCACCACTGCGCCCCAGAGTGTGTGAGCGGGCCTGGCGCCCCGCGGGGGTGGACAGAGGGACTGAACTTGGGGGATCCATCTCCTGGGGTGGGTGTGTGCGCTGTGGGGGAACAGGGGATCTAGGTCCCTTGTCCGCCACAATCCCACCACACTCCCTTGGGATGGACCCAGGCGTCCTTGGCAGGAAAGTATTCCCCCTGACCCTCTGGGGAGGGACGTGGAAGCAGAGACCCAGAGCGGAGGCCCCGGCCCCAGCTCGCCAGAGTCTGTCCCCGGGCCCTCTCCCGCAGTCCCTGGCAAGTCCGGCCCCAGGAGGCCGCGCAGAGGCAGGGGACCCCAGAAGGCCCGCTCCGGCTGGCCTGACGCTCCAGGGGACCCGGGAGGGCGGGGAGCCAGGTGGCGGGAGGCGGCGGCGAGGGGAGTGGGTGGGCGGGGGCGCTGACGTCAGACCCGGGCCCGGCCGTCGGCCGCCGATCCCCCGCCACATCCTGGTGGCCGCGCTCGCAGCCAGGCCGGGCCCCGCGCCGCGCAGCCAGGCAGCCTCGCGCGCAGCCCCGGAGCGGCGGGGCCATGCAGCGGGCCTGAGCGCCGGCCGGCGCGGAGCAGAGCGCGCGGCGGGCGGCCCATCATGGAGCTCAGCCTGGAGAGCCTCGGGGGCCTGCACGGCGTGGCCCACGCTCAGGCGGGCGAGCTTCTGAGCCCGGGCCACGCGCGTTCGGCGGCGGCGCAGCACCGCGGGCTGGTGGCGCCCGGGCGCCCGGGGCTGGTGGCGGGAATGGCGAGCCTGCTGGACGGCGGCGGCGGCGGCGGCGGCGGCGCCGGGGGCGCGGGCGGCGCGGGCGGCGCGGGCGGCGCGGGCGGCGGCGCCGACTTCCGCGGGGAGCTGGCGGGCCCGCTGCACCCGGCCATGGGCATGGCCTGCGAGGCGCCCGGCCTGGGCGGCACCTACACGACGCTCACGCCCCTGCAGCACCTGCCGCCGCTCGCGGCCGTGGCCGACAAGTTCCACCAGCACGCGGCGGCCGCGGCGGTGGCCGGGGCGCACGGCGGCCACCCGCACGCGCACCCGCACCCGGCGGCCGCGCCGCCCCCGCCGCCCCCGCCGCAGCGCCTGGCGGCCAGCGTGAGCGGCAGCTTCACCCTCATGCGCGACGAGCGCGCCGCGCTGGCCTCCGTGGGCCACCTCTACGGGCCCTACGGCAAGGAGCTGCCCGCCATGGGCTCGCCGCTGTCGCCGCTGCCCAGCCCGCTGCCGCCCGCCCTGCACGGGGCCCCGCAGCCGCCGCCGCCGCCGCCGCCCCCGCCGCTGGCCGCCTACGGCGCCCCGGGCCACCTGGCCGGCGACAAGCTGCTGCCGCCCGCCGCCTTCGAGCCGCACGCCGCGCTGCTGGGGCGCGCCGAGGACGCGCTGGCCCGCGGGCTGCCGGGCGGCGGCGGCGGCGGCGCGGGCGGCGCGGGCGCGGCGGGGCTGCTGGCGCCGCTGGGCGGGCTGGCGGCGGCCGGGGCGCACGGGCCGCACGCGGGCGGCGGCGGCGGCCCGGGAGGCGGCGGCGGCCCAGGCGGCGGCCCCGGGGCTGGCGCGGCGGCCGAGGAGATCAACACCAAGGAGGTGGCGCAGCGCATCACGGCGGAGCTGAAGCGCTACAGCATCCCGCAGGCCATCTTCGCGCAGCGCATCCTGTGCCGCTCGCAGGGCACGCTCTCCGACCTGCTGCGCAACCCCAAGCCCTGGAGCAAGCTCAAGTCGGGCCGGGAGACCTTCCGCAGGATGTGGAAGTGGCTGCAGGAGCCCGAGTTCCAGCGCATGTCGGCGCTGCGCCTCGCAGGTAGGAGCGCGGCGCGCACCGCCCGCCCGCCGCCCCCGGGACGCTGGCTCGGGGCTCTCCCCACAACCAAGCAGCCCCGACCGCCTCCCCAAGTCCCGGCCTCCCCCGCTCAGGCCGGCTCGGGGAGGTTAGAGCGTGATCTGCGCCCCTGCCCGCCTGTACCGTCGCCAAAAAGGAGGAAAGGGTTGTGCCGCCTCCCCCCGCCCCTCCCCTAGCCATCCGCCCAGCCCGTCCGGGAAGCCAGGATCCCTGAAGCGTCCTGCAGAGTCGATCATTGTGTGTTTGTGTGTGTGTGGTGGTGGTGGTGGGGAGGGGAATAGGGGTGCTGTGCCCCAGATACGCTGTGGCTGTCAGTTCAGGGTGCCACTCTCCCCTTCCCGAACAGGCCCCACTGTGCCCCCAGCCGGGGACGGGAGCTGGGGCTGCCCGCTGGGCGAGGGCCGCTGGCGGCCAGGCCAGGCGGTGCTCAGCCCGCGGCCCCAGCGCGCGCATCTTTGTGGTTCAGCCTCTGGATCGATAGCCCCCTCCCCACCTCCGGCCGCTGGCAAAGGTCACGGGAGAGCCGGGGGGAGGGGAGGCCGGGGAACCCTCGTCCTGCGGTTGGTCCAGAGGCCTTCACACCCGGCCCCTGGCCCGCTGGAGCGTCTGCTCTGGGCCCGGATGCACACTCCCGGCCCGCCTTGCCTTTTTGTTTTTGTTTTTATGTTTCTCTCATGTCTACCTCCTCTCTGTCTGCTGGCACGGCCTAACACCTATTTATTTTTTGCTTGCTCGCGGTGTTTCTCCCTGTCCCTCCTCATTCTTTCTCCTCTCTGTCACACTCTCTGTCCCTCAGCCTCTGTGTCTGTCTCAGCCCCCAGCCCCTCTGGGGACCCCATTCCTGCCCCCAGAGAGGTGGCCTGACCAAGCCTCCCCCTCTCCCGGTGCATGTGGGGGTGCAGGGAAGCAGCCCCCCTGTCACTTCCAGGGGCCGGGCCTGTGCGGGGTGGTCTCCCCCTGGCCACGCCGGGGAGGGGACTGCAGATGCTCCAGCCACCGGGACAATAGCTGCCGCAGGCGCTGGATCGATGGCTGCTCTGAGCACAGGGGCGAGCGGGGCTGGATGGCTGGACCAGGGCTTACACTGGGCACCCCTCAAGCAGAGAGGCGGGGCCCTGGCTGTGCCCCTCCCAGATTGGGGGGGCTGGGAAGAGGGGGCCTGTGTTCCTTCCTCCCCTCCCCCCAGGCACACTGGACAACTGGGGAGTCTGCACCCCCACAGGAGCCTTAGTTTCCCCCTGTAGGGTGAGGTGACTAGCTGGGCCGCCCATGGGCTTCCTAGATCCTCCGCCCTGGGGGGCGGGAAATACACTCTCCTCATGTGGCCGGTGGCCGAGTGTGCGGAGAGGTGATTGTGACTTAGAAACGGCCTCAGGAGCCTGCACGGTTTTGTGTAAGGGCCGCCCGGCTCTGCCTCCCTCCCCATCACACACGCAATGGCAGGCGGGTATCAGCCATGTCAACACAGCCACAGCCTGCTGTGAGCAGAGGACGTGGCATCGGGCAGCAGCGAGCACCCTCCTCTGCCCCCCCCCATGCTCTGGCCCAAGTACCCCCCAAATGCATTAGGTCCTCAGGGGCACTGGTTCAATGGGCAACACAACGCGCCAGACATATCGCCACCTCCACCGCCTCCCCGGAGCCTGTCTGTTGGGGACCTTGTGCCCAGCGTGGGTGCACCCCACAGCCCGCACGCCGCCTTCCGTGTTCCTCGCTGTCACGCTGTGTAACTACCACGGCCCGTTAGCAGTGTCTCTCGGTCTCATGTTTCAGGCCTGAAAGAGAGCCAGGCCCCAGGGGACAAAGCGCAGGTGGGAAAGCCCGCGGAGGGGTGCGGCTGCCGGGGGCGCGGGGGAGTCCTGGCCGTGTCCTGACTCCCTTCCCGCCGCCTGTGAATTACAGAGGCGGCACCGAGGCCGGGCTGGCCTCCTCCACCAGGCAGCTCCAGCCTCCCACTCCGAGCCAGGCTTTGGCTTTGGGGAAATACGAGTCTGAATGGGGCCCTGAGGGATCGGGAAGGGTGAGTGCAGGGCCTGGCCGCGCTGGGGCGGTGGGGATAGTGAACCGGTCCCCGCCCCTCTGCCCCCGCGGTGACCGGCCAGCCCTCCCGGTGCGCGCCCGGGCCTGGGGGCCTGGACACTCCGCGCTCCGGCCACGTCTGCTGGGCGGCCGGCCGGGTTGTGAGAGGCGCGGAGGCTGGGTGATCAGCACCGGCCGGCACGGAGCAGTTAAGTGGCGGCAAATCTGGGCAGTTAGAGAGGAGACGGGGCGCACGCCCCTCCTGAAGGTGCCACCCCGCAGGGGCAGGCCCAGCGCCTCCGGGTGCGCCCACCCGCTCCCCTCGGCACAGGTCAGACCCTGGCAGGGAGACCTCAGGGCCGTCCTCCTCCGGCCCGGGCCGGCCCAGCGAAAGCCGCCCCCCTCCCCGCCTCCAGGCCCCGGAGCACCAAGGGCTTTGCCCCCGCCTGGCCTGGCCCGCCCGGCCGCTCCGGGCTGTGGCGCCCGGGGTCCGATCCCCATACTGCGGCCCGGGGAGGAGGCCAGACACACACACAAACCGGAGAGGGAAAGGGAGAGAGGCAGGAGACAGAGGGACAAAAACAAAGAAAGGACAGGAGGAGGCAGAACTGGAGAGACCAAAAGAGGGAGACGGGGGAGGGGGGGAGAGACCCCCAAAGAGAGGTGGGAGTATGAGGGTCCGGTTGTAGCTCCTCTGTGTGGGGCCCACAGGCCGGGCTCTGCCTCCACCCCTCCCCTCTCTCTCTCTCTCTCTCTCTCTCTCTCTCTCTCTCTCTCTCTGGGATCAGGAGCCGAGGGGGAAGGGTGCTCTCTTTGTTTCCGAAAGGCACCAGAGAATTCTGACCAGGTAGATCTCAGGGTCCCTCCCCGCCCCCCCACTCCACCCCGGCCTGCCTTTGCTGCCTGACTCAGTTTACCCATCTGTAAAGTCAGTGCATTAGAGGAGCCAGGTTCTGACGGTCTGACGTTCTTAGATTCTAGGACTCCCCTAGTCTCGGCAAGGCCAGTCCTACAGCACCCCAAACCCACTGCCACGGGGGCCTCACCCCACCCCATCCCGGGGTCCTGCGATTCCCGGCAGCTTCTCAGCTGCCTCCTCTTCGACGAAGCCCTCCCTGCTCCGCCTCAAACAGTAATTATGGGAGAGGGGCTGGGGGAGGGGCGGCGGGCTCCTGGGCAGGGGCGGGGCGGTCGATGAATTCGAATTACCGTCTCTAATTCATCACCGTTGCCTGGTCGATAGCTTCGGCGGGCTTCAAATATTGTTTAAATTGCAACTCTGGAGAAAAAAAATTTTTTTTGTAACTAATCAGAAAAAAAATATGTGTAAAATAAAATATCAGGTGGAGGCAAGTGAAAGAGGGGCCTCTCGGTCCCCAGGCCCTCTAGGGAGTCCAGAGCCCAGAGTCGCTGGATGATGGAGGCCGGGTGGAGGGGCCATTTCTGGAACCAAGTTGCTGATCCCCCTCCCCCTGCAGTGATGGCGGACATCAGGTTGGCGGTAGGAGGGCAGAGCAGTGGTCAGGGTGTGGCGGTCTGGAGCTGGTGGTAAAAATCTAACGTGAACTGCAGGGGGCCCTCCACAGCTCTCAGAGCCTGTTCCTGCCCCACCCCCACCCCTGGAAGAGTCACCCCAGCAGAGAGCTTAGACTAGAGACCGGAGACCTACCTGGACTGCAACACTGACTGACCCTGAGCCCGGCCCGAGCCTCAGTTTCCTCATCTGAGAAATGGGCAGAATCGGATACCAGCTAGCAGGTGCTTGCTGAGGTTAATCTAGTCAAACCTTCTCCCGTGGAGATCCTCAGGCCC
Source organism: Pipistrellus hanaki (assembly GCF_964339955.1). NCBI lineage: Eukaryota > Metazoa > Chordata > Mammalia > Chiroptera > Vespertilionidae > Pipistrellus > Pipistrellus hanaki. The sequence continues at coordinate 70,895,323 of NC_140507.1, forward strand.
TGCACCCTGAGGCCGTGTTCCTTAGTCACCCCCTCCCCTCACACCCTCTTCTCAGCTTGAGGGGCGTCCCGGTTTCCTTCAGCAGCCTGGGCCCTACTGGATCCATGGAGACTAGGCAGGGGCTGCTGGAGGGGACACTGTAGGCCCTCCCGGGGATGCACAGAGTAGGAGGAGTCTGGGGCTGGGGCTGTGTGTGAAGAGCCATGTGGGTTCCCCCAAACCAGCCCCCTACTTCCAGACCACAGAGCTGGGTTGGGCCAGGGTTCGCCCCCTCGTACAGAGTGGGAGGGAAGAAGAGGAGCTTATTGGGGTGCTGAAGCCCTCCCCCCGTGTCTCAGTGCGCCCACCAAGAACAAGAGATGGAATCATCCAGAATGACCCTTTAAGCCAAATGGGGTTATTGTGCCCACTGAGCAGCCAGGGCTGAGAGGAAGGAAGGGATTTGCCAGAGCCACAGACCCAGTGAGGAGTGGCACCAGCTCTGGCATGAGGGTGAGCAGACCCAGCTCCCAGCAGAAAGGGGGGCCAGGGGTTGCAGCCCCCCAAGTCTGGTGGAGCTGCAGGCCCAGTGGAGCTGCTCGGGCTCCCACCCCTGCAGAGATGGGACCGTGCAGGCAGGTGGCCCGGGGAGACACAGCTGCGTGCTGCTCAGTGAACTGAGGTGAGGACAGTGCAAGGCTCTTAAAATCACAACTCGGTGCCTCTTGACTAAGTGGACAGTGGGAGCTGGGAGGCTGTGCTCCTCAGAGTCTCCTGAGGATGGCAGTTCTGTAGGCCCATCTGAGCCTGTCCCCAGGGACCAACCAGAGACCCTCAGGGAGGGTCTGAAGGGGACCAGGTTCTATTCCTCCCTGCCCCTTCCAACTCCAAGCCACCAGGATCCCTCCCATCCCAGGCTTTTCCTGGAACCACCCCCTCCTGCGGGCCAGGAGGAAAGGAGACCAGACACATGCAGAGGCTCGGAGAGGGAGAGGGACAGAGAGAGGCAGGAGAAGCAGAGAGTGACAAAAACAAACAAGAACAAGAAGAGGCAGAACTGGAGAGACCTGGCCCTCAGGGTGGTCCTGGGCCCAGCGTTGAAAGTCCAGCACTCTCCGAGCCCAGGACCAGCGGTAGTCCCTTCCTACTGAGAGAGAAATGGATGGTCACCCCCACGTCACAGAGAAGCACACAGATGAGTCTGGGGGAGTCCTTTGTAGGGCAAAGGGGTGGGAGCTGACCTTTGGCTTCTTTTTTCTGAAGGAATGAAGTCCTAGAACCAACCAAGCCCCCATCGTTCTCCTCCTCAATCTTCCCCACTCCATTGCTTCCTCCCTGTCAGCCACCCCTCAGGTCTGAGTGACCGGCTCCTGTCCTGCCGCCTCCCAGGCTCTGCTCTCACAACCCCCCACCGGGCTGGCCCCGGCCTGCAGGGGACCTTGGATGATCTCTGATCTCCTCGAAGCTCTTTCCTCCTCTGCTTGGCCTCCTGGCAGCGGCTCCCTGAGCCCCTAAGATGTGAAGCAAGCTCCTGCCACAGCCTTCAAACCCCGAATTTCCTCCCAGGGAGCGTGGAAGGGTAGTGCCAGCGAGCGGAACTTGGAAGGCAGGCTGGGAGGGGGAGCGCGGAGCAGCCGTAAGGACTGAGGCTGGGCCCCTGCAGCGGGTGTCTTTGTATGGAGCCATGAACCTGAGGAGCTCAGGCTGTTTGAATCAAGTTTTTAATTAAATATGGCCCTTGATCAATAAGCAAGCCAGTGCTGGTGGGGGAGGGGAGAGACTGGCCCGGGAGGGAGGCCCACGTGACCTCCTTCAGTCCCAGAACACCTGCAGCCTCAGTTTCCCTTCTTCCTAGGAGGCACCGATGTGGGTGTGGCTAGGAAACGGATCCTCCCGCCGCTGAACTCTTGCCTTGTGAACAGATATGTGTGTGGGGGGGCGGGGTTAAGAGCGCCCCTCAGACCTACGAGTCACGGCGGGAGGCCACAGACTCACAGCAGGTAGAAGGAAGGACAAAGAGAAGGGCCTGGCGCGGCTGGCCAAGGAGCCAGGTGCAGGGACGCGATGGACGCGCCCACATCCACACTAGGACTCGCGGGTCCAGACTCCGCCTCTGGACCCCCACCCCCCCTCGGGGGGGCCAGGTCTGGCATATTCCAGGCCGCTGGGGGCGCCAGAAAGAACTCCCCCAAGACCCGCGCTGGTACCTGGGGGTCATCCATGGGCTCCAGGGGTGGGCGCACAGGACCACTTGGTCCCTGTGTCTGGGCAGGTGCCGTCTGACCCTCCTTCTAGCGCCGAGGGCAGGGAGGGAGTGGCATCAGCCCACAGAGACCAAGGTGGGTGGACAGGAGACCTGGTGCGGATCCTCCAGACCACAGCCAGGCCCGGGAGTCTCCGGTTGGGGCGGATGCCTGTGCCTGCGTCCCTCCCCTCGGGGAGAACGCTACCCCGGCTGCCTGGGAGTCCGCCGTGGCGTCCCGCCGGGGAGGGTCCTCCCCACGCCCACCTAGACCCGGCGGAATCAGCGTGCCCCGCCCGCCGCCGTCTGCAGGGCTTGGGTGCACGCAGCCCCGCTAAGCAGGCTGGCCCTGGCCCTGCACACCCGAGGCCTCGGACCTCAGGGTTGTCGGTGCGCGCTCTGCTCTGCTCCGCGGAGAACCAGTCCTCAGCGGCCCCGAACCCGGCGGGGGCGGGAACCACAGCCCGCCCGGTGGGAGCCTCGGGGTCGCCTCCTTCCCGGCGGAGCTCCCAGGGCGGCGGGGTCCTGGGCGCTGGGCTCCGCGCTCCCGGCGTCCTGGTCCCCGGCGAGCCGCGCCGGCTCCACGCGAGGGCGGCGGGGGGCCAGGCAGCGCGCAGGGACCAGGGAGCCTTGGACACGGCGCTTCCCATCCCCCCATCCCATCCCGTGCGCACCTCATCCCCCCAGTGAGGACTGCGCTCCCCAGCCCGGAGGGAGCAGGAGGCGGATAAAGAAAAAGGCACCCCCCCCCTCCTGCCGAAAAGCAACCACAAAGCCTCCGCTCTCTCCTCCACCTTTCTTAGTACTTCTTAAAGTTTACACTTTCTCCAGGCGCCAGGTTTTTTCTTCTTCTACAAAGAGGTTGCACTGAATCCTCCCCTCCTTTTCTTGAAGAAACACACACACACACACACACACACACACACACACTCACACACACGGGAGAGAGTCCACTCTGTTCCCTTCCAGACACCAGAACGTCCCACATCAGGAGAGAGCGCCTCCAGGAATCTCCCCGTTGTCCATTTCCGCCTTCCGCAGCCACCGTCCGCCTCATGACTCCCCATCACCATCACCGTCACCGTCACCGTCACCGTCACCATCACCGGGCCGTGGTGAGCACCACGAGGCGGCCGTTAGGCACGTGGGTTGATCTGGGCCTTTGTTTCTGTTCTTGAAATGCTGGGCTCGCCTCACCCCCCTGCTTCTGTGTTCTGTGCTGGCCTCTCTGCGCTTTTACTTATCACTGGGTTCTTTCCTGTCATCTTTTTCAAATTCATTTCCAACTGTTGGCGGCTGTGACTTCTCAACATTAAAAAAAAAAAGCTGTGTGTGTGTGTGTGTGTGTGTGTGGTGCCCCTTTGTGACTGTGCCGGAATGGGGGGAGGAGTCTCCGAGCACACACACCCCTACCTGGTGGTGCAAACTCCAGATGACGGCCCAGGAGAGGTGGCCCAGAGTCCAGTGGAAACACTTATTTTCCTGATAAGTCATTGAAAGGCTCAGAACTAATTTGAAAATGTGGCCATTAAAATCTCATCTGGGGGAGAGGAGGGAGGGAGGGAGGAAGGAGGGCCTTTCAGAAGGCTGGCAGAGGTGCCTGCTGGCAGAGGTACCTCTCAGAGGCTGGGCAGGGAGGTGTAGGCCACGCCAGCAGGGAGGGGAGGAGAGGCAGAGGGACAGAGTGGGGACAGATGAGGGGCTGCCAAGGCCTCCAGGGGTCCTCACCTGAGGGCAGGGGCCTGGCTCAGCCCCCCCCCCATGGGAACCCCTTTCCCTCAGGGGTGCAGGGTGTGGATAGAGAGGGTGGGCACATGTTCTCCAGGCCCCCCTCAGAGGGAGCTCTGTGTCAGCTTGGGCTAGTCACCCACCTCCTCTGGCCTGGGGAGGCCAGCAGAGGGCGCTCAGGGCGGCTCAGCCCCTGGGACGAGCCACAAGGTGAAGGCATCACTGTTCCCCACATCTGGGGCTGGGCAGCTGGCGGCCAGGGGCGGGACTTGTCGCCAAGGAAACGGGTCATCATCCCAGCCGGAGACTGGGCTCCGTATTGAATTGTCTGCTCCGTGAAGCCAGAGCTGAGCACTGGAGGTGGCCAGCGGGGAGGGGACCGCCGGCTCCAGCTCTTGCTCCCACGCCCCCACCCTTTATGCCCCATTTGGCAGACACGGGGCAGGAAGGCTGGGGGTGGGGTGGAGACAAGAGTGCTCAGTTGCTGCTTTGGGTGCCGCACAGACAGCACCACCCAGAGGGACAAGAACCCCTCAGGTGCTCCATCATCAGTTTCAGAGACACCATCCTGTTGTCCTTCTCTGTCAAAACCAGCTGGGGGGGTGGGGAGGGGGCGGGTGGCAATCAGCTCATTCTCCTAATGCCACTCTGCCTCATGTCTCTTCTCCTCCCCTTGATTTGACTGCCCCCCCCTCCCCCCCGTCCCAGACACCCAAGCTCTGTCTCCAGTCCCATCCTCCTTGCCCAGGTCCGTCCCCACGTGGAGGTCTCTCAGAACCCAGGCCTGCTCACATCTTCCCCCCACAAATCCCCCCCCCCCAAGACTCCACTTCCATCCCCCCACCTCCTGCTGCTCTGAGTGAGGCAGCAGCCACCCTGTTCTGGAACCAAGACTGATAAATGTCTGAGGAAGGAAGGAAGGGGCTGCAGGGTCCCCTTCACTCAGCACTTACTGCCCAGATCTCATGACCCCTGCACAGTGAGGCCGCTGTCACCCCACCTACAGACAAGGGTATCAGGGTCCTGGGTCACTGTGTTCACCCGAGGAACCAGGAAACCGATGTCCACAGAGTGTGTGTCAAGGCCGCTTGGCCTGTGGAGCCCCGGCCTGCCATCCCTGCTGACCACGAATGGCCAGGGGGTGAGCGGGCAGCTCCCTGGAGCCGGGCAGAAGGAACTGTGCTGGAGGAGGGGTCTGATGGACACAGCGGGCCTCCACCCACCTGATGTCACAACGTCACACCCCGCTGTGTCGCCTCAGACCATTAGTTCTTCACGCTGCGTCCCCTTGTCTACGTGCACACGGGGCGCCCCAAAGCCGGCTACAAGCCAAGGTCACACCGAGCTCTGCGGCCCCGAGGTCTTTCCCGCGGGCTCTGGGCCTCTTCCCTCCATCGCCCTCCAGGTCCCCAGCTGCTGCCCTTCTGCCCTGCCTAGATGACCCGTTAGCATCACGGGCTGTCCCAGTTACTCAGAGGCTCACACACCTGTGCATCGGTTGTGTGTGGACCCACAACCTGTAGCAAAGTACACCACCCACCCATGCCCACAGCCAGGCCCCTGGGCAGCCCCACACCGCCACACTCAGAGGGCCGGGAACAGACAGAGCTGGCACATGGCCCGCTCACGGCCAGGGATAGAAAGGATGAGCAGGAGACGGTGAAGAGGAACAAGACCCACCGACCAGCCTAGGAGCGGGAGGCGGCGAGGGGGGCAGGGGGCAGGAGAGGGAAGGCGGAGGAGGAGGGAGAAGGAGCGGGAGGATGGAGGAGAAGATGGTGTCTTTCTGGAGATGATGGGGGTGAACAGGGTGGATCCCAGCTTCCTGAGGTGCAGACCCGATTCTGCTCACCCCACGGAGGAGAGACTGAATCTGGGCTCCCCTTCCCCACCTGCCTGTGAGCAGGCCCAGCTGCTCCCTCGCTGGCTGGGCAGAGGGTGCTCCCTGCTGAGGGTGCTCCCTCCCAGGGGTCTCACTGGCCTTCCAAGGCAGTGGCCAGCTGGATCTCCCCTAGCAGGGTCCTGAGTCTGGGCTGAGTCCCCTTTCTGTCACATTACCCAAATTGGGGTGTCACCAGGGGCATCAGTCTTTGGAAAAACACCCACCCAGTGGCCTCCTGTGGACGGATTCCATGCCGGGGGTCCCAGGGGAGGGAGCTGGGGCTCTGATGGGGGTGGGGGAGGGGAAGGTTTCCTGGGGGAAAGGCCTCTGCTGCAGGGCTTTGAGGGATGCGTAAGAGTTCTCTGGCTGGGGCAGCCCGGCCCCCTGCTCCTGACCTCAGTGTCTCCCTCCCTCCTCTCCCCAGTGAGAGTCCAGAAGAGGGGCTGAGGCTGAAAGGGGGAGAAACCTCATGTCCTCCCGGAAAGGGGGTCCCAGAGCCGGGGTCCTCCCAGGGAATCTCAGATAGGAGCGTGGGGTCTCATCCCCGTCCCACCATGGTATTGGGGACTTTTCCAGCTAAATCCCTTTCCACGGCCCAGCAAGATAGAGGCTATGAATTTTTATTTTTTAATATATTTTATTGATTTTTTTTTTTTACAGAGAGGAAGAGAGAGGGATAGAGAGCTAGAAACATCGATGAGAGTCATCGATCAGCTGCCTCTTGCACACCCCCTACTGGGGATGTGCCCGCAACCAAGGTACATGCCCTTGACCGAAATCGAACCTGGGACCTTTCAGTCCCCAGGCCGACGCTCTACCCACTGAGCCAAACCGGTTTCAGCGAGGCTGTGATTAAGACCATTTTTCAGTGGAGGAAACGGACGCTCAGAGAGCTGACATGGTACAATCATCCACCCGGTGGTGGGGCCTGGCTCTCTCCGGGGCCCCTGGAGGAGTCCTGGTGGGTGGGGGAGGTCTGCTGAGCCCAGCGACTTCTAGAAAGGCTGGAAGCAGGATGGGAGAGGGGAGCTGTGGGGCAAGTCCCAGAGGGTCTGAAACGAAAGGGCTTTCCTCTGGAACGTGAGGGTCCCAGGGTTCACCTCCTTGGCCCCCTGGACGTGAGCTGGCGGCCGGGGGCCCGCCCCTCCTACGGGAGCTGGTGTAGAACGGCTGCCCTCTGCCGGTGGCGTCCGGAACCTCGGGGCAGGTGCTGCAGAAAGGCCCCAGGTAGTGCCTGCCTGGGTGACAGGGCTGGTTGGAGAATGGGGTTTCCGTCGCTTCTGGGCCTCCTTTAGTAGCCTCCCAAACCTCTGCCCCGGAGCCTGCCCAGACCCTCCTCATGCCCGGCCTCTGAAAAGACTTGGTGCGCAGCAGGAGGCAGGTTGGGTGGAGCCGATGCCCTGAGCTCCGAGGGTGTCAGATTCAGCGGTTCTTAGCATCAGGCGCTTAGTCCCTGGGGTCACAGAGGACAGAGAACAGTTGGGACCCAAACCCTCCCTAAAGGGGATAGAGTGGGTGGACCGTTGTAAGTCTGAGGACAAAAAGATACAAGTGTGGGCGGCGGGGAGCTGCAGTATCAAATTGAGGGTCAGGGTAGGCCTCACAGAGGACATGTTGGAGCAAAGACTAGAAGAAAGTGAGAAAGCCCTAAAGAAATGTGGGAGCCGAAACCGGTTTGGCTCAGTGGTAGAGCGTCGGCCTGTGGACTGAAGGGTCCCGGGTTCGATTCCGGTCAAGGCACATCCCCAGCAGGGGGTGTGCAAGAGGCAGCTGATCGATGATTCTCTCTCGTTGATATTTCTAACTCTCTATCCCTCTCTCTTCCTCTCTGTAAAAAAAATCAATATTTTTTAAAAGAAAGCAAGAAAGAAAGAAAGCAAGAAAGAAAGAAATGTGGGAGAGGGACTCAGGCAGGGGTGATGCCGGTGCAAAGGCTCCGAGGCGGGACCATGCCAGGGAGGAGACGGATGTGACATGGAGTGAGGAGCAGCAGTAAGAGGTGAGGTGACTGAGTGGGGCAGGGGGAGCTCACTGAAGTGGGGAGAGCTTGGAACAGCTGATGTTCACTGAAAAACGTTTGACGGAGGCAGCGCCCCAATTTCACAAATGGGGAGACTGAGGCCCTGCAAGGGATTGCCTGGCTTGCCCAGGGTCCCACAGGGGTGTCAGATGCCCGAACTCCCCCAACAAACCCACAAGCCAGCCCTGCTGGTTCCTCCACCAGCTGCATGGCAACCACAGTTCGTGGTGAAGGTCTGTGTCTGGGGCCACTCCCTGCTCCCCCCCCCCCCCCCCCCGGGCTCAGTCCCTCTGTGCTGGGCACATTCCAGGCGAACCCTGTGGTGGTGCTGGGCGAGGTAGATGAAGACAGTGGAGAAGATGGTGGTGGAGGTGCTGGTGCAGGCGATAGTGATGGTGATGGCGTGAAGAAAACAGTAGGTGGGTGGTGGTGATAAAAAGGTGAGAGCGGTGTAGGGGAGGTGATAGAGGTGATGGTGGTGATGGAGGTGATGGAGGTGCAGGAGCTGACGGGGTGGAAGGGATACTGATGGTGAAGGAAGCGATGGAGGTGGGAGAGGGATGAAGTACTGATACTGATGGTGGAGGTGATGGCAGTGATGGTAGGAGGCGTGATGAGGTAGAAGTGACATTGAAGGTGGAGGAGGTCATGATGAAGGGTGCACTGGAGACAGAAGGGATGCAGGTGGTGGAGGAGGTGATGGTGGAGGAAGTGAGGGTGGAGGAGGTGAGGAGGAGGAGGAGAGGGGGGAGGGGGTGATGGTGGAGTAGGTAAGAGTGGAGGAGGAGAGGGTGGAGGAGGTGAGAGTGAAGGAGATGATGGTGGAGGAGGTGATGGTGGAGGTCAGGGTGGAGGAGGTGAGGGTGGAGGAGGTGAGGGTGGAGAAGGTGAAGGATGGAGAAGGGATGCAGGTGGAGGAGGTGATGGTGGAGGAGGTAAGGGTGGAGGAGGTGAGGGTGAAGGAGGTGATGGTGGAGGAGGTGAGGGTGGAGGAGGTGAAGGTAAAGGAGGTGATGGTGGAGGAGGTGAGGGTGAAGATGAAGGATGGAGAAGGGATGCAGGTGGAGGAGGTGATGGTGGAGGAGGTGAGGGTGAAGGAGGTGAGGGTGGAGGAGGTGAGGGTGAAGGAGGTGAGGGTGGAGGAGGTGAGAGTGGAGGAGGTGAGGGTGGAGAAGATGGAGGATGGAGGAGAGATGCAGGTAGAGGAGGTGATGGTAGAGGCTATGACGCAGGTGGCAGTTCCTAGTGGAGATCACTGGTTTTGGTGCCCGGGTGAGTCCAAGACTTCTCAGGGTGGATCTCTGGCCCCTGGCCTGCTTCCTGGTCAGTCATTCTCTTCCAGCCTCAGTTTTTACTCCAGTAAAAGGGGTTCATACCCACGGCCTCATCCCTTCTTGGGGCTGCCCTGGGCAGCACAGCAACCGCAGTGGCCGTTAGGCTGCTGGGAAGGATCCTGAGAGCTGGGAAGGATGCTGATGGAGGGGCGTTGGGGGGGGATCCTGATGGAGGGGCGTTGGGGGGGGATCCTGATGGAGGGGCGTTGGGGGGGGGAGGATCCTGATGGAGGGGCGTTGGGGGGGGGATCCTGATGGAGGGGCGTTGGGGGGGGGAGGATCCTGATGGAGGGGCGTTGGGGGGGGGATCCTGATGGAGGGGCGTTGGGGGGGGATCCTGATGGAGGGGCGTTGGGGGGGGATCCTGATGGAGGGGCGTTGGGGGGGGATCCTGATGGAGGGGCGTTGGGGGGGGATCCTGATGGAGGGGCGTTGGGGGGGGGAGGATCCTGATGGAGGGGCGTTGGGGGGGGAGGATCCTGATGGAGGGGCGTTGGGGGGGGATCCTGATGGAGGGGCGTTGGGGGGGGATCCTGATGGAGGGGCGTTGGGGGGGGATCCTGATGGAGGGGCGTTGGGGGGGGATCCTGATGGAGGGGCGTTGGGGGGGGATCCTGATGGAGGGGCGTTGGGGGGGGGAGGATCCTGATGGAGGGGCGTTGGGGGGGGGATCCTGATGGAGGGGCGTTGGGGGGGGATCCTGATGGAGGGGCGTTGGGGGGGGATCCTGATGGAGGGGCGTTGGGGGAGGATCCTGATGGAGGGGCGTTGGGGGGGGATCCTGATGGAGGGGCGTTGGGGGGGGATCCTGATGGAGGGGCGTTGGGGGGGATCCTGATGGAGGGGCGTTGGGGGGGGGGATCCTGATGGAGGGGCGTTGGGGGAGGATCCTGATGGAGGGGCGTTGGGGGGGGGATCCTGATGGAGGGGCGTTGGGGGGAGGATCCTGATGGAGGGGCGTTGGGGGGGGGAGGATCCTGATGGAGGGGCGTTGGGGGGGGATCCTGATGGAGGGGCGTTGGGGGGGGATCCTGATGGAGGGGCGTTGGGGGGGGGAGGATCCTGATGGAGGGGCGTTGGGGGGGGATCCTGATGGAGGGGCGTTGGGGGGGGATCCTGATGGAGGGGCGTTGGGGGGGGATCCTGATGGAGGGGCGTTGGGGGGGGATCCTGATGGAGGGGCGTTGGGGGGGGAGGATCCTGATGGAGGGGCGTTGGGGGGGGGAGGATCCTGATGGAGGGGCGTTGGGGGGGGATCCTGATGGAGGGGCGTTGGGGGGGGATCCTGATGGAGGGGCGTTGGGGGGGGATCCTGATGGAGGGGCGTTGGGGGGGGAGGATCCTGATGGAGGGGCGTTGGGGGGGGGAGGATCCTGATGGAGGGGCGTTGGGGGGGGATCCTGATGGAGGGGCGTTGGGGGGGGATCCTGATGGAGGGGCGTTGGGGGGGGATCCTGATGGAGGGGCGTTGGGGGGAGGATCCTGATGGAGGGGCGTTGGGGGGGGATCCTGATGGAGGGGCGTTGGGGGGGGATCCTGATGGAGGGGCGTTGGGGGGGGGATCCTGATGGAGGGGCGTTGGGGGGGGATCCTGATGGAGGGGCGTTGGGGGGGGATCCTGATGGAGGGGCGTTGGGGGGGGATCCTGATGGAGGGGCGTTGGGGGGGGATCCTGATGGAGGGGCGTTGGGGGGGGATCCTGATGGAGGGGCGTTGGGGGGGGATCCTGATGGAGGGGCGTTGGGAGAGGATCCTGATGGAGGGGCGTTGGGGGGGGATCCTGATGGAGGGGCGTTGGGGGGGGGATCCTGATGGAGGGGCGTTGGGAAAGGATCCTGATGGAGGGGCGTTGGGGGGGGATCCTGATGGAGGGGCGTTGGGGGGGGATCCTGATGGAGGGGCGTTGGGGGAGGATCCTGATGGAGGGGCGTTGGGGGGGGATCCTGATGGAGGGGCGTTGGGAGAGGATCCTGATGGAGGGGCGTTGGGGGGGGATCCTGATGGAGGGGCGTTGGGGGGGGATCCTGATGGAGGGGCGTTGGGGGGGGATCCTGATGGAGGGGCGTTGGGGGGAGGATCCTGATGGAGGGGCGTTGGGGGGGGATCCTGATGGAGGGGCGTTGGGAGAGGATCCTGATGGAGGGGCGTTGGGGGGGGATCCTGATGGAGGGGCGTTGGGGGGGGATCCTGATGGAGGGGCGTTGGGAGAGGATCCTGATGGAGGGGCGTTGGGGGGGATCCTGATGGAGGGGCGTTGGGGGGGGATCCTGATGGAGGGGCGTTGGGAGAGGATCCTGATGGAGGGGCGTTGGGGGGGGATCCTGATGGAGGGGCGTTGGGGGGGGATCCTGATGGAGGGGCGTTGGGGGAGGATCCTGATGGAGGGGCGTTGGGGGGGGATCCTGATGGAGGGGCGTTGGGAGAGGATCCTGATGGAGGGGCGTTGGGGGGGGATCCTGATGGAGGGGCGTTGGGGGGGGATCCTGATGGAGGGGCGTTGGGGGGGGATCCTGATGGAGGGGCGTTGGGGGGGGATCCTGATGGAGGGGCGTTGGGGGGGGGAGGATCCTGATGGAGGGGCGTTGGGAGAGGATCCTGATGGAGGGGCGTTGGGGGGGGATCCTGATGGAGGGGCGTTGGGGGGAGGATCCTGATGGAGGGGCGTTGGGGGGGGATCCTGATGGAGGGGCGTTGGGGGGAGGATCCTGATGGAGGGGCGTTGGGGGGGGATCCTGATGGAGGGGCGTTGGGGGGGGATCCTGATGGAGGGGCGTTGGGGGGGGATCCTGATGGAGGGGCGTTGGGGGGAGGATCCTGATGGAGGGGCGTTGGGGGGGGGAGGATCCTGATGGAGGGGCGTTGGGGGGGGATCCTGATGGAGGGGCGTTGGGGGGAGGATCCTGATGGAGGGGCGTTGGGGGGGGATCCTGATGGAGGGGCGTTGGGGGGGGATCCTGATGGAGGGGCGTTGGGGGGGGATCCTGATGGAGGGGCGTTGGGGGGGGGAGGATCCTGATGGAGGGGCGTTGGGGGGGGATCCTGATGGAGGGGCGTTGGGGGGGGGGATCCTGATGGAGGGGCGTTGGGGGGGGATCCTGATGGAGGGGCGTTGGGTGGGGATCCTGATGGAGGGGCGTTGGGGGAGGATCCTGATGGAGGGGCGTTGGGGGGGATCCTGATGGAGGGGCGTTGGGGGGGGATCCTGATGGAGGGGCGTTGGGGGGGGATGGTGATGGAGGGGCGTTGGGGGGGGATCCTGATGGAGGGGCGTTGGGGGGGGGGATCCTGATGGAGGGGCGTTGGGGGGGGATCCTGATGGAGGGGCGTTGGGGGGGGATCCTGATGGAGGGGCGTTGGGGGAGGATCCTGATGGAGGGGCGTTGGGGCCACAGCAGGGCCTCCAGGCTGGTGAGGGGCCTGTGGGGGATGGAAGGGATGACAAAGCTGCTCAGAGTGAGCAGCTCCAACTGGAGCCGGATCGATGGGGCAGTGAGGAGCTGAAATTAGATTGACGCCGGGAAGGAAGGGGGCGGGAGGACGGAGCCTCTTTTTGCTGTGATGGACAAAATGCGAAGTGTTTTCACAACTCCGTTTCCCCCAGGCCCCTCCCCCAGCCTCTGCACCCATTGGGCGCTCGATTGGACAAAGGGGAGATGAGGGGGGAAAGGCTGTTCTGACTCTTCTCGCTGCCTGAGACCCGGCTTTCCTCCGGAAGAATGGGGGACCCCTCCCAGGACCAAGTTCCGAGGAGATGGAGGTCAAGCAGTTCCTTACACTTCCTTCCAAAAGATGAGCATTAAAAAAAAGAAGAAGAGCCGAGGCTGGTTTGGCTCAGTGGATAGAGCGTCGGTCTGCGGACTCAAGGGTCCCGGGTTCGATTCCGGTCAAGGACATATACCTGGGTTGTGGGCACATCCCCAGTGGGCGGTGTGTGGGAGGCAGCTGATCGATGTTGCTCTCTCATCGATGTTTCTAACTTTCTATCCTTCTCCCTTCCTCTCTGTGAAATATCAATAAAATATATTTTAAAAAATAAAAAGAAGAAGAACAGCCCTAGCCAGTTTTGCTCAGTAGATAGAGCATTGGCCTGTGGGCTGAAGGGTCCCGGGTTCAGTTCCGGCCAAGGGCACATGCCCGGGTTGTGGGCTCCATCCCTAGTACTGGGCATGCAGGAGGCAGCCAATCAATGATTCTCTCCCTCTCCCTTCCTCTCTGAAATCAATAAAGAAATACATTTTTTTTTTAAAAAAAAGAACATTTAGGTTCTTTCTCCTTAGTTTTGTACACTGAAGGCTACATAGTGCCCTGTGCATCCCCTGGGTTTGTCTCCCCATCTCCCCATAGTCACATCCCATCCTCTCCCTCTGTCAGCTTTTCAATATAGTTACAAATACATTGTTTTGCCAAAATCAATATTCAGTATTAACATCATTATGATTCCAGTGAATATCATTGACCACTGGAATACTGGGGTTGCGTTTCCTTTCCTGTACAGCGGTTTGTTTTTCCATAAGTTAATAATTGTCCATCACAAATTCTTCCCAACTCCCCAACAAAATGCAAAAATAGCCCAATAGGATTTCCCACTCTTTTTTTTTTTTTTTTAATATATTTTATTGATTTTTCTACAGAGAGGGAGAGTTAGAAACATCGATGAGAGAGAATCATCCATCAGCTGCCTCTTGCACACCCCCTACTGGGGACCAAGGTACATGCCCTTGACCGGAATCAAACCCGGGACCTTTCAGTCCGCAGTCCTACGCTCTATCCATTGAGCCAAACCGGTTTCGGCAGGTTTTCCACTCTTATTGGGGCATCTCCCCTGCACACTCGGTGGCGCTCCTGCTCTGATGTCTGTGTGGCTTCCCTCTTGGCCTTGGTGCGGTGTGCTGCTGTCTTCCAGGCCCTCCTTCCCTGTTGGGGGGACCCCTTTTCCCTGTCTCCCAGTTTGAACCACGTTCCTGAATCCCTTCCTTTATTTATTTATTTATTTTTTATTTAACTCCTTATTTTGGTGGAACACACCCTGCAGTATCTTTCTCAGCAGATGTTGAATGTCTGACTGCATCTTTATTCCCACCTTCATGCTGGATGTTTGGCAGGCCATCCCATTTTATTTATGTATGTATTTGTACCATCTTAAATGAACATAACTGTCCCTCTGAATGTTCCAGGCGTCGCTCCACTGTCCCTTGGTTCTTTAGAAGTCCAAAGCCACGCGGAGTCTTACCTCTGTGTGATGCCTGCCTTTCCTCTCTTGGGGCTTTTACGATCTTCCCTTTCCTCTGGGTCACTAACACTTCACGGGGAGGGGCCTCAGGAGTGTCCTCTTTCAGTCCCGGAGCGGAGCACTTCCTGGGCTCCTTTAAACTGGACTCCCGTGGCCCTCAAACCTGCGTTCTTCTTTCTCCTCACTGTTTATGTGACAATTTCCTCTATTTTTGGATTGCCTCTTGACCAAATGACAAACCTGCTCCATTCATCCTCTTTATATATATATATTATTGATTTTTCAAAGAGAAGAGAGAGGGATAGAGAGTTAGAAACATCGATGAGAGAGAAACATCGATCACCTGCCTCTTGCACACCCCCCACTGGGGATGTGCCCGCAACCAATACACATGCCCCTGACCGGAATCGAACCTGGGACCCCCCAGTCCGCAGGCCGACGCTCTATCCACTGAGCCAAACCAGTTTCAGCATCAATTCATCTTCTAACGTTACTCCCTTTCCCTTATTTTCCATCTCTGCGCCTGCTTTGTTCTGTTTCCAGGGATATTTGCTTAACTGTATGCTCCAGTCCTTACATTGATTTTATTCCAGGCATTATATTACATATTTATGTTCTAACACATTGTGTGACCCTCGATCCTTTATACGGAGCGCCATCCTGCTCCCATTTCATGGACACAGCCTTTGTCTCACACCACTCTGAGAACAGTAACGACAGCGCTCCCTGTCTGTCTACCAGTATTTCTTCTGAGATCGTCACCCCCCTCACCGCCAACCATTCCCCGCCCCTCTCTCAATTAGAAACTTTACTAAGATGTCCGGTAAGCTCCAGCCATCACTCTCACTTAATCATGAAGCCTGACACAGCCAATAAGCAGTGCCAGGAGTTCCAGGTCAGACAGACAGAGGGGACGAGGCGAGCCGTGGTGTGTCGGTCGGTGCTCAGGAGAGAACCTGTTGTCCCTGCGAGCTGAGCCACAGCACGGGGAACATTCGTGCGGACATTGATCTGGTTCAGACTGTTCTGGAACCGAAAGGAGTGAGCTCCGTGCGGTCCCAGCGGGGCGGGCCGCAGAGATCCGCCGGGGCCGCCTGCACCGCTGGCCGCGGCCTGGGAAGCGGGGGGCATGGCGGCCGTGTGGAGGCAGATGGCCGGGTGTGGCAGGGAAGGGAGGACTCTGCCAGCGTCTGCGCTGAAGCTATAAGCATCCCCAGCCCCTGAGCGGAGGCAGCCGCTCAGGCTGACAGAGCCCATTTTTCCCACTCACTGGCCTTTGAGAAAGGAGTCCCCTCAGGAGCTGGGGGAGGGAGGGTGCGGGGAGAGTAGGACCACAGGTGCCATGTCCCTGAGCTGCCGCTGTCTCACCTTTGCAAGCAGCTGCCGGCCAGAGGCAGCCTCCTGCAGCCTCTCCCGGCTCCGCACAGGTGGCCTAGAAGAGGGAGGGGTGGTCCTGCACCCACCCACCCACCCCCATCCTCCTCAGACCTCCCAGCTCCCTGTGGCACGTGAGCAAGGCCAAGCCTGGGTCTCAGCCTGCCCATGGGGGGGCGGGGAGATAGAGGGGGGAGGGAGACAGGACAGAGTGGCAGCTCCGATACTGGAGTCAGACTGTGGACGCCAATGTCAGCCTCACCCCGGGTCCCTAAGGTGGTCAGGCCTCAGGGAAGGAGGCATGGACCTCACCGTCCTTCTGAGAACGGAGTGCCCGTCATCCCAGGGGGAGGGTCCTGGGTGTGTGACTCACCCCAAGGACCTATTAATTAACTGCTTCTTTGGCCCACCTACAGTGAGCCCAGTGATTCAATTTCCAAGTCACCCCCCCCCCCCACATCCCCAGGTGTGGGCTGCGGGGGGCGGGGGAGAGGAGAGGGGGGAGGGGTGGCCACCACCAATTGTACCCCCTGGGGCGGGGCCTTTGGCGGGGTGGGGCAGGAGGTTTGGGGTATGAGCCCGGGAAGGGACTAGCCCGCAGGAGAGGCATTGGAGGAGGGTGGCGGCCCAGGTCTGCAGAGATGTGCTCACACTGTATCTCCTTCTTTGTCTCCCGCCACCCTATCTGCCTGCCCCGCGCCCTTGTCTCCTCTCCCATGACTGTCTGCCCCTTTCTTCTGTTTCTGCATGTCTCTCCCACCTTCTTCTTGCGGCCTCTTGGCCTCTCCCATGTCACCCTCCTGACATGTGTGTGTCTCCCCCTCTCCTTGGGTCCTGTCCCCCGCCGTGTCTCCGTCCCTCCGTGCTTCCCCGCGTCCTGCTTTCCGGCCGTCTCTTCCCGGCGCCGCCTGCCGCCCCCCGCCCGGCCGCGCGGTGGCGCTGTCTCGCCCGCAGCCTGCAAGCGCAAGGAGCAGGAGCAGCAGAAGGAGCGCGCGCTGCAGCCCAAGAAGCAGCGCCTGGTGTTCACCGACCTGCAGCGCCGCACGCTGATCGCCATCTTCAAGGAGAACAAGCGGCCGTCCAAGGAGATGCAGGTCACCATCTCGCAGCAGCTCGGCCTGGAGCTCAACACCGTCAGCAACTTCTTCATGAACGCGCGGCGCCGCTGCATGAACCGCTGGGCCGAGGAGCCCGGCGCGGCGCCCGGGGGTCCCGCCGGCGCCGCCACCTTCTCCAAGGCCTGAGGCGCCCCGGCCCCGCGCCCTCCCCGCGCCCACGGTCTGGGCGCTGCCCCCCCGCACCTCCCCCCTCCCCCAGACGGCCCGGAGACCCGCCCTGGGCCCCCGGAGGGGGTGCGGCCCGGGCCTCCCACACCCGGGAGGGGACGCAGCACACCCCTCAGCCCAAGTGCACAAAAGGGCCCCCTCCTCCCTCCGCCCCACCCTCCAGGCCAAAGGAAGCCCCCGCCACCCTCACCCCAGGGTGCGGGTGACAGAAGGGGGCTCCCCAGCTCCCTCCCAATGCAGGATGCTCAGGGGCCTTGGGAAAACCAGGGCTCACCGCGTCCTCCCCGAAAAGCGGGTCAAGAAGCACATACTAGAAATATAAACCGGGTATTTAAAAAAAGAAAAGGAATTTTCAGAATAATCCCTCCTTAGCCCCAACCCAGACCACTACCACCACCACCACCACCCCCCAGACCGCCCCTTCTGAAGTCGCCATGTCCAGCGAGATCCCTGCCGTGCCCCCACCCCACACCAAGACACCCCATCGGATCGGATCGCTGAACGGCCTCCACAGCCAAGAGCCCAGCTGCCCTCCTCGCGGCAGCCAGGACCCCTTGTGCCAAGAACTGCTTGCCTTAACGTCTGGGAAGGGGGCCTGCAATGGCGACCGCCCAGCACCCATAGGCGAGCACCCTCTCCCACCCCCTTCCGCCCCACCCCGTCCCGGACTGGAGGGAGGGCACCCTCAGACCCGCCGGTACCCTCCAGGCGTGTCCCCGCCCCCTGCACCCTCCTGTCGGTCCCTTTAGCTTTAGACGTCTCGATGGATGACACGCAGGGAGAGACCGACCACAGGGAACGGAAGACATCCAGGTTCCACCGAGAGCTCCCCGGACCCCGAGAGAGCGCCGGAGCGGGGCCTGGGTTCCCGTCTGCGTGGGACGCCACCTCCCGGCACAGGGTGCTGCCTGGGGCCCGAGGGGGCCACAGGCGTGGACCTGTGCTTGCCCTGTCTCTCTCCACAGAGAAGAAGGTGGAATCTGTTTGCTCCGTGTTTTTGCCAAAAAAAAAACTTGACAAGGGGGTGGGAAGGGTCAGCAATGAAGATGAGCGCCACCCACCGCCCCTCTCAGCTGGTCCGGGTGACCTCCGGGACTGGCCGCCTCCTCGGGGCTCGCGACCCACCGAGAGGCCAGAGGACCCTTCCCCAGACCTGGTCCCGCTGCCTCCCAGCGAGGCGCCCCCCCCCCCCCAATGCAAGAGACGTTTCCAGTGAAATGCCCCTCCCCCCAGGTAAAGGCTACCTCACTCCGATGTTCATGTCCGTGATTGGAAAAATCACACCGATACCAAAGATTTCCCCCCGAGGACTTGTGCTGGTTGTTAGAATTCCCTCTGACTGTGTGCTCACGGGCCTGCCCTGAGCCCCGCCCTGTAGGTGCCCCCACCCCCAAAGAGAGTGAAAGAGAGGGAGAGAGGATAGTGAGGTCGATGAGTGCCTTTTTCTTGAACCAAAGATGTGTGTGAAATGTTCTCTTGTCCTTATCGACTCGCTATTGTCCGGGCCTTTTAAGCAACTGGATCTAAGTGATGCTTCTAAAGCCTCTGGGTGTTGGGGCGTTATCCTAAGAATGCCCATTCTGGCTCAGCAACCGACTCCTTCCCCCACACACAGGTGGACACAGCCCCCTTTACCCACCCCCACCCCATCCCCCACACCCGCTAACACCTGGGCCCCACTGGCCGGAGCACCGGACAGCAGGGACTTGGCTTCCTGGACTCTCTGCTGGGCAAGTCGCTTGCTCTTCCTGACGTTTGAGGCCCAAGGGTAAGAGGCCAGGAGCCTCCCGATCTGCCCCCTGCTGGAAATTCAGAAATCGTCTTAGGATCCTTCTGGCTGTAGAACATTCTAGTGATGGTGAACTGTGGTCAGATCAGCTCAAGCCCCATTGACACAGGCCACAGAAGCATCCTGGTTCCCTTCCTAACACCTTCACATCACACACGTGCACGTGTGCACACACACACACCAGCTCCTAGACCCTCTTCCCCGGCTGGCCAGTCCCCCTCCAGCAGGCCTGCACTCGGCCCTCTCCCCGAGCCCCCCCCCCCCCGGGTCCCACCCCTCCTGTCGCCAGCACCCAGCTGGCCATCGCAAACCAAAGACCATTCTCCATGCAGGGAACAGCACCTCCAGCACAGCTCCTTCGAGCCTTTGACAATTTTCTCTGAAATACCTCAAAATATTTAATGTATAGTTTATGTGATTTAAAAAAAAAATCCTTAGATAGTTTTTGGAATACGTGACTTGAAGCTTTATACCGTAAAATTATAATTTTTGCAGACGATGGGATGTCATTTCTTTGACGAGTTCCGTGGGAGACATAGTGAATGTTGGGGCGGCGGACGCTGGGCAGTCAGAGGAGAAAGACAGAGGGAGCGAGAGCGAGAGACTGAGCTCCGAGGACGGAGGGACCAGGCGTTTACAGGTTTCTTACTTAAACGAGTCCTTTAGGAAAGAGGAAGAGCGAGAGGAAGAGAGAGAGGGATGCTTTTGTGTTCTCTGGTGTGTTCTGCTTCTTGTTTCTGGAGTCATGTCTTATAAGAGTATTTATTATTCTATGTGGTCTGTGTTCAAATGTAATTTAAGAAAAAAAAAAAAGGAAGAAAATGGAAGGAAAAAAAAAGACAAAGTGGGGTTTGATTTGCTGCATGACTACTGTACTCTTTCTGGATAATGTACTACGTGGACGGGGTGGGGGGTGGGACGGGGCGTGGGGACGGGCCCCCAGTCCGTGTGCATCTTGTGTTTTGTGCCCGAGCCATGCCGTCTGGGCCCCTTTGCGCTGCTCTCTGTTGATTTCCCCCTTTCCAGCCGGCGGCGGTGGGAGGAAAGAAGAAGGCAGACAGCGGGGCCTGAGCACCCGGCCAGGCTCCCCGGCCTGTGCCTGCCTCAGGTGGCTGTCACTGCCCTCTCGGACCCCGTTGGTGTCACGTTAGCATGAGTTCCCAAGTGTCTTGTTCAGAGGAGAGAGACAATCAATGCGAGTCTTGTCGCCCAGGGCGGGGTGAGGCTGGGGCGTACCCCAACTTCCTGAGACCCTAAGAACCCTCCTGAGACACCCGCCAGCGACCCAGGTCAGGCCCCTGGCCAGGCACCCCCGGATACCCCAGCCACCTCAGCTCTGGGCTGGGCCTGAGCACACACACCTTCCTGTCTGGCCTGGGAGGTCGGGGGCTGCATTTCCTCCCTACCGCCCGCATGGGGACCCCACAGCCCTCCCTAAAAGAGGACTCCACGCCCCCAGTCCACTTCTGGCCCGAGGCCCCACACTGCCACCAGGATGGCCCACCTCCTAAGACAGGTCCCAGGAAGGGGGTCCCTCATACCCTGAAGGACAAAGAGCCAGTTTGGAGGATCAGTCCCCCCCAAAATGGGGGTGGGGTGCACATGCCCCAGGGCCCTGCCACCCAGCCCCTGCGTCAGCTGGAATGTGGGCCATTTCCCATTCTCTGCCCAAAGCCACACCGGCCGTCAGATCCTTGGGCTCCTCCTGGTGGCCCCAGCAGGCCACTGCCACACCCCCCACAACACATACACACCCATACACACATCCCATCTCCCACCCCCACCCCCACCCCGCACCCCCCCAACACACACGCGCGCGCACACACACACACACACACACACACACGGGCTGGCCTTTGGGTGGAGTCCCTCGGCCAGGGGTGAGGGAGAGCCCTGAGTGTTCAATCAAGACTGGACACGAGGGCTGTTTTCAGGGGAGACAGTACGGGGGGTGTCCCCCCAATGCTAGAGGGGACAGAAGCCCTCCTCACCCCACCCTCAGGCGACAGGCTTAAAAGTTAAAAAAAGAAAAAGAAAAAAAAAATCATCCTCATTGTTAACCATTGCTGTGCTGGATTTGTTGTTTTGTTTTTCTCCAATAAATTATTTTCTAGTCGCTCACCAGGGCGTGTGTGTTGGCTGGCAGTGTGGAGGGGCGGTGGCGGGAGGGGGCTCCCCACCATGAAAATGGGGAGGGACAGAGGGACCGGGGAGGAGGAAGTCTACCTCCCCCAGCCAGCCCTCTCCGGGCAAACCTGGCCCCTTCCTCGGCCACCGCCATCCGGAGCCTCAGCCTTCCGTGGGAACCTTGGAGAATCCGAGGAAAACTCAAGGCCTTCGAGCCGCCAGCCTGACCACAGAGATCCTGCTGGGGCCTGTGTCTGAGGCATCTGGAGCGTGGATTGTCTGTTCGAAGGGAAGGGAGCGGGGCGGCCTGGCAGGGGAACGGGCTGGGACCTTATCCACTGCCCGAGGCGGGCCAGCAGGCAGCAGCCGGGGAGCCAGGACTGGTAAGCGGAATCTGCTCAGCACATTTCTCCCTTCTGCGAGCAATGAAGTTTTATCTCCATTATCTACCCCAGGGCGAAGGAGGGAAAATAAATAAAGCAAGCTTAAGTGCCTGGCTAGCATGCTCAGTAGTTAGAATCCTGGCCTGCACACTGGAGGGTCACGGGTCAATGCCAGGTCAAGGGCATGTACCCAGGTTGCAGGTTCAATCCCTGCCCAGCCCCTGGGGCAGGGGCAGGGGGCAACCAATCGATGTGTCTCTCTCATGAGGATGTTTCTCTCGCCCTCCCTCCCGTCCTCCCTCTATTCCTTCCACTCTTACTAAAAATGAATGAAAAAAAATAAAAATGAAAAAATAAATAAATAAAATAAAATAAAATAAAATATATATATATATATCCTCAACAACAACCAAACAGCTTTTCCTGCAAATCTCCCACCTGGCCGCTGGAGATGAGTGTTTTGATTTTTAAAACCAGGGAAGCCTTCCAGGATGCATCGCAGAAAGAAGCACAGGCAGAGTGACCTTAGGAGCCCTGGGCTCAGAGGGACCTGGTTTATTAGAGAAAGAAAAGGATGTGAAGCTGAAACCGGTTTGGCTCAGTGGTAGAGCATCGGCCTGCGGACTGAAAGGTCCCGGGTTCGATTCCGGTCAAGGGCATGTACGTTGGTTGTGGGCACATCCCCTGTAGGGGGTGTGCAAGAGGCAGCTGCTCGATGTCTCTCTCTCATCAACGTTTCTAGCTCTCTATCCCTCTCTCCTCTCTGTAAAAAATCAATAAAATATTTTTTTTTAAAAAAAGAAAAGCATGGGCAGCCCTTTCAGAGTGGGGAGGGGGTGCCCCGTGCTTCCTGAGCCCGGGAATTACCACTCCCCAGGCGGGTGGCCGCCCCCTCAGGGAAGGTGGGCCCTGGCTCCCCGGGCACCGGCGGGCTCTCCAGGGTGATGGCTGCCTCTCGAGGGCGAGGGCGCCACCCCCGTAGATTCTCTCTTTGTGGGTGGTTCTCTCTCCTCCTCGCGGATGCTGGTTCTCTTTTTTAAATGACTGGCCTGGCCCTAGCTGGTTTGGCTCAGTGGAGAGAGCGCTGGTCTGTGGACTGAAGAGTCCCGGGTTTGATTTCGGTCAAGGTCAGGTACTTTGGTTGTGGCTTGGTCCCCAGTGGGGGGATGGAGGGGAAGAGCACGCATGTGGGAGGCAGCTGACCAATGTTTCTCTCTCATTGACGTTTCTGACTCTCTATACCGCTCCCTTCCTCTCTGAAAAATCAACAAGAATATATTTTTATAGAATGACCGGCCTGAAGGCCATGCTGGCTCTTAGAAAGGGGCGTCTGGCTTCCTCTGGGGGAGGGGGTGGCCCCTCCTTGGGGGTGGCAGAGTCTCAGGAGAACATGGGCCGGCCCATCCACTGGCAGTTTCCCCGTGGAAAGAGCCAGATTGCCGTCAGTGAAGGCGCCAGGCTCTGGTGAGAGCACTGCTCCTCCACGGAAGGAGGAGCTCAGGGCGGCGGGGGGCTGCGTGTCCGTGGGGGACACCTCCCCACAGCGCTGGTGCCTCTTCCTCCCCAAGAGTGACACCGCCTTCTGGTGCGAGGCTGAGGCCTCGATGGGGCGGTGTGAGCAGCCGGAGGGGTGCTGTGGACCCCCGGTGACCTCCGCAGACTCGTGCCCCGTGTGATGAGGTCTGCGTAGCCTTCGCGGTGGGAGAAGGCGTAGCTGGAGCGCCGGGCGCGGGACTGCCGGCAAAGGTGGGGCAGAGGCTCCGCGGGGATCTCCTCAGCCTTCCCCTGCTTCTCCTGCAGAGCAGAGGGGCGGGCAAGGTCATCAGGCTCCCACACTCCGTGGAATACTCTGGGTCACCTGCTCCCAGCGGGGGCCATTCATAAACCCTGGCCACCATTCATTGGCCAGCTCCTCCCTACCCAACCACAGTTCTCCCTGGGACCCAACGCTGGACCAGCCAATCACAGCCCTTCCCTGGGACTTGACTCTAGATCAGCTACCAGGTGCCTGAGCTGCCCTGGTGTGGCAAAGCTGGAGAGGTTAACCAGGGGGCAGCCTGTGGGGCAGAACACAGGGGCTCTGTGGCCATATCTTGGCCCACTATGTCAGCCAGTCCTCCAGCCCAGCCCAGCTGCAACTGGTCCTTCTAGTTTTTTGTTACCTGAGCCAGTAAGCCTCCCCAACTCCCATACACCTTTTTTCATTTGTGATAAAACAGACATAAAATGTACCATTTTAGCCAAAACCGGTTTGGCTCAATGGATAGAGCGTCGGCTTGGAGACTGAAAGGTCCTGGGTTCGATTCCGGTCAAGGGCATGTACCTTGGTTGCGGGCATATCCCCAGTAGGGGGTGTGCAAGAGGCAGCTGATCGATGACTCTCTCATCGATGTTTCTAACTCTCTATCTCTCTCCCTTCCTCTCTGTACAAAATTAATAAAAATATATATAAAAAATAAAATGTACCATTTTAACCATTTTTAAGTGCACATCTTGGTGGCATTAAGCACCTTAACATTGTTATGCAACTATCACTTCCACCTCCAGAACTTCATCTTCCCAAGCTGACCTTCTGTCCCCATTAAAAACGAGTTCCCCACCCCCCTTGGCTCCCTCCGCCTTCTTCCTGTCCATAAATCTAACCCTCCAGGGACCTCTTGTGAGGGGAGTCACACAGTAGCTGCCCTTTTGTGACAACAGGCTTCTCTCGCTGAGCACACTGTCCTCGAGGGTCATCTCCATTGAAGTGGGGGCCAGAGCTTCCGTGTCTGTAAAGGCTGAGCAGTGTCCTGCTGTGGATGAACCGCCCTGCGTTTGTCCATTCATCCATCGGTGGGCACTGGCGGTGTTTCTAAGTTCCCCTTTTTGCCTAAACCCGTTCCAGGTCACTCCTGTAATCTCAGCCCCCAGCCCTGGTAATTCCCGGTGGAAGTCTGACCGCGTCCCTGCGGGACCCAGGCTGGCCGCCTCCGTCCCGGAAGTCCGGTTTCCTTCCCGAGCTCCCGGGGCCTGCTGTCTGCCCCTCCCGCGGCGCTGGGTGTGCATCTGGGTCTCCAGCCCTCTACCCCAGCTTCCATCTCCTCGGCGTCCCTGCTCCCAGCACCGGCTCTGGTCGGTGGGTGCCAGGAATGTGCAGGGGGCACCCCAGCCACCCTCACCTTGGAGTGCGGCTTCCTGAGGGCCTGGCGAACGGCGGGCACGGCCAGCCTGGGCAGGGCGCTCAGCGCCACGCTCAGCAGCACCACCAGCAGGACGGAGGGGTGGGACAGCACGTTGCGGTCAGCGTCTGGGGACGGGGCAGAGTCACAGCCCGGCCCAGGGCGAAGCCTCCCGGAGCCTGCTTGGCGCCCCCTCGTCCAGACACCCCACCTCCTTCCTCACCTTCACCCCAGAAGGCCTTGGTGCAGATTCCCTAAAGACACAGGCCCCCCCCATTTCCGGGGCTGCCGCCCTGCTCCCCGCTGAGGGGGGGGGGGGGCTCACACAGGAAGGGGAAGGTCCTGGGGGAGACGGTGAAGAGCCAGAGGCTCTGGCTCGCCCAGGCTGTCACCACGTAGAAGCAGAGGCTGAGGAAGATGGCCAGCCCCGCCAGGACCGTCCAGCACTTGATGATGAGGATGGCCTAGCGGGGAAGGAGGAGTAAGCCATGGGGACCCCAGGTTCAAGGGGCACCTGCTCAGGCCTCTCAGGAAGGGCCACCAGGTGATGAGACCTTCACGGTCTGTGGGGCGGGCAGCAGCCGGGCCTACCTCCACGGTGACGGACAGCAGGCCCGACAGGGCCACGACCGCGGCCAAGGACTGGTAGTCGCTGAGTGGCCCCGCCGTGTCCTGGCTGACCCCCAGGGTCACGAAGAAGCTGACCAGGGAAGTGGCCGCGCCGTGGGCGACGGCCTGGAGGAAGACCCGGTAGTTGAAGAGCTCATCCTTCTGGCCGGCCCCGTACAGCTGGGGCAGCGCCAGGCTCCGCTCAGCACTCACGTCCTGGGACAGGGTGGAGGAAAGAGTGGGGGTTCTAGAGGCCGGCTGCACAGCCACACGCAGGTGCTGGGCGGCTCTCGGGACGCCTGAGCCGTGTGCGTGAGAATGGTGAGATGGAGAATGTTGTGATTGGTGTTTTGCCACCATTTTAAAACTTTTTTAAAAAACAAAATGATGCCGAAACCGGTTTGGCTCAGTGGATAGAGCGCCGGCCTGCGGACTGAAAGGTCCCGGGTTCGATTCCGGTCAAGGGCATGTACCTTGGTGGTGGGCACATCCCCAGTAGGAGGTGTGCAGGAGGCAGCTGATCGATGATTCTCTCTCAACGATGTTTCTAGCTCTCTATCCCTCTCTCTTCTCCTCTGTGAAAAATCAATAAATTTTTTTTTTTTTTAAAAGGCAAGCCGAAACTGGTTTGGCTCAGTGGATAGAGCATCGGCCTGTGGATTGAAGGGTTCCAGGTTTGATTCCGGTCAATGGCATGTACCTTGGTTGCGGGCACATCCCCAGTAGGAGGTGTGCAGGAGGCAGCTGATTGATGTTTCTAACTATCTCTCTCCCTTCCTCTCTGTAAAAAATCAATAAAATATATTAAAAAATAAACACAAAATGAAAGGCTCGTTCCTCAGGTCCCACCAGGTATGCCTCAAGTGCCCATCATCAGCCACCTGCGGCTGGTGGCTCCCACCTGGACAGCACAGGCATAAGACACTTCCCTCATCCTAAGCATCCTGCTGGACCGCCTGTTCTGGGCCACTTAGCAGACCCTCTCAGGGGGGGGGGCAGGGCAAACGGGAGAACCATCTTTTCTGACCCCCTCCCCACTGCTGGGCAGACGGCGGGACTGAGACTTGGGAGCGGTCCCAAAAGGGCGGGGTAGCTGGGCAAAAGGAACAGTTACAGGGCAGTGGTCTAGGAGCCCTGCCCACCCCCACCCCAGCCCCACAGGGGCAGAAGGGGTGGCAGAGACGGGAGTATCCACAGGGAAGGAGGAGGCGAGTCCTCAGCCTGCTCACCTGCTCGAAGAGCCCGATGTACAGAGCGGGGAGGCTGGTGTACAGCAGATTGAAAAGCACCAGGAACCAGCCTTCGTACAGGGGCTGGGGAGCGGGGAGGGAGAGGGTGGTCAGTGGTCAGCCTCCAGATGCCACGTGTCCGGAAACAGATGTGCTCTCCACCCGAGGGGACCCACCCAAGGCAGCTCAGCACCTGGGGAGGACTCCAGGTGAGAAAGAAAATCCGTTGTAGTCAGGGGTTGGGTTTCAGTGTTTCCCAAACTTCTCTCATGATGAGGATCACCTGGTGGAGTTGTTAAACTACAGATTCCTGAATCCCAACTAAGCAGTGCTAAACTAGAATCTTTGGGAACATATAGGTAAAATTGTATACTTAACTAGAGCTCTAAGCAATTTTACCTATATGTTCCAAAAAATTCTAGTTTAGCACTGCTTAGTTGGGATTCAGGAATCTGTAGTTTAACAACTCCACCAGGTGATTCTCATCATGAGAGAAGTTTGGGAAACACTGGGTGATGCTGGAAGGTAAAAGGCAAAGAGGAAAAGCAGGGCCTAAGTCTTTTAAAACAGCGCTTTTGAGTATTTGTTTTCACTGGAGGGCTTCCATACAGGGCCGCAGGAGGGGAAATGGCTGGAGAATATGGTTTTTGGCCATTTCAGATTTATGGGGTCACTGACGGATGGTGAAAGACTTGGAAGGGGCCCCACACACAATGAGCCCAGCTCCTTTCCCAATGCAAGAACCAAGTTCAGCCGAAACTGGTTTGGCTCAACGGATAGAGCGTCGGCTTGGGGACTGAAAGGTCCCAGGTTTGATTCTGGTCAAGGGCATGTACCTTGGTTGTGGGCATATCGTAGGGGGTGTGCAAGAGGCAGCTGGTCGATGACTCTCTCATTGATGTTTCTAGCTCTCTATCTCTCTCCCTTCCTCTCTGTACAAAATCAATAAAATATATTTAAAAAAAAAAAAAGAAAAAGAAAAAAAAAAGGACCTAGTTCAGTTAAGGATATGGGCTTCAGCCCTGGCTGGTTTGGCTCAGCAGATAGAGCACATGTGTCAAACACAAGGCCCGAGGGCCAAATCCAGCCCTCCAGGCCTTGCAATGTGGCCCGCACGGCGCT
Source organism: Pipistrellus hanaki (assembly GCF_964339955.1). NCBI lineage: Eukaryota > Metazoa > Chordata > Mammalia > Chiroptera > Vespertilionidae > Pipistrellus > Pipistrellus hanaki. The sequence continues at coordinate 70,922,815 of NC_140507.1, forward strand.
GTCATCACTGCACTCCGCTGTCAGTTTATGACATTGTCAGTTTATGACTGTTCAGTAAACCATTCGGCCCGCGATTTAGGCTGGATTTTAGATTTTGGCCCCTTCTCTGATTGAGTTCGACACCCCTAGCATCCGCCTGTGGACTGAAGGATCCCGGGTTTGATTCAGGTCAAGGGCATGTGCCAGTAGGGGGCGTGCAGGAGGCAGTTGATCAATGATTCTCTGTCATCATTGATGTTTCTATCTCTCTCTCCCTCTCCCTTCCTCTCTGAAATAGATAAAAATATATCTTTAAAAAATAATAAAAATAAATAATTCCATAAATAAGCGAGGGAGAAGGAATGGTTGGTTCTTCCTACAGGAGAATGCTAGTTACCAAAAGCAGAAAGACGGAACACTGTCCTCACTAAGCTCAGGAACAAGACAAGGATGCCAGCCCTCACCATCTCGCTGGGCATTCCAGCCGGAGCAAGTAGGTAAGGAGAGGAAATAAAAGGCACCCACACTGCAGAGGAAGAAGGAAAACTATCTCTATTGTCAGGTGACACGCAGAAAACTCCAAAGGAGCCACCAGAAACCTCCTGGAGCCAATAAAGGAATTCAGCAGATTTACAGAAAAACCATCTGTTTCTACACCCTGCAACAAGCAATCCCCAAAGGGCATCAAGAAAACAATCCCAGGCTGAAACTGGTTTGGCTCAGTGGGTAGAGCCTCGGCCTGAGGACTGAAAGGTCCCGAGTTCGATTCCGGTCAAGAGCATGTACCTTGGTTGCGGGCATATCCCCAGTAGGGGGTGTGCAGGAGGCAGCTGATGAATGATTCTCTCTCATCGAGGTTTCTAACTCTCTATCCCTCTCTCTTCCTCTCTGTAAAAAATCAATAAAATATATCATTTTAAAAAAGGAAAGAAAACAATCCCAAGCACAGCAGCATCTAAGAGAATAAGATATCTAGAAACAAAACAGTAAAACCAACAGCAGCCAGTTATCCAGGTGCCTCTCTGTAAAGCTCCCTCTCAGACACTGTGGTATCAACGACAGGGAGCTGGTTCCCTGTCTCGGCCACCCGGGGACATTCAGACAGTCCTTGCACTCAGGGGAAACCACCTCTCTATGGCTGCTCTGAGGGCCAGAGGCAATCTGCTCCTCACCATGCTCCCGTGGAGAGCCCTGCCCCACAGGACCGCAGGCTATGAGTGAGCCTCTGCCCCCACCCCGCCCCCCGGGAGCCATGCCCAGGGCCCCGCACCCCAGAGAGCCCCCGAGGGCCGTTCGCTCCCGCACCTGGGCGGTGAAGCCGCTGTAGAAGGCGAACCAGACCTGGACCGTCATGCTGGCCAGCGTCTTGTAGACGAAGAAGCGCAGGAACTTGCACACGCGCAGGTAGGCCCAGCGCCCGTGCACCAGCAGCAGCCGCCGCAGGAAGCGGAACTGGGCCAGCGTGTAGTCGCTGCTCTGCGCCACCTGCCCGCCCTCCGGGCCCGCCAGCCCCACGCCGATGTCCGCCGCTGCGGGACACACAGCCCGTGGGCCTGGGCCACCCCCGCCCGCCACAGGCCTCCTCCCCCACCCTGCCACTGCAGCTGGGCGCCCACCACCCACTCTTGGTGCCCGCCACCCACTCTCGATCATGCTGACGTCGTTGGCGCCGTCCCCGATGGCCAGGGTCACCGCGTGCCGGTGCTTCTTCACCAGCGCCACCAGCAGCGCCTTCTGCGCGGGCGTCGCCCGGCAGCAGACCACGGCCTGGCACCGGGAGGCCAGCTCCACGAAGGCCCGCTCCCGCCGCGCCCCGGGGCTCTCGTTCCTGGGCGCCAGCGCCGGGCACCTCAGCCGGGCCCCCAGGGCCCGCCGCGTCAGAGGGGTGCGCCCGGCCTGCGGGCCGTCTGCCCTCGGCTCCCCCGGCTCCCGCCGGGACCCCGCCACGGCCACATTCTGGACGAGCTCCTGGGCCTCCTTGCTCAGGGACGGCAGCAGCTGGTCCTGGGCGGGGGGGGGCGTCACTCTGCCTGCACCCCTTCCCTTCACGAACACCCGAGCTGGCCGCTCCCCTGCCCCTCCCCTGCCCCTGCCCCTGCCCCTGCCCAGGCTGGCTTTGGCCTCATGGCTCCGGTCCCCGAGAACCATCCCCTGGTTTAGCATTCACTTTGGCTTCCCCAACAGTCCACCCCCCCTCTGCGGCTCCCCCAGCCCCTCCCACGCCCGGAGGCCCCCAGGGAGCCGAGCTGACACTGACCAGGAACTCTCCGGAAATGACCATGGCCGCTTTGACCTGTGGCGGGAACCGGTTCCTCAGGGACCCCTGGCCACTGGGCAGGTTGTTGTTGCTCTCCCAGTAGGTCTCCAGGATCTGACTGCAAAGACCCCCTGGGGCTCAGCCACGCCCGAGCACAAGCTTCCTTCCATCCCCTCCCTGGCGGTGCCTCAGTTTCCCCCTCTGGGAACCCAGCCAGGTGGAGGCTGAGGATGTTCTGCAGACCCCAGGGCCACATCTGAGCCATGGGTGTCCCCGACCCCCCGCCCTCACCCTGCTCCCACCAGCTCGTCCACCCCCAGCCCCACTGCTTACACGACCTCCTTCTCCTCCAGAATGAGCATGTCCTCGGACAGGAGCCGGCAGGCAAAGCTGATATTCACCGCAGTCTCTGAAAACCAGCCTCGCTCAGCCCCTGGCCGCCCCCTGCCCAGGCCAGGCCCACCCTGCCCCACCCCCTGGCAATGGTGATTGGTTCAGAGGAGGGCATGTGACCCAGGCCGTCCAATGAGAGCCAACCCTGAGACTTTGGCTGCAGCTCTGATCAAAGGGGCCTGTGTTCTGCCTGGCTGTCTGGGGCTAGGCTACTAGAGGGAAGTGAGTCTGGGGCCAGGGGTCAATAGATACATCATGCCGAGAGCCCACAGGCCCATCTCCCTCCCTCCCTGCTGGGGATGGCTTCCCGGGACGGGACCGACCTTGCTTATCTCCTGTGAGCACCCACACTTTGATGTTTCCTTGCTGGAGACACTGGATGGTTTCAAGGACGCCGTCCTGGAGCCTGTCTTCAATGGCGGTGGCTCCCAGCAGCTGGGGGGGGGGGGGGGGCCAGGAGCAGGCTGAGCAGGGGCCCCGCCATCCAGGCAGCAGGGGGAGACCTGGGGGCCCACGGGCTGGGACAGGGAAGCTGGAGCCCCGCCGCCTGCCACGCCCACCTGGAGGCCCTGCTCCATCTCCTCGTACAGCCGGTGCAGGGCTGCGGCCCGGTCCTGACGGAGGACACTGGCCGCCCGGTGCCGCCGGCGCCACCGCTGGTACGCGTCCTCGTCCACCCGTTTGTAGGCCAGGCACAGCGTGCGCAGCGTCTGCTGGGCGAAGGCCTGGGCCGCCCGCAGGCAGGCAGGCAGACAGGTGCCCCTGTCACCACCCTCCTCCCCGCACTGCTCCAGTCAGCCCCTCTCAGCACCTCTCTCTGCCTGGGCTCCCGAACCCTCATCCCCCCACAGTGCGTCCTCCCAGAGGGGGCTGGGCTCACGGGCCGCCATGCTCCCGGTTTCAGCCCCACGAGAGGCCCACTTCTGCTCTCCCTGCGGCTGTGCGGCCATTCCCAACTCTCCCGGAGACACTCCGGGCAGCCCTGCCAGACCCCCCGCCAGCCAGGCCCCACAGCCCTTGATCCCCGCCCTTGACCCTGGGTTTGGTTCAGTGAATAGGGCATCAGCATTCGGACTCAAGGGTCCCAGGTTCGATTCCGGTTGCGGGAATGGTTGCAGGCACATCCCCAGTGGGGGGGTGTACAAGAGGCAGCTGATCCATGATTCTCTCTCATCGATGTTTCTAGCTCTCTATCCTTCTCCCTTCCTCTCTGTAAAAAAAAAATCAATAAAATATATATATTTTTAAATGCCCCCCCCCCCCTTGTGCAGGTGTAGCTTGGAGTTCAGCTCCTCCCTGAGCACCCTGGACCCTGGAGGCCATTTCTCTGCACATCCTCCTCCTCCTCCTTCTCCTCCTCCTCCTCCTCCTCCTCCTCCTCCTCCTCCTCCTCCGCTTCCCTCCCTCCTCCCTCCCTCCCTCCCTCCCTCCCCAAGGGGACGCACCGTCAGGGCCTCCTCCGTGGTCCCCTCGGTCAAGCCCTTCTTCTCCAGGCGCTGGAAGATGACCGTGTCCGCGCCTTTGGTGTAGAGGTGGATGGCGCCCTCGGGGTTCCGGACTGCGAGGGAGAGGCGGCTGCGTGAGCGCTCCCCTCCCCCCGCCCCCTCCCCAGGCCGCCCGCCCCCTCCCGGCCCGGCCTCACCCAGCACCGACATGCGCTTCCGGACGCTGCTGAAGTCCATCATGGCCAGGACCCGGTACACCCGCTGCTCCCCGAGCTCCGTCACGGTGATGCTGTCCAGCGTGCGCGCCGCGAACACGAAGCCGAAACTCCGGGCAGCCGAGACCAGGGCCTCCTCGTCCGGGGACGCCGCCTGGTACCGCAGCCGGCCTGGGGGGGCCACGGAGCACCTTCACTGGGAGCCGCTGTCTTTGGGGGACCCCCCCATCGGCGGCAGGTTCCCTTCCAGCTCCGTGGCCCGGGGACACCATGCACACAGCGGGCGCTCACCAGATACGGACAATGGTCCCTGGGGCCGGGACAGCCTCCGAGCCAAGTAAAAGGAGGTGGACACTGGTGTCCCAGGCCAGATGCCACCCAGTTCGGTAACAGACGGCGAGCCCCGGGCTCAGACACCCGCTGGGTCCAGAAGAGCTGGGGCTGGGGACACAGGCCTGGGAACTCTCAGGGCTGGACGACAGGAGCCCCCGGGGGTGGCCTGGACAACCTCTAAGACCAGGAGCCCTGCGGGGGCCAGGCCTGAGCACCCTCCCCGCGGGGCGGCCCACGCCACTCACCGCCCTCCTCCTGCACCATCACCGTGTGGCAGAGGGCCAGCAGGCGCCAGAACTCCCGCACCATCGGGTCCCTGTTGCCACACACCGCGCTCCGGAGCCTCGCGTTTTGGAAGAGCCGCTTCCCGTCTGCAAATGTGCTCCGGAGGCAGGGGTTCGCCTGGGGGTGGGGGAGCCGGTTCTGGGTAGGTCACGGCCCGACCCCCCGACCAGACCCCCCATCCAGTGCTCCAGGGCCAGCCCGCACCTTATGCGGGGTCTCCTCCTCGTCCGGGCCTGGGGAGAGACCCTGCTTCAGGCCTCAGCACCCCAGACAGCTTAGGGTCCCACAGTCCCCACCCCCATGCCAGTCTTCCCAGGGCCTGGACTCTGAACCCTAAACAACACAGGACCCCGCCCCCTCCGCCCCCAGCCTCAGCTTTGCCTTCTGCACAAAGGAGGGAAAGATGGGGCCATCACACACACACACACACACACACACACACACTGAGTGGCAGATTATTATGCGTTCAGAGATCATCATAATCTGGCCACTCGGTGTGTGTGTATATTAACTTGCTGGCCTGATCCAGGAATCACTTGCTGACCCCCAAAGAGGATGCCTCTGGCTGCGGGTCTGAGCGTCAGGTCTGGGTAGGTGTGCGGGGGTGGGGCCCAGGCTGGGGCAGGTCCGTGGACCCTGAGACCCACCCAGGTCTCCAGTGACTGCACTTCCCCGGGCTCCCCGCGCCCAGAGGTCAGTCCTGCGGGCAGCGCCGTGGGGAGGGGACGCGCCTCGCCCTCGCGGGCAGCGCCGTGGGGAGGGGACGCGCCTCGCGGGCAGCGCCGTGGGGAGGGGACGCGCCTCGCGGGCAGCGCCGTGGGGAGGGGACGCGCCTCGCGGGCAGCGCCGTGGGGAGGGGACGCGCCTTGTGGGCAGCGCCGTGGGGAGGGCACGCGCCTTGTGGGCAGCGCCGTGGGGAGGGCACGCGCCTCGCGGGCAGCGCCGTGGGGAGGGCACGCGCCGGGCCGGGCAGCGCCGTGGGGAGGGGACACGCCTCGCGGGCAGCGCCGCGGGCAGTGCCGTGGGGAGGGGACGCGCCGGGCCGGGCCCCACCGTAGACGACGCCGTTGACGCAGCACTTCCTGAAGGCCAGGACGTTCTGGGTGAGCGTGCCCGTCTTGTCCGAGAACACGTACTCCACCTGGCCCAGCTGGTCGCTGAGGCTGGTGCTCCGGGCTCTGGCAGGCGTGCCCCGGGGCGGGTGGTACATCTGCACGTCCCAGTTGATGAAGATGCTGTTCCCCAGGTAGATGAATTCGGTTCTGCAGACACACTCCGGGTCAGGCCTGGCCCGCAGCCGCCCGCTCCCGTCTCTCTGGCTGAGCAGTGGGGGGCGGGGGGGGGGGGGGGGGGCAGGCACTCACAGGATGAGCATGGACATGGGCACCATGACGCTGAGCAGAATGAGGAAGCCCCAGAAGGTGAAGAAGGACTCGGTGGTCACACTGTACATGAGCTTCTCAGACACGTAGTGGTGCTTGGCCTTGAACTCCTTCACCTTGTCCCAGCAGCCCAAGGTCAACGCCGCCGAGATCAGCACCAGGGACAGGAAGATCTGCTCAGCAAACAGGAGGTGGTGGGGCCTGTGGAGGGACCCAGGGCAGCACCGAGACCCCCCAGCCACTAGCCAACAGGGGCACAGCCAGAGTGAAAGACAGACAGGAAACGAGACGCCCCACCCCAAGTGCTGCCATCAGGATGAGGGAGTGAGGCTGGGGGAGGGGGCTGACAGTCCGGGGAGAGATGGGGGACTTGCAGGGTTTTTGTGACTTTTTTTTTTTAAATTATATTACAACAATTTTTAAAATGATAAAGTTGAGCCCTGGCTGGCGTGGTTCAGTGGTTAGAGGGTTGGCTCGGGCACTGAAGAGTCTCGGGTTTGATTCCCAGTCAAGAGCACGCACCTGGATTGCAGGTTCAATCCCCACGTTGGTCAGGGTGTGAGGCACTTGTTGGAGGCAACCAGATCTCACATGATCTCTCTCTCTCCCTCTCTCCCCCTCCCTCTACCTCCCTCCCTCTCTCTCTCCTCCTTCCTTCCTCCCTTCCTTCCTCCCTCTCTCCCTCCCTCCCTTCCACTCTCTCTAAAAAGCAATGGAAGACCTCAGTGGTTGAGCATTGATCTATGAATGTGTGATTCCTGGTCAGGGCACATGCCTGGGGTTGCAGGCTCAATCCCCAGTAGGGGGCGTGCAGGAGACAGTCAGTTAATGATTCTCTCTCATCATTGATGTTTCTATCTCTCTCTCCCTCTCTCTTCCTCTCTGAAATCAATAAAAATATATTTTAAAAAAATAAAGATAAAATTGGTTAGGCAAAGAGTAGAGAATTCCTATATAATAAAGAGGTAATTTGCAAATTGACCATAATTCCTACACACAAGATGGCTGCCCCCATGTGGTCAAAGATGGCTGGCAGGGGAGCAGTTAGGTGTTGATCAGGCTGGCAGGGGAGTGGTTAGGGGGTGATCAGGCTGGCAGGCAGGCAAGCAATTGGGAGCAGGCAGTCCAGATTAGAGAGGGTGCAGGCTGGGCTGAGGGACACACACACACACACACACACACACACACACAAGTGCACGAATTTTGTGCACTGGGCCTCTAGTTGTTAAATAAATGTCCATGGAGGGTAGGTGAGCGTTTTATTATCTCCTGTGGATTTGGGGAAATGTCAGGATCAGCATTTATTTTATAAAGACATTTTTTACGTAGCCTGATTCTAAGAAGAGTCTTTGGCCCCAGACCTATCTGTAGGATCAGGCTGCACACTTTGCAGAGGCTGGAAACTGAGACCTGAAAGAATGACAGCCAGGGCTCTGTCATTGAGAACCTTTCCTTTCCCTCTTCTGTGTCCTCCCAACCCCCGGCTGGGCTCAGGCCACTCACCAGGACCACCAGCCTGTTCATCAGACGGTCTATCTTGGTTCTCTTCAGATGGATTTTGCCACGGTTCCTCATGATCTTCGTGTCTAAACCTGCAGGGTTTGCATCCATCTGTCTGTCCATCCATACATCCATTCATTCATACACACACACATACATCTGTCTGCCCATCTACTCACTCTTCCATCCATCCATCCATCCATCCATCCCATCTTCCATCCCTCTGTCACCCCCCACTCATCCATTCACCTGCCCAGCCACCCAGCCATCTACATACAAGCACCCCCCTTTTTCCAGCCGAGGAACAGGGTGCTGGCTCAGCATGCCCATTTCCACCGTTTCAGAGCCCAGGCCCCATGGAAGCCATGTCCGGAGCCCCACAGCTTATGGCAGCAGCCACACCGCAGCCAGGCCTGGCCTTGTGGGTTCTTGCCAACAATGTCAGGGTTCCCACCCACCCCCGGGGAAAGCTCTGCCGCGGGGCCCCGAGCGGCCGTACCGGCATAGACGACCAGTCCGTAGCAGGCGTCCGTGTTCCGGATCCTGCAGCCGCGAAGGAGGAGATGGCCGCTGTCCAGGGGATACTCCTCGCCCTCCCACCTCAGGCAGCCCAGGAAGTGGTGCATCTGACTGTTGGGTTCCTCACACACCACCGTGCCTGAGGACGACAGGGCAATCAGGGAGCCCCTCTCCAAAGCAGGGCGAGGGCGGGACAGGGGGTGGGGGACATTCTGTCACCTTTTGGCTCTAGCAACCCCCACAGGCCCTGCACTGCCCCAAACTTGCCCCCCTGGGACCTCCGCCCCCTTGCCATGCAGCTTCCTCCTGGTATGTCCTCTCCCTCCCCCCCACACAGGTCCAAAGCTGGCTCTGCTCAGCCTCAGGGTTCTCATGCCTGCTCTTCCCTGTGCCAGGACACACCCCTCCTCAGGGAAACCCTCTCTGATGCTCCATCCAGATCAACCCCTCACCCCCACCTCACCCTCACCTCACCCGAGTCCCCTTCCTCCCGGTTAAAATCCTGGGAGGTCAGAGACATCTGTTCCTGCCGTGGAGTCATGAATCCCTGTGGGTGCTGTGAGAGGGGTACCAGCCCCATCTTCTGCATGCTGGGGACCCTGGGCCCAGCCAGCACCGGCACACAGTGCCTGGCCTCCTTGTGAGCCAGGCTTTTCCTCAGATGCCATGAAAAAAATGCAACTGATGCTTGAATGCCAAGAGCCTAAGGGCTGTGTGAGAGGAAGATTCTGCTCTGGGACCCATTTGATTAACTTGTCTTTGCAATAAGACAGGAAAAAAAAAATAGTGAACCCCCTTGCTGGGCTCTGCCAAGCTTTACCCACAGTCTCACTTTCCAGGTGGAAAATAAGAAGTTGCAATGTATCCCTGTCTCTGTGCACAGAAACATTTGCTTTAATGTTTTTAAATCACGTTTTAAAAATAAAATGCAGCCAAAACCGGTTTGGCTCAATGGATAGAGCATCGGCTTGGGGACTGAAAGGTCCCCGGTTCCATTCCGGTCAAGGGCATGTACCTTGGTTGCAGGCATATCCCCAGTAGGGGGTGTGCAAGAGGCAGCTGATTGATGACTCTCTCTCACCGATGTTTCTAACTCTCTATCTCTCTCCTTTCCTCTCTGTACAAAATCAATAAAATATTTTTTTTTAAAAAAATGCAAAGCCTGCTCCAATGTGCAGCATGTTTTCTAACGATAACAGCAAACGCTCGACTGTTACATGGATTTAAAGGACATGAAACAGGCCTGGGATAAGCTGGCCTGTTAAAAGCTATCGTGTGCCCAGTGGTTAGCGTGTCGGCCTGCACATTGAAGGGTTGCAGGTTGATCCCGGGCCTGGTCCAGGTGTGTGTTGGGGAGCAGGGGGGGGGGGGGGGGCGGGGGGGGACCAATTGATGTGTCTCTCTCACATTATTGTCTCTCTCTCTCTCTCTCTCCCCTCCCTCCCTCCTTTCCATTATCTCTAAAAATCAATGGGGAAAATGTCCTCAGGTGAGGATTAACAAAACAAAACAAAAACTATTTTGACCGCCGACACCCCCGGTAGACCCCATCACCAGCCCCAAAGACCCAGTGAAATGGGGAATTCCATGCCGGCGCACAGAGGGGCGGGCCAAGGCCCAGCCTCTCACCTTGGAAGGAAGCCATCTTCCTCTCGCTGGTCAGCGCCTGGTGCGTGACCGCCGGGGCCTGTCTGAACTTCAAGTTGGTCTCCCTGGCGAGGAGAGGAGGAGGGAGGTGAGGCGGGGGGACAGTCAGCACCCAGGCAAGGCACCCCAGCCCCTTCCAGAGGCACTCAGAGGTCCTCACGGAGCCCCTGCTGCGGCTCAGACGCCGGTCAGGAGGCTGAGGCCAGAGAGGCAGGGCCCGGCCCACGTCCACGCAGGACGTTTGTGAAACAGCTCAGGCCGGGCCCAGGCCGGCTCGGGGTTGGACGCCGCACCTGGAGCACAGGGGGTGCCTCCAGAAACGTGGGTGCCAAGAAGGTGGGTCCCTGTCTCTGATTGGCTGTGACTGCCCCTGCCATTGGCAGGTCCCCCCCAAATGCCCCCGTGGGCCGGGGACCACGCTGTGTGGCCACAGGGAAGGCCCGCCGGCCCAGCCCCAGCCCCCGGTGAGGGCAGGGCTCACCCGTCGATGTCTGCGGTCTCCACGTAGCACAGGCTGCTGGGCTCCGTGCTGGCCAGCAAGAGCACGTCGGCCTGCGGGGCGGGGGAGAGGAAGAAAACAGCACTGAGAGGGGCGTGGGCTGGAGAAAGATGAGCAGGGAGGCAGCCCTCTCCAGAAGCGGGCGCTCTGAGCCGCTCACACCCGCTCACACCAGCTCACACCCGCTCCACCAGCTCACACCCGCTCCACCAGCTCACACCGGCTCACACCTGCTCACACCGGCTCACACCCGCTCACACCTGCTCACACCCGCTCACACCCGCTCACACCGGCTCACACTGGCTCACACCGGCTCACACCCGCTCACACCCACTCACACCGGCTCACACCCGCTCACACCGGCTCACACAAGCTCACCGGGACGATGTTGTCTCTGTGCAGACAGACCAGATCCCCCACGTGCAGGTCCTTCCATTGTCTCCACAGAAAGCTGCAGGGGAGGGGGGGCAGCGGGTGTGAGGGGCGGCCCAGCCTGGCCTCTCTTTGGAACCCTTAACCCCCCGCCCCACCCCCAAACCTGAAGAACAGTGGGGGCAGGGGCTGCTGCCGCCCCTCTGGTGCTGGCAGGTCTTTGTGGGGGACCCGCAGCCCACAAGGGGAGTCCCGCCTTCCCTAACCTGCCTCCGCCACCGCCCCCCCCCCCCAGCATCCAGGTCCCTTCAGAGCCTTCAGCAGAACCCTCCGCCCTGCAGGGGTTCCCGCTCAGGTCCCAGCCTCTGTCCCCACCACAGGGCCCAGCCCTGAGCCTGTAGACAGCAGGCTGGGTCCCTGCAGACATCACACTCTGCCAGGATGTCCGGGGCATGGAAGCTTCTGGGCACTCTGCTGGGCACCCCTCCCTGATATGGCCCCCCCCCCCCACTGTGCGGGGTCCCTGTCCTCAGGATGCACTCAGGAGCGGCCTCACCTGCTCCCCACCAGCACCTGGCAGGGCCTGTTGTTGATGGTCCTGTCGCTCCTGCGTCGGCCCTGAGTCCACAGGGGAGGGTCAGGAGGGTGGCCTCGCCCTGCCCTGCCCCTGCCCTGGGTGATCCCACCTCCAGCCATGCCGCTGTGCCGCCCACACCACCCTGGGGAGGGGAAGGTGCAGAGCACAGTTCCAGCTCACAGGTGGCCCCGGCAGTGAGCCAGGCCAGCCACACCTATCCGGGGACGCCGATGGAAGGAGGGGGGCTGCTGGGACCACTGCTGCGGAGAAAGGCACGGTCCCCTATTACCCAGCATGGCACCGAGGGCCAAAGAGCGAAGGGACACCTGTCCCTGCGGCAGCAAGACAAGGACCACACCTGCCCCAGCCCCCTCCCCAGCTGACCCCGGACCCCACTTACAACGTCATCTGCCAGGTCTCGGGCGGCCCGGATGAGGAGGAGGCAGACGAACGGGGCGAAGAGGGTGAACCAGGGCAGGGTGGAGATCTCGGGGATGCCCTGGCACAGAGGTTGGGTCATGCTGGGAAGGCCATACTGAACCACCTTCCCAAACGCGGCCCCAAGCCACTTCCCCTGCCCCTACCCAGCCTCTCAACCAGGCACCCTGTGTCCCGCCGGCCAGCCCCCTGGGTTCCGGGCCGGCCACCGCCCCTACACATCCTGGGACACCTGCCCCTCTGTGTCCTGGTCTCCCTCCCAGGCCCGGCCCCAGGTCACAGCCGCCAGGAAGCCCCACCAGCCCCACGTTTGTTCCCTCCCCGGAGCCTCGGCCTTAGTATTTCCTGCCCTGTAACCCCGTTCCTCCCAGTCACCCTCAGGCCTGAGCTCCAGGCGAACCCCAGACCAGCCTGGGTTGGGGTGTGGGTCCGCTTTCCGTCACTGGTCCCCTCCGTGTGATTTAATGGCAGAGGGTGTCAGGGCCACCGTCGCGGTCTAGTGCAGGGCCTGCCCGCACACAGCGTGTTTATTGCGCAGAGGGGGTCGGAACAATGAGAGCTGAGGGGGGTCAGGGCGTCTGTGAGCTGCCCACTCCTGGACAGAGGGAGCTGCCCAGGTGGGACAGCTGCCCGCCTGGCAGGGCCGCCCCGGTGCTGGGAAGTGGCCCCGCGGGTCCTGAGAATGGCTCTCAACCCTGCTTTCCTCCTCACCCTTTGGGGTCAGCTCCGTGGGCTGAGGCCAAGAGGGTCACGTGGCCAAGGCTGTCCATCCTGGGGAGGGGCGGTGCCCTCCTTGGACCCAGAGGAGCACTCATGCACCTTCCTCATTGAACACCATTGAGAGCATCTTCTGTGCACCAGGCCCTGGCCCGAGCAGCGGACACTCAGCCATGAGGGTGCTCCCCGCGAGTGAGGAGCCAGACACTGACCCTCCTCCCAGTCGCGCACACACACACTTGAACCTCCGTGTGTCTACAGAGCTCTGTGGCAAAGCCGGTCACGGAGGGCTTCCTGGAGGAGGCAGTGCGAGCGACGGGAGGAATGGCTCAGGCGCTTGTGCTGACCCCGGGAGCCGCCCCTGCCAGGCCCCACCTGGAGGATGATGATGAAGAGGAAGTAGAGGTTGGACGTTCGGTGGAATTGCTCGTACAGGTTGAAGGGCAGGAAGGAGAAGAAGTTGTACTTGGCCGTGTGGATGATGTTGCCCTGGAATGAGAGCCAGCCTGCCTTAGCCTCACCCTGCTCTTTGACCACAATCAGCAATAATTCAACCGGTGCCTGGAAAGCCTCGAGCCAGTATGAACTATCTGCCGTGAGCCAGCTCTGCTGAGCGCCTGCTGAAAGCAAAGCCTTCAGAACAGCGTTACTGAGCGCCAGCTGAATGCAAAGCCTGGAGCCATTAGTAATGGAGCCCCTACCGAAGGCAAAGATTCATCAAGTAGGGCTGTGACCCCACTATTTCCCCAAGTGAGACACACCCAGGGAGATTTTAGGCAGAGTCTGTAATTTGAAGATTTCATATTTTCTTTTTCTTTTCTTTCTTTCTTTTTTTCTTTTTTTTTTATATGTTTTTATTGATTTCAGAGAGGGAGATAGAAACATCAATAATGATAAAGAATCATTGTTCTGCCAAAACCGGTTTGGCTCAGTGGATAGAGCGTCGGCCTGCGGACTGAGGGGTCCCAGGTTCGATTCCAGTCAAGGGCATGTACATTGGTTGCAGGCACATCCCCGGTAGGGGGTGTGCAAGAGGCAGCTGATCGATGATTCTCTCTCATCGATGTTTCAGGCTATCTATCCCTCTCCCTTCCTCTCTGTGAAAAATCAATAAAATATATTTAAAAAAATAAAAATAAAAATAAAAAAAAGAATCATTGATCGGCTGCCTCCTGCACACCAGGGCATGTGCCCTGACCCGGAATCGAACCATGACCTCCTGGTTCACAATTGGATATTCATCCACTGAGCCACGCAGGCTGGGTGGCATTTTTCTGCTTTCAGGTGAACTGGGGTAGGGCTAAGGACACGGTGGAAGCTCCAGCACCAAACTGGTGATCCATTGGTGATTAAAACCCGGTGTGTGCGGGAGGGGAGGCTGGTTGGGAGGAGGCAGCAGAGGGCGGCGGGGCTGGGGCCACCCACCTTGTACTTCTTCCTCTGCCAGCACAGGAAGGCCTTCTCCTTGAACTGGTTGTTGTGGGCCCGGCTATTGGCCCTCACCTCCCAGGTGAACGCTGAAGCCGGAGAGAGCAGGGTGTTGCGTGGGGAGCGGGGAACGCTGTCTGAGGATCCCCCGAGGAGGTCTAATGGGCCCCAGGGGAGCCGCCATGGATGTGGGAGCTGGTAAACAAACACCACCCGGGCCAGTCCCTGGGCTCAGGACGAGCCCTGGGAGATCCGCTCCTGCCCCTCCTTCCACAGAGAGGGGCAAACAGGCCTGGGCCGGCTCCGAGAGGAGGCCCCTCACCCAGCCTGGGCGGTCTGCAGCCCCCAATTCCTGAGTCTCCCATTCAGTCATGGGACTTAGGACTACTTGTAACCCATGAGAACTCCATGCTGGGCCTGTTGAATGGACTGGGTGTGGGGAGATGGGGGGAGGTCTCCTCATCCCCATGTTTCACTGTATTCCCCAATGCCCTTAGCTTACTCTACAGACCCACACCCCACAGTGGACCCCAAAACACGCACCTGAGTTCTCCTCCTCCTCAGCGTCCTCACCGTGAGCCAGGCTGCCCATGCCGGTGGGGCTGTCGGGAGAGGGCGCGGGGTCACACCAGTTGCCCAGCTCTTGCCACACACTGTCCATTACCCTGCCTTTTCCAAAAAGTCACCTCCCACTTCCATCGGTTGGCACCTTCCCGGCTCTGAAGGTCCAGCCGATGTCAGTGTGTCCCTCCCTGAATATCCGGGGCCTCCACTGATCCCCATGTCCACCTGCACCAGCCCCATGCCCACCAGTCCCTCCAGCGACCAGGCTGAAGTTGCCTTGGCTTCCATTACAGAAGGTCTCCAGAATGGATTCTATACCTCTGGCTGCTGCTGCCCACCCCCAGGTCCATGCTCTGGCCAGGCCGCCACTGCCTCTCCTGGGATGGCCACACCCACCTCCCCCTGGGTCTCCCTGCTGTCCCTTCTTAAGCCATTTCCACAAAGGACATCATGCCCAGCCCAGGGAGGGGCTCCACTAGTGTTTGTTGACTGGTTACGTGGGCCCGAGAGTTAGCCATTGATTGCTAAGCTTGTATAAAGGGCCGGGATGCTCTGAGAGGTCTCAGCGTGGTCTCAGGGCAGTGAACTGTGGTGGAGGCAGACCCCAGACTTCCCATGGAGTCCAGAACCTTCCCACAGGCTCTCTATTTCACCGTCATCCCATCAGTGCCGGGAATCTCTCACCCGAGGGCCCTCCGCAGCTCTCCGAGCCCTGGCCTGGCTGCTCCCTCCGCCCGGGGGGGCCATCCCTCCCGCAGGCTGGGGCACTGCCCCCTCGCCCTTCTGGCCTCTGTTCACAGTGCTCAGACAGGCCGGACTTCTTGAGGTAACTTCTCCGGGCTCCCCCTCTGCCTGGGGTGTCCCCCATCCCAGATCTCTCACCTTCTCTCCTCTGCTGCTTTCCCTTTTAGGTCAGGATGGCTGGTGTCTGAGTCACAGGTTTCCCTGGAGCCGTGAGGAGACCAGGCCCAGGGCCGGCTCTAAAGCTCCTGGGAGCCTGAGCTGTGCCTCGTCTATTCCCCAGATGAGAAGTGAGGTTCAGGCGGGGGGGACCTGGGGCCCAGGGAGACTCCGTGCAGGAAAGGGCGCCCTGGAGATGTTCTGGGAAGGCCAGAATTCACCCAAAACGTATCTGGGGTAGGAAGACGTCCTAGTGCTTGCCCCCTCATTTCCACTCAGCTCACCCAAGCACCCCATTGGCCATCCCTCCTCCCCCCTCCCCTCCCCCTCCCACACACATACATAAGGAAGCCTCAAGGCCCTGGGCCTCCCTGAGATGGAGACTCCTTATACAGACAGGAGTCCACATCCCCTCCGGAAGGTGGGACAAGAGAAGTCAGGGCAGGGCCTAGCAGGGAGGGCCTGGGTAGGGGCGAGGTAGGGTGGTCCCACGGGGGGGACCAGGGCAGAAGCAGAGCCTGGGATCATCTCTGGAGTGGTGCCAGCCTAGGGGTGTTGCCGTGGGTGAGGGGCTGCAGTGGGTCAGTGGGTGGGGTCTTGCACTAATGGAGAGAGGGGGTGTCTTTACTGACATTTTTTATTTTTTTAAATATATTTTATTGATTTTTCACAGAGAGGAAAGGAGAGGGACTGAGTTAGAAACATCGATGAGAGAGAAACATCAATCAGCTGCCTCCTGCACACTCCCTATTGGGGATGTGCCTGCAACCAAGGTACATGCCCTTGGCCAGAATCGAACCTGGGACCCTTGAGTTTGAAGGCTGATGCTCTATCCACTGAGCCAAACCAGTCAGGGCTTTATTGACACTTTTAGAGAGAAGAAGGGAGAGAGAAATATCAGTTTGTTGCTCCACTTATTTATGCATTCATTGATTGTTTCTTACGTGTGCCCTGACCGGGGACCGAACCCACAACCTAGCATATCCAGATGATGCTCTGACCAACCGAACTACCCAGCTAGAGCGACGAGGAGTTCTTAACAGCACTAGAGTGTTCAGGGGCCTATCATCTAGGGGCGGGACCTTGTAAAGCTGGGCCCGAGTAAAGGGGATTGGAGATGGCGAGGTGCCCTGGGCAGTCTGGGGCTGGAGGTGGAGGAGGGACACACGGATGGGTGGCCTCCTATGCCAGGGCACAATCTTGGGCCAGGGGAGGCTGTCAGACACCGTGACCATCCTAATGCCAGGAGGAAACCCACAGAGCTCTGTCCTGGTGTGCATCCACTCAGGGTGGCCGCGGCTCTGGGGGGCCTTCCTAAAGGAGGTGATGGGGGGGTGGAGACGCGGGGGAAACCTCGGTCGGAGATGGAGAACAGAGCCAAGGTGGAAGGTGTGTGGAATAGGGTCCCCTTGAGAGTTGGGACTCAGGGGGAGGGACCAACAGGGGCACAGGGGAGATGATTAAGCTCCATGTTTCATCACAGTTTCACTCTTAGGAGCCCCTCAAATGCAGAAATTTGGAGGGCAGTGGGCTCTGGGCACTTCACCCCGTCTCTGGGCCCCTCGCTTTGCCCCTGTCCTGACCCCAATGGTGGTGCCTGTGCCCCAGTGTCTTCTTCCAGCTGGGGCTCAGGCCCCGAGGCACCAGCATCACCTCTGAGCAGATGCCGGGTGAGTGAATGAACGAATCAACGAAGATCCCACCTTCCCCATTAGAGCAGCCACCTCTCAATCACAGCGGGAGCTGGGGCTGCAGGTCCTGCTTGGCCTCTGGCGGTGCCAAATAAACCTCTCCTCTAACTCACTCACTCACTCACTCACCCTGCCCTCCCCAGTGGCTAATGAGAAAGACCTTGGGAAAGGAGCTTAGGACAGACCTTGCTAGGTGCAGCTGTGAGGAGTCAGGGGACCGGTTCCCCTCCCTGGGACGGTAACGGCAGGGAGAGAGCTTCCTGCGCAGTGAGAAACCTGCTTCAGCCTCCAAGAGCCAACAGGTTTAGCAAGCTGAGAGCTTGCAGGCCTCCTGAGCTGGGGAGCTCCTCTCCCAGCTCCCCCCCTTTCGTGCTGAGGGGTACAGACACCACACAGAAACGGGCTTCTGTAAAGCCACTGGCACTACCAGGTTAGAAAACTCTTGTTTACAGAAGAGGAGGATGAAAACTGGTTCCACCGAGCCCCCAAGGGACCTGACAGCGGCAGGGCCTGACTGGACCACGCCCTGCCCCCTCCAGGCACCGGGACCGAGAGGGAAGCCGGCCTGGGAAGCCCTCGGAGGGGCTGCTATGTCCGCGGCACAGGGCTGCCCCCTGGCCTTCACCGAAAGCCAGGGGCCGGTGGCAGGGCCTCCTGGCAGCCTTCTTCCCAGCACCTTTCTGCCCCCACACCAGGCCCTGGCATGCCCAGCATCTCTTGTGTCACAAGGCTTTTTCTGGCTTCACTTTTCACTTTGAATAAATTAAAAGCAGAATTTTGAACAGTCTGGCCTTCCCACCCCCACCAGACACAGGAGGGTGGATTCAGGGCACTGCGCACACGTTCCTGGGGATTGGCAATGGTGCCCCTCTCCAGGCCGTTTCTGACATCCAGCCCTCACAGGACTTGCCTGGAAGCATGGCAGGCCCCAATGATCGCCAGGAGGTTTCTCTGCTCGGGGACTATTTCACCCCCGGGGCAGGGGCAGCCGAGGAACCAGAGCTGGCTTTCCCGCCCCTCCACTGGGCAGGTCCTGGCCGTGGGGAGTGTGGAGTCACACCTGGCGCCAAGAACACCACTGGACCCCACGGCATGTAAAATTCATACAAACATTTATTCTGTCCCTGCCTGGGGGCTGAGGCATTGGGGAGGGGGCTGTGGGCCTTGACAAACAGCTCCGAGTGAGGGCGGGACTCGGACGGGAAGTGTTCAGATGCCGGAGCCCTGGGGGCTGGCTCAGTTCCTGGAGGCCGAGGAGTCCCGGTGGTTGAGGGGGACCAATTCCCACCCAGCCAGGCCCAGGCTGGGCGGCCTCTGGGGTCCTGGTGGCTGTGGCAGCACCAGCTGATTGCTCCCCACCCCACTCCCACCCCCAGGAAGGAAAGCAGCACCAGGGTCTTGCTCCTCCAGGTGGGGGGAAGACAACTTTGCAAGTCATCAGGTTTAAATAAAAATAATAAAAATAACATACAAAATAAACAAAGACAACCCCTGTCCAAACAAGCCCATGACAAGACTACCTGGCCCACTGGACACTCTGCAGGTGAGGGGAGAGGACAGGTGGTCAGTCTACAGGGTCACCGCCAGGGACACAAGCAGGGCCCGGTGGGTGGTCCAGCCTCCACTGTCAGCAGCAGCAGACCCCAGAAAAGAGCAATCTGGGGCGGACGCAGGGCAGGCACACGGGGCTACCCGGGGCCTGGGCTCTAGGTAGGTCCGAGCTGGGTCTGGGTGCCACGTGGCTCCTCCTGTGCGCTCCACTTTGCATCTTGGTGATGTGGACAGGGTTAGCTCTCGAGATTTATTGCACTGTTTTGGAAGAGGCCTGGGGCTAGAGGATGTGCCAGGGGCAGTGGGAGGCAGGAGCAGGAGGGCGGGCGGGGGGCGGGCGGCAGTCACCGCTTGGTCTTGGCATCTTCTCGAATCTTCCAGATCACCAGGTGCATGCAGGCGCTGGCGTCCTCGCTGGAGCTGTGCCCGTCCACTGTGGGGAGGGGGGGGCAGGTCAGAATGAGCCAGCCCTGGGGCCCCACGGCGCTCCCACCAACCCCTCCAGCCCGCCCCGCCCGCCGCTCACCATTGTCCTGGATGATCTGTCTGAGGTAGTCGGCCATGAGATTCCGAAGGGAGCGCTTGTAGGGGAGGCCCAGGCGGTGTGGGAAGAGCACAGACGTGTCCACCACGGTGCTGTGGATGACCTGTGGACGGCAAGCTGTCAGGGGCTTCAGCACCTAGGGCCCCGGAGGGCTGGGCTGCAAAGGCATCCAGGGCTCGTGAGGATTCCACAGTGTCTGTCTGGTTCCTGGCCCACAGCCCCCCCGCCCTCTGAGGGCAGAGCCTGGGGCCAGGATACCTTCAAGGCCAGCAGGTCGCTCTCCAGGCTGTGTCCGATGAGGATGGTATCGGCATTGAACATACTCAGCAAGACGGCCTGGACATCCCGGAGCGAGATACTTGTGTCGGCAAGGTCAGCCTCAGTCACGCCCGAAAACCTGGGGCAGGAGGGGCAGGGACCTTAAGGTGGCTGGGAGGGCACCAGGGGTCCCCAACCTAGAAGCTGGGTCAAGGTCAGGGAGACTGGATCCTAGTGGGTTACCCCCCTGGGACCCGAAGCCCTGGAGGGTCAGACCGTACCTTGTGTTGTAGTCCACAATCTCATTGTCCGGCTTGACGAAGGTGTCGTAAACAACCTGCATGTCGGTGTCCACCACGGTGACCCGCGTCAGCTCCAGGCCATACGTGGTATAGGACTGCAGGCAGAGGACACCGGTCAGACACGCCCCATGGCCCGCCTTCCTCCCCGGGCACCCGGCCAGACAGCCCAGCCCAGCGCTCACAACCCAGGCTGCCTGGTTCCTGAGCCTGCAGCAGAGGAGCCGGCCCCGGGCCAGAGGGCCTTCTGGAGCCTGTCTAGGGGTCAGAGCAGGTGTGAACCGGGAGCCCGTCTCAGAATCCGCATTGTATGCACGAATCTGCACATCTGAGTGCAGAGGGCTGCCCAGAGCGTGTGGTGCGCGCTGGGGTCAGGTAAGAGCATCGACTTGGTAACGGAGCAGATGCTGGTAAGGCTGTGAGTGAGCCTTCGAGTTCCAGACACAGCGGGACCCACAGGGAGGGGGACCTAATTATTGTTCACAGCTCTTTATCTGCTCCTAATCTAAAATCTGCACTGGCCCGAAGCTTCAGGCAGAGATGAGGGGACAGCAAGACCCCTGCACCCTATAAGGGCCCTGAGTCCTTAGCAGGGGCCTGTGGTCAGCCAGACGACTCACCATTTCACAGTCAAGGGCATAGATTCCGGGGTGAGCATCTTCTGGAAGCTCCTTATCAAAGGTCTTCATGAACCCCTCAAGGTTTTCCTTGCGGCCGTCCTGCACGTGTTGCTAAGGGGAGGAATGGGAGTGGGAGGCTCAGAGGGTGGGAAGAAAAGCCAACGAGGCTGAGTTCTTGGGGCCAGGCCTGTGCATGGACTGAGCTCCCCTTTCCAAGGCAGATGAACCAAAGCACGGGAAGAGGGCAGCGGAAGGTAGCCCGCTCCACCGGGATGGGGTGGGGATTCCCGAAAGGAAGTGTCAGGCAGGGCCCGGGGTCCTACCTTGGCAACCTGGCAGCCGGTGGAGCCGATGGCCGCCGAGCAGCACATGTACTGGGTCTCCCAGCCCCCCGCCACTGGAAGAGACGGAGGTTAGTGGCAGCGCCCCACGCCGCCCAGAGGCGGTTGCTGACACCGTTTGCCTGAGCTGGCAGGGGCTTCCCAGGAGCGCGGACCCCAGCCCATGAGGCCAAGGGTTCCAGCCCTACTCCTGGGGCAGCAGGCTCTACGGGGGAGGATTTGGGGTAGGCACAGCCCCTCACCCCACAGGGGCCCTTTCTCAGATTGGCAATGAGCACACATGCAGTGTGGGTGCCCTGGGGCATGACTAAGGGAATGCTGTGCCCCGGAGAACCCTCCACGAGCCCCCAGAGGTGGGTCTGCAGGCAGCCTCAGACACGCCAGGCCTATGCGGCCCTGCGGGTAAGAACCC
Organism: Pipistrellus hanaki; assembly: GCF_964339955.1. NCBI lineage: Eukaryota > Metazoa > Chordata > Mammalia > Chiroptera > Vespertilionidae > Pipistrellus > Pipistrellus hanaki. Next base: position 70,943,981 of record NC_140507.1, read on the forward strand.
AGTAACACTGGCCATTAAGTGAAACCAGCTGCGGGACAGGACAAACCTTTTGTTCCCAAACGCCCACGTATTTCTACAAGCACCTATGTATCAAGAAAGGGCAAGGGGGGGGGGGGAGGGGACGAGGCTGTGGGAGGCCTTCTTTTATCTGTGTCTAAATGTGGCAGAAAGGTCTTTACATTACTTGTCATAAAGTACAAAAAGGAAACTAAAAGGGTTTGAGGCGGTCAGAAGGGAGGGGCCGAGTCGGGACCTCACCTCGATTCCGGCGGAGCCGCCCCCAATGGTAGTAACATTCTTCATCACGCACACAGCGGCCCGAAGGGGACACGAGGTACTCAGTGCCACAGCGACAGCAGACCCTGCACGAGGCTGTGGGTGCAGAGAGGTGGACAGGAGGGAGGGAGGGAGGGAGGGAGGGGTCAGGCCAGCCCCCGTGGCCTGAACCTCTGCACTTGACCTTAGCAAAAAGGCCGAGAAGCGATGGCCTGAACCTCTGTGTCTGCGCCCACTGACCGTGCTTTCCCTCTGCCCTGTGTGCCCGCCCAGAAGCAGTGGCGAGAGACAACTCACAGTCCTTGGGCAGCTTCTCCTCCGCGGTGAAGATGACCGCGCCCCCCGGCCGCTTGGGGTGTGGGAAGGGGTAGCCGTTCTCCTTGAGCTGGTCCTCGGTGAGCAGGTACTCTTTGAGGCGGTCGTACAGGGCAGCCCCTGCAGGTGACCGAGGACAGCAATCAGCCCACAAGGAGGCTAGGGACAGCCACGGGTTAGGCAGCGGGTGGAAGGGAGGGGGGCGGTGGGGGGCAGGCACGGGCCCCAGGCTCTGGAGGAGCCAGGTTTACCTTTCAGATCCTCCACACGGGGGCTGCTCGGGCGGTTGAGTGAGAAGCTGGTCTTGGCAGCCAACTTGCCCCCCAGCACCGCCTCATGGGACACAACCCTCCGGCCACTAGTTTCTGGAAAGGGGGAGAGGAAGGGTAAACTAGGCTCGACTCCCGCATCCTTCCCAAGTGCTCCCCTGCTTCCTCCCGGTTTCAGGTCAGCTCCCTACCACCTAGAGACAGGTGAGGCCCGACCCCACGTGGCCCTGGGCCAAGCACCCCACCCCCACATTAACTCAGGACCAGCAGGCCTTGTGCTGCCCGGAAGCCCTTCAGTTTTCCCTCCGGCTCCCCCTGGGTGGGGGCTTTCACCCTCCCAGGGAAAGACTTGAACAGGAGACATAATGGCCATTTCGAACAGGAGGTGTGGATGGGGGTGGGGAGGACAGCCGAGAACAGAGCTCGGAAGCACCCACTGATGGCTTAATGCGCCCTGGAGAGGCGTCGCGGACGGCTCCCGGGCTAATGCACAGCGCAGGCAGGCAGAGCTTTGAAGAGGCAGCCCATTAGCAGGCGGAGGCCTCGCTGAGAGATCCCGCTTTCAGAGGAGCAGGGTGGTTAAGAGCGCGAAGAGGCTGTTCTGAGGGCGTGGGGCCAATGTCAGCTTAGAGGGAGCCTGACAGCAGGGACCTGTTGTCTGAAAATCTTAGCGCTCCGAGCAGCAGAAAGGCCGCCGGGAGGGGCCCTACCACTGCAGGAGCCACGGGCCTGGACCTCCCGGATGCAGCACCTGAGCTGCCCCACGCTGCCCCACTCACTGCTGAGGCCGGGCACGGTGCTGGGGACCAGGCCCCGCAGCTTCTTGAGGGTGTTCACCGCGACATTCAGGTAAATGTTCTTGCTGGGGCTTCGGTCGTAGGCCACCTTCTCCTCATTCAGTGCCTGGAACACGACGCCACTCAGTCCCGGACACCCCGACAGAGGGCCCAGCCCTTCCGCCCAGGACCGGGCCCTGCACCCCCAGGGCACCCACCTTCTCTATGGCTTCCTGGTTGGAGGAGCAGAACTTGAGACACTCCTCAATGAACAGGTTGAGGTATCGTTGGCGGATGACGGTGGGGACTTTGCCCCCAAACTCTTTTGGGATAATAGGCTTCTTTAAACTCTGGAGGGAGCAGGGACACAGTGAGGGTGGCACGCCCCTGCGTGGTCCTCTGACACACTTCTTGGAACCCCCTCCACACAGAGTAGAGCCTGCTGGAATCTGGGCCGTAGTGACCACAGGGGTCATCACGGTCTGGCTGATGCCAAGGGACGACCACACCAGTGTTAACAAGAGGGGGAGGGCTCACGGCAACTTTGTCTTCTCTCTCTTCTCAATGTTTCTGTGAACCAAAACTACTCTAAAAAGTGAGAGGCTGTGAATTAAAGAGAACACAAGGGAACAGGAAGACTGTGATGCTGGGTGCATCATGAGTGGGTGCTCTGGCTTCTGCGGGGAGAGGCAGTTACCTGTAAAGACGGGCTGTGTGCCACGCGCTTGGGGGTAACGGTGCTGGTGGTCTTGGACGCCATGCCTGACAGCGTGCGCGTCTTTAGGAGCTGGCTGCCCAGCTCGAGCCCATTGGGGGGCTGGCTGCTGCTGGCCGGGAGGGTCCTCTTGGTACCTGTGGAGGCTGGTGTGGGACAGGGGATGTGAGTGCAGGAAGACAGCGCACCCATCACCGAGCTGCAGAGCACTAGGCAGCTGCGATCATTCAGCATCAGCAGGATGTGCATCTCAGAGCACAGGGGGAAGAGCAAGGGATGGGAACAGGGGCTATGGAAGGACATCAGGTTCTATCTGTTTTTGGGCAAGTCCATCGAGAAGGGGGACACAAAAATGGGGCTGTGAAGACCGGCAGGGTGTTCCGGTGAGTGGCTGGGGGCATGGGGAGCCTCTGCCACATGTTCCGGCCCCTGACTCCAAAGCATTGACGTCTGAGAGAGGAAAGGCCTGGTTCCTGGACTGAGGACCAGAGGCTCTGGGACAGCCCAGCCTGGTCATTGTGACCCAGCCGGCCTGTCTGCTGCTGCCTCTGTGTTCTCCTCTCCCTTTGATGAGGTCACAAACCAGACATCTCCCGCCCCGGGTCGGGCAGTGAGGCCAGGGAAGGTGCATCCCTGAGTTTATGGGCAAGGGGACCGCTGACCAGCTCTGAACCTGGGCTCAGCCCTGATAAAGGAACAAGAGCAGATGAGGAGGCCAAGGCACTGACTGGAGGGCCTAGGTCCCTGGCTCCGGGGAATCCTACGCCAAGGCTGGCCTTACAGGCCACGTGGGGGAAAGGGAGGAACATGCATTTAGCTTTTAGGCTCATGTAGACGTAGAATTTTCTGCAGTGCAAATGCGTACCCCTGGGTGGGTCTCCCAAAACTCTAGGAAAACCCTCTAGGCTCAGCAGAGCCAGGCAGTGTCTAGGAATGCTGGCTGCCACAGTGGTGACTATGGATGGCTGAGTGCAAGTTTATGAAATTGTGCACACCTCAGAGTGCAATCTCTGTTCCCTAACACCTGTCACTGTCAAGTTCTAACTCAGGCGCTCTGGGGAGGAGGGATCGGAATCTGGGCACACCAGGGGAAACCAGGTACCTGCAGGACCACCGCCTGGAACCCGACTGCCCACTCAGCTGGCTACCCAAGGGGGTCTTTAAACGAGCACACATAAACACCCCACTGAGTGTGCGGCCCACTTTCAGACAGGGCCCAGTGGAGACAAGTGCCCCTCAGAGAAGAACAGGAACAGACACAGCACCCAGCCCTCCCCCGGATCAGCTGGCTCCGTTCAATTAGGGCCGAGACCTTGGACTACATCCCCAGGCCAGCTCCCTCTTCCTAGCACCACTGTCTGGAGCCCAGCCCCGCCAGGCCACAGGCCTCCACTGCCCCAGGAACATGGGGGAGGCAGGGACACAAAGACCAGGCAAGGACAGTGGGAGGCCCACAGGATGACCTCTGGGTCAGGGGCTTTGGAGGGAGGCGGGAGGCCAGTGCTGAGGAGGCTTGGGTCTGGCAGACAGACACCCCTCAGACTCTCCACAACTCTCCCCAATGCCAGGAGAGGCCCAGAGCCTCTGGGCACTGCGCCAGGCCTGCCCAGCCTCCTGCTAACAGACAGGAGACTTTCTCCCATTTTACAGACAAGCACACTGAGGCCAGGCCAGACGCTACTCAAGGCCACCGCTGCAGGTGCACTGGGAGCCTCGCCTCCCGAGACCCTGCCCCGGACTCACCTGCAGCCAGGCAGGGGTTGGGGACGTGGGCAATCCTCCTCTTCTCTCCGGGAACTGAGATGTGGACGGAGGTCGGCTTCTCGGCCGGCTGCTGGGCAGCCTGGAGCCAGCTGGCTGACTCCCTCTGAGCCTGCTGAGCTCGCTGGTAACATACTTCCTGGGCGGTGGGGACCCGGGTGGGGGGGGCCGGGCCTCTCCTCACGGGCTCTGACTGGGTGACGAGAAATTCCAGAGCCCAGCTGTACGTGAGGGGCACCCAGAGCAGTCCGCCAGGGGCAACAGGCTGACGGTAGGGCCACTGGCAGGGAGGCAGGGGCTCCAGGGTAGGGGCTAGGCAGGGTGCACCCAGCTCCACCTTCAGAGCTCGCAGATGCCCCGGAGGAAGCCAGCTCCACACTGTGGCTCTTTGGGCCGGAACACACATTGCTCCACTTCTGGGTGCCAGCATGGTCCCGTTCTCCTGGTCTCTGGTGTCCAAGAGCCCAGGCTGTGCCCTCACCCCTGAATCTAGGCACTGGCAGTGGAAATCCCTGCCTCTGATCAGACTGGCACACTGAGCCAATCTTACTTGACTGATCTTCCCTAGACTAGCTTTTAGAATCCCAGGGCTCCTGGGATCAGATTAACACACTGATCTAACCCTACTTAATCTGATCTTCTCTGGACCGGCTTCTAGAATCCCAGGGCTCCCTCAGGACTGAATCAACAGGAGGGAGCTCTGAGTCCAGAGCGTGGGGCCCATCCTCTGCTCAGCCCTCCCTGTGCCAGGTCACTGAGTGCCCTACAGTGACCTGACAACCACTCCTGTCTCTGGGCCAAGGGGAGGAAGCCAAGGCTCAGAGAGGTTTGGCCACTTGCCCAAGATCACACAGCGCAATTGGGAGCAAGACAGGGACCAGGCACTGTGACCCTGTGGGAGGGCTCACCTGCATCTCTCTCCCCCTGCTCTGGACCCTGCTCCCCACAGCATGGAGCACAACTCCGACTGGAGGTGGGTCCCAGGCACTTCTCTGCCAGGACACAGGGAGTGTTGAACTGCGTCTGCCAAAGAAACCCATTGATCTTGTTCTGCAGACAGCAGATCCTTTCGCTGGAGTCCTGCCAGCCGCCACCCAGAACCCAGTGCAGACCCTTACCTCCTTGCCTTGCTTGGTGAGATGAGAGATCCTCCTCTTCTGCCCAGGGAACAGAGTGGTCAGACCCAATTGCTCCTTGTCCTCCACCTTCTCTTCTTTGGGGGGCTGGAATACATGTCCATCACTCAATAAGGGTCTCTCCCTGGCCTCACTACCCTCAGCTACAGTCGGCCCGGGAGTCAGGGTGATTCCCAGGCGGACACAGGGAGCAGGGTGGGAAGGGTGGGTCCTCCCCAGCCCCACCTTACAGCCCAGGAAACAGACTCCGTGCCTCCCCGCCAAGGACCCTGGCTGCCAGCCCAGTCCTCAGCAAACTCCCCGTGCCTCACTGGGGATGAGGTCTGCAGATATGCCCAGCAGACCAACAGCTTCCTGCTCCCCTCCCTCCTCCTCCCATCTGCCTGCTGAGCCTGCCCAGGACAGGGTTCAGAAACATAGGAACCAAGGGGATGAAATCAGACGGCAACGGCTCAGCGGGCTGTGAACAGGTCAGTGCTAAGGGAACAAGGAGCGGGAGGCCAGACCCTGAGGCCCAACACAGAAGCTGAAGGTTTCTATGCAGGGGCTGGTCCTATCCTGCTGTTTCGCCCGGCCGGATGGCTCAGTGTTGAACAATGATCTATGAACCTGGAGGTCACAGTTTGATTCCCAGTCAGGGCAGATGCTCGGACTGTGGGCTCAATCCCCAGTGTGGGGTGTGCAGAAGCCAGCCGATCAATGATTCTCTCTTATCACTGATGTTTCTCTCTCTCTTCCCTCCTCTCTGAAATCAATGAAAACTATTTTTTAATAAATAAATAAATAAAATAAATAAAGCAAGCTCCCTCTGGTGGCTGACATGGGAACAAGGGATGAGGAGACCCAAACAGATTGGGGCTGGCAAAGGTTTGGGAGGGAGGGGAGAGAGAAGAGGGGAGGGGAAGAGAGGAGATAAGGATGAGAAGGGGTCAGGGAAAACGGAGTCAGGGTAGAGGGGAGGAGAGAGAAAGTAGTGAAAGAAGAGGGAGGGACTGCAGGAAGAGGGGCTGGAAGGAGGAGGAAAGGGGCCAGGGAAGGGAGAAAGAAACTGGGAAGAGGGGGTTGGCAGTGCCTGATACCCCACTGCTGGATGCTCTTAGATGCTGTCGCAGAAGCCCCACTGGGTAAGCCAGGACTCTGCCAGAGGGCCATACGTCAGTGTTCTCTTTCTAGACGGGGATCAGGGGGACAGCCAGCAGCCACGAGGGTTCCTGAATTTTGGACGAGTTAAGAAGCCATCTCCACCTCTGCACTGAGACTCCAGTCACGGGAGACTCTGAGGACAGAGCGCCAGCAGCCTTCCTGAGCCCAGCCCAGACCCTCACCTGCCGGGCCTTCCGGCCCCTGTCCTCCGTCTTGACACAGGTGGATTCGTTGAAAATGCGCAGGCACTCCTCCATGGGGTCAGAGTCAAAGTCCACCTCCTTCTCCAGGGCAGAGTAGTCCACATCTTTGCCTGCCCCCAAGGAGGACGAGGAGGAGGATGAGGAGGAGGACGAGGATGTGGACGAGGATGACAAGAGGGAGGCTGGGCGAGGCGAGGGGTGAGGGGAGGCCTTGAGGCGCTTGTGTGGCCCCCGCGTGGCTGAGAGGTCCAGGCTAGCGTCCGAGTCCGAGTCCGAGCTGGAGCTGAGGCTGGAGAGGGCAGAGGGCCCCAGTGCGGGCGCCGGGGGCCCTGGGTCCTCATCCTCACTCTCGTCCCCAAAGAGGTCTGCATGGCTCAGGGTCCGCCTCTGCAGCTTGGGGGCCTGGCAGGTGCCCTCGTCCAGCGAGTGGGCCTTCCGCTCCGCCAGCTTCCCAGGAGGGGTTTTCCCACCCATCCTGCCTGGCAGCTGGGCGGCAGCCCCGCCAGGGGGGCTGGGGCTTGGCTGCAGCCGGAGCTGGTCGGTCCGGCCTTTCCCTGAGCTGACCACGGAGGTGGCCAGAGATGGCTTTTTCTTGGTCCCTTGGGGCCTCTCTGCCCTGCGCTGGGGGGTGCTGGCCTGTGAGACCTTCTTGTCCACACAGGGCTTCACAGCTGGCCTCTTGTGCTCTCTGTCCTTACTCCTGTCTGTTTTCCGGACACCATCCTTGGGGCCAGGGGCCGATGGCACCCCACTTTTCCTCTTCTTGGATCTTCCCTTCTTGTGGCTGCCGCCCTCTTTCGAGGCCCTGGCCGGGGAGGGGCCAGGCTTGGCCGGGCACGCCCCATCAGGGTCCTTGGGAGGCTGCCCGAGGTCCCCCACGTCATACTGCACAGCTATCTCTTTGGTCTCCCGAAGGCCGCCCTCCTCGGGCTCCTGGCCCTCCCTGGAGCCTGGCTTGCCAGGACCCTTGCTCTCGGCTCCTGCCTTCGCCCTCAGGGGGTTGGCGGTGGCAGGCCTGTCCCCCGGAGCTGCAGTAGTGTCATCATCTGAGTCAGAGAACCTGGCATCGCAGCCGCCAAAGGGGTCGCAGGGCTTCTTGAGCACGGGTGTGTAGGGCTCGCTGTTGGCTCGGGAGCCCCGGGGTCGCTTAGGGGCCCGGTGATCCTTGGAGCCGGCCCTGCTGAGTAGCCGAGCGGAGAAGTTGGACAGTGGGTCATACTCCAGGTCAGTGGACGGCTTGGAGTTGTCCACCACATACTTGCTGCTGGAGACTGGGCGGCTGTACCTTCTGGGCTGGCTCACGGCCTTGGGGATGTACTCCAGAGCACCACTGCCCCCTCCGCCACGGCCCTGCGCTGGGTCCAGGGAAGCCAGCAAGTACTTGCTGCCCAGCTCAGTAGGAGCGGCCAGTGGGGTGGGCTGGTAGCTAGCATTGGGGCTTAACAGGCTTTGGCCACCAGGGTTGTAATCAAAGGACAGTGGGAAGGCATCCTCATCCAAGCTGGCGGCAGGGCCGTGGGGTGCCAGGGCTGGGACCTCAGCAGAGACGTGCTCCCGGGCTGTCTCCAGGAGCTCCTGGTACCGCCGCTGCTCTATCTCCACCTCCGAGCGCACGGCCTCGATGGCCTGGTTGACCAGCTCCAGCTCCAGGATGTCCGAGTGGGGCTCGTCCCCTCTGCCCAGGACGCCATTCTCCCTCTCTGCCGGGAGCTTGGGCAGCTCAGGGTTGTACGGGTCATAACCAAGCCCTGAAACAGGAAGAGGGAGGAAACAGTTGTGAGGGAGGCAGCAACCAGCCACTGCCTTGACCCAGGTAACTGGCCTTCCAGAACCTAGCAGGCTCCAGCAGGCCTCTGTGCCCTCCATCCTTACTCCTGTCTGTTTTCCCAACACCATCCTTGGGGCCAAGGTCCCACGTCATACTGCACAGCTATCTCCTTGGAGGGCAGAGGGACCCAGTCCAGAGCGCCCCTCCATCCAGGCCCTACCGTGCAGAGGCTGATAAGGGGGTGAGAGGTATAGAACCCTGGCCCCAGAGACAGCGCAGGTTAAGAGACCGCTTTTTAACCTTTTAACCTTAGTTTTGGCTCTGGGACAAAAACTGGAAGGGGTGGAGACTTGACAGAGAAGATCCAGAAGCCGGGAGAGATGGTGATGAGATTCCTACACAGTAGCTACCCCCACACTGCTTCCTGCCTTCGGGAGTTGGAAGAATGATGAAGGGGCCTGACATCCAGGTACGTCGTAAGGCACAAAGATGCTTGCAGGGTGGGATGGGAGTGGGTTCAGAGCTCCCTGACTCAGGGCTGAGGGTGGGAGGGGAGCAAAAACCACAGGCTCTGAGGCATGCAAGACTCTCTCCCGCACGTCCCCCTGCAGGGCTGTGCCTGTACAGTGAGAAGATGGAAACCACCGCTAAGGAGCACTATGACAAAGGACACCCACACACTTTCAATGGCAAACAAGAGGCAGAAGGCAATCAATGGGGTGTAAAAAGGAAGAAGTACACGCTAGAGTTCAGCATGACCCCACGGCCAACAGTGTTGGCACAAACCTCAGGACTCACTCATCGGTACAGGAGGCACAGACATCTTCAATGAAATAGGAGCCAATACAGCACATTTCAAGAAAGGAGTAACGTACATATTCAAATATACCAATCTTCCATAAATATTCCAGAGTTGAAAGTGTTCCTCACTAGGAATTCTATCAGATACAATTCGCAAGCATCGCTAAAGAAAAAGCCAATGGAGTTGGTGTCCTGTGGTTGGAGAAAGACAACTGATTCTCCCAGAGCCAGCCCTGCCCAGACCTGGACTTAGACTGTGCGGCCGAGTGTGGACCGCGGGCCTCCAGGACGGTCAGAGAACCAATCTGTGCTGTGGAAGTACTCAGGGGGTGGTGACTTGCCATAGCAGCCCCAGGAAACTCACATACCCTCATTCAGGGAGAAGTCCATGCGGCTGGCTGCCCACAGGTGACAAGCTTTGCAGGGGACAGTGGTGGGCCTGGGCTGCCTTTGGGGAAGGGATGAGGAATTCATTGTAGATGTGTAGTCTGGCCTTTAATTTGTGTTCTATTTTTGAAATTATATTCAGAAAGGTGAAAGGAACCATGTACCTATGCTTCAGATGACGGAGGACATGCCAGGTTTGGGGGGTGGGAGGTGGGAGGTAAAAGGACACAGGACTAGATGCCAGTGACAGAACAAGTTCCAAAGTCCCAGGGCTCTCCGTGGGGGGAGTTCACAGTAGGAGATGTCACTTAGTACCTCCCTATCACAGTGAACGCTGGGGTGTAGGGATTTGGGGTTAAGACTCATAATCCTGCCCTAGCTGGTTTGGCTCAGTGGATAAAGCATCAGCCTGTGGATTGAAGGGTCACGGGTTCGATTCCGTCAAGGGCTCGATCCCCAATGGTGGGCATGTAGGAGGCAGCCAATCAATGGTTCTCTCTTATCACTGATGTTTCTATATCTTTCTTCCTCTATGAAATAAAAAAATATGTATATTTAAAAAGAAAGAAGAAGAAAAAGACAATCTTCTACTTCCAGTGAGGGACAGGTAAAGGGACCATCCTGAGGAAAGGCTAGAGACCCCAGGAGTGGGATTAAAGCTGCCTCCCAGCCCACCCTAAACCCGGGATGGGTCCCTAAGCACCAATGGCAGACCCACCCCAGCCCAGCACCAACCGCATAAACAGACTGCAGCCAGTGTCCCCTTCCTCCCCAAGTCCTGGCTGCCGGCAGTGGAGGAGCCCAGGCCAAGGCCACCAGCCAAGAGCTGGGGTCGCTTACTGGGCATTTCCACAGAGGGGTCTGTCAGGCTGCGCTCGTCTCTGGGGGGTCTCCAGCTCAGGTCACCGCGCTCCCTAACCTCCCTCCTTCAGCTAAGACGCTCCTGCCCTCCTTGTGGGCAATGGAAGCAAGAGCCCACGGAATGGGAAGTCCTTCCCTCCCAGGACAGGTTGGCAGCACCAGTGGAGGGGGTCAGGACCCAAACAAAACCATTCCACAACGGGTTCTCCCAGGTCAGGCCAGAATGCAGAGCCTGGGGATTTTCAGCCACTTAGGGTTTCCCCCAAGGAGCCTATGCTTTGGAAGCCAGGCAGAGGAGGCACTGTGCCTGGGAGCAGGGGAGAAGGGTGGGGACCCTGCAGAGTTCCTCAGACCATCTGGTCTCACTGGCTCAGCTGGACCCAAGGCAGAGCTCTGGCTTTCTCAATGGGAGCCTCTGCTGGCATGTTTCCTAAGGGTCATGACACCTGCTCCACCCCCTCCTGTTTCCAGGAAGCCCGTGAACTTGCTCGCAAGGTAGGAAGGGTAGCGAGCGCACTGGGCGGTCTGAGCACTCACTCTGAGGGGATGCAGCTCCAGGCCCAAAGCGGGGCATTAGAGCCAGGTAGAAGCTGCCTCCCTGCTCCACCCACTGCACCGAAGAGCAAAAGAAACCACCCAAGGCAAGCTTGGGTCAAGGCCCTGTCCTTCTGGGGCCTCAGTTTCCCCACTGGTACCATAGGCTACTGTAACCAGCCTGAAGAACTCTAGACAGGTCTGGGAGCTTCCAGCACACAGGCCAAGGGTTTTGCTGTAGCCCTGAGGCCAGTCAGCCCCCGAGGCAGGCATCTCCCCCAAGCTGCCCCTAGTATCTGAGAGCTGGTGAGGAATAAAATACAGAAGGTACTTGTCAGGACATCTAGTCCCCTGCCCCACCTGCCTTGGGGGCTAGAGGAAGCCAGGTCCCTCAGGGCACCTGTCAAAGCTCCCCAAAAAATGTCTGCCAGCTGCCTGATGCTCTGGGGGCCCCCTCAGCCCACTGGTGGGGGCAGTCAGAAGGCAACTCAGGCCGAAACCGGTTTGGCTTCAGTGGGTAGTGTCGGTCTGCGAACTGAAAGGTGCCAGGTTCAATTCCGGTCAAGGGCATGTACCTTGGTTTCGGGCACATCCCCAGGAGGGGGTGTGCAGGAGGCAGCTGGTTGATGTTTCTAACTCTCTATCTCTCTCCCTTCCTCTCTGTAAAAAATCAATAAAACATTTTTTTTTAATTCAATACATGTAGTTATTCTTTTTTTTTTTTAATATATATTTTATTGATTTTGGACAGAGAGTTAGAAACATCGATGAGAGAGAGTCATCGATCAGCTGCCTCTCACACACCCCCTACTGGGGATATGCCCGCAACCAAGGTACATGCTCTTGACCGGAATCGAACCCGGTTTCCTTCAGTCCCCAAGCCGATGCTCTATCCATTGAACCAAACCGGTTTCGGCAACGTTTTTTTTTTTTTAAAGAAAGCAACTCAACAGGTGACCCTGAGGTTGGGAAGGGCCATAGGCACCTTGGAAGAGGTCCTCCAATTATTGGGAATTAATTTGGGTGGAAGGCAAAATCTCTCCTTTGAGGGTTCACATCAGTAAGCATGCCTCTAGTAAACATGATTAATTGGGCTGTTTTTCAGAAAAGGGAGCAATCTGGGAATAACTAGAAGAAAAAAAAAGAAAAAGAAAAAAAAAAAAAAGCCTGGCTGAAGGAATTACACTCTGAGAAGACAGACCCCCAGACCTGGTTCCTGCCCCCCTGTTCCAGGGCGAGGGAGGTGCTGGCTGTTCCCTAGCTCCTGGAACACCCTGAGGTGAAGAGCCTGCTGGTGGTCACTGGAGAGATGTCCCTTGGGAAGGCCCCTCACTGGGTCAGGGAGAGAGAGAGATGGGGAGCCCGAGGCCTCTTCCAGCCCACAGCTCACCTTCCCTGGTCACTTGTGTTGGGCTCTGTGCACCCAGCACCACACCCCATAGCATCTGGCCCAGCTGAAGGAGAGCGCATGTGGCTGCCCTCCTGGATCCAGCACCAGGGTGGCTCCCTTAGCGACCTTGACCCCCTCGGACTCTGGTCCTGTTTCTGGGACAGGCACCTAGCATGGCAGAGATCAGGCCTCTTCCCCCTCTTCTGGGGCCAGGGGACACTGGATGGGAGATGGACAGGCCAGGACATGGGGAAAGTGGGGGAAGGTGGGGGGGGGGGGGTCCCGGGGAGGCGGGTAGAACACCGCTGACCACTGAACCCTGACAGGTTGACGCACAAACAAGTCAGGTACAGGCCTGTCCCAGTCCTGGTGGGCACCCCCTACCCCTCCAGATCTTTCCTCCGCACAAAAACGCTTCCCCGCTCTGGACCTATTCACCCTCTGCTCCTCCCTGCTCCCCCCGCACCCTCCACTCCAGAAAACACAGGCACCCTCCCCTAACTGCTGCACGGAATCAATGACAAGGCACTGAGTGGACTCCACTGGGGAGGACGGGACCCCACTGTCTCTGGCTTCTGAAAGCCCAGCCAGCACCCACCTCCTCTCCCTAGTCAGCCCGAGGACTGAAGGTAAGTGCGGGGCTGCACAGCGGTTCCCCCAGCTTCAAACCTGGTAGGATGTCAGCAGGGACTCCTCCAACCCAGGTGGCAGTCACAGCCTGTTGTCTGCCCTCCCACTGTCAGCGAAGTACTGGGGACACCAGGAGATACAGCCCCTGCCGCACAGGGGATAAGCGGAGACACAGGACTAGTCCTGGTGGAACTAGGCCCTCCTTGAATGGCAGAGGCCTTGAGGTGGAGCCAGAAGACCCAGGACATTCAAGGCTGCAGTGGCAGAACAGGTGCAGGGGGAGGCCAAGGGCTCAGGGTCAGAGCACTCCACACTTGGGGCTTTTCTGGAAAGTGGAATCTGGCAGACAGTACCCCCGAAGGCTATGCCCACTGGAGGGCCCCCCAGTTCCTTAGAGGGCTGGCAGCCACTCCTTCCCCACAATCCCAGTCTCTCTACTCCTGGACCCCTACTCCTGGACCCCTACTCCCGGACAATGGGCCACTCCAATGGACAGGCCAGGAGCCTGAAGCCTAGGGGTGACTCACACATTCTGAACCAGAGGCGAGGCCCCCTACTGCCCACTGTACCCTGGGGAGGGAACAAGGAGGCCACCGGGAATGTGCTCCCAGATATGCATGGGGGACATCCAAGACATGCCCCTGCTAAAGGCTGGCTGCATCTAGAAGAGCAGGTCTGGGGTCCTTCTCCCCACTTGGCAGGGACCACATACCTGCCTCTGGGGCTGGTAACATTGGGAGAGTTGGGACACTGGTTAGAGGCCCAGACCCTGGACAGCCTCAACTAGGACCCCTCAGCTCTCAGGAAATAGTGCAAAGCCAGGGCCTCAAAGCAGCTGGCACCACACTGCCAGCTCCAGAGGAAGGAAAGGAGGGCCCCGGCCAAGCCTGGGACCAGCACAAAACCCATCTCCGTATCCCCAGAGCCACCCTGGCACCAGTCATTACACTGGCGGCCGGACCATGCTGCTCCCCAAACCTGGATCCGGGTCCAGGCTGCTAAGCCCCAGATCCTAACGACAGGCTATGCTTCAAAATATGCAAAATACATGACAGCATAAAAACTCAAGGGAAGACCCAGACGGGTACTTTCCCCACAATCCCAGTCTCTCAGACGGGTGGGCCGCGAGGGCAGGCAGGCACCCTGGGGCGGGTGAAAGGCATCCCTTTCTCCTTCCGTGTCCGTCCTCACAGTCCGGGACAGCACGAATCACTTCAGTGAGCCCAATAAAGAAAGCTTCAAAATAGAGTGCTTTTTGGGGAAAACATGGGACACATGGTTCCTTCCAATGGGTGATTCTGGGGTCCCCTCCTCTACTGTGCAGGCTCCCAGGAGCGCCCGCCCCAACAGTGACCTAGCAACGCCAAGCACCTTCACATTCTGGGTGAAGACGGGGGAGACGGAGGCTGCACTCCCACAGGCAGTCACAGGACGGGGGGCCAAGACGAGTCGGGTGCAGCTGCATCCCCTAAGAAAGAGTCCACACACAGGGGTTACACATGAGCACAGTGGCTTTTATTACTTGACTCTGCAGGCAGGTGCTGGGGAGGGGGTGACGGGGCTGGCTCCTGAAACAGAGCCCACACCGCTGCTCTGTGAAGGCCTCTTGGGCTACGCTCCCACAGGGTACACCAGTCTCTCCAGACAAGCGACTGTGACATGTGACTGCCAAGCAGGTGGGACAGACTGGCCTCTAGGACACAGAGGGACTAGTATCGCCAGGATGTGCCTGGAGTGAATGTGGTCCAGGGCCCTCCGGACACACCCTCCCATCAGCTTCCAGGTCTGCCTCCTCTATCCAGCAGCTCAACACACTGACCCCTGACCAGTACAAATGTCTGCAAAGGTCTGTGGGATGAATAACTGAATGGAATACCAGCCAAAAGCCACAGGCCTCTCAGTGCCTGTAACATGTCCATTCCTGAGGACACAGGCCTCTATGGTGATCAGAAGAAAGTCCCTTCAGGACAGACAGTTACCAGCAGCCACACAGCAAAATTAACTGGCTCCGAGTCCCCCCATAGCCCCGTCTTTGGGGCGGAGTGGCTGGACCGCAGTGGCACTCCCAGGGCGTGTGCTAGAAAAGGACAAGTAACAAGTCAGTGCAGCAGTGGGGACCCCTGCCAGGACTGTCAGGGCCGGTAGTGGTGCTGGGGGATCCTGGTACCTCCAAACCAGAGCATAAGAGCACCCAGGTCCTCCAGTGTGCTGTTTCCTTGTCTAGAATCCTGGATTGCTGCCTGCCTCCCAACCTGCTTCCAATACCAGGTAATACTCCTACTCATCCTTCAAGGCCCGGCTCAGTAACCACATGCACAGGGACACATGCCCGACTTCCCTACAATCCCACGTGCCAGGTGCTCTCCTGGATCCCAGCCCACATCTGTTATGCTGGACACGCCTCCTTTGCTTCCAGAGCGTGGTTCCCAGAGATGCTGAATTCACACAGACCTGGAGGAGCCCTTTTGGGGGCCCCAGGGCCAGCTCCTGATCTTACAGATGACCTGCACGTGCGGGTCCAGGGCACGGCCAAGCTTGGGAAACGACCAAGTCCCACCCATCAGCTCCCCATCCTATTCTCCTTCGGCAACCAAAGCAGCAAGCAGGAAAGCACTTCCCCTATGAATGCTTCTCGGCCTTCACTCCTGCCTTCTACCTGAGGCTCTGCTGACAGGCACTCCCCAGAGCTGTCCCCAGGAAACCTAGGGCCCCGAAGCCACAGGACCAATCTCCCCCACGCTGCCGGCAGGGACTCCGAGGACCCGGCCATCACAGAGGAGGAGGGGACCGGGAACGCCTCCGTGAGTCAGTCAGTCTGCCCAGGCTGGCCTCTCCGTTCCCACCTTTCACTTCTGTCTGTGTTCCATTCTCTGTCATAAACCAGACCACACCAGCCAAGCTCCACCTGCTGCTCAGAGAATAACACCCACCACTCAGGTTAAAAAACATCTGATGGAAATTATTTTGTCAAGGGGATTCTGAGGTGGGGTGGGGGTGAAGGAAGACCAAAAAGCAGGAGAAAGGGTTTCTGCAGCAGCTCAGGAGTATCAGACAGAGAGGATGCGGCGCTGCTTCTTGTTGAGATCTAGTTTGCAGAAAAGATGACTGAGGCAAATAACACTAAGCCCCCTCCCTGTCTGGCTTTTTGCACAATAGAAAGTGAAGCCAAAATGCCTTCACTTGCCGAAACCAGTTTGGCTCAGTGGATAGAGCGTCAGCCTGTGGACTGAAGGGTCCCAGGTTCGATTCTGGTCAAGGGCATGTACCTTGGTTGCAGGCACATCCCCGGTAGGGGGTGTGCAGGAGGCAGCTGATTGATGATTCTCATCAATGTTTCCAACTCTCTATCCCTCTCTGTAAAAAATCAATAAAATATATATATATTTTTTAAAAATGCCCTCACTTGGGTGCCACACCCAAGCCCCTCAACAGCGGTGGTCCCCTGACCCCATCCAAGGTTCTTGAGCTCCTGTGCCTTTAGCCTCTGGACCTAAGGAGCTAAGGGAGGTGGTGCTTTTCAGGGTCTGCCATCCCCATAGGCCTTGGCTAGCTCCCCCATCACATTCCCAAACTATACAACAGGTCAGTGCTAGGACACTGATCACATTGGTACCACCTGTGTGGGTAGGGAAAGGGGCCATCCTGGGCACTGTGGGGTGTTGGGGAGCATCCTTGGCCCCCACCCACTCGATGCTAGAAGCACCCAGTCATGACCATCACAGATGTGCCCAGACATTGCCCAGTGTCCCCTTGGCGGAGGCGGAGGCGGAGGGGGAAGTGACTCGTTCAGGTACTGCACAGGTAGCATGCACACTCTGCATGACACATCCATGTCTCCCCTAGTGCAGCCACCTTCCCTGGCCCCTCCATAGATCCCACCTACTCACCACCCACTTCTGGCAAGCCTGGGCCCAGAGTCTCACTGCTCTCCGGACCACTAAGCAAAGAATCCCAAAATACGCACACCTGGATCAGGCAAGAGGCAGGTCTTTACAGATCCTAGGCCACCTGGAGGGACGACCTCAGGAAATAGAACCCAACTTAATCAGTGTGGCAGGATCACAACTTTGGTAAAAAGACACAATGCCTTTTGTTTTTAAGGCTGGGAGGAAGAGCAAGCTGGCGGGTTTGGGGGGGGGGAGATTGGGGCAACATACAAAACACCTGTCTTGATTTTTTTGTACTCTCCAATGTTACTTAAATGAACATTACTCGCCGAAACCGGTTTGGCTCAGTGGATAGAGCGTCGGTCTGCGGAGTGAAGGGTCCCAGGTTTGATTCCGGTAAGGGCATGTACCTTGGTTGTGGGCACATCTCCAGTAGGGGGTGTGCAGGAGGCAGCTGGTCAGTGTTTCTAATTCTCTATCCCTCTCTCTTCCTCTCTGTAAAAAATCAATAAAATATATATTTTTTTAAAAACTGATTGAATGGAAGGGCCTGTGTGAGGATGAACCAGTGATACGGGTGGTGTGAGAAGTGAACTCAGTACCGGTGACAAATACAAAAAGGACTGCTTTGACAGCCCGTAGCACCTTCACTTCTACTCCCATCTGTGCAGAAACATCAGGAACAATAGAAGCACCCACCCTGCGCAGCAGAGAAGGCTCCTCCTCTGGGAGGCCTCCAGCTTCAATCCCAGGCACCTGGTGGCCCCAGCTCCCTGGGGGGCTGGAGCCACACGTGGGCGCACAGCTTCCAGGGAGGAACTCAGAGATAAAAGTGGCCTTGGCAAGAAAAGAAATAACCTATGGCCAGAGGTTATTAATGTCTCTGCTCACATCTTACACCTCCTGACCTACAAGAAGCCCTGCCAGATCCCTCGCAGCTCTCCCCAAACTCTGCCATGACATTGACAATCGCCATGATATCTAAAGAGAAGCAAGTCCATTAACATTCTCTGCTCAATCCAAAGCAGGTCATTCCTTGGAAGCCTGTGTCTCCCCCTCCCCCACACCCACCCCTCTCCAGGTCTTGTCAAGTTGGTTTTGACTTATTCCCTGTAGTTTCGTCTGACAACGCGGCTTTACACAGAGTAGGTGCTCTTAATGAGGGCGCAGCCGGGGAATCAGTACGGAAATAAACAAGGACTGCCACAACACGAGGTCCAGGGAAGCGGTGGGGCTGGTCCCCCCTCCCCAGGAGCTCAGACGCTCATTAGGGCAGGAATCCAGGGCCCGCCAACCAGTGTCAGTTCGCTCGCTTCCCGAGCCCCCCGTTATCTCACTCCACCCTCGCGACACCCCTAGGAGGGCATGTTCTCCCATTGTTTACATTTTATACTGGGTGTAAACAGAGGCTTACAGAGGTCCCGCTACTTGTACCGGGCCCCGAGAAGGGTGGTCCCGGTCCTGGCTGGAAGAACGTTGCCCGCAAGTATGGGGAGGGGGCTGGGCTGCAACTGGGGGGCCGGGGGAGCACCTGCGGTGGAGTTCAGGTCCGGGCCCGGAAGCCTGGCCCGCGGCGGACGAGCGGGCGGGCATTACCTGCTGCGGGGGGCGCCGCTCCGCCGCCGCCGGGCGCGCCCGGGCCCCGGGCCCCGCGGTGCCGGAAGTGGCAGTAGGGCCGCCGGCAAGGACCCCCGGGCGCCCCAGACCAAAAGGGACAGTCGATGGCCCGGAAGAAGCCGGTGGAGCGTAGCATGGTCCGTCCCGTGGGGAGGCCCCAGCCCGGAGCCGCCCTCGTCCCCGGGACCCTCACTGGCGTCGCGGTCGCCTCCGCCCGCGCTTCACAGACCCCGACGCCGCCATCTTGCTCTGAGGCCCCCAGAGGCCCTCGGAAGCTGCCGTAAAGTTCCGGGGGAAGCGGCTGTCCACAGCGTGCCCGATCAGAAACTCCTGACCTCGCGGAATCGAGGCGTGTCGTGAGCCCCTGGGTCGAGACAAGCAGGCGTGAGAGATGGGGTGGAGGGTGCAGACTGTTCTGCCTGAGGCCTCCGGGAGCCTCGCCGGCGCCGCCACCCGGTCTTCAGTGGCGGCTGTAGCGCCATCTTGAACCCAAGGTCCCTTCGGCGTCTGAGCTGTCCACGGCGCGCCTGACGAGAAAAGCCCCCCCCCCCCCCCCAAGGCCCGCCTATGGCTTATTTGCGTTTAATTTGCGTCATTAGCATGTCCTTTTAAAGCGCCCTCTGCTGGAAAAGAGGAGTCCTGCACCTAACAACCCCAGTGCTTATTCCATGCTCACTCACCTCCGCCCTGGTATACAGTTGGTTCGCAGTAGTGCTTAATTTCTCCCACCTGTATTCATGTCAGCACTCTAATCCCCAGGCCCAGAGGAGTCCTGTTTTCACTCATTAATTTTTCCACCAAATACTGAGCACCTGCTCTACGCCAGCTGCTATAGATGCTCTGCTGAACCGTATTTTGTTTAGCCGTTAATCCGATGATGGACATTTGGGTTGTTTCCACCTTTGTCTATCGGGAAGTGTGCTGCTGTGAACACAGAGGTAGGTATATTTGATTATCATTTTGTTTCAGTACTAGTGTTTTAAACGATGTAAACTTGTTGCCCATGTTTAGAACTTGGAGAGATGTCACATAAAAACTGCAATCCCCACCCTCTCTATGAACCGTTGGCTACCCTGGGCCCACCAGATGGCAATTGCCAAGCAGCCCCTGTGAACAGGGTGGGGAGGTCTGTGCAGGTCCCCTCTCTCCCAGCCCACCTCTCTCCTTACCCCAGCTAACTGGCATTGAGGGCATTTGAGCTGGAGACCCCTCACCCAGGGGTCTCTCACACCTCTCCACCCACAACAGAAGGGTTGATGTAGTCCTGACAATGCTAGTGAGGGGAAATAAGTGCTCACACTCATCAGTGCTCCATTCATCCTCAAGGGCCTTGGCCATTCATTCCACAAATGTTTACCAAGTATCTGCTCCACACCAGCCAGACAGTGCTAGAAAATCGGTGAACAAAGCAGAGACCCCCTACCCTGAAAGGAGGAAGACAGACACAGGACATTTAGGAAATAAGTAAATGAGATAGCGTGATTCAAGGCAGGAAGTGCTGGATTGGGGGGAGAACAGGGCAGGGCTGGGGAAAGAAGTGATCTGCATAGTCCTATGGGAAAGTGGGATTTGAGCAGTCCTGAGGAAGGTAAAGAGGAGCCAAGCAGACATCTAGGGCAAGAGCATTCCAAGTGGAGAGCACAGCACATGCAAAGGCGCTGGGACAGGTCTGTGCCTGGCATGTTGGAGGGAAAGTGTGGAGGAAGCCTGTATGGCTGAAGCACAGTGAGCAAGGAGGAAAGAGAGGTGAGAGCAGAGAGGGAAGGGGGGTGGGATGGGGCAGGACCTTTGGGGCCTCGGGGAGAACTTGGGTCTTCATCCTGAGGAATGAGAGAACCCTGGAGAGCTGTGGGCAGAGGAGGGGTGGTGCCTCAGATGTTCACACGTGCTGGCTGCTGTGGGAGAACTGTCAGGGTATGGGCAAAGGCAGGACCTGTCTCAGGCGCTCGCTTGCGCCCTCTGGTGGAGACCATGAGGACAGACTGCTGTAGTAGCTAAGCAGCTCCAGGTGGACCGTGATGGTCAGGGGGTGCCGTTGGCACACAGGGGAACCTGAGCAGGGCGGGGGCAGTGGCTGCGTGCCAATGGAGGGTCCAGAAGGCAGGAGGGGACGTCTAGCTGTCTCCAGGGCATGTGGGAGTGTGCACGGGAGACTGAGGGAGGGGTTGTGCCCACGGAGCCTGCTTTCGAGGAACTCTGCCACAAAGCGACAGGGAAGCCTGCCAGAGGGGACAGGGGTCCAGGGAGTGATGTCGGAGGTCTTTCTGCGCAGAATCCGATGGAAGGAGAACAAGATGGAGGGGGTGCAAGGAGGAGGCTGTCCTCGAATAAAGGTGAGAGCCGATGCTCAGAACAGGGGCGACTCTGGCAGCCACAAGGACAAGACCCCAAGGAAAGCTGGGTGGGAGCCCTGTGCCAGGGAGCCCTCCCCCCAACTACACCCCCCAAGGGTCTGCACCCACAGCCCTCCCTCAGGACTTTGGAGACTGCCTGAATCTAGGGTGCCTTTTTCCGAGGAGGGGGTTCAAAGTTCACACCAGCTTCTCAATGCTCCAAGGCATGGCAGTGTCCCTCCCTATGCCCCCCACCCCCGCCTTCCTCCCAATGGGGAGCGTACAGTAAGCTCACAATGTAGGAGCTGCCGGGCCAGCACAGGAGCCTGAGCGCGGGCTCTCCCGGCCCCGCCCCCGGCTGTCACGGCGCCTCGGTAGCCGGGTAACGGGCGGGAGGTGGGCGACGTGGCAGCTGCACCAGGCGTGGGAGACGCTAGGGGCAGCGTGTCGTGCAGCAGGCAGCCTCCCGCCTCCCGGAGACTAAGGCTGCGGGTGTGATTTCGTGTCCCAGCCACCGTGGGCTTGCCAAGACCCCCACCGATTCTCTGCATCCGCTAGCCCTCTGTCTGTTTCCCCAAAAGGTTGGTGACCTTGAGGCCACACGGGTGAGTGAGGCAGAGCCCACCTGCTGGGGGCCAGCAGTGGGAAAAACCACACTGGCTCTGAGCTGGGTTTAAAAAAGGTCTTGTTTAATTAAATACAAGGATAAGGTCAGACAGGGCAAGGGAGAGGGGTGCCACCAGAGAAAGCACAAGTCCCTAGGGATGCTACCCCCGCCCCCATCCCCCCTTGAAAGGCCACAGCTACCACTGGCCCCTTGGAGGAGGGGGCATGGGTCTCTCCAGGCCCCTCAACAGGGGCCGGACATCAGAGTTCTCAGCTTCCCGGGCCCTGGGCCCCGGAGCCCACCGTGGACAGGAACCGGCCGGGCCTAGGACATCTAGGGAACATCCACACGGACACAAAGGTGAATGGGACACACCCCTCTGCCCTCAAGGTCGAGGGCATTCCCCTCTGGGAGAGCAGGACTGAGGGCAGATGGGCCTGCCCGTAGGCTGAACCGCAGACAGACCCTCCGCACCCAGCCCCAAGAGGACCTGCCGCACCCACCCCTGGATCCTGCCAGGCTGAGGGTCCACTCCACAACGGGGCCATCCATCCACCCGCCCGCCCGCCCATCAGGACAAGGAAGGCTCTGGAATAAATGCAGATGCCCCAAACCTCCCGCAGCCTATGGGGGGGGGGGCAGACAAGCCCTTTCAGGGTCTGGGCGCAGGGAGCCTGGTCCCTTCCCACTCCAGAGCAGGGGGCTGGGTCCGCAGTCCCTCGGTCCAAAATGAAACCTAACCAGCTTCACCAGAGGACATGGCATCCACCCCTCCACCCCAGGATGGTCACAACGACCCCCCTCACCTTCTCCTGAGGACGACAGACCACCCTCCCTGGCCCTGATCAAGAGAGACTGGCGCCTGAAAAAACATTCTACCCGGTCCACACACACACACACAACCCCGCTACTCCCAGGGGCCGGGGCCAGTCCTCCTGCCTCCTCTCCTTGCGGGCGGCAGCTCAGGCCCGGCAGTCCGGGGGACATGCAGCGAGGGGCAGGCTGGAGCCTGGGCTCCCACCGCCACCTGCAGGGTGGGGAGGGGTGCATTGAGCCCAGCGGCCGCCCGGTCCCCGGAGGGAGGGCATGATTGTCACGCGATGCTGTGGAAGGCCAGCGTCGGGGGCAGGGAGCAGCTGCGGCTCCAGCTTCTCACGTACCCGAACACGCCGCACCCACCCGGGGGCAGGACGGCACCCCAGCCAGCAGAGGCAAGAAAATAAATAAGCCAGCATTCACTCCATCCCCACGTCCACATCCCCCCAAAGTGAGGCAAATGCTCTTTGGAAGAACCCTGTTCCTCTCCCACCCTCCCCTACATCTCAGAAGCAAAACCCAGACCCTTCGGTTACCCACCCCCTCCCCCTGCCCACCTGCCCCCCATGGGCAGTGGGGCAGAACCTGTTAACACCTGAGATCGAATACCCGAGTGGGGGACGGCTGGGCCGCACCCCATTTCCCTGAACATCTCCAATGGCTTTCCGTGGGGTGAGGAGCCCCGGGCGGGCGGGCGGGCAGGGGCAGGTGTGCCCTCAGTCACCCCTGGATCCTCTATGGCTCTTTGCTCACTTCTTCCCAATCTAGAGAGGGGCCTGGGGCTGATCCCAAGCACTGGGCAGGGGGCACCTTTCCTGGCCCCCCTCCACACACATATCCCCCCCAAGCAGGGAAGTGGCAAAGGGGAGAGGGGAGCACCTGCCAGCCACCCACGGGGGGTCCCAGTTGAGCAGACGGGAAGAATCATATAGGTCGTGGCTATTTACAAACACGGGCCCCAGCCACCCGTGGTGGGGGGCGTATCCCAAAGGTCCAGCCGACCCCAGTCTCGTCTCGGGCCCCCTCCTCGCCTTCCCGAGGGGACCAGAGGCGTCGGGGCCCTCGGGGGGGACGCTGGAAGGGTGCCTGGACCGCAGGCATGTTGCTGGTGCTCTGGGCGGGGCGAGAGCCAGGCGGGCCGGGCGGGCCCTACAGGCCGGCGGGGGCCGGGCTGGGGGCCGGGCTGGGCGCGGGGCTGCCCGCCAGGCTGCAGGGCAGGGAGCCGCTGGGAGAGGTGCTGCGGGCGCCGGGGCGGCGGAGCAGTTCGGGGCGGAAGCCGGGGTGACGGCGGGCGTGCTTGGTGAGGTGGTCGCTGCGGGTGAAGCGCTTGGAGCAGAGCGGGCAGGGGAAGCGCTTCTCGCCGGTGTGCGTCCGGTGGTGGCGGGCCAGCTCGTCCGAGCGCGCGAACTTCTTGTCGCAGCCCGGCCAGTCGCAGGCGAAGGGGCGCTCACCTGGTGGGCGAGGCAGAGGTAGAGAGACAGCGTCAGTGCATGAGGTCGGGGGACGCCCCGGTCATTTGTTTCTTCCCGCCCCCTCGAATCTAGACTCTAGAGTAGGGGTGTCGAACTCAATCAGAGGGGCCAAAATCTAAAATCCAGCCTAAATCGCGGGCCGAATGGTTTACTGAACAGTCATAAACTGACAATGTCATAAACTGACAGCGGAGTGCAGTGATGACAGCGCGGTGCGGGCCACATTGCAAGGCCTGGTGGGCTGGATTTGGCCCGCGGGCCTTGTGTTTGACATATGTGCTCTAGAGGCTGGATTCTGGGTGTGAATGTGAGCCGTGTAAATGCAAAAAACAAAGGACCCCGCTCAGTTCACAAAGCCCTAGTGGACATCCTCGGCCCTGATTTCCTGGGAGCTTGCAGTAACTCTCCACCAGCTAAAAGTAAGACCCACAGGGCCTGGCTCCTGCCAGCCCCCGCACCCTCCCGCCAGCCCCGCCGTGGCGGTGAGGTGTGTGTCTGCCACACGGGTGCAGGCTCAGGCGCACGCTGGGTTTCCGGAGGGGCTTCCTTCATGCAGACTGGCCTCCCCATCCCCACCCTCACCCTCCTCGGTTTGGGGATTCAAGGTGTGAGCGCCCACAGTTCACTTCCCTCCTTTTGGAGAGGACCACCCAGGTGCAAAGGGGTAACATCATCGAGGCACTCACCCCTCGGCTGACCTCCGTGGCCCCTCTGTGTGCAGACAGACATGTGGAGGGCCATCCTGGGTCAGCTGCATCCCTGCCTCCTTAGGTCCCCACTGCAGGTCCCGCCTCCGGGAAGGGATGGGTGGCAGGGGCATAGGCAGGTCCCCACCCTGCAACTTCCTCTGAAGACCACACCCACTGCCCAAGCAGACCTCACCCATCCTGCCCACCCCCGACCCAAGCCCCACCCCATACAACCCCGTCTGGGGGTCTCCGCTGCCCCACAACCATGCCGCACCCCACCCCCAGAGTCTCAAAGTCTCAACTACCATGTCTCCCCAGCAGGAGGGGAGACAGGGGCCAAAGGGCCGGGCATCTGGCCCCTGAGATGCCCCTGAGATGACCCTGGGCCCTGCTCGCCTGATGCCCAGTTCTGGAGTGTGTGTGTGGCTTGTGTACACAGAATGTGGATATGTGGGGGTTGGGGGTGGGGGACGGGCACAGCCTGGTCAGGTGTTGCCTCCTGAGTTACACACTAAAAGGCTTCCTGTGGACACTCCGGTGACCGGGGCTGACCCTTTTTCTGGGAACACGCCCACCGGTGGGGGGCAGGTGTTGGGGAGACAGACAGGAGAGGGTCCTCAGCCAGGGTCAGGTAAGACTCCCAAAGCAGGACCCCATGGTGAGGGACCCAGGAGACGGAGATGACCAGGAGACAGCAGGAGGGACCACAGGACAGACCTGCAGCATTTTCAGGGTAACCTGCCCGGGGGAAAGAGCGTGGTGGGGACACCAGGGGACTCCCCAGGGGCTCAGCCATCACCGGGCCCAGGAAACAGCTGTATGAAGCCTTCCCTCCCCCTCCCTTCCTCCAGGCTACACATGGACACCCCAGCATGACAGGAGAGGGGGGTCAGCAGCCTCACAGGCCCCCAGCAGGGTTCTTGTGGGGTCCGTGCGGGTCCTGCTCACAGCTGGAGGAGGGCAGTCCCCAGGAGGATGTGAACCCAGGTGTCTGGGAAGGGGTCCTAGTGCCACCTTCCCCGGGGAGGGGCTGAGGGGAGAGCGGGACTGTCCCCAAGACCGCAGGCAGTGAGAATCCCCGGGGCTGCCCCTCACACCCCCGCCTCCCCACACATCCCCAGGGGGGCGGGGCCGCAGCAGCTGGGGGCGGGGCCGCAGCAGGGGCGTCCTCTACAGAATCAGGGGCTCAAGAGCCCGGAAAGGATCCCCACCTCACCTCCATGGCGGCGGCCCTCAGAGGGGGGGTCTGGGGGAGGGAGGGCTGCGGGCTCCGGGCTGGGCCTGGGCGCCCCTGAGGGACACACAGTCGTGTAGCCATCTTGCAGGGCACGGCGGGAGAGCAGGGGGGCGGAGTCCTCCCGCGGCCTCTGTAGCCCGCAGGAGGCTCACTTCCCCATTGAGGGCCCTGGGCTGGTCCCCACCTGCACCCCTCCACCCGGCAGCTCCACCTTCAGAGCCGGGTGCATGGGGCCGCCGTGCCGGCCAGGACAGGTCCAACGCGGCGGAAGCCGCTCGCTCGGAGCACGGCTGCCGCACAGGCTCCCTGGCGTGGGGACCTCCCCGGCCCCAGCCCTCGCTGCTCACGTGGCCCGCCCCCACCATGCTGGGCAGATGCCTGCAAAGATGCCAGGCCCCGCCACCCTCTCACAGTCCGGGAAAGGGGGGGCATTTAGAGACTCGGGGCCAGTGAGAGCCCCAGATATGGCCAGCTGGCTGCCCCAGGCATCCTGGCTTGAGCGGGTGCTAGAGAACATGCCAAGCGGTGGGTGAGGCCAGGGCGGGCTTAACCCTGTGATGGGCTGGGCCACGGTGAACTAGGGACAGCCAGGAACCACCACCCGGCATCGGAATGGTCTCCCCTCACCCTGCAGGTGCCCGGCCCCACCCCCACCCGCCCCCTTTCCTGGCTTTTAAACCTTTGTGCTCAGCGTCTCCTGGGGGTGATACTGCTCCCCGCCCCCGACCTGGTATGCCCAGGACATCTCTGGAAAGAGTCCGCACACCCAGAGCCTCAAGCTCAGCCTTCTGGCTCGAGTCAGGCAGCAGCTAGCACATTTGCCCACCATCTCACCCATGTACCCACCACCCCAGTGTGCAGCTATGACTACTCCCACTTATTTAAAAAATGATGGTCATTTGCAGTCCCTCCCTGTCCCTCTCCTCCCTCCTGGAGGACCCAGGCTGCCCCAGCTCACTTCCTAACCAGACTGGCACCTTTGGCATAAAGCGGGGCTCTTGGGGCTGGAGGTGAGGAGGCACAGCTCCCACAGCCCCCCCCCCCCAAAAAAAGTGAGTGTGTGTGTGTGTGTGTGTGTCAATGGGCAAAGGCGATCCACCCAGCCCGCCCCCTCCCTGGGAGGCCAGCTCTCACTCCCGTATCATTTGCCCAATGCCTGGCCATCTGGGCCAGCTTTATCAGGGAGCCTGGGTGGTGGGTGGTTATCACCCCCTGCAATGTTGGGGGCCCTCCCCCACCCCCAGCTGGGGCACAGGCATCTGAGGCCAGTTCCAGCTGCTCTCTGCACCCCTGCCCACTGGAGAAGGCCAGGAGGTGGGGAGGCAGCTCCTGGGGAACCATGCCCTGCTCAGGCCTAGCAATGGCCCGGCCTAACCCCAGATAAGCCACCAGTCTGCTGAGCCCCACCTGGCCTTAAGAGAGCTCCAGCTCTGTCGGGGGAGCATGCTACTACCCCTCCAGGCCTCAGTTTCCCCATCTGCCTCTCCTCCTGGGGGCCTCTTCGGCAAACTATAATTATCACCACCACCCCGCCACCTTGGGCTGTGGGATCGGAAGACGGGGGGGTCACTCTAGCCCCTGTCCTCCACATCCTGAGGCTTCCCCCTCCTCCCCAATTCATAAATCAGCCCTCCCCTCCCCTGCCTTATAGTGGCCTGGCTCCTCCACCCCAAATCCCTTCTCCATAAGCGGATTTCCCTCTGCAAAACCCAGCTCTCTCCTCCGGTCCCCACCCGGCGGCCCCCCACCCTGCCCCTCGGATTAAATGAAGCCCGGAGGCTGCTCTTCCCCCTCCTCACCTCACAGGAGGTCTCCTCAAAGCCACACCCAGTGCCCCTGCCCCCCTCCGGCAATCAGGGTGCTGTCCCCTCTCCTGGGACACACCCCTCCCTGCCCCACCTGATCCCCGGGGTTCAGGTTTCTACGGAGAAGCCTCTTGTTCCAAGGGAGCCTTTTCCTCCATCAACCCCCGCGGTTCTGGGTCCCAGGGGACAGGACTGGGGGGGGGGGGGGGCGGCCCAGTACCTTGCTCAGAGTAGGTGCTCAGCTACTATTTATCAGACTAAGGTAGACAGGGTTTTAGAGTCAAGGGGGAGGAGGGGTCTCAACTGGAGGTGATCCTGAACCCCCACTCCATGGGACACTGGGCAATATCAGGAACATCTCCATTGTCATGTGGGGGAGAGCTCCTGGCACCCGAGGGGGGAGGCCCAGGGGAGCTGAGCCCCCTGGAGGCGCACATGGCTGCCTGCCTGCTGGGCACTGGGGGCGCAGACAGGGGAGCCCTCTGGAGATGAGGGAGGCTGGGAGAGCAGAGACAGCCAGCCTCTCCTCCCGCCCCCGCCCCATCTCCCTGCTCGCACTCCCGTATCCACAGCAACCGCAGTCAACATTTCCCGCAGCTTCCAAAGTCCTTGCCCGCCCCACGCACGAGAGCTCTGTGCTGGGCCGGGGGCTGCAGGCAGGGCACAGGAGACCACAGGGCAGCCCGCTCCGCCCCCTGTGAGCAGATCCCCGGGCCCCTCTGGCCTCTGCACCGCCCCCAGGCACCAAATGAAACAGGGTGATGGGGGCACCACACTCCCTCCATGCCCGTCTGCTCATCTACAGTAAGGCGAGGTCAGGATTGGCACTGCCGTTACAGGGAGAACACACCTCAGACAAGGTGGGTAGGGGCAGGAGTCTCTCCCAAGGGCCATTGGGAGGTCGGCTCGGCAGACAGCTAGCTCTAATTACTCTGTTCCTAGCCTTGGGACACCAGGATGAGCATGGATTCCCCACCCCCAAGCAAGCTCCCAGCAGCTGCCTGTCCAACGAGGGCCAGGAAAGCCAAAAGGCCTTCACACAGACTCCAGCGGGGCTTGGTGGTCCTGGGAGTCAAGGAGACACTGAACATGCAACCATTAAGCACACAAGTGTCCAAAACCCTTGAGAAACGGGACCAAGGGGCACCTGCCAAATGGGCCCAGGAGCTGCGCCCCACTAGATCCTTGCACTGCTGTTAAAACACAGCTCCGAGACGGGACGTCAGGGCCACAGCTCCCACAGGGCGCAGGACCCAGCACGGACGGCACTCTGTCCTCCCCACCGTCTGCCCTCACCCTTGCCACACCCCGACTCAGCCTCTCTGGCCTCGTGGCTCATTAAAAACAGGGATGGCAATACTGAAGTACTGGCCCCAGCAAGGAGCCCTCTCCCCCATGGACTCGGGGAGACGGTCACCCCTCCTGGGGACCTAGAGGTTCTCAAGGATCCCAAGACACCCCGGAGAAGTGGCCCATCACTCCACCCAGAAAGGCTGACAGAATCCAGGGGCAAAACCAAACCAAGTCAGGGCACTGGGGGTCTCCAAAAGGTTCTCAGAGAACAAATACCTCGGGCCGGAGATGGGACAGGTGGAAGGGCACTGAGATCCCTCTGTCCCCTCTGTCACACCTCCCACTGCAGCCGCCCCCACCTCCCGAGATTGAGCCACTGAACTCACCCCAAAGAGGCACTTCTCCATCTTCACGGACCCCCTAAATGTCCCTCCCACAAACATGAGGATACCACAATCTTTAAAGGCAAATAATATCCAGTGACTACAGAGAAAGATGGTCGCTCCTTTTAAGAGAATTTAGACCCCACCCAAGTCCTGTCCTGGCTGTGCTCACCCCTGAGAACAAGGGACAGAACAGAAGGAGAGGTGGGGAGAGTGCGGAACGGGGAGGGGGCTGCCAGCAGGCATGTGGCATTTGAGATCTGGCCACTGGCCTGAGGCTGCCTGCTGTGTGTCCACCACACTACTGGGAACCTGTCCACTGAGCCAAGACCCGCCTTCCCTGATCCCCAGCCCAAACTCACAGCTTGGTGGGCATTCTCATGGTGGGCATTCTCTGAGGTGGAGGAGGGGATCACAGCAAGATAAGGGGACACGGTGACAAAATAAAAGGGTGAGCAGCACCCCTTGACTCCAGGCTCCGCTAGATGCCCCACCACCCACTGGGCTGAGAGGTGACTGTGTCCCAAAAACCTACTGCACAACCCTGTGCACCTTCCGGGTTCTGCAGGGGGAGGGGGGAGGGGGCAACAACACGCTAGAAACAGGAAGAGGATTGATTCTTTCAGGGAGCCCTCCTCTCCAATCTCTCTCCTCCCCAGACTAAGGTCCCACCCCTCACCCCCAGCCCCCCCTCCGCCTAATTAAAACACCCCCTCCCCATCCTGGCCCCGTGCCAGGAGCGGCGCCTCCCTCTGAGCAGAACCCACAACGCTCTCCCGCAGACCGCGACGCCACTCCTCCTCCCTCCCTACAGCCAGGGAAACTGAGGCAGGGGAAGGGGAAGGGAAGGGGAAGGAGAACCTCAGAGCTGGGTGCTCCAACCGCAATGCACAGCACCCAGATCCAACGCAACAGAAAGTAAAAGAGAAAGAAGCCACCGGGAAAGGGGGCTGCCCGGGAGCCCCGCTCCCACTCCACGACCGCGCGGCGCCGCGCTCCCAGCGAGCCCCTGCCGCCGCCGCGCCCGCCATCCGCGCGCCGCCGGACCGCGTGGCCGCCACGCCCCCTGCGCGCGCCCCGCCCACCGGGCCCCGCCCTCCCGGCAGGCGCGGCGGCCGCCCGGGCGCGCCCCCCACCCCGCCCCCGACCCGCCACGCAGTTTCGGGGTCCCGGCGGGGGAGGGGGCCCAGGAGGCCGGCCCGGCGGGCCGGACTCACCCGTGTGCGTCCGCAGGTGCGACTTGAGGTGCGAGGACTTGTAGTAGGCTTTGGCGCAGCCCGGGAAGGGGCAGCGGTGGCTCTTGGCGGCGGCGGGCGCGGCGCCGGGGGCGCGGCCGGAGGACGGAGACGAAGCGGCCGAGGAGGAGGAGGCGGGCGAGGCGCCCCCCGGGGCCGCGGCGGACCCGCCTCGCAGGTCGGCCAGGATACTGGCGGCCAGCAGGTGGGGCGCGGCGGCGGCTCCGGGGCCCGAGCCCGGGGCAGCCCGGGAGGGCGGCGTTGGCGGCCCCGGGGGCCCGGGCGGGGCGGCCTCGCGGCGTGGCGCGCGCACATCCAGGCCGGCGGCGGGGCCCGCGCCCTCGGGGCCCGGCCGCCCGCGGTGCACCACGGCGCCCGAAGAGATGGCCATGAGCACGTCGGCTGCGAAGTAATCCACACACGCTACCGCCGCCGACATGCCGGGAAAGGGCGCGCGGCGCGGACCGAGCGGAGGTGGCGGGAGCGGAGCCCGTCCGGCCGGCGGCGGCTGCTCGAGTGCGGGAGGAGGAGGCCGGTGCGCGCCGCCGCCGCCGCCCGCGCTCGACCCGCCCCGCCCCGCCTGACGCGCCCTGACGCACCGGAGCCCGCGGGGGCGGCCACGTCCCGCCCCGCCCGGAGGACGCCCCCTCGGGGCGCCGCGGCCACGCCCCCAGCCCGGCGCGCCCTCCAGCCAGCCGCACGCTGCCGCCCGGGGCGGGGTCCGGGCGGACGGAGCCGCCTCCCTGGCGCGCCCCCTCCGGCCCGAGAGCGCGCCCCGGCCTTCGACCCTGTGCTCTCCTTCCCACGCGGGGTTCCAGGCCTGGAGCCGACCCTCCGGGTGCGCCCCTTCTGCTGCCGCAAGACCTCCAGGCACCTCCCCGAGAGCCCCCTCCACCAGGGCGCCACGCCCCTCCTCCCCGGGCCGGACCGCCCCGCCCCCTCCGGCGCACCCCTCCTCCGCGCGCTCCCCGCCCCTCGCGGGCGCGCCCATCCCACGGCGCGGCGCGCGGCAAGCCGGAGACCGCCCCTTCCCCAGCGCTGCCCCCGGGCCCCAGCGCGCCCCCGTTCGAGAGGGGGGAGGGCTCCACACCCCACGTGGCTGGGTGGGGGTACGGAGGCGGCCAGCCCCGCCTTCTGGCCACGTGCGCGACCCTTCCCCCCACACACACCGGGCCTAGTGCCCTGCTTGACTGCGCGCATGTGTCCCCTCGCCGCCTTTGGTGGTAGTCCCCATGCTGCACCCTGAGGCTCCCGGGGCCGCCCAGGCCTAGGCGCCGGAGGAGTGGGCCGCCCCACCCCCCGGGGCGAACGAACCCGTGTTCGTTCCTCTTTTTGCGCCCCATTCGGGAGTCCCTCTGCTCGCCTCTTTAGGACCGAGGGTTAGTGTGCGTTCCGGAAAGGGGTTGGGAAAAGGAACCTACTGGGATCGCCAAAGGCTGGGCTCGGGGCGCCTTGGCGAGGCAGAGCGCACGGCCCTGCCGAGACACGCGGGGTGCGGACACCGCTCCCCGGAGCTGGGCAGGGATCCTTATAGCTTGAACGATGAAAGTGTGGTCTAAGCCCTGGAGGATGTCCAGACCAAGTTTAATAGCTGAGGACGCAAATGGCCGGGGCTCGCAGCCCCAAAGTGGTGGGTGCAGGCCAGTGGGCGACCACGCCCCCGCCCCTTCCTCTGCCAGCGGTGGCGGCGTTGCAGTGGCCTGAGCGGCCTCCAGGGGGCCTGCGCGGCCTCCCCGCCCAGATTACAGTCCCCAATGCTAGCTTGGCGACCTGCATGTGCACAGGGGCCGTGAACCTGGCCCCATCCGGGAACTCGATCCTTACCCTCTCCACTCGCAACTCCTAACTGGCCTGATACCGCTGAGCTCCTCTACCCCCAGGTTAGCCACTGGCCCCTGGGGTTCCGCCCCTTGATACTAACTTGTGGCGGCCCAGAGGGAAAAGGGAGAAATGGAGCGTTGACTTCAGGATGCAGAGACGAAATGCAGCCCAATGGGCTCCCTGTGACAGACAAGCCCAGGCGCTCCGAGGCCACTCTGGGCAGCCATTATCCAGGTGGCATTCATTGGGCGCTGGCGGTCAGCATTCCTGCCAACCTGGGCCCCCTGTACCTTTGAAGATCTAGGTGGGTAGGCTCCCAAACCCCCATCTCTGTAGTCCCACCCACAGGTGCTGCTAGGTCCCCACAACCCAATTTCTCCAAACCCAGAAGAGGCAGGCAACCCTTTGCAGGGTCTGCCCACCAGGCAACACAGGAAAATAGCAGAGTGAGAAAAAGGCTGACCTCCAGGGCCTCAGTCAAGGGCAAGGCAACTGGAAGTTGACAGTGGCATGGGTGAGCAGGCACAGGCCTGGCAAGTGGAGGCAGTAGGGGTAGTGTCCCAGAGGCAGATCCATCTGGGGCCTGAAGTGTGAGAACCTCAGGCTGGTGTGGCAGGAATGCAGGGCAGTGGCTGAAGAGGTACCCTCTTCCTCCAGAGGGAAGGAGATAAGCTGTGGCAAGGCAGGGTCAGGACTGCCATACAGGCTGTGCCCAGCAGGCTCAGTGGTCCGGACAAGTCATTCTCTCAGGGCCTCAGATGTGCACCACTCCCAGGAATAATGAAGGTCTAGGGCCTCCATCTATGGGCCACGACAGCTGCTCGACCCCTGCTCTACCTGTGGAATTTCTGTTTACACCCAGGCCACCAGCAGATATATAACCCTCAATATATATGCTCTTCCCAAAAACCCACAGCCCCAGTATACTCATGAGAAAACAGAAGGCCAAATTAGGGGACATTTCATAAAACGCTCCCCAAACTGTCAAGGTCATGAAAAAAAAAGAAAGACTCGAAGTGCCCTAGACTGTAAGAGACTAAGGAGATGTGATGACTAAATATGATGTGGGGATCTGGGTTGGATCTTGGGACAGATAAGGATGTCAGTGGAAAATATGATGAGACTGGCATGTAGTTTGGAATGCACACAAGTCCATTTATTGGCTTTAACACAACGTTAACATGAAGGGCATTGGGTGAAATGTAGATACCACCTTTGCAACTTTTCTGAAAAAAACCCAAATGATTCCAAGATAAAAACTTTAAAACAAACATGGAGAGGGAACATGGGAGTAATTTAATAATAATGACCACATGGATAGTAGCAGCTTACATCAGAGGAACTATACATGGTATCATTGCTCTGTATACAGTTACCGAAATTGCCAATTTTGTGCCATTTGACGCACCAATTCCACTCCAAAAAAGGTACCAAAAAAATATTAATAAAGAAGCAAGTATGGCCTGGCCAGCATGGCTCAAGGAAGTCATGGCTTAATTACCAGTCAGGGCACATGTCCAGGTTGCAGGCTCAATCTCCAGTGTGGGGCATGCAGGAAGCAACCAATCAATGATTCTCTCTCCTCAATGATGTTTCTCTCTCTCCTTCTCTGAAATCAGTAAAAATACATATATTTTTAAAAAAGAAACAAGTATGTATAGCTAAACTATTTGTAATTGGAAAAAAGAAACCACCTCAACACTGGTTATTAAGTTAGGGAGTAAGTTCCTTGGGAGAAGCAGGACACAGGGTCAGGAAGGAGGAGCCAGCTTCAACTCCTGAGGAGGCCCGTTCATGCTGTGACCTCGGTAGCCTGCCCACAGTGATCACCTGTAGAGGGACCTGCAGGGACATGGGAGGAGCGAGATGGGATATGGAGATTTAGGAGTCAGTGGACCAGCTCCTCGGAGGGGCATGTCAGATAGCACACGCCCTATTCAGCCACCAGTGTGGTGTTGGGTGTTGGCAGATAGGACCCTAACCACTCAGTGTTTGTCCTGTTCACTACTCTGGTACAAATACTGGCCTACCCCTGGCCCGTAAGGCTTAGTCAGTTGAGCACCATCCTGTACACTGAAAGGTCACAAGATCCATTCCTGATCAGGGCACATACCCAGGCTATGGGTTCGATTCCCAGTCAGGGTGCTGCAGGAGGCAGCCGATCATTGTTTCTCTCTCTCCCTCCCTCTCTAAAAGTCAATACAAATATATCAATCCTAGCTGGTTTGGCTCAGTGAATAGATCGTTGGCCTATGGACTAAAGGGTCCTGGGTTCAATTCTGGTCTAGGACACATGCCCGGGTTGTGGGCTCAACCCCCAGAAGGGGGTGTGCAGGAGGCAGCCGATCAGTGATTCTCTCTTATCACTGATATTTCTATCTCTCCCTTCCTTTCTGAAATCAATAAAAATATATTTGAAAAATATATATATCAAAAAGCCCTGGCCAGCCGAAACCAGTTTGGCTCAGTGGATAGAGTGTTGGCCTGCGGATTGAAAGGTCCCGGGTTGATTCCGGTCAAGGGCATGTACCTTGGTTGCGGGCACAATCCCAGTGGGGGGTGTGCAGGAGGCAGCTGATCAATGATTCTCTCTCATTGATGTTTCTAGCTCTCTATCCCTCTCCCTTCCTCTCTATAAAAAAATAAAATATATTAAGAAAATAAAATAAAAAATCCCTGGCCAGTGTTAAGTAGGTAGAGTGTCGACCCGCACACAGAAGGGTCATAGGTTCGATTCCCAGTCTAGGGCACACACCAGGATTGCAGGCTAGATCCCTGACCCAGTCAGGGTGCATGCGGAGACAAACAATCGATGTTTCTCTCTCTTTCCCCCTTTTTCCCTTTCACTCTCTCTAAAAAATCAATGGAAAAAATATCCTCAGGTAAGGATTAACAAAACAAAACAAAAAAATTGGTTTATTTAGATGTTACCCAGCTGGTCTTCTCTTTAATCCAATTCTGATTTCAAAGAGTCACCAGAGTTAATAGATATCTGCCACCCCCTAGTCAAGCCAATGTTGTAGCAGTATGTCAGCCTTCTGTGATAGAGCATTTTAGAGATTAATGCACACTTCCCACTCTCTTAAGACATTCATGTTTATTTCCAACATGTGTGATGCTACTTACCATGGTCCAGGGATCCCTCACAGCCAAGAGTTCAGGGTAGGACAATGGATGTAACTAGAATGAAGCAAGCCCCAGCCAGGCCTAGCCAGAGAGTGGGCATACGACTGACCTACTACTGGCATGCCACACAGAATGCACTAGACCCCTGCTCAGAGCACTGGAGACAGACCCAGGGGCCCCATTCCTTCTCCAGGAAGTGGGAGGGACAGAATCTGGCTCTAACCTGGTGTTCACTTCCTTTCACATGGGGACTCCCTCCCCAGAACTCTTGCTCATCCTCACTCCTTGGCTGGCCCAAGATCCCTGAAAGTAGGGGCTGAGAGAGGCACCACGCAGGCTTCATTTGTCTGGCTCTCAAGGACCTGGGCCTGGCCTCCGGGCCGCCTCTCACAGGCCCATGTTCCTCCAGTCCCCACCTTATCTGCTGAAGGAGAAGAGCCATCTTCAGGATGCCCTCCTCCTCCGACATGGGTCAGGGGGAGCTCTGCTAGGCATGCTGGGCTTCAAAAAAAAATGGCCTCGGCCAGGCCCAGGCCCCTCTGAGTGTCACCTGCACGTATTACAGACACACACGACTGTGGTCTGTGCCCTGCCAGTGCCAGGCACTGGGGTCTGATGCTCAGAGCTCACTGTCCAGCAGAGGCATGAAGTGGCCCAAGACAATAAGCATCACAGGAACCCGAGGATAGAGCCACCCAGGCAGGTTCCCAGGGCTTGGCCCTGGGGGCAGCTTTGCCTGAGCTGTCTCCCCAGAAAGTGGAAACAATAGGGATGGTGAACCCAGCAGCTCAGGATTTTCATAAAGATCAACTTGGCACATGGCAGCAGTTGTGAAATGTAAGGAAGAGGGACTCTGATGCTGGGCATTCTGGTCTGATGAATCCCAAGGCCAATAAATCGTTGGTCCTGCACCCTAACCATGAGCCCTAAGCACTGCCCCAGGGGGAGGGAGATGCCCATGCCTTTAGACGAGGGTGCTTGGGGCTCCCACTAGAGGCCTCATTTCAGATCTGGGCCCCACAGTCATGCTCTGCCTTCCTGGAGAGGGGGTTTGTGCTCAGGGCCCCACTGAGCAACAGAACGCCACTGCCAGGCGTGAGCACACGTCCGGAAAACTTACAAAATGGAGAACAGAAAAACTGGCCCTTCTCCCATACAGCCAGACCCATGGGCCCTATCAAATGAAAGGGAAAGGGAGCGCATTCTGGAATGTACCACAGGCTTCCCCCATCACTGCCACTACATGGTCACCCTGAGTCTGGAGAAAGGCCCCGGTGAGCCCCTCACAGGCACCTGGTGTGGAGGAGCAAAGACTCACGGACTGCCCCATCAAGGTCAACATCATGTGCTGGGGGGGGCGGGGGGGATGCTCATACTTAACTTTCAGAATCCTCTCTGTCATGGAGTGTGCAAGGGATCAACTATTTATTATAAGATGACAAATTTCTCTCGACTACACCTATAAATCTAAGCCATCCCTCTTTCTGCAAAAATTAAAAATCAGGGTGAGGGAAGTGGTTAAGCCCATCTGAGGTTGTCAAGAAAAAAGAACCTGCAGAAGTGAGGAGAGGAGACGGGCTTCCAGACCTCCGTGATCAAGATAGGGGGCTCAGGCCGAAACCGGTTTGGCTCAGTGGATAGAGTGTCGGCCTGCAGAATCAAGGGTCCCGGGTTCGATTCTGGTCAAGGGCATGTACCTTGGTTGCAGGCACATCCCCAGTAAGGGGTGTGCAAGAGGCAGCTGATCGATGATTCTCTCTCATCGATGTTTCTAGCTCTCTATCCCTCTCTCTTCCTCTCTGTAAAAAAATTTTAAAAATTAAAAAAGCTCAGGCTGACTGGGATGACAGCCTAAAACAACCCACACGCAGGCCAGGGCTCAGCATACCATAAAGATGGCACTTCAGTGGGGAAAGACAGTTTTTTCAGGACAGGTAGGTGGGGCAAATGATTAAAAAAAAAAGCAGTTTGGGTTCCTACCTCACTCTTTCGAAAGAGTAGTTTCTAGAATTAGGCCAAAATTTAAATTATTATTTTTTTTCTTTTTTCCCCCAAAATTTAAATTATTTTAAAAAGAAACCATTACATTTCCAGAAGAAAATATCAAATGTTATATTATCTTGAACTATAGAAGATATTTCTGAGTGTGATACAAAATGTAGCTGCTACATATGAAAAATACTAATAATAACTAATAACTTTAAGTGCCTGGCAAAAATAAATAAATATGGCAGACAAACAAAAAGATCCAATCCAAGTCAAAGACAAATAACAGAAAGGGGAAAAACACTTTAATAGACAATGGGCTAACTGCTTTAATTTTGAAAGAGTGCCTAGAAAAGAATAACACCAACACAACCCAATAGAAAAATGGGCAAAGACTATGAAATACAAACAGCTTTTAAATATAAGCACGTTTATGACAAATATAGGTCTTTCCAGTTTCAAAATGGTAGATATTATCAACATAAAAAACAGATCTGACAAAAGCACTGAGATCCATTGTATAATACTTCCCAGGAAACACATAAAGCCACAATGAAACTATTTTATGCCTACCAGTTCTTCAAGATCAAGCAATGGGGGACACTAGCCCCTTCCTTTGTTGGGAGGGGGACGATTTGGTATGACTGGTTAAGAAATTATTTCCCAGTTAGAGATCTGCACAGAGCCACTTGGCCTAGCACTTCTGCACCAAGGAATTCAGCCGACAGAAATATTCCTACTTGGCTATAAGTATATTCAACCTAGCACTGCTTGTTATAAGACTGGAAATAACCTAAATTTCAACCAACAGGAAATAGGATAAATACACAGTATTAATAAAATATGATAGCCATTAAAACGAATGAGTTCATAAAAAGCACTCTCCAAGTGGGATCACATGGTGAGTGATGTTTTGTACAAACGAATTAGAAGTATGTGCATGGGCTTTCTCTGTTGATACATAAGAAACTGGTTTATCTCTGCCCCAAGGGACTGGACACTAGGCCTTGGAGGTCAGGGATAGGTATGACATGGAGTGTTTCCCTGGGATCTTCCATGCTCTGCATTTTTTACTCTGTGTATCTGAAAACATTTTTGTTCAGTTGTGAGCGGTTGCTTTGAACTTATTACATTATGGGGCCCTGTCTCTCAGTAAACTTACATTCGGAGAGGGTGAAAAGACAACATACTGGGTGACAAGTGAGGCACCAAGGGTCAGTGGGAGGGAGCTCAGGACTGAGGAGTCAGGAGTTGGGTTGCTTTGGGGAAGAAACTGAAGCAACAGACCGTGAGGAAGTCAGATTTGTTAAGAAAGGTTAAGTACGCTGGGGGCATTGACAGAAGACCAGGGCGTATGTCAGACTCAAAGACCAGTCTGTGCAAATGTCCTGGGTATGTTCTCTGCTCTAATGAATACATATCTCATGTTCAGTTTGGCTTCTAAACGTCCCGTATTATCAAAAATAACCCCAAACTCCCAGCTAGAGGGGCTCATGGGGTTTGGGAGGGACGAAGGCACCAGCAGCTTCCCCGCCCACTCCCAGGCCAGCGCACATACTCCATAGACTCAAAGGCTGGACTGCCCCGAGGCCAGCACACCGGAGCTAGCCTGGAGGGACGGTGGAGGAAAGGTTTGGTAGAAAAGGCGTCTCCCGTGACACCGGTGAGTCACCTTCCCTCGGACAGGGACACTCTTTATGCCCCCGGCGGCCCAGTCTAAGCTCTGAGCACCCACGTCTCTCCTTCCCCGTTACAAGCAACCAAAAGTCCTGCGGAGCAAAGAACTACGAGGCCAAACCCGGCGGGCTGCCGGGGAGGGCCACCTGACCCACTAAGTGTCAACACTGAGACCAGCGGAGGCGCCTGGGCGCGATGGGACTGCGCCGGTTCGACCCCGCGGGAGCCCGTTCTGTTCTGCACGTGGAGACGCTGAGACGCATGGGGACCGAGGGGAACCGTCGGGAATGGCGGAAAGGGCAAGGACCGGCCGGGCGGGGTACGAGCCCCCGCCACTTACCGGCGAGGCCGCGGCCTTCTCGACCATCCGCCTCCGGTTCCGGGCGAGCATTACGCCACTTCCGCTCCCGCCCGGACCCCGCAGGGGACGCAGCTCCCGACGGCCGCGCCCCCTCAGCGTAGTCCCCACCCCCCCAAGCTGGAGCACCGCCCCCTCTTAAAGGGCCCTGCCACGCCATGAGCTTCGGACTAGGGCCAGGTGGAAACAAGCAGATCTGGGCGGGGGCAGCCACCCTAAATTCTAAGCTAAGCCTCCGCCAGACCCTGGGGTGGACCACACGTCACTCGTTTCTGAGACTTTCCCAGCTGTAGGGCTTTGTCCTTGGAGGGCGCAGGAGGCAATCAGGGCCTGGTGGTGAGCCCGGCCTCCAGCTGGGGTACTGAGAGACCCGGGATCTCAAGGGCACCCTAGGCAAACACAGCTCAAAGCCCCCAAGGAGTGTAGCAAAAACCCAGCCCCGAGTGGCCCCTTTCCTTGGGAAGACCCCATAAGGCCCTCAGACCTGCCAGTCTGTCCCTGGGCTTCAGCCTCATTTTGCAAAGGAAGTGCCCTGGCCTGGCCCCTCAGAACCTTGGTGAGCTGTCTTGGCACTCTATGCAGCCCGCCCCCAGGACAGGTACAGGAGCCTTGCGATTGCAGTGTCCGTATCTACCAAGGGAGCGATTGTGCAGTGTCCTCATCCATTATGGGAGCGGAAGGGTGCCTCACTGGGGCCCCAGAGCAGGCTGAACCCAGACCTGCTGCGTCTACACACCCTAACCCTCAAGGGTTTTGAAAAGATAGGACGCCCACCACCCTCCCAGATAACATCACCACCAGACAACCGCAAGCTCAAGGGGTGCTGGGTTGGGAACTAAATCCAGCCCCTTCTTCCATGGCAGTGATGGTGGCGTCTGCATTTGTGAAGTCTCCTGGGGTTTGAGGGCGCGCCCCGCACATTTTGAGAACTCGCAGAGCCCTGGGGAGAGCACACATGAGCCATGAAAGGGAAGAAACATTAAAATTTTTAATCTTTAATTTTTCACCTTTTTCCTTTGTTTTGCTTCCAAGAGAAAAGGAAAGCGTGGCTCTGCCCCTTGCATATCGTCCACAGCCCCTAGGCAGGGGCAGTTTCAACCTCATTGCCAGCCAGCTGCCTGGGGGGACTGGGGCTCACGAGGGATACACATGCAGCCCCTGGGGCCGGGGCGCCGCCTTATTGCTGAGGTCTGTTCCTGGCTTGGCTCGGGCGCAGCAGCTCCACTAGGCGCGCTGGCTGGGCAGCTCCTGGGAGATGAAGCGGCGCAGGCGATCCAGGTACTGGCTGTAGAGCTCAATGTCGTTGTGCCCGGCGCCCTCCACCCACAGCGGCTCCACGGCCTTGGGGCAGCGCTCATAGAGCGCCAGCCCGTGCGAGAAGTCGATCACCTCGTCCTCCGTGCCATGGATGATAAGCACCGGCGATGTGATCTTTGACACCTTCTCGATGCTGCAGGGTGGGGCGTGTCAGTCCTCCAAGCCCCGCCCCACCAAGGCCCCACCCCCGCCCAGGTTCCCAGGGCAGCCCAGCGCTCACTTGGGGAAAGCATCAAAGCAGTAGGTCTTCCTGGTGTCTGGGAAGGCAACACGCATGCCCGAGGTGAGCGGGGAGTGCAGCACCACCGCAGCGCACTCGTAGCGGGAGGCCAGGTCCACGGTGGGCACTGTGCCGATGCTCTGCCCAT
Organism: Pipistrellus hanaki; assembly: GCF_964339955.1. Lineage (NCBI taxonomy): Eukaryota > Metazoa > Chordata > Mammalia > Chiroptera > Vespertilionidae > Pipistrellus > Pipistrellus hanaki. Next base: position 70,984,973 of record NC_140507.1, read on the forward strand.
ACAGGACGATGCTATCTGGACTGATGCCGTACCTGGCAGTGGCACAGGGTCAGCTGCAACTGCAACACTCCCGTTCCATACCCTCCCTCCTTGGGCAGTCTGTCCCCCATTCTCCTAGGACAGTTCCAGGCAACTAGGCTGGTCCCAGGGACCTTCCCCTGGCCCCCAACAAGGAGGTGCACTTAGTAGGGAGGCAGGGCCCCTGCAGGTATGAAGACAGCTGCCCCCAACCCTCCCCAACCAGGCCTCAGCCCAGGTCACCTGGATCTACCCTCAGTTTCTCCAACAGGATCTACTTCTTCGTGCGTAAGGAGCGCACTTGGTGAGGGCCCCACAAAGGCTGCTGGGAGCAGGGCAGTTCGGGGGCCTCTCCTATTTCTCCAGGTCACCCTGTCAACCCCCAACCCTATACACACTTGACCAGGGCCACATCCAGATTCTGCTTGGAGTTTCCCTGTCCCTGCTATTCTGAATTAGACAGCTCTTTGGGGGAGGGGGCTGTCTTCCTGCCTGCACCCCTTCCCCACCCTCTTTGCTGTGGGGAATTGAGGCAGCTGACCCGTTGTGTCACCCCTTGGTGTTCTCCATGCCCAATTAGGTGCTCAGTACAACAATGGTTTGTAGAATATCCACTGCTGTGGGGAGGTGGTGTGTGCAAACTCCTGGCACCTTCCCTATATGGTGACCAAGTCCTGGGTCACCCTCCTTAGCACCAATTCCCACCTTCAAATCCCAACCCGAGCCCTGTCATGCCTCCCACATGCCTCCCCCAGAATCCCCAGCACAGCTGATCCAGCTCCAACCCATTTCCACCACTCCTATTTGCCTATTCCCAACCACATGGGGACCCACTTGCCACCCTCCCCATGCAGGTGGCCTCCAAGGCTCTCCTTCAACACATCAGACCCCAAACCCAAAGGGACATCCCTGTTCGTGGTAGACAGGGGCCAGGACAGTCTGCATCTCACTTGAGGAACACACCTGCAAAGCCAGATTCTACCTCCCCATCTACAGGGTTATCTCCACCTGTCCCTGGGGTTAACACTACACGTTAACCCCAGCCCACCCCCAGGCATCAAGGATGCTACCTGGTCACACCTCCCCAGTCTGCTCCCAGGTTGCCATGGCCACCACTGTGCTGAGTGATCACCCAACACCAAGCAGGGACCCCAGCAGCCCCTGGCAATCGCCACCTGAATAAACTCAACAGGTGACAAATGGAGTGACTCTTCTCCCCCAGGCCTCCCCAGCCCCAGGCACTGCTTGGGCACAAGCCTCCTACTGTCTCTAGGCTGTTGGAGCTTAGGGACCAAGTCTCTGGAAGTCAATGCTGGTGACAGGATAGGTGGACAATGGACAAAGCTCCTAGCCCTCACCCCACAGCGGAGTTTGATTCTGCCAGCAACCCCCAGTGCAAGCAAGGAGAGAAGGAAGGGTTGAGGCAGTTGAGGGCAGGCATGTATCTGTATCACATCACCAAAGACAGGTCCCTGGTGTCAGGGGACCCTGCTCCCAGGGCCTGCCAAAGGGCCTGCCTGGTCCATCACTATGAGCCCCATCTCCCCAGGGAAGACTGACTTTGGGGCTCGAAGGAGAGGGTCCGGCAGGTCAGCCAGGCAGGGCTGGAGTAGGGTATCCCCCAGCAGTGGATAGGGCTCCACCTCCAGGAAGGCCAGGGTTACCCTCCTTCTGGAGCAGTGCTGGGCTCAGGGCAGCACTGAGACAGAGTAAATGTGCTTCATGAGTGAGTATTAGGGTGGGAGGGGCCTGCCCAGGATCCAGATGACCAGGATGGTGGCGGTCCAGAGAAGAAATGGCTCTGAGTCAAGTATGTGGATATGTCCTCTGCTCACTGACCTCCCACCAGCCATCAGTTCTAGGCACCAAGCTATCCAACAGAACCCTCTAAGCCTAGAGGAGCCCCACCCCTACCCACTGACCCAGGATGAGGCCAAGTTCCACGACTATAAGTACCTCAGGCCTTTCCCCCAGAATCCCAATGCAGCCCAGCCCAGCCCTGAACCCCATGTGCTCCCTTTGCCTTGGGGCTCCCACAATTCGTTCACACAGCCCTCACATGCTTCCACTGGGCCCAAGGCCCTTCACTTAACATTTCTTTCTGAGGGAACCTCCACTCCGCTGGAGACAGCCCCAGCCCATCCCTGCCCCTGCCCAGGGAGTTCTGAAGATGCTGACATGCCTGCCTGCACACCAAGCCTATCTGTTACCATGCTGAAGGGATAGGGTCAGGCCTCATCATCTGGACCACTTGGCCACTGACAGTTCTCCTCTCCAGCAAGGCCACCCACAAGGAACCTCGTAGTACTTAGGTTCCCCTCAGGGAGGTAGGCCTAAGTCCCTAGTGGGCACCTTCCACCCCTCCCTGCTGCCCAGTTTCTGGTCCCCTCCAAGGGGACAGCTTAGGTTGACCAAGTCCCCGCACACAGCTCACCGGGTACGCAAGGCCTGCCAGGCAGCATCGATGTCAGCATAGAGGTTCTTCTCTGAGGGCCTGCCCGAGCTAACGCCGTAGCCCGAGTAGTCATAGGAGAAGATATTACAGTTGATGCGTGTGCCCAGGCCAATGTAGAAGCTGCTCATCTGGCCCAGGTCCACAGCATTGCCATGTGAGAAAAGGACTGTGTACCTAGTGGGGTGGGATAAAGACATGGTCAGAGGGCAAGAGAAAGAGGGGTCTACTCACACCTCAACCAGGAAGTGACAGCAATGCTGGGGGGAGGAGGGGGAGGAGGATAGGCGGCCTGTGCCACAAAATAGCCTAGCTCCTCCTGCCTGTGTGATCTGTCACATTGAACACAGGATGGGCCCAGCCGCCTCTCCTTGAGTCCATTCCTTTTGAGACTTCATCGACAGGGCTCTCCCCTCGCTTCCTGACAGTTGGCCCATCCCCTGCCCCTCAAGTGAATAAAGCCAACCCCTGATCACAGTGGTTTGGTCTCCTTCTCCCGCAGAAAATGACCACGGCACTCATTTCAGCACTTGTGTCCCATGACAAGCCTGCCAAGCTGCCGCTAACAGGGCCTGCCGAGGTCCTGCCAAGAGCAGGGAATGAGGTGACTCCTCGCCAACAGATCCTCAAGGTCCCCTTCCTCCAGCACTATGGGTCCCAGCTCCCACTCCCACCAGCCCTGCCTGGCCCAGAGAAAATGTAAGAACTCTCCCTCTGAACTTAGACCTGAACTCAAAACCTGCCTGGTGTGAGGCAGAAGCACCTGGAAAACCTGCTCTGCCCCACCCCTCAGGCTCAGGAAAGAGCTCTGCTCGCAGGTCCTGAGGTGCCTGTTAACGGGAAGGCAGACTGAGCCTGAGCCACCAGCAGCCTCAAGTACCAAGACTTCACTGGGCCCCGAGCGCCTGAGAGACCCTGCTCCTTGTGGAGTGATGATGTTCCACAGCCACGTGAAGCCACTTCCCTCAGCCTCAGGGTCCTCATCTGTAAGATGGGAAAATGGAAGGGCACCTGGCAGTAGAGCTTAAGGGAGCTGAACAGTGGCCGTGAGCAGAGTGAGGCACACCCTTGGCAGCTCTGGTCTGACACACCTTGGCAAGAAGCACCCGCAGGCACCCACAACCCCTGGTGGGCTTTCATCCCATTTTGGCATTCCAGGAACCATGAGGATGAGCATGGACTCTGCCCAGGTCCCGCCCCTCCATCCTTCCTGGCTCTGGGCCTGTCTGGCCCGGTCCTAACGGCTCACCTGGCTCCGGGCACACAGCGCACATACATGCAGGCAACGCGGTTGCCCCGGCTGCTCTTGGTCAGGAAGACCTCAATAGTGTCCAGCTCTCGCTGGCTGTACTGGAAATCAGAGCGCTCCATCAGGTGGAGCTTCCAACGTCTGGGGGTGCCCGTGGAGGCCCGCAGGGTCCCCAAGGCGGTGGCCCCAGCCCCACCATGCCTGGGCTCGGGCTCAGGCACCAGCGAGTAGGTGGGCTCCGGCGGCAGGAAGGCGAGCTTGGCGGCAATGCGGCCAGGGCAGGGCGGGCAACAGAAGAGGCAGCAGAGCTCAGTCACCGACAGGCCGTTCATGGCGGGCACCGGGCCCCAGGACAGGCCTCGCTCAGCAGCAGAGGGGTAGGGTTGCTCCGAGATGCGGGTGGGAGAGGGGGAGGGCAACCCCCAGCCACTGCCCCAGACAAAAGCCCTGTTAGGAGGCAGCAGCCCAGCCCCATCTCGGTCCAAGCCGAGCCCTCGGGAGCCTTGCAGCCTCACGTCTCCATGTCCTGCACAGGAAAGCCCTGCAAAGAACAGCAACATGTGAGTTTCCCCAGGGCACAACCAGAGTCGGGGACCCAATCTCACATGGCCTGAGCCTCTTGGCCTTCCCCAAAGCCCAGTCCACTCTCTCCTGATCAAGACTGCTCCACCCTCTGCCCCACGGACCTGCAAGCCCAGCTTACCACTCTCAGGGGACCATGCACCTCCCAAGTGTCCTCTGTGGGACCCAAAACTGACCTGGCCTGCCTACTACCACCCTTCCTCAGCTTGCAGTCACCAAATCTTGCCATGTCAGCCCAGCCACAACCTGATGGTTGTGCTGGGCAAGCAAACCCCCCTGGCCACTCCAGCTCTCCTCCTCCAGTTCTGGGCCGAGGGAAACCGTCACCACCACCACCACCACCCCCCATGTTTCTGTCCACAGGGCTGGCCCAGACAGCCGCCCCACCCCCACCACACACACACAGAGCAGCTGAAGCAAGAACAGACTTCAGACAGGGACCTAACAGCTCCCCGATAGGGGCGCTGATAGGGGCTGGGCCCGCCTGAGGACATGAGACAGAGGAGCCCAGGCAGAGGAAACACAACAAAGGCTCTGGGAACAAAAGCAGGATACATCTCAGGCTAAGAGCTGAACAATGGCTCTCCGCTGTGCTGGGGCCAAGCCCAGGGGCCAGGCTGTGGAGGGGGTGCGAGGTCAGGGGAGCTGAAGCTCCTTCTCCAGCTCTGCCAACTTCAGGGTCTGGGACCTTGAGCAAGCCACTCATCCTCCCAGAGCCTCAATTTCCTTATCCATCAACTAAGACACCCCTCACATCACAGGAATAGTAAATGGCATGAGGGGTTTGGTAGTGGGCAGGGGACATGGCTCAGAGTAGAAGCTCAAATGTTCTTCCTTTTGACAGAGAACCATCAACAGGGTTCCCAGTCTACAGTTAAAGTAGACTACAGTTAAACTGCTAGAAAAACTACAATCACATACAGAGAGCTGTGAAAGGAGAGAGTAGGTAAAAAACAGGTTTGAGAAAACCTGACCACTTATTACACTTTCCCTACAGACCGAGGGAGGGAGACACGCTGCTCAGCTTTAGCATCAGAGGACCTTGACACGTTGTTTTGAGGCCACAGCATTTGAAAAACATTTGGGCCAGGGACACTCAAATTCAGAGTAGGTCAGCGAAGTCTGAGGTCCAGAACACACCCACTCCCTCCAGACCTGTGACCTGCGACTAAGGGCTAGAGAGAGCCACATCCTTCTGTGGGCACAGAGGGGAGTGGGAGAACTGCAAAAGCCAAGGGGAGGACATGGACAGCTTCCAGGAGTCCCTAACTTCCAGGCAGATGCACACCTTATGTGCAAGTATTTTTCAGAAGAGAGGGTCTATCAACTGGTTTCAGATGGAAACACTTGCCAATGTCTGGAGACATTTTTGGTTGTAGGAACTGGGGAAGGGAGCTCCTGGCATTAAGAGGGTGGAAGCCAAGGATGCTGCTTAACACCCCACAGTGTACGCCCCAAGAAAGAATTATGTGTCCCCAAATTTCAACCAACATATTCTCAAAGAGGTCCAGGCCCCAACAGGTGGTGGTCCACTGCTGCAAGCAGGGAGTAAAAGGTCTGAAGTTTAGGTGGCTCTGTGAAAGCTAGGGTTTAAAAAAAAAAAAGACAAACAGCCAGTACTGGTTTGGCTCAGTGGATAGAGCATCGGCCTGTGGACTGAAAGGTCCCGGGTTTGATTCCGGGCAAGGGCATGTACCTTGGTTGTGGGCACGTACCTTGGTTGTGGGCACATCCCCAGTAGGGGTGTGCAAGAGGCAGCTGATCGATGATTCTCTCTCATCGATGTTTCTAACTCTCTCTTTCTCTTCCTCTCTGTGAAAAATCAATAAAATATATTTAAAAGAAAAAAAAAAGACAAACAAACATGTTTTTGTTTATTTCCAAGAGAGGAAGAGGCAGAAACATCGATTGGAGAGAAACATTAATCAGCTGCTTTCTGCACACCCTCTACTGGGGATCAAGCTGCAACCCAGGCCTATGTCCTTAATGGAAATTGAACCAGTGACCTCTTCATACATGGGCCGACACTCAACCACTGAGCCATACCGGCTGGCCATGAAAGCTGGTTTTGGAGGAAGATCTAGTTGATACCCAGAGTGGCAGGTAGGTGGTCCCCCACAACCCTGAGGATAGAGTAGACCAAGGTGGCCAAGCACACTGACCAAACCAGGAACCTGGATGTGGTCCTTGACTCCTCCCTGTTGGCTCTTTCTCTCTTTAACTGTCACTGGTCCCCTCCTCTGTCATCAGCTGGACTTCAGCAGTCTCCTTCCTTGCTGGTGCCCCCTGGCTACCATCACAGCACTCCAGGCCATTCTCCCCACCCCCAGCAGCTGAAAGATCTTTTCACAACACAAATCTGATCACACCACCTCTCTATTTTCAGAGTAGAGATAAAATCCCTCATCACAGCCTGCCAGGTTGGCAGTTGGCTGGAGGGACCGCTCCAGCCTCACTCATCTGGTGCCCCTCATTCTCCTCAGACGAGCCACATTGCCCTCTCATGCCTCAGAGGCAGAGCCCATGCAGCTTCCTTCCTGGGGACCCCCTCCCAATCTCATTTGATGGCCCTTGCTCTTGTCCTTTCCACCATTCAGATCTCACTTCAGTGCCCTCAAAGAGGCCCAGACCTGGTCAGGTACCCCCACCCCACGTCCACCATGCTCTCACGGTTCCCAGTTCCAACCAGAGAAAAACTCCATGAGGGTAGGACCACTATCTGTTTTTGCTCAATAAACAATGGCTGAACGAATGGGCAAATGACAAGGGGAAAAGAGGAAATGGGAAAGCTACAGAGTTTGCCAGATTTGACAGGGAACAGGGACAGTCTCAGGACATACACAGCTGGGACCTCCTGCACATCATATATGAGTATCACTGAGTAGTGCCCCAAGAGCCAGGCTGCAGACTGGGCAGTGCACGTTCAGGTGCCTCTATCACCGGGCACACACCCCTGGGACCCAAAGCTCCAGGGATTTCACTCACAAGCAGATGCTGCCAGGTCCCATGCAGGCTGGAGGTGTTAAGAGGACCAAGGAGGAACCAGAGCACTTGCAATACTCTAGGACGACCTAAATACTAACTACTAACGGCGGTGACGGCACCTCACCCAGCCAGTCAGGGGAGGAAAGATGCCTGGAAGGTGCAGTCTGGTCGGTGGAGACAGTGACCAAATGACAGGGGACAGGGCAGAGGGAAGAGCATGGGCAAACCCCAGTGGTTGGCCGAGCCTTCCAGGAACCGCAGGTCCTGGCTAGAGGAGACACTGGGAGGAAGAGGCGACCAGAGGGGCCCCGGAGAAGGCCCGGGTCAGGCTGCGCCCGTGAGCTCTGCTGCAGATACCGGACTTCATTCTGTGGGAAACAGGGAGCCCCGGAGGAATCCTGGGCCGGGGTTAGAGACCGTGGATGTTCCCTGAAATGGAGCGGAGGCCGGGAAGCCTGCGAAGGGGCAGAGGCGTCTGGGAGACGCTTAGGAAGCAGGGCTTGGCTACGGGCCCGCCGCCCCGGGTGCTGGGCTGCAGGGCCGGTTCCGGGGCAGGGGCAGAGTCCGCGGCTCGGGCAGCGCGCTCCCGGAAGGCGGAGGCCGCAGCCCAGGGGGGGTGGGCGTTTACCTCCACGCCGGAGGGCAGAATGGAAGGGGGGGGGAGCGGGGGCCGCGTCATAGGAGGGTGGGTGTCCACCCCCCGTCGGAAGGCTGAGTGGAGGGGGGACAGGGCTCTGCCAAAGTGAGGACGCGGGCCCGCGGCCCTCGCCCCTGGCGTGGGGTCCCTGTGGGAACACTGAGGCTACCCCGGGAGTACGGGGCTTCGGGGGAGTCTGACCAGGCTGCCCCAGCCTCGCGGCCGGGCCCGGCTGCCCAAACGGCCAGAGCGGCACCGCGGCCGCCCCACGCCGCCATGCCGCCCCCGTGAGGCACTCACCGCCGCGGCCCGCGCACCCCGGTCCCGGGGCCACACTCCATGGCTCCTGGCCGCCCTCCTGTGCGCCCGTCGGTCGCTCGGCGCCGCGGCTCGGCCTCCTACTCCTGCACCGCCGCCGCCGCCGCTCCCCCGCGGGCGGAAGTCAGCCTCGCTCCCGCTGCCTTCCCGGAAGTGACGCGCAGGCAAGAGGCCAGCCCGGAGGCCCCAGGGGCCGGAGCGTGGACCTGGACACCGGGCGCCGGCACCACCGGACGTGGGGGCGGGGCTAAGCGGAGGGGGCGGGGCCTAGCCGTGGTTGCCGGGGATGTCTCGATGGGGGGCGGGGCTGTGGGGGCGGAACCGACACGGGTGGGCTAGGCCTGGGTTCCAGGTTTCAGCATTACTTTTCAGGAGCCGAGTCTCCTCATAGTTCATACGTTCTTTTTTTTTTTTTTTTTTTTTTTTGATTTTTTACAGAGAGGAAGGGAGAGGGATAGAGAGTTAGAAACATTGATGAGAGAGAATCATCGATTAGCTGCCTCCTGCACACCCCCCACTGGAGATGTGCCCGCAACCAAGGTACATGCCCTTGACCGGAATCGAACCTGGGACCTTTCAGTCCACAGGCCGACGCTCTATCCACTAAGCCGAACCGGTTTTGGCAGTTCATACGTTCTTTTCCTCATTCCAGGATAAGGACCAAGGTGAGAAGAGTGAGGCAAGGTGCCAGTGCAGGGTCGGAGCCTGCCTTTATTTAAAATCAGGATATTTTCCAAAACCGGATTGGCCCGATCGAGGGTACGTACCTGGGTTGCAAGTTCAATTTTGGCCCCACTCTGGGGGCCAAATGTGTCTATCTCCTTCCCTTTCTTCCATTCTCTCTTTAAAAAAATCCTCCGGTGAACCTTAACAAATACAAATTTTAAAAAAATAATAATAATAATAAATATATATATATATATATATATATATATATATATATTTTATTGATCTTTTTACAGAGAGGAAGGGAGAGAGATAGAGAGCTAGAAACGTCAATGAGAGAGAAACATCGACCAGCTGCCTCTTGCACACCCCTACTGGGGATGTGCCCGCAACCAATGTACATGCCCTTGACCGGAATCGAACCTGGGACCCTTCAGTCCACAGACCGACGCTCTACCACTGAGCCAAACCGGTTTCGGCAACAAATACAAATTTTTAAAAAATCATGATTTTGTTTCTCCTGGGTTTTTTGCACGTATTTCACCTTTTAAAATATTGCATGAAAATACTATGAATTTTGGTAGCTGAGCTTTTTGGCATGCCCTAAATTTTGTGCCTGGGACAAGTGCCTCATCACCTTACCTAGTGCCTCCTGGCTCTGCTCATGCTGCTTGGGAGAGGATAAGGGTTGTGAACAAAATGGGGGCTATGGCTAAAGGCGACTAGGGTGACCAAGCCAGGCCTTTCTGAGGGGGTGACTGTGACAGAGGCAGAAAGGCTGCTGAGGCCAACAAGGCCCAGCATGAGGCAGGACTGTGAATTAGTTGGACAGTCTTGTCCTTCCAAGCCTCCAGCCTTTGCAGATGCCTTTCCCCCAGCCCGCATGCCTTTTCCAGCTCAAAATGCCCACCCCCCCCCCTCAGGCAGTCCCCACCCCACCCTACCCCACCCCAGCTTCTCCCCAAGGACTCTAATCTACAGAGATAAGCCTGAGTCTCTGGGCTTCCCAGCCAGCCCTCCCCCAGGGCTCCATTTCTCCAGTCACCTACCAGGCTCAGGCGTGGACACTGCCCAGGGCTGGTTTCCTGCTGGTTTCCTCTGGCCTCCAGCTCTGCCCTACTTTCCCCACTGTGTGCTAGGGGGCTATCCAGGAGTGCCCCGGAGTCTCCCTGCCTCTGCTGCCTGCCTCAGGGTTCCCAGCATCAGCTGAGGTCACCTGGGGCCCAAAGGTTACAACCTGGCAGGTTCTTTCTCATTTCCTTATGACTTCTTCAGCCACTGAAGAAGAAAGAGGCCTGACTACAGCCTCCTTCCCCTGCCCCATCTTCCCATCCAACCCTTCTACCCCTGGGTGCAAAGGCCCAGAGCTGCACCAGAAATCCCAGCTCCACCTGCACCAAAGGGAACACTGAGCCAGGGCTCAACTTTCTCTTTTTAAAATCTAAATTTCTTTCTAGAAGTGTTTACTTCATATATATATATATATATATATATATATAATTATTATTATTATTTCAGAGGAAAAGGGAGAGGGAGAGAGAGAGAAACATCAATTATGAGAGAGAATCATTGATCTGCTGCCTCCTGTATGCCCCACACTGGAGATCGAGCCTGCAACACAGGCATGTGCCCTTGGCCAGAATTGAACCTGGGACCCTTCAGTATGCAGGGCAATGCTCTATCCACTCAGCCAAACCAGCTAGAACTAGAAATGTTTAATATTGATTTTAGAGAGAGGGAAGGAGAGAGAGAGAGAAAGAGAGAGAGAGAGAGAGAGAGAGAGAGAGGGAGAGAGAGAGAGAGAGATCTTCTACCAATGTAAAAGAGAAAGATTAATTGAGTGTTTGCCTCCCATATGCTCCCACTCTGGGATTAAACCCACCATCTTCTGGTGCACTGGAGGATACTCCAACCAAGTGAGCCGCACTAGCTGGGCTGAATAAACTTTCTCTTATAGCATGGGGGGGAAAGAAGATGATGGTCAATCCCTGTTAGAACACAGTGTAGCCCTGAGGTATGAGACCCATACAAGGTTGTTGGCTCATTTTTTAAATTGTTTTACCTTTATTCATGTTTTCATAGAAAATATATTTACCCGGTTCAAATTTCAATGCATCTAAAAGGCGGTTCCCCAGGAAACAGACGATCCCATCCCAAGGCTCCCAATATTCCCAGTTAACTCCTGAGAAACCCAGCATTTGTGTGCAACCGCACCAATATCTGACCGGAGGAAAAAACCTTTTTTTCTTAACCCACATTATAGCTTTCAACAAACATCGTGCCGATAGTCACTTCTTCCATCTTGGCCTATTTGCAATGCTCTCATGAAACCCCCAGGGCTGACCCACCACTTGCACACTCTGTCCCCTCTTGTTGGACATGGAGGTTGATTTCCCACGGTGGCCAGAACAGAAATGGCAGGTGAGGTGTTTCACCCTTGAGGGCGGAGACCTTCATGGATGATTCCTGGAAGCAGAGGCTACTAATAAGAAGGTCTATTCAGCTGCATCCAGGAAACAAAGCAGTCATAGATCCCCGCCCCCCTCAGAAAAACATGCCACAATGGGAACGCAGATGATGTGGGGAGATGAGAACACCGGTGCATTTTTCCTCTCCTTCACACCTTGATATCTGAGCTTGTTCTGCTTTTATTTTGTTTTATTTTATTTCGTATTGATTTTGGAGACAGAGGAAGGAAGAGGGAGAGCAAAACAAACATAGATGAGAGAGAAACATCTATGGGCTGCTTCATGCATGCCCCCCACTGGGGATCAAGCCTGCAACGAGGGCATGGGCCCTGGCCAGAATTGAATCCTGACTTCCCGGTTCATAGATGGACGCTCAACCACTGACCACACTGGCCAGGCCCTGTATTTTTATTTCAAACGGGGATCTGCAAATTACATGGCCAGTCCTGGTTTGGGGAAAGGACGGGAGGCCCAAGGTCGGGGTCTGGGCCCCTGAGGCTGGTGGAAAAGCGCCTCAACTTGCAAGTTGTCTGCCCCACCCTGAGGGGAGAGAGTGAGACCTAATCAGGAAGTGGGTTCCTGAAACAGCCAGGAAGGAAATTGGGGGTGAGGGGCTCCTAAAATAGCAGCAGTTGCTAGCTGATTGGGCAGAAGGTTGGAGAGGGGAGGTTGGACAAGAGTGAGCCAATCCCCTAGGAGCCATGGGGGCTCTCCTGAGGAATCCCAACTCAAACCTTCTTCTTCCACCGACACAGATAGAAATAATGTGTTTTGTGATAGATCCTCCCTTCCTCCAGTTGATGGACGGACAACGGACAACGTAAACCCCACCTTCGGCCAGACATTCCTGAGCACTGAACCACTAATCAGCATCTGCCAAATACCCTAAGCCCCTCCCCCCAATTCCTAAGTCTCTAGGTCCCTAATCACCAATCAGCGTGTGCTGAGTGCCCTAAGCCCCGCCCCTATCCTCCCCTTAAAAGTAAATGGAGCTGGAACCTGTTTGGCTCAGTGGATAGAGCATTGACCTTTGGACTGAAAGGTCCCAGGTACGATTCTGGTCAAGGGCATGTACCTTGGTTGCAGGCACATCCCCAGTGGGGGTGTGCAGGAGACAGCTAATCAATGATTCTCTCTCATCGATGTTTCTAACTCTCTATCCCTCTCTCTTCTTCTCTGTGAAAAATCAATAAAATATATTAACAAAACAAAAAAAAAGTAAATGGACCCTGGCCCTTGCTCACTTCCGCTCTCTTCCGATCATCTCTCTGGAAGCAGCCAGAAGCAGTGGTACTCTTCTCTTCAATAAAGCCTGTGTCCTGGCATCCTGGTCTCCAGCCCTCTCTTTATTCCATCTTTTATTTTGTTTGTTTTTTGTTAATCCTCACCACAGGATATTTTTTACCCATTGATTTTAGAGAGAGTAAAAGAGAGGGAGGGAAGGGGAGAGAGAGAGAAAACATCAATGTGAGAGGGACATGGTTGCCTCTTGCACTTGCACTGGGGATGAAGCCTGCTACTGAGGTATGTGCCTAAGACCACAGTCGAACCTGCAACCAACCCTTCAGTGCTCAGGCTGACGCTGTAACTACCGAGCCAAACTGGCTAGGGCCAGAAATAATGTTTTAAAAATTAAGATATAGCCCGGTTGGGCTAGGTGAGTAGAGCATTGGCCTGTGGACTGAAGGGTCCCCGGTTCAGTTCTGGCCAAGGGCACATGCCTGTGTTGTAGGCTCGATCCCCAGTGTGGGGCGTGCAGAAGGCAGCCAATCAATGATTCTCATCATTGATGTTTCTATCTCTCTCTTCCTCTCCCTTCCTTTCTGAAATAAATAAAAAAATATTTTAAGGAAAGAAAAAAGCCATTCTCTTAAAAAACAAAATTAAGATATAACTTATAGCCGTGGCCTGTGGGTACAGTGGTTAGAGCATCGACCTGAGCACCGAAGGGTTTGCAGGTTTGATCCTGGGCCTGTCAGGATATGTACAGTGGCAACCAGTCAATGTCTCTCTCTCTCTCATGTTTCTCTCTCTCTCCCTCTCCCCTTTTTCTCCCTCCCCCTTCCATCCCTCTTTTTACTCTCCCTAAAATAAGTGAGGAGGGGAAGGGGGAAGAGGACATATATAATACTTTCAACAATAAAGATTAAATGAATAATAAAATCAATGGAAAAAAATATCCTTGGGTGAAGATTAATAAAGCAACAAAAAAGATATGACTCACACACTAATGTGCACAAATCCCATTTGCACATTGAAATTAAACTGCACACATATTGGTAAAACCATGGCTACAGTAAAAAGGCCAGTCGAACCTGCAACCAACCCTTGCTGGGGTTTGGGGGAGGAGTAAATAAGCAGAGCACAGATGGTTTTTAGGGACAATGCTCTGTATGACATTATAATGATGGGTACATTTGTTCAAACCCATAGAATGTACAACACCAAGAGTGAACCCCAGTGTAAACTAGATGTGAGCTGATAACGACGTGTTAGTGTAGGTCAAACCCTGTTACAAATGTCCCACTTTGATTGGGGAAGATGGATAATGGGGGTTTGTGCAAGTGTTGGGGCAAGGGGCATATGAGAAATCTCTGTACCTTCCTCTCAAAATTTTTAAAAAATATATTTTATTGATTTTTTACAGAGAGGAAGGGAGAGAGATAGAGAGTCAGAAACATCGATCAGCCGCCTCCTGCACACCCCCTACTCGGGACATGCCCGCAACCAAGGTACATGCCCTTGACCAGAAATGAACCTGGAATCCTTCAGTCCGCAGGCTGACTCTCCATCCACTGAGCCAAACCGGTTTCGGCGCCTCTCAATTTTTTTTTAAAATTCTTACCTGAGGGTAATGTTTATGGATTTTAGAGAGAGGGAGAGAGAAACATAGATGTGAGAGAAACATCAATCAGTTGCCTCCTGTATTCACCCTGACCAGGGACTGAACTAAAAACCTACGTATATGCCCCAACCGGGAATTGAACCCACAAACTTTTGGTGTACTTTCTGTAAATAAAGTCATATAGTATGTTCTCTTTTGTTTTGGCTGCTCTCACTTTACCTTGGGTCTGTGAGATTCAGCCATGGGGTTGTGTGTGGCAGTTATTTACATTTTTGGTTCCTGCACAGTATTCCATAACACTTACACTATTGTTTTTAAGTTGATTTTAGAAAGAGAGGAAGAGAGAGAGAGAGAGAGAAACATTGATCAGCTGCTTCCTGTACACGCCCTCCTGGGAACAGAGATGGCAACCTGGGCCTGTGCTCTGACCAGAAGTTGAACTGGTGACCTCTTTGTTCATGGGTCAATGCTCAACCGCTGAGCCACACCAGCTGGGCCCAGCTTTTTGTATCTTTTTTTTTTCAATCCACAAAAGAGGATATTTTCCATTTATTTTTTATTTTTTTAAATATATTTTTATTGATTTCAGGGAGGAAGGGAGAGAGAGATAGAAACATCAATGATAAGAGAGAATCATTGATCAGTTGTCTCCTGCACACTCCATACTGGGGATTGAGCCAGCAACCTGGTATGTGCCCTTGCAGAAATTGAACCTGGGACCCTTCAGTCTGCAGGCTGATGCTCTATCTACTGAGCTGAAACGGCTAGGGCTCCATTGGTCTTTTTTCTTTTATTTATTTATTTATTTATTTATTTATTTCAATGTTTTTATTGACTTTTTACAGAGAGGAAGGGAGGCATAGAGAGCTAGAAACAACGACCAGCTGCCTCCTGCACACCCCCCACTGGGGATGTGCCCACAACCAATTTACATGCCCTTGACTGGAATCAAACCTGAGACCTTTCATTCCGCAGGCCGAAGCTCTATCTACTGAGCCAAACCGGCTAGGACTCCATTGGTCTTTTAGAGACAGTGGGAGAGAGAGGGAAAGACAGAGAGAAACATCAATGTGATCAACATGAGAGAAACACATCAATTGTGCTCCTTCCAGGGCCTGAGCTGGGGAGGATCCTGCAACCAAGGTATGTGCCCTTGACTGGAATCGAACCCAGGACCCTTTGGTCCACAGGCTGACTATCAACTGAGCTAAACTGGCTAGAGCTGGTTTAGCATCCCACTTTTCTTGGATGCATTCTCCTGCAGATGAACAGCTGGGTCATTTACTATGTGGGGTTATTATGAACAAAGTTGCTGTGAATATTCATTTACCTGCCAGAAACACTCATTTTATTGGGTGTTGTATTCATTTGCTGGGGCTGCCATAATGCTGTAGGACAGATGGGACAGTCATTGGTTTCTTCCAGTTCTGGAGGCTGAAAGTTCAAGATCAAGGATTCAGCAGGGCTGGTTCCTCCCGAGTTCTTTCTTCTTGGCATGAAGATGGCCATCTTCTTCCTGTGTCTTCCTGTGGTCTTCCTTCTGTACAAGTCTGTGTTCTAATGTCCCCTTTTTATAAGGACACCAATCGTGTTGGATTAGGGCCCACAGCAATAACTTCATTTTACCTAAATCAGCACTTTAGGTACCCTATCTCCCAATACAGTCACATCCTGAGGTCCTAACAGTTAGGGCTTCAGTGTATTGTGGGGGACACAATCCATCCGTAACAGGTGCCTACCCTTTCAGGATCTGATTTGCTGGGTCATAGAATATGCATGAGTTTAGCTTTCATAGAACCTGTGAGAGGGTTTCCCAAGAGGCTGAGCTCTCTGGTTTCATCTCCTCCACGAGCCACAGTGCTCCCCAAACTTTACCCTGGGGGATCTTCCTTGTTTGAATATGCCCACCCAGGGCCTGTCTCTGGACTTTTGCATGGGCTATTCCCTCTGTCTGGAACACTCTTCCCACACAAAACCTCTGATCATTCGAGGCTCAGGGAAAGTGTCACTTCTACAGAGACGCCTGTCCTGACCACTCCACTTCCCATAGCCACCCGGTCACCACGAAGGCAGCACAGCCATTCAGCTACTGCAGAGAACTTCACTAGCAATGATCTCATCTTTATTTTATTTGACTTGGTGCATAGTTGCCATGTGATACTGATCTTCCCCTCAATGTCCAAGTCATTGGGAAATCCTAACACTTCACACCAGCTGGCGGCTGCACTAAAAAAGATAGATAATAACAAGCATTAAGGAGGCTATAAAAGCATCAGAACCCACACATGAGCCAGGGGGAGTACAGGGGCAGCCACTGTGGGAAACAGTGTCACAGCTTCGTAAAGGTTAAATAGAGCCCTACCCGGTTTGGCTCAGTGGATAGAGCATTGGCCTGCGGACTGAAGGATCCTGGGTTCGATTCCAGCCAAGGGCACATGCCTGGGTTGTGGGTTCAATCCCCAGTGCAGGGGGGTGTGTGTGCAGATGGCAACCGATCAATTATTCTCTCTCATCATCGATGTTTCTACCTGTCTTTCTCCTTCTCCCTTCCTCTCTGAAATCAATACAAATATTTTTTTAAAATAGGTTAAGTACAGAGTCACCCTCTGACCCAAGAAGATCTTTGTACAAGGTCCACCACTATGGTTAGCAAAGGGATTGCTTTCCTTTGGCACTGTTGACACTTGGGATAGATGTTTCAGCTATCCAGCCAGGGCTAAAGGGTGGATGATTCTTTTTTCTTTTCTTTCTTTTTTTTTTTTAATATACTTTATTGATTTTTTTTTACAGAGAGGAAGAGAGAGGGACAGAGAGTTAGAAACATCGATGAAAGAGAATCATCTATCAGCCGCCTCCTGCACACCCCCCATCAGGGATGTGTCCACAACCAAGGTACATGCCCTTGACCGTAATTGAACCCGGGACCTTTCAGTCCTCATGCCGACGCTCTATCCACTGAGCCAAACCGGTTTTGGCGGGGGATGGATGATTCTTGATTTGGGATCATCCTGGGAACTGTGGAGGGTTGAGCAATATCTCAGGTCCCCACTGCCTCAATGCCAGGAGCACCCCAGTCATGATGACCACAGATATACCAAGACATGGCAAATGTGGGGGAGCAAACTTGAGTGTGCACAGGAATTCCATGGTGGCCAAGCCTAGCTCTGAGTGTGTGATTCAGCAGGTCTGGGGCAAGACCCAAGAACCTGCATTGATAAAGGTCTGCAGCTCCACTGGTGTGGCTCAGTGGTTGAGTGTCCACCTATAAACCGGGAGGTCATGGTTGATTCTGGTCAGGGCACATGCCTGGGTTTCAATCCCCAGTTGTGGGTGTGTGGGAGGCAGCTGATCAATGATTTTTCTCTCATCATGGATGTTTCTATCTCTCTCCCTCTCCCTTCCTATCTGAAATCAATAAAAATATATTTTAAAAAATTATAAAGGACCCCAGGTACCGCTGGAGCCAGTTTGGAGCCCCACTGCACTGTACTGTTCCTGCAGAAACCTGGAGCCCTGGGCCAGTCTGACTCCGAAGGACCAGTGGCAGTGGCAGTTGGGGGAAGGACTAATATAACAGCTTATCCTGCCTGAGGCCAGAGATTCAGCCATGCCTCCTTTGGTCAGTAGGTGGCAACAGTGACTGCTTGATATTTGGTGGGTCCAGGAAGAAGCGAGGCCAGCATGCAGGGACAATCCCATTTGTCTTGCCAAAACAACAACAGCATGGTCTATTCATGTGCACCAAGAGTACTCACTTGGAGCCAGGAAGTGGGGATTCACAGTGAACAAAATTTCTAGCCCTCATGGATCAGACAACCCAGATAAATAAGATGTCACCAGGCAATCATAAACATTAGGAAGACATTACAATAAAAGGTTGGCCAGGAGAGAACAGGACTACCAAAATAGAGGAGAGGAGATCCTCCTATCCCCCAATTCCACGTGGCCAAGACTTTGGGGAGAATCTGTTGTGGAACTGAGTGCCCAGCCCTGGCCAGTGTGGCTCACTTGGTTGGGTGTCATCACATGCATGGAAAGGTAGGGATCATGCAGGAGGCAACTGATTGATGTTTCTCTCTCACATCGATGTCTCTCTCTCTCTCTTTAAAAATCAATAAAATCAATAAATGTTTTAAAAAGAAAAGAAACTGTGCCTGGTGGGTTGCATCGCCTGCCCCCTGAAGGCTATGGCAATTATACTATGCTATAGAGTTTTCATAATGATGAAATGAAATGATGTAAAGTACTTAGAACCAGAATCGTGTTTGGTTCCAAAAAAGTACTCAGTGAATATTAACCATTATTCAATAGTAATAATGGCTGCCAAAACTGGTTTGGCTCAGTGGATGGAGCATTGGCCTGCGGACTAAAGGGTCCCAGGTTCAATTCCAGTCAAGGGCATGTACCTGCACACCACATTCCCAGTGGGGGGTGTGCAGGAGGCAGCTGATCGATGTTTCTCTCTCATCGATGTTTCTAACGCTCTATCTCTTTCTCTTCCTCTCTGTAAAAAATCAATAAAAATATATTTTAAAAACTAGTAATAATGGCTACTGCCATTGTTACATTATCCTATGCAATAAAAGCCTAATATGCAAATTGTCCCTTTGGGTGGTCATTCAACCAGGAGACCGGGAGTTTAACCACTTGCTATGACATGCGCTGACCACCAGGGGGAAGCAAACAACCTCCCATGGTGCCTGGGCAGGGTGCTGCGACCTCTCACCAGATACCTGGAGGCAGGGGTGACAGAGATAGAGGTGCAAGCTCGCTCTCACTCTGCCTGCTACCCTCCCCCAGGACGCCAGGGCTTGCGCATCTACGAAGCGCCCCCGATGCCCTCTATGCTCAGGTGAGCCTGCCCTACACCCATGTCCCTGTGGGTTCGAGCAGGAGCCAGTTTTTGAGGCCAGATAGGAGAGAGGGAGCTGTCTACCTGGCTTCCATGTGGCACCACTGGGCAGCCCAGAGGCACATGCTGTGCCCCAGCCCATGGCGTCCAGCAGGCCTTGCTACATCTCTGCTTGGGAACTTGGGGCTATGACTCAGGAAGAGGGTGTGTGTGGGGGAGCCCTGGGGCCCAGGTGCTGCCTAGGGCCAGGGATCATCTGGGACCTGCCCTTCCATGCCATTCACTCACACTTCAATTGCTGGCCAGGCCTAGGGACCACACCTGTGCACAAATTTTGTGCACTGGGCCTCTAATATTATTATATCACCAGGGCTCTAGTATTATTATATTAAAGGCCCAGTGCATGAAATTCGTGCACTGAGGGGGGGTTCCTCAGCCTGGCCTGTACCCTCTTGCAGTCCGGGATCCCTCAGAGGGGGGGGGGGGGGTATCTGATTGCCAGGAAGTATTTAAGCCAGCAGTTGGACATCCTTAGTAATGTTACAGAGGTGGGAGAGGCTTCTGCCACCACTGCTGCACTTACCAGCTGTGCCCCAGTGCAGGGCTTCTACTGAGAGGCACTCCCTGCTGTGGGAGCTCACTAACCACCAGGGAGCAGCTCCTGCATTGAGTGTCTGCCCCCTGGAGGTCAGTATGTCAGTATGCATCATAGCGACAGGTCATTCTGCTGTTCATATTAGCCTTTTATTATATAAGATTAGTGTCAGCCTCTAGGACCTGGGAAAGTAGAAAACCCAGCTTGGTTATTTTTGTTTGCAAAAGGTTAAAGGGCTGTGAGCAAAGAGGTTGGGTTTTAGAATTTGGTGACACTTGAGTTTGCTTTTTAGAAACATGTTTTCAGGGAAGAGGAATGACAGTTGGTGGCTGATGAATTGTGTGTGTGTGTGTTTGTGTGTGTGTGTGTGTGTGTGTGTGTGTGTGATGGGGTTGTGGAGCCAGCCCTCTGGAGTCTGGGCAGGAATTCATTTACTAAGAGACCTGTTGGGGCCCAAACCGGTTTGGCTCAGCGGTAGAGCGTCGGTCTGCGGACTGAAAGGTCCCAGGTTCGATTCCGGTCAAGGGCATGTACGTTGGTTGCAGGCACATCCCCGGTAGTGGGTGTGCAAGAGGCAGCTGGTCGATGTTTCTCTCTCATTGACATTTCTAGCTCTCTATCTCTCTCCCTTCCTCTCTATAAAAATTCAATAAAATATATTTTTTTAAAAAAAGAGAGAGAGAGAGAGACCTGTTGGGGGCAGCAAAGAGCTCTATAACCAGAAAACAGGCCACGATGGCACTTTTCCCTCCTTGTCAGCATCCAGCAGGCTTTGATTGACCTTTCTGGGCAGTTAAAGGAAGTCTCCCCCCCGCTCCCACTTCCACTCCCTTCCGGAAAGAGTCCGGCCTGAGGATCACCACGGAAGTGGGAAACACTTGGAGCCCACATGACTGCCCCTTGCAACCTCAGAAAGTAAGCGGATGGCCGAAACCGGTTTGGCTCAATGGATAGAGCGTCGGCTGGGGGACTGAGAGGTCCCGGGTTCGATTCCGGTCAAGGGCATGTACCTTGGTTGCGGGCATATCTCCAGTAGGGGGTGTGCAAGAGGCAGCTGATCGATGACTCTCATCGATGTTTCTAACTCTCTATCTCTCTCCCTTCCTCTCTGTACAAAATCAATAAAATATATTTAAAAAAAAAAAAGAAAAAGAAAGAAAGAAATAAGACTTTGTCAGAGGTCTTACTATTTAAAAAAAAAAAAAAAAAAAAAGAAAGTAAGCGGATGATAAGCTGGGTAAATACGGGCCACACAACTTGCTGGGAAGAATGTGGAGGCTTGTAGGCAAGCCCCTCTTCTCCCATGCACTCATTTCTTAACTGTCTTACAGACATGGACAGGCTTATGGCCACCCAGGCAGTTAGCAGCCAACTCACGCTTCTGGCAGACTCCAGGGCACTTTGGCTATCTTTAACCTTACAGTTGGGAAACAGATTCCATGTTTTCTCCAACCTTTTGGTGCTGGACACAAACTTGTTGCCATGAGTTTTGAGGGTCATGTTACTTGTGGACAATGAACATCAAAACAGAAGGGACTGTGTCCTGGCTGGGTTAGAGTGTCTACCCTATATGCAAAGGTTTTGGGTTCGATCTCTGGTCATAGCACATACAAGAAGCAACCCATGAATGTATGAATAAGTGGAACAAATCAATGTTTCTCTCTCTCTCCCTCCCTCCTCTCTCCCTTTCCACGCATGAATGGCTAGATCCAGGTGCTTAAATAACGTTGAGCATTGACCCTCCTTCTGGGATCTCCTCTCTATTGTTTTGGCTTCATTTACAGACAAGCTCCATTTTGCTGTGTGTCAAAAATGATTCCTGGCAGCTCCAGGCTACACTCTATAGTACACTGAGAGCAACTCTGCTTGTATTTCAAAGTCCCAGGGATGACTTTCATTGGTCTCACTTGAGCCACACGTCTATTTCTCCCCCGCCTCCACTGTGCCAGGGGGAAGAAAATGCTCTGATTGACAGGGCAGAGTTGGCCCTGAGGTCCTAGCACATGAACTGAGAGCTGGGGAGGGACAATTTCCCACAAAAAACTGGGTGCCAAGTCCAGAAGGGGAGCTGGGTGCTGCATGGGCAGGCTGCAGATGCCACCTGTAGGGGGGCTTCCACTTTCGGGGATGTCAATCCACTTCCATTCCCACCCCAATTCAAGTCCTGGAAACATAACCTCAGACGGGCTCCCTCACTCTTTCTGATCAGGGACCAATGCTGAATAATATTCCACTGTGTGATGAACCAAATTGTGTGTATCAACTCACCTATTGATGAATATGTAAGTTGGCTATTGCGGCGAGTGCTGCTGCGGACATGGGTATGGGTGTACAAATCCCTGAGTGCCTGCTTTCAATTCTCTTGGGTATGTGCTTAGAGGAGAACTGCTGGGTCACAGGGTAATTATGTTTAATTTTTTGAAGCAACACCAAACTGTTTTTGATAGACTGCTGCACCATTTTACATCCCCACCTGTAGGTCTTTTTTAATTTTTGAGAAATGAAAAATGGGCAGAAAGTTACAAAGAGATTTTTGTTTTTTTCCGTTAGGGATTCACTTTATTATATGCAGAAAATTTAAGCAGTTTTTAATGGCGTGGTAATCAAAGATCACCAAATTGGTTTTTTTAAAAAACTAATCAACAAACGGGTTTTTTAGACCTGGATTTTTTTTTTTCTTTACTTAGAAATGGGGTTAAACTGGGGTTTTCCAGCCTTTGCAGTGTGGACGTTTGGGCCGGTTCTGTTTAGAGGGAGCGTCCTGTGCACTGTAGGGTGCTGAATGACATCCCTGGCTTCCAGGTGTTGATGCCATTTGATGTCAGGTGCACCATCCAGTTAAGACAGCCACAAATGTCCCCAGACATTGACTCTGGTTGAAGAAAAAAAAAATCACTGGTTTAAACTTGTTTAACTAAAATGAATCACTAGATTTGCTCATAAAATGAGCATGCTTTGTCCAGGAAAGTCAAGAGGTCCTCTTAGCCTTCTGTGCAGATGGGAAAGCTGAGGCCAGGGCCTCAGCCCAGAATTAGAAGGCCATTCCATCCAGGGGGGGCAGCCTTCTCTGGAACTATGTGACAACAGCAAATTTGCTCTGTGACTGCAGCGGGTGTCGTGTGCCCCTCTGATTCAGTTTCCTTACTCTGCTGATTTTCCAAAAGGCCGACTCCCCCACACGACTTCCCCCCCAACCCAGCCCCCCGCCCCATAGGGTCTCGAACCCACAACTAAATGCACGATGGGCGCTCCTGCGATCACGAGACCAGCAACCCTACAGAGGGGCGGAGCGAGGCGGCCGCGGTCGGCCCTGTGGGGATTGTAGTCCCGGCCCCGCCGCCCCCTGGCGCCAACCCCTCCCCTGGAACTACGCTCCCGTCGTGCCCCGCGGCGCCTGGCGGAGGCGGAGCGGGCGGGCCAGTTGCTAACGCTTGGAGAAGCTCAGCGCTAGCGTCCGTCTCCTTAGGTAAGCGCGCGGCCTCCGGGTCTCGGCTGTCGTGTCCCAGGCTCCCGCGGAGGTGGGGCGAGGGCGGCCGCGTGGGGGCTTGGCTTAGGGGGGGATGCCGGCCGCGCTGGGGCGAGGGAGCAACCGTGCGGGGCTCGCGCGCGTCTCCGTCTCGGGCGGACCGGGGAGCGTCGCGTCTGCGCGTGCGCACAGGACAACCCGGCTCCTTGTGCCCCTCTCCCTTCTGCGCTTGCGTGCGCCCCTGAAGCGTGGCGACCAGCCCCGCGTGTCCGGCTGTTTCCGGCGCGTGTCCAGCTGTTTCCGGCGCGCCCCGCCCTCGAGTCATCTCGGCCTACACCTGCCTCTGGGCTGCGGGTTGATCAGCCTTTTGCACGCTTTAGGCGAAGGTCCCTAATCTTGACATACATCCTAAACATGGATGGTCCTTCCTGCTGCTTATAGGGAGTGTGAGTTTTCAAGGCCTTCTCTTACCACGACGGCCGCGGGATAAGAGGTCTCTCCCAAACCCCACAAGGCCAAAGTTCTCCAACTTTTATTGCACAGAAGGCCCACTTGTAGGGTGCCAGGTCTGGCAAACACTCAGGACTCCCCATGAAATTCTTATTTCACAATAACTTTTTTTTTTAGTATGTCCCAAAGATTGCGTGGGACACACTTATACTAAACAAACAAACAAACAAAAAAACAAAAACCACACACAAAAAAAATCCACTCATCTAAAATTCAAATTTAATGGTATCCTGTGTGTTATCTGGCGACTGCACCCTATTGGTGTGTTTGTTAAAAATGCAGCTTTTGGCTCTCTCCTCTTTGTAGACCCAGGACTTAGAAACTGTGAGTGCCTCTGAGGCTCCAGCACTCGCCGTTCCTTCTGCCCAGGTCTCCCTACCCTCGCTGCCTGGCTTCCAGGCCCTGCTCTGAAGAGCCCTCCTGCTGCCACAGATAGGGCACAGGGCCCTAGAGTGGCTGTGGGATTGTTTATCAATCAGGACAGTTCTCGTGGCCTAGCTCACGTTCTATTCCTACCCCCCTGCGTGGTGGTGATGGATTCCCATTTCACAGAGGGGAAAGCTGCAGTGGGGGTCAGTCAGGCAATCTGGTCAGGACACAGCCAGGTGCCGGCTCTGGCCTTCCTAGTCGGAGGTGAAAAGAAGGCCTCTTGTTTGAGATTTACATGGTCACCCGCAGAGCCTGACTCAGCTCCCTGAATAAGCACCATTTGCAAAGTCCCTCCCTAAAGCCAGAGTCCACTCATCCTGGGACCCCAGGGCCAGGGCCCTCCTCTCCCCCCAGCAGGCTCCTGCCCAGAGTTCCCAGGAGTTCCAGCACACACCTGTTTTCCAGTGTGGTGCCTTGGGGCAGCAGGTAGTCTTAAGCTGCTGAGGGGCCTTGCAATTAGGGATCCATCTCCCTGGTCCACTAGACCCTCCAGGACCTGCCAGTGCAGTTGAGCGCTTCTGGCCCTGGACAGTTGGCACCCAGGACAGAGGGACCATAAATGTGACCAGGTTGCCTGCCTCCCCCTGGAGACCAGAGCACAGATGTTATTAGGAGGCAGCTACAGCTGCAGGCAGAGGAAATGAACACACCCAGGAAGGGACTGGGCAGGACCTCGTGGGGGTGGGTTGTAGGGGTAGTCGGGTGTGTTTAAGCAAAAAATGTGCAGTTTCTGTTTGTAGGTGGACTGGCATTCCCTGCGGGGCTTTTGGGATGGGGGCTCCGGTGCTCTCGGTGGAACCTGTTCATTTCTCGTCTGTAGAATGGGCTCAGGACCTCTGCCTTACAGAGGGACTCGCAAAGCAGTCGGTGAGCTGGTGAGCAGCAGCTATGTGCCCTGGTCAAGAGCCTCCACTCAGGGCGCCTGGCCTTGTCCTGCAGAACGGGGACAGCCCACTCCTGCCTGCCAGTTCGTCGGGAGGAGTAGGGAGCCCATTGGGGAAAGCGTGAGGACTTGGACATGGTGTTGCGTAACGGCTGCTGTCTTCCGACGCGCTGGGCCTTGTCTGGGGCCTGCTGACCTAGTGACTCGCCAGATATCCTTTCCTCTCCCCATTTTTTTTCATTGCAGTTTTATTGGGATACAGTTCACATGCCGTGTAGTTCACTCATTTAAAGCGTGCATTTTAGGGGTTTTTAGTATAGTCACAGGGCGTGGAAACGTCATCACTATCTAACTCCAGACAATTCCATCACCCCAAAAAGAAACCTGTCCGCATCAGCCGTCACCCCCAACTCCCTCCCCCGGTCCCTGGTAATCAGGCATCTACTTTCTGTCTCTGTGGATTTGTTTGTTCTGAACATTTTACATAAATGGAACCACACACTGTGTGGCCTTTTGTGTCTGGCTTCTCTCAAGAGCATCATGTGTTCAAGGTTCTTTTGCCCTGCGATACGTGCCAGTGCCTCATTCCTTTTCATGGCTGCGTAATATTCCGGTGTTTTCACGGACCACATTGTGTTTATCATCTGTGGGTGAACACCCATTGCTTCCACCTTCTGTCTGTTGTGAATCCTGCTGCTGTGAACACGTGTGTACAAGTTTCTGTGTGGAAGAGCGTTTTCAGTCTTTCTGGGCACATGCCAAAGAGTGGAGGGAAGTTGCTGGGTCAAATGGTGATCATCCTGTGATATTTATCCGCCCTCTCTAAGGCCCAGCCAGATGTGTCCCGAAGGCAGCCTCCAGTATTTGTCTTTTGTTTTGTTAGATCAGTGGTCGTGAGTCACATGCAGCTCTTTGGCCCCTTGAGTGTGGCTCTTCCACAAAATACCACGTGCAGCCAAAACTGGTTTGGCTCAGTGGATAGAGCGTCGGCCTGTGGACTGAAAGGTCCCGGGTTCGATTCCAGTCAAGGGCATGTACGGTACCTTAGTTGTGGGCACATCCCCAGTAGGGGGTGTACAAGAGGCAGCTGATTGATGATTATCTTTCATCGACATTTCTAACTCTCTATTGCTCTCTCTTCCTCTCTGTAAAAAATCAATAAAATATATAAAAAACAAAACACACACACACACACAAAAAAAATACCACATGCAGACGCATACGTACAGTGCAATTGAAACTTGGTGGCCCATGCGCAGAAGTCGGTTTTCGGCCTGGGCGAGTCCATTTTGAAGAAGTGGTTCTAACGCCGAGCCACACTCTAGGGGCCAAAGAGCCACATGTGGTTTACAAGCCGCAGTTTGCCGACCACTGGGTTAGACAGAGGTTGCACTTTTAGAAGGACAAGTCAGACTGTGTTTCCTTACAGACAGAGAACTTTTGTGGTCCAGGGAAGGCCATGTGGGGCGTGGGATCCTGGGCATGGTGTGTGCTCGGAGCAGATTTCAGAATTGCCATTCTGGACTCTCCTGTGGGCGCTGCCCAGCACAGGCATTGTGGGCACATGAGGGTACCCTTCATGATTCCACTTTTTATGGCTGCCACTGGCATCCTAATTCAGTATGTTGTGAGCCCAGGACACTCTTGGTGGGCCAGGACCTTACGTGCCCTTTGAAGGGCCTGGGTTAATAAATAAATGAGGGCGCATGGAGCTTAGGAGTAAGCCCGGGGCATGCCAAGGGCAGTAAAAGCCTGTGGGGACCCTTTCACGTCCCTCGTGGTTCAGGGTTCCCGTTCAGGGTTCGAGTTCTGGGGAAGGGCCGCACACAAATGAAAGAGACTAGAGGAAATTTAATTTGGCGATATGGGGGGCCAGGCAGGAGCCCACCTCTAGTGGGAGGGCTGCCACTAGGCTCTGGCCTTGCTGTCCCTTTTATTGAGACTGTGGGATACACCCATGACCCTTGAGCAGGTTTGGGATACACCCATAGCCCTTAGGCAGTAATAAGTGGATTATCATATCAGTAAGGATTTATATGATTATTTGATGGGGAAGTTGCCCCAGTCACCATTGTCTCAATTAGATAGGGAGTGGTTGGCTCTGACCTTTCAGAGCTTCAGGGTTGACCAGCCTTTTACATCTTTCTATTAGTGAGACAGTGATCGGTTTCCGGCAAAAGCCCACTGTCGTAAAATGATTTCAACACTTTCTTGTCCGCAGGGAAGAGGAAGGAAGGGCTGGTCTACTCCAAGTGCCCAGCTGGGCAG
Organism: Pipistrellus hanaki; assembly: GCF_964339955.1. Classification (NCBI taxonomy): domain Eukaryota; kingdom Metazoa; phylum Chordata; class Mammalia; order Chiroptera; family Vespertilionidae; genus Pipistrellus; species Pipistrellus hanaki. The sequence goes on from NC_140507.1 coordinate 71,012,196, forward strand.
GGTGTGCTGGCCTGGCGGCTGCATCCTAGCTCCTGAATCCAATTGAGGTTTTCTGTGACTTATCTGTAACATTCTCCAAGGCAGCCCCGACCAATAGGAACAAGAGGCACATACATAATGTTAAGTTTTTTAGAAACCCCATTTTTAGAAAGTACAAAGTAATGGGTGCAGTTAATTTTAATAATTTTAATTAACCTAAAACATGTAGTGTCATCACTTCAACACATAGTCAATATAAAAACAATTAATAAGGTAGTTTATGTTCTTGTCTTCGTATTAAGTTTCCAAGATTCAGTGTGCATTTTTGCTCACAGCACATCTCAAAGAAAAAGGAAAAAAAAAAGTCACTGGCGGTTTAAACTTTGCAAATCAAGAGTAAATCAAGAGTTGGTAGGACCTGAGTGAGAACATGACCAGGGATGCGTTTTACTGGGGCTGGGGCTCTTGGACAAGCCCTCAGACTCAGCACACTCCTAGGACGGACTCCTCGGCTCGCCAGGCCTCCGGTGGCTGACAGATGATGCTCTGCTCCAATCTCTGTCTCCCGCAGTCGGAGCCCTGCCAAGGATGGATCCCCTGGGCTGCGTGGAGCAGCGTGAGGATAAGAAGGCCAAGAGCCCAAACGGAGAGCCGGCGCCGTGGCAAGCCCTTCCGGTTCTGTCCGAGCAGCAGTCCAGGGACGTGGAGCTGGTGCTGGCCTACGCCGCACCCATCCTCGACAAGCGCCAGACTTCACGTCTCCTCAAGGAGGTGTCGGCTGTCCACCCCCTGCCCGCGCAGCCTCACCTGAAGAGGGTTCGCCCGAGCCGCGATGCCAGCCGTCCGCACGTGCCGGAGATGCTGCTGTGCCTGGCAGGGCCAGGGGCGGGCACTCGATCGCTGGCTGAGCTCCTCCCACATCCGGCGGTGGATCCCCGAGGCCTGGGGCAGCCCTTCCTGGTGCCTGTGCCTGCCTGGCCACCCCTGACCAGGGGCCAGTTTGAGGAGGCGCGTGCCCATTGGCCCACATCCTTCCATGAGGACAAGCACGTGACCCGTGCCTTGGCTGGGCAACTTTTCTCAGCACAGGAGCAGGCCGAGATGCAGGGCCACATGGAGCGCGCTGTACGGGTGGCACAGCAAGCGGCCGCCAAGGGCCTGAGGGCTGTGGGGGCTGTGGTGGTGGACCCGGCCTCAGGGCAGGTACTGGCCACGGGCCATGACTGTAGCAGCTCGGCCAGCCCCCTGCTGCATGCCACCATGGTGTGCATTGACTTGGTGGCCCAGGGCCAGGGTCAAGGCACCTATGACCTCAGGCCCCACCCTGCCTGCTCCTTCACCCCAGCCTCGGCCTCCCAGGGTGTCCAGGCCATCTCTGTGCACACACTGGAAAAGGATGTGGACACGGATGACAACGGCCTCCCCTATGTGTGTACCGGCTACGACCTCTACATCACCCGCGAGCCCTGTGCCATGTGCGCCATGGCCCTGGTGCACTCCCGCGTGCAGCGAGTCTTCTATGGGGCACCCTCTCCTGATGGTGCCCTGGGCACCCGCTTCCGCATCCACGCGCGACCGGACCTCAACCACCGTTTCCAGGTGTTCCGGGGTGTGCTGGAGGCCCAGTGCCGCCAGCTGGACCCCGACACGTAGGGGCCACGCTTGCTGGCTCCAGACTGTTCTTTGCTCTCCCAGCCTCAGCCTCCTCACAGATCCACGTGGGCCCTGGCTCCTCGTTGTCTAAGGGCTGCGATCCTGTCTGGATCTCAGGGACGTGCCTCCCAGCCCCCGGAACCCGTGCCTACACGTTCCGTTGGTGTGTGGTGCTGCGTTTCTGCTAGAACAAGCTTTCCCTGGGCTGGAGCATAACGAGGGCCCAGCCGGGCCTCCTCCCTGGGCTCTCAGGCTTCCCTCCTTGTGCCGCCTTCACCCCGAGTCCACGGGTCTCCTGGGATTGTATCCCCTTTATCTCAACTCTGAACCATGAAAATAAACTCGGCCCTTAAACCAGGTTGGTGTCTGTTGACAATTGTGGGGCTGCCTCCGTCGAGGGCCTGGGCGTACACAGCTGGAGGGGGGCTTCTGAATCCACTGACCAGAGCTCTGCCCGAGCCGAGTGGTGGGTCTGAAAGGGTGTTGCTGGCTTGGGTGTGTCTGGGCTCAGCTGATCGGAAGGCTCCTTCTCCTTCGGGCTGTCCCATTTCTGCTCCATCTCAGGTGGCAGAGTGTCCTCAGAGCAGTCAGCACTAGAACCAAGTTGTTTGTTTGGGGCTTGCGGCAGGCTGTTTGTCCATCCAGCAACCATGCACCGTCTGACCACAAAGGCGCTTCAGGGTTTCCAGGACATTCCTGTCCCAAGCGATGCTCAGGCTCCTGGGGACGCTCCAATCTTGTGGGGGCAGTGCGGGCGGGACTCCATCTGAGAGCCAGTGCAGTGCCAGACATGGGTGGGGCATGAGCCTGCCTGCCTGCCTGCAGGGAGAGCCAGCCAGGGCATGACAGAGGGTCTCAGTGGGAACATCGCTAAGCTGAGGGATGGGCCCCGTGGAACTCAGTATCCCTGGAACCTTCTTGCCTGGCGGTAGGTGAGGAATATTCCCAGTGCCTAGCCTCAAGCATGGCTCCTGGCCCCCTTTGGTGCCACGGGTCCCCTGGAGCTTCACTTGGGTTGCAGTGGGGTCCTCAGTTTTGCAAGGCTCATGGGGCAAAAACTGCAGAGCAGATTGTGTGAACCCAGTCTTGGCGATTTGGGAGTTGGGCACTGCAGCCATAAAGAGGCACTCAGAGCTCTCTGTGGACAAAAGGTGAGGAGGGTGAATGGCAGGAGGGCAGGAGGGGTGGTCACTGGGATCCCAGGAATGTCCTGGCTCCAGGCTGGCCTGTGGGTGGCAGGGGCTGCAGGCTAACCCCCTCCCACCATCACAGATGCTGCCAGAGGTGAAGCAATGACACATTTGGGCACATGTTTGGGGTGGCCTTCCAGGCAGGAGCCCAGACACCCCCGTGGATAGCCTGGAGGTTAGAACTCCAGCCACAGCAGCCGCACAGGCTTACAGCTGGTGTCGGTCACCTGGCAGCCGAGTGATTGTTGCTGTTTCCCCTCCAGGTGGCTGTGGGCTTCAGCCTCATCAGGTCATCACATTGGAAATGCCAGGTGAGTCTTTCCTGGGCGCCCGGGGTTTGCGTCTCGGTTCCTCTGGGAAGTGCCCTCCCGCGGGGGGGTGGGATGCCGGGCAGACCCCTTAGGACCGCTGTGGGCGCACACCTCACGCTCCTCCCCCCGTGATGGTGTGAGGCGCATCCTGGCACTGAGGGGATCACAGGGAGGCACAGGTTCTTTTCTTCCTTTTTAAAAATTGATTAGAGAGAGAAGAGAAACATTGATTGCCTCCCATACATACCCCAACCGGGGATTGAATCCACAGCTGAGGTGTGTGCTCTGACCAGGAATGGAACCTGAAACCTTTTGGTATATGCGATGATGCTCCAACCAGTTGAGCCATCCGGCCAGGCCTTGTGCCTGGGCCTTGTTTTATTGTTGACACCACGGGTGGGCACTTTGATTTGTCACCTGGGTTCATGCCTATACACATGAGATGATGCCCTCATTTCCTCATGAAGTCTGCAGTGAGCCCCAGGGTGGCCTGCCTTGTCCTGCTTGAAAACAGGGGCAGAGCATACAACCCGGGTTTGGTGGCCCATGGTGACCCTGTTGGTGGCAGAACTGGGATTTGAACCCGGGCCCATGGATTCCAAGTCAGTGCAAAATGTTTATTTTATTGATTTTTTTACAGAGAGGAAGGGAGAGGGAGAGTTAGAAACATCGATGAGAGAGAAACATCAATGAGTTGCCTCCTGCACACCCCCTACTGGGGATGTGCCCTCAACCAAGGACCATGCCCTTGACTGGAATCAAACCTGGGACCCTTGAGTCCTCAGGCCAACGCTCTATCCACTGAGCCAAACTGGTTAGGGCCAGTACAAAATGTTTTACCAAGAAAACAAGGTTGAAGGAGCCTCAAGATTTAGCCAGTTTTCTGCCTCCTTCCTGTCACAGTGCGTGCTGATGGGACCGACTGTTGGAAACACCCTGTTCTTGCTGTGGGGGTTGGATGTCAGTCAGGCAGGAAAAGGGGTGCCCTGCCTTGTCCTGGGAGCCAAGGGAGCAGCAGGACTAGGGAATCGATAGCTGGGTGGGGACTGTTGTTGGGGCCTTGGGTGCATGGCCGGGCACTCTAAGTGGGGTTTGTGACCAGAGCTGGGCAGATCCCTCTGGGTGGGCTCACTGGGAGGGCGGAAGCTGGAAATCCTGCCTCCCGTGGTCTCCTAGGCAAGGTCAGGACACTTCCGGCTTCTGTGTTACTTGGTAAATGCCTGAGTTTTTCAGTGGCCAACAAGGTGTGGCTACTCCAGCCTTCTCCTTCCTCCAGCCTCTGATCTCGCTGCTCCAAGACAGGAAGGACCTCACCTCAGGGCCTTTGCGAGGGGAGGATCCTCCCCCAGAATCCGCTGAGCTGCCTTCTTCACTTTCTTGAGTCTTTGTTCAAATGCCACGCCTGACCCTGCTTTTAAGTCAAAGCTGACACCCCTAGCACTGTCCCTGCTGGCCCCCACCTGCTCTGGTGGTTCCTCTCTCCAGCACTCGGCATGTCTCAGCACTCCACATTGACACCCACCTGTCGCAGTGATTGTTGGTCCCCCCTGTTGGGATGGAGCGGTGCGTTGTGTTTGGTTACCCCCGTAGGCAGGTACTTGGGACCACGCCCAGTGGCCTTGGGGGTGAAGTGAAAGGACATTGAGAGGCACCAGGCAGCACTGACTTTACCATGCTGCCGGTCAAGTCCTGTCTCAGAAAAGACATGTTCGCGTCCTGACCCCTGGCACCTGGGATTGGGACCTATCTCATTTGGAAAGAGGGTCTCTGTACGTGTGTTAGTTAAAGTGGGTCACCCTGGAGTAAGGTGGTCCTAATGCAAGGACAGGTGTCCTTATATGAAAAGGGAAATTTGAACACTAACACAGGAGGAGGCCATGTGACCATGGAGGCAGACACTGGGGTGATGTGGCCGCAATCCAAGGATCTCCAGAGCCCCCAGCAGCTAGTAGGGGTTGGAAGGACCCTTCCCTGGCCACAGGTGTTAACAGCATCTGGGTTCTGCCTCTGAGTCTGTGTGAGTGTCCTGTGATGGTTCTAAGAAGTCACCACAAATGTAGTGACTTACACAGGATTTATCAGGAGTCTTAACAGACTAAACTCACCTGGCTAAACCCAGGTGTGGGCAGGGCTAGTCCTTCCCAAGGTTTTAGGGAGAACCGTTTCCAGCCTTTTCCAGTGTCTTAGAGGGCACATCCCTGGCTCGTGGCCCCTTCCTCCATCTTCACAGCCAGCAGCTCAGCCTCTCCCATCTCTGACTCTGACTCTCTTGCCTCCCTCTTAAGAGGACCCTGTAAGGACACTGGGCCTCCTGGGAACCCAGGTTCGCGCCCATCCTATGGGCTTTGATTTAATCCATCTGCAAAGTCCCTCTGCCGTGTGAGGCAACGTGTCTACAGGTCCCAAGAACAGGACAGGGACATCTTTGGGGCCTCGACTGTGCTGCCCCCACATGGCATAGTCTCACGGTGTTCTGTGTCCCCACAGAAAAGGAGAACAACTTCCCGCCGCTGCCCAAGTTCATCCCTCTGAAGCCTTGTTTCTACCAGAACTTCTCTGATGAGATCCCCATTGAGCATCAGGTCCTAGTGAAGAGGATCTACCGGCTGTGGATGTGTGAGCAGTGGGGTTGGCTGGGAGTTGGGGGTTGGGGGTTGGGGTCTCCCCAAACCACTGCAGAGACCCAGGCCAAGCCAGGTCATGAAGCTGCTCCATCCTTGGGCTGGGAGAACTTGAGGTTTTTGTAGTAACTCTCCTTTCTGATAAAATTCTGTCCCAGAGGCGGCATGGTGTGATGGACGGAACAGGTGGGCCATTGGGCAGGAACCTTTGTCTCTCTGAGCCTCTGGCCTTTGGTCCCTGTGTGGTGGGTGGAGGTGCTTGTGCCCTAACTCCCAACCCCGGCTGAAGCCTCTTTGCCTCCCCTATCCAGTCTACTGCGCCACACTGGCGGTCAATCTCATCGCATGCCTGGCCTGGTGGATCGGAGGCGGCTCGGGAGCCAACTTTGGCCTGGCCCTGGTCTGGCTGCTGCTCTTCTCCCCCTGTAGCTATGTGTGCTGGTTCCGGCCTGCTTACAAGGCCTTCCGGTAAGTGTGGGCCTGGCCATGCCCTCATGGGGCCTTGGAGTGTCTGTGTAGCAGTGGGTTCAAAACTGAGTAGCCAGGATGCCCCCAACTGTGTGTGCACATCTCTATGCTGATTCCTGCTCTGCAACTGTCACCCTAGCCCAGGTGCTAGTACCATCCCTTTCTCTTGTCCAGTTCGGATGACAGCTTGTATCGGGGTCTGTGCACTACAGCCCACAGATGCCTATTGTATTGTCTTTTAATAACTTTATTGAGTTACACCTCACATTCCATACAACTCATTTACCTAGCATTTGAGTGTTTCTAGAGTCTTCACAATGTTGTACACTCATCACATCCAATTCCAGAACGTTTTCACTACTTCAGAAGAAGCCCCACCCCCCCTTAGTGGTCACCCCTATCCTCTCCTCAGCCCCTGTGGACATAACCTGCTTCTATGAACATTGGCCCCTAGCCAGTCCCCTGCTACTCAGGTGTATTACTCCTAGATGGTCCCTAAACCCCATCCTTAGGAGGTAAGAATTCTTATACTCCTTTCCAGTAGGAACGATCATGCAGCATCTTCTCAGAGGGGCAGTGTGGTAGGCCCCTGTGGGCAGAGATTGTGTGAGCATGTGTGCAGTAATTCATGCATGTCCTACCTGAAGAAGGGAGAATATTTCTGTGTGGCTGTCTCTGCCTCACATTCTCCTCTGGGCGGTTGTTACTAAAAGGCCGGGGCAGCCATAATGGTCATTCCTCTCACTCCAGGGCCGACAGTTCCTTCAATTTCATGGCATTTTTCTTTATCTTCGGAGCCCAGTTCGTCCTGACCGTCATCCAGGCTATCGGCTTCTCAGGATGGGGTGCTTGGTAAGTCAGTGAACGTGGCTTCTATGATGGGTGTTAACTGTAGACATGTGCGTGAATACATGTGTCAGTCAGTGAGGCTGAGACTGTAACATAGTCCCCAACTGCTGACAGCTGATGGAGGACAGACATTTACTTCCTGCTTTTGTAAATGCCCCAAGGAGGTGCGAGGTGGAGGGGCAGGGTGTCTGCTCCACATTGGTACCCACTGCCTATGAGTGCTTGATTACCAGCCACGCTGGCCACAAGGAAGAGACTGGTGGGCATGGGCCAGCAGTGTGTCCTAGGAGGTAGGCATGGACCAGCAGTGTATCCCACCATCTAGAGCAGGGGTCCTCAAACTTTTTAAAGTGGGGGCCAGATCACGGTCCCTCAGAGAGCTGGAGGGCCGGACTATATGAACTACTAATTCCTACTGTAACACCTCGGCTGCGCTCACTGCCCAAAAAACGTGGTGGACCAGATCAGACTCCTCTGCGGGCTGCATGTGGCCCGCGGGCCGTAGTTTGAAGACCCCTGATCTAGAGAGAGATCCGATCTTCTGTTTGCTTGATTTTAGGGTATTAGATGACATTTCCATGGCCCCTGTACCATGTAACAAATTACTTCCAACTCAGTGACTTAAAATGAAACACACCTCATTTCCAGTTTGGGGGAGTCCAACGTGCATCTCATGCTCTAAACTAAACCCAGGTGTGGGTGGGTCTGGTCCTTTCGGAGGCTCCAGGAGAGAATCACTTCCTGCCTTTTCTAGCTTCTAGGGTGCTACATCTCTGGCTCATGGCCCTTCCTCATCTTCACAGCCAGGCTAGCATAGCCTTTCTGACTGTTCCTTCTGCCTCCCTCCTGCGAGGACCCTGTGAGGACACTGAGCCCCCTGAGTACCTATATGCCCTTGATTGGAATCGAACCTGGGACCCTTCAGTCCCCAGGCTGATGCTCTATCCACTGAGCCAAACCGGTTTTGGCCAAATCAGTGTTTTTAATACATTCACAACATTGTATGCAATCATCTAATTCCAGAACATTCCATCACCCCTCTCATCAACAGTCACCCCTTCTTCTCTCCAAGCCCCTAACCACTATTGTATTTTTTGTCCCTGTGGATTTGCCTGTCCCGAGCATGTCACATGAATGGAATCACATACTGTGTGGCTTTGTGTGTCTGGCTTCTCTCTCTGAGCATGTGTTCAGGGTTCATCCACATTGTAGTGAGTGCCATTGCTTCCCTCCTTTCCATGGCTGAGTGATATTCTATGTGTGGATGGACCACACTCTGTGTATCCATTCATCAGCTGATGGACACTTAGGTTGTTGTCTATTTTTTTTGCTATTGTTAGTAGTGCTGCTGTGACATTCCTGTGTGTTTTTGTGTGGACGTGTGTTTTTCTTTTGAGTGTATACCCAGGAATGGCATTGCTAGGTGACAAGGTAACTGTTTTAATTTTAACCTTCTGAGGAACTGCCAGATTATTCCACAGATTTTACAGGCTGTGTCCCCTGCTGTCTTTTCTCCTGTTCTGTCCCTCTCTCCCTAGTTCTGGCCCCTTGTGCCCCTGGCTGAGTGGCTCTGGGGGAGCACCTGGCACCCCCTGTCTCCCTTGTTCTCTGCACTGTCCCTGCCCTCTGTGCCAGGCCTCTCTCTATCCTCCTGTTCCCTGCGCTGCATGTCTTGGCCTCTCTGGATGTGGTTGGGGTATAGTAGACTTACTCTATTATCTGTTTGTGGCTGATTGAGGCCAGTTTATCACCCGCTGTTGCTAGAGATGTCATTCTGGGTCATAGATAAGCTTGTTTTGGGGAAGCTGGCAGTTGCCAGCTCCTTGGTGAGTCTGGGAGGCGGTGTCTCAGAGCAGGCTCCGCATTCTACAGTCCCAACTGTAGGTATGATCACCCTCCTCAGAGACCATGATCCTCAGGCTTCCCCCCCGCTCTCTCCCCCTACTCAGCCTCTTGTTCTAGGGCCCCAGATCTGGTGGGAGATCTATATCAGAGGCAGTGCCTCCTCCCCTCCAAGAGCCTGAAGATGATCCCCTTCCCTATAGGACAGGGTTCAGCTGCCCACCTTAGCTGCCTTTCCATTTCTACCAGTGCCCACCTGAGCCCTCCATTGCCCAGTTTTGCTCACACCCCTCTAAGTGCAAAGCAGTGTATGTAGAATGTTCCTCCTTCATTCACAGAGCAGGAGCGGGTACTGTGTTTACATGTGCCTGTAGTATACACATGCATGTTTTCGTAAAGATTCTGTGGAAGGATACATAGCAAATAGATCACTTTGGTTCCCTCTTGAGATGGGGGGTGGGGTTGGCAGGAGAGAGACTGTTTATTGTATATTCTTTTAAATTTCCTAATCTTTGAACTCTGTGGTTTTACTACTTGTTAAGAAAAAATATTCTCAAAAATACTGTGTTTCTTGACTTCCCTTCCCAGAGGGAGCATGTATGAACAGATGGACATTCTTTTTCACGTGGGCCCATGGTGTTCTTATTTCATAGGCCCTTGCTGTGCCAGCTGAGCCTCAACTTCCTTCTCCCCCTCTTATTTTTTACCATCTCCTTAGTAATCTGTCGTGTGGCTGTAGCATAATTTACGTTCTTGTTCCCAGCCAGTGGACAGGCAGGGTACTCCCAGTTTTTCATATTTCAAACAATCGTTGTAGTGTAAGTTCTTAGAATTAAAACTTTTGGGGTAACAGTCTTTTTATAGATAACGTCCCATTGCCCTCCAGGAAGGGTGTACACTACCACTAACAGAGTGGTATTCGTGTCTCCATTTCCTCATACACGTGACATTGGCCCATACGATGGTAGGAGAATGACACTTGTTCGTGTCTTTAGTGGTGGGTTTGAGCATCATTTTGTGAGTTTATTTACCCCTCGGTAGTCCTTGCGCGAATTTCCCACTGCTCTGCAGGTCGTTTACCGTTTCCTTTTTCGGAGCTCTGTGCATAGGAAGGGGAGCGGTGCCTTGCCCGGCAGGCATGCTGGAGCCCACTCTCTCCCTTGCAGTGGTTGGCTGGCAGCCATCGGGTTCTTCCAGACCAGTGCTGGAGCTGCCGTGGTCATGCTGCTTCCGGCCATCATGTTCACGATGTCAGCCGCCGTGATGGCCATTGTGATCATGAAGGTAAGTCCTCTGGGTCCCAAGACATTCAGCTTCTTCCCATGCATCCTGTCACCTGACTATCCTGGCCCGGGGGCTCGTCTAATCCCTGTTTCAGGAGCAAGGGACAGTACAGTGTCCGGGAAGTGACATGATTTCCTTCAGCAGCGAAGTCTCTCTGAGTCAGGACCCTCAACTGCTCAGGCGAGGACCCCACCTGTCTGCCCCCAGTGGCCTTCCAAGGACAAAGGAAAATGGCACAGTATCAGCTGCTACTGACTACACACACCTACCTTTGGGTGTGTCCCCAGCACCCACAGGTCCACACTGCTCGATCTGCCCACACTGGCTATGTATTGGCACTTGTAGTTAAATTCAAATTAAGTAAAATGAAATAAAACAGCTTACCCCACATGCTCAGCCAGGGCAGGTCAGATCAGCCTTTCTGATGGTGGGGAGTCAGTGGTCTGTCCCAGGGGTCTCTGCTGTGGAGATCACTACTATCACCCAGGGATGGCTAGGTGCGCCGTCTTGGGCCTGACACTCCGTGTCAAGAGGCCATCAAACGACTGTCATACAAGTTTCTTGTGGATTTCTCCATTCCAAGCACTGCCCAAGAGTACCCAGAGCCGCCCTCCAGGCACGGGGTGTCGGGTAGGGGTAGTCACAGGAAGAGATAAGCCCCAAATCCATGACAGGACAAGCCTCTCTCCATGACAGACGTGCTGTGGGCCTCACGTGGCAACAGAGGTCAGCACCAAGGGGCACCAGGGGCTGTGGCTCACAGCTGGGTCTCCTGAGTTCACAATCTTGGATTCTACATGTTTTCTAAAGTTTCCAAAAAGACTTTCTGTGGCTTTTGTACTTCCTTTAAGAAAAATACAACCTTAAATGTGAGCGGCCTCCACATCACTGATCTTTGTCCTCTGCTACCACCCTCTGCTCTGCAGGTACACAGAATCTACCGGGGGAGCGGTGGAAGCTTCCAGAAGGCACAGACAGAGTGGAACAATGGCACTTGGCGGGACCCGCTGTCCCGGGAGGCCCAGTTCAACAACTTCTCAGGGAATAGCCTGCCTGAATACCCTACTGTACCCACCTATCCAGCCAGTGGTAGCCAATGGCCTTAGAGGGAGCTGACTAGTCTTGTTGCTTGCCTGCCAGCACCGGCCCTCTTCCTTCTCCCTATCCACTCCTGTAGCCACGTTGGGTCCGATGAAGCCCTAAGCATCTGTCCCTTGTCCCTCCCCGGTGGCAGGTAGGCTCTTCCCCCAGCCAGGATGGCAGCAGGGGTTGGTGGCCACCGGGACCTTTTCCAGGTGGGATGGCAGACCCCAGCAGCTCTCAGGAACCCGTGCCCATAGCTCATCTCACATCCAAGAGCAGAAGTCCTTGCAAGCACTGCCCAGAAGCCAGCTGGCCCTACCAGCCAGCAGAAGGATGCCTCTCTTCTGAAAACTTTTGGTCACATAATGTCCACTCCCTTTGGGGTCTCAGAGGACTGATTTTGGGCCTCCCTAGGAAGTCGGAAGGAGGCTGGCTGCCCTCCATGCCAGTGCTGGGGATGCTAAGAAGGGCTCCTCAAATTCACCCCACTCCTGTCAAGGCCATCACCCTCGTCCAGTGCTCAGGAAGAGGGAGGTTCTTCCCTGCTGGTGATGTAGACACTTGATATACAGCTGGGTGTTCAGCATTTTGTCCTGAGTTTATCCATCTGTAGCAGGGGGCTCACGGGGATGATCAGAGGCTAGTTCACTGCCTCAGTGCCATGATCTCAGCTTTTCCCTGTCCACCTGTCCCAGTTCCTCTGCACTGGTCCTCAGCTGCTGTTCAGGACCATTGACCAGCTTGCTGCCAGCCTTTCTATCCACAGTCGCTCGCTCTCAGAGACGCTGTCTTCTCCCATGTGTTAGAACTCCCACGCCTGTGCTGGTTGTACCTGTGCAGGGAGCCTCAGCAGGATGTTCACTGAAATCCAAAACCTGGGACTGAACCCATTGGTGGGGACATGGGCTTCTCTCCCCACTGTGCAAACAGGAAAACAGGTGCATCTCATCAGCGTGTGTATGGCCCCGAGGATACCATTGTCTAGAGGTGTGAGCGCTGGGCCAGCCACTCAGGCTGTGGTACACACTGCCCCTTTCTGGATGTGTGAAAGCAGATCACATTTCTCAGGAGAACAGCCTTTTAGGAGGAAACAAGATGTGACAAATCTCTGTGCCTTACTGAGGAATCTACAAATTCTTTTCTCAATACTCCTAGTTCCTTCTGAGATGGAGGAACTGGATGTTGTGTGGGTATTGCCACAGCACCTTTGTGAATGGATGGGCTGAGAGGTGGCCTGACGGCCTCTCAGCCCCTGTTGCCCAGGCTTCCAGTAATGCTGCCCCTTGGCTCCTGACTGCCTGCCCCTTGTCACAGCGCACTCTGCTGGGTGCCATCCTCTCCTGAGGCTCCAGTATGGCCGAATGTGTCCGTGTTTGCTTGCTTTGCTTTCTTGTGCCGAATGCCACATGGTGTCTAAAGGTGGCCGAGGTCCCTGAGGAAGCACCCGGGCCTGGGTCCCTGAAGGACGAGTCTTCCTGGAGGGAAAACAAACCTCCAGTTTCCCAGGTTCGCATTGACATCCCAAGCCAGCTTCCTATGACTGACCGACGGCTCGCACTGAACAAATTGTGGACCGAATCTCATTGTGACTGGGTGCCATTAGGAATGGAGCCAGGTAACCAGGTGTAGAATGAACCCCACTCCCCACCCCTCTGTACATGGCACCTTGGTTACCTTGTAACAGGTGTTTTTGTTTTTTGTGATTATGTTTATTTTGTAGTTTTTGTTATTGGAAAATATTCTGGAAATAAATACATCCTTTCTGCAGCAGACCAAGCCTCCCAGGGGCTGTTTGGGGTGTGTGTATGTGTGTTAAGTGCCCCAGTGTGTCCCTCAGACAGAACGCCACCAGGACGGCCTGTGCACCTGGACCCAGTTTCCACCGATAGGCAGACCTGGCCCTATAAGCACCGAACCTCCCTGTGCACCAGGGACGGAGCCCGTTCAGCCCCGCACTGTGCACCCAGGCATCTCCCTCAGAGTGTCCACACCTCACTGCAGTGTGGCTTCCTTCAGGTCTTTCTTTTAAATCAACTTTTCTCCACATTCAGTAGTTTTCATCCGAAAAAGGAAATTCACAGAAAATAGAAGTTTGCTTTTCATAAAGGAAAAATAATGGGAGGTGTAGCTGGACTACAAGCGATTCCTGTTTTACAAAGGCTTTGCCTCAGGGCCTGCCGGTAGCAGAGTGAACACCCCCATACAGACACAGGAGAGAGTGGTAATCTTTAATTTTTTAAATATATTTTATTGATTTTTTACAGAGAGGAAGGGAGAAAGATAGTTAGAAACATTGATGAGAGAGAAACAGGTCAACTGCCTCCTACACACCTACTGGGGATGTGCCCGCAACCAAGGTACGTGCCCGCAACCAAGGTACATGTCCTTGACTGGAATCGAACCTGGGACCTTTCAGTCCGCAGGCTGACGCTCTATCCACTGAGCCAAACTGGTTAGGGCAGAGCGTGGTAATTTTATTCCACAGGACACTACCACTATGGGAAGGAAACTAGACTTGGAGAGGAATTGGACACTGTCCCCCCCAAATTCACACGTGGAAGTCCTCACCCTCTGTGACCTCAGAATGGAACCTTATTGGGACAAGAGTCTTCTGCAGGTGTCCTTAAGGTGAGGTCATACTGGGGCAGGGTGGCTCTGATCCAAGTCAACTGGTGCCATATGAAGGAGACATTGGACACACACAGGGAGGTGCTTGTGGAGATGGGGGCAGAGATTGGGGCAATGTGTCTATGTGCCAAGGATGCCAGTGCCACCAGAAGCTGGTAGAGATGCCAGTAACAGGAGATGTCAGGAAGTGAAGAGGCAGATTAGGGAGCACTGTGCCTTAGGGGCATGTCCAGTGGTGTATGGAACATGGATTGGGTGGACATGCCTTGGGAATAGAGAGTGGGTGTCCCCCAGCTGGGTAGGAGATGGGCTTGGTGATGGTGCAAAGCAGGAAAGGAACTGGAAAAGTGAGAAATGGGGGTGGGGGGCAGGGTGAAGAGGCAGAGGGCACCATCGTGGAGACATGGAAGGACACAGGACGAGATGGAATTGAGAGGACCAAGAACAGTTGAGAAGGGACCCTTGGCAAGGGTGGCAGTGACGACCACAGATAGGTGTCTTAAACTGCAGAGATTTATTCTCTCACATTCTGGGGCCAGAAATTTAAAACCAAACTGTCCCAGGGCTAAGCTCCCTCTGGAGGCTCCAGGGGTAGGTCCTACCTGCCTTTTTCAGCTTCTGGGGGCTCCAGCATTCCTAGTATGGGGGCTGCATCACCACCTTCACCCAAACATCTCTATTTGTGTCTCTTTCTCTTTCAAGGACACCATCGTTGGATTTGGGATCTCCCTAATTCAGGATGATCTCATCTCAATATTTTTAATTACATCTGCAAAGATACTATGTCCAAATAAGGTCCCATTCACAGGTTCCAGGGTGACACGCCTCTGAGGCTACCACTGGGTACCTGCAGGGGAACCAATGGTTTTATTTAAAAAAAAACAAACAAAAACATTTTATTGATTTTTTACAGAGAGGGATAGTTAGAAACATCCATGAGAGAGATACATCGATCAGCTGCCTCTTGCACACCCCCTACTGGGGGATATGCCCGCAACCAAGGTTCATGCCCTTAACCGGAATCAAACCTGGGACCTTTCAGTCCGCAGGCTGACGCTCTATCCACTGAGCCAAACCGGTTTTGGCGGAACCACTGGTTTTGAAGCAAGAGGGAAGTTGAAGGCATCCCAGGGCTGGAGAATCTGCTGACTGCCAGGCCCTGATGAAGCTGCACTTAGGGGATTAGTAGTGGGGGACAGTGTCCCTGGGACAGGACAAGAGCAGTATTCATGGTACAGTGGGCACAAAGCCTAAGGGTGCCTCAGATGTGGGCAGGAGGAGGGGACTTGAGGATGCCTGGGGTAGGCTGAGAGGGCCCCTTAGCAGGATCCGGAGGGGGCCGCTAACCCTGGCCAGGTGTGGGGATAGGTCACCTTTAGCGGCAGGAGGCTGGTGGAACAGGAGGTCCTGCTACTGGTAGTTTCTAGTTACCAGCTTGTGAGACTTTTTGTTAATCCTCCCCTGAGGATATTTTTTCCATTGATTTTTTGGGAGAGTGGAAGGGAGGGAAAGGGAGAGTGCGAGGGAGAGAGAAACATCAATGGGAGAGACACATTGGTTAGTTGCCTCCCACACATGCCCCCAACGAGGGGTGGGGATCAAACCTGCAACTCCAGTATGTGCCCTTGACCAGGAATTGAACCTGCAATAGTTCATTGTGAGGGCTGACGCTCCAACCACTGAGCAACACTGGCAAGGGTGGGAGCTGGTTCTTTTCATCACCTGCTCTACTTTCCAAACCTCAAATAGGACCATTTGATGCTGTCTTAGTCTCCTAGGGGTGCTATAACAAATAACCACAAATGGGGTGGCTTAAAACAGGTGTTGGCAGGGTTAGGTCCTTCTGAGGCCATGAGGGAGTGTGCTTCAGACCTCTCTCCCAGCTCCTGGTGGCTCCAGCAATCCTTGCCATTCTTGACTTGTAGATGCATCACTCCAATTTTTGTGTCACCACATGGCTGTCTCCCTGATCATCTGTGTCCAGATTTCCTTCTTCATATAAAGTCAACAGTCATTATAATAGGGCCACTCCTCCACTGTGACCCCATTTTAACCTAATTACATATGTAAAGTCCCTATTTGTAAATGGCCCATTCATAAGTACCAAGGGGATCAGGATTTCAACATGTCTTTTTGGGGCAGGCAATGCAACCCTTAACAGTGGCCAATTTCAAGTTCCATAACTGTAGAAGCTACCACCAGAACTGGGTGGCTCAAAACAACAACTTGTCCTCTCCTATTCTGGAACCTGAATGTGAGGTCAAGGTGTGGCAGGGCCCTACTCTCTTCGGAGGCTCCAGGGGAGGGTCTTCTCTGCATCTTCCAACTT
Source organism: Pipistrellus hanaki (assembly GCF_964339955.1). NCBI lineage: Eukaryota > Metazoa > Chordata > Mammalia > Chiroptera > Vespertilionidae > Pipistrellus > Pipistrellus hanaki. The sequence continues at coordinate 71,028,433 of NC_140507.1, forward strand.
CTGGGAGCTCCAGAGTCCCTGGTCTTATGGCTGCTCGACTGTTTCCGCCTCTGTCTTCACATGGCCGTCTTCTGTGTGTCTTTTTTTTTTTTTTTTTATAAGGACAATCAATCATTGGATTCAAGGGCTCACTCTAATCTATATGACATCATCTTAACTAATTACATCTGCAAAGACCCTATTTCCAAATATGGTACATTCTGAGGTTCTTGGTGGACATAAATTTTGGGTGGACACTAATCAACCCTCTACCTTGCCCAGGCCTTGGCCCCCTGGTGGTGGGATGAAGAAGCCTTGGTTACATGTAGGACACTACATGCCCCACATTCAGCCATCCTGGTTTGCCAAGATTTTTGGGTTTTAGTATTGACAATCCCAGGAAACCCAGACACACTGGGGTGCTTGGTCACCCTACACTGTATGACAATAGGGTAAGCAACTGCCCAAGCCACCTGTGGCCAAAGGCCACTATCTGGTCCCACTTCACAAGGCAGTTCTCTCCTCTTGCTCACGAGTACAGAAGAGGTTCAGATTGGCTTACTCTGGGTCAAAGATGGCTGGGCTGTCATGTGGTACACCTCAGGTTGCTAGGGGCTGTTTTCAAGAGGGTGGGGAGACCCTGGAGGTGGATAGTTCATCCCAGGAGCTTCTGTACCCTCAAGGCCTCAGTTTCTTTCTTTCTTTTTTTTTAAATATATTTTATTGATTTTTTACAGAGAGGAAGGGAGAGAGATAGAGAGCTAGAAACGTCGATGAGAGAGAAACATCGACCAGTTGCCTCTTGCACACCCCCTAACGGGGATGTGCCCGCAACCAATGTACATGCCCTTGACCAGAATCGAACTTGGGACCTTTCAGTCCGCAGACCGATGCTCTACCACTGAGCCAAACCGGTTTCGGCCTCAGTTTCTTTTTTTTAATCCTTACCGGAGGATATTTTTCCATTGGTTTTTAGAGAGTGGAAGAGATAGGGAAAGACAGAGAGAAATATCGATGTAAGAGAAACATTGGTTGCTCCTGCATGCACTCTGACCAGGGCTCAGGCTGGGGAGGATCCTGCAACCAAGGTACGTGCCCTTGACCAGAATCGAACCCGGGATCCTTCAGTCCACAGGCTGACATTCTATCCACTAAGCCAAAGAGGCTAATGCCAGATCTGTTTTTTTAAGGCTGCTCCTCACTGCCTCTACCATATGTCTTCGGGCCCAGTTTATCCTCCATTGCTCACAACTTCGAGAGAGAGAATTCTCACTTCTCTAAATCAGTCGTGTGCATATGGCACCATGCCCGGCTTTTGGTTTAACACTCTTTGGCTGCAGGCACTGGGACTGGGGTGGGGAGTTCCAGGTGCCCCCTCAGAACAGTGGGAGCTGGCACTACCCAATGGTGGAAGGCAGCAGCACTGGTGTTTTAAAGCTGGGGGTCAGTAGACAAGTTTCTTCCTCTCTCTAAACCTGTTTTCACATCTTGAAAAAGGCAATGTGCACGTCCAAGTGTGTCTCTGCACTCTGTGGGGAGCGCCCTGCCTGCGGGGGAAATAATTCAACAAAAGTGAACCAGAGCACCTGCTGTGCCTGAGCTGGTGCTGGACACCAGGACGCAGTCCTGGGGACCAAGAAGTGGGACACAGATGAACCTGCCTCTTGTAAACGTAAAAGATAGAACAGGGCGCTTCCTGCTGCCTTCTCTGTGAAAACCAGAGCACTTAAGGATTTATCGGCCAAGATGTTGATTTTCTGAGGGGTGATGGGGAGACGTACAATATTTTATCAAGAACCCCAAAGGGGCTGTTTCACACCCCAGCTTTCCCAGTGTCCTCATGATCAAAGCCAAAAGGACACAGGAACAGGTGGATCATATTTGAAGTGGGTTAAAAAATAAGGAAGCTGGAAAGGCAGTTTGCTTTTTCAAAGATCCCAAGTGATTCGAGAGACATTTGTTCGAATAAGTGATTAGAGAGAAATGTGTTCATTAAGGCCTTATGCTGGCTGTTCTTTATTCATTAATTCATGGATTCCTATACCCAAGGAATCATTAGTCCTAACATGCAGATGAATGTGACCTACCCATAGTCACACAGACTCTGGCTGGCAAAAATCCCTAAACTGGCCTCACTTTCTGCATTCTTTCAGCTGCCCAAACCACCCTGCCTTTTACAGGAGCAAGGCTGATGCTCTGGGTTAAGGATAAAATACCTTTGGAGAGCAATACCATGGTGCCACCTGTCCCCCGTGGGAGTTGAGCACCTAAAAGCAGATTTTCCTGAATGTCAAGAGTAGGAGAGAAGAGATGGAACAGGAAGTCTGAGGAAATAAAACCCCCAAGTTCTCCAGAATCTGGGAGGACTATGGAGTTTCCTTTGTTCCCCATGTAAAGGGTGCCTAGTGTATGTGCAGGCACAGCAGTGAACAAAGCAGTCCCAGTCTTTGGCCGTGGAAGAGGGTAATTTTATATACCTACTTATTTATTATCTTAATACTCACCAAAGGATACACCTTTCATTGATTCTAGAGAGAGAGAGAGAAGAAGAGAGAGAAACACTAATAGGTCACTTCATGTACATGCCCCAACTGGATATCAAACCCACAACACAGGGCACATGCCCTGACTGGAAATCGTACCTGGACCACTCACTGTACAGGATGACGCTCCAACCACCAACCCACACACAAACCAGGGTGAGGAGACTGACTTTAAACAAACACACTCCTTTATGATAAGGCTCAGATTGGAGAGGGTTAGGATGCAGTGAGAAAGAACGGTTGGGGAAGGTGGCTTGGGCTTCCTGGAGATGGTAACATTAAATGTGGAACTATAGGAAGAGGATTGGGGCAGAGCAAGCCCGAAAGCCTGCCTCTGCAAGGACCCAACTTGGCTCCAAACCACTGCCAATGTACCATCCATCCATCCCAGTTTAATTCTCCTCCACTTTTTCTTTGCACCCTATCTACAATAGCTAGTCACTGCCCAGCGCCACCTTATAACACACCCTCTAAAAAACTATGGTGTCCACTTAGGTACTGTCCTGTCCCCACTTCTCCCCAGGACTGAGGCCTCCCCAGCAAGCAACACTGAGAGTCCGGCTCACCATTCTATTCCCAGAGCCGATGGAAGGCACTTAATAAATACTGGAATTGATGTGTCTCCTCAAACTTTAAAATGGCCGCTGGAGGCACGCGGGGCATACAGGTGGGCAGGCAACGGTTCTCCAGGCCCTGTCCTGGGTAGGGCCTTACCGCAGATACTTGGCCAGTCACCCCCTCCCCAGGCCTCCTCTCGGTCGGCGGTGGGCATTATAGAGCGCCACCTGTGTGCGAGGCCTGGGCTCGGCAGGGCGGCCCAGTGGCACTCGGGCCGTTTGCCTCGGGTGGCCCACGGCGGACACGGTCCGTGCCGAGCTCTCCTTTCCTCCTCGCTGACGTCACCACTCATTAGGACACTGGGAAGCCCGACCGCACCTCTCGCCCAAAGTCCTAGAGTCCTTTAGGCTTCCTGGCCCCACCCAGGCCGCTTCCCGCAGCTGCCTACCCCACAAGTCAGCCAGACCCAGCGCTGACCACACCCCCGGCGCCGCCCGGCCGTGACATCAGGTGGCGAGACCGTGACGTTACGGAAGCGCGGCGGGGCAGCCAACCGGCCACGCCTTGCCATGGCAACGGCGGGGTGAGCCGGGGCGGGCGGCGAGAGAACCGTCCCCCAAAGGTGGACGCAGCATGGCTCCCTCCCGGCTCGCGCGGGTCTCCGCGGCCGTGCGCCTCCGTTAACCCGCGGGCAGCGGCCTACCAACCCCGGAGCGGCCGCAAAGCGCGGCGGCCGTAGGTCGGCGCTACCTGCTGCCGCAAAACGGCGGGCGCGCCGCTCGTCCCCACCCCGCGCTGTGACGTCGACGCGCGCCCAGCGGTGGCGGCGGCTGCGCAGTGGGCGCCGCGCCCTGCCCGCGACGCTGGTGGCGTAAGTGAGGTCCGCGGCGACGCTGCGAGCCGGGCGAGCCGGGCGCCCGCGCGGCGGGGACGGCCCGCGCCCAACATGCGGAGGCCAGCAGCGTGGGAGCGGTGGCTCGAGCGGGCGCCGGAGCCGGAACGAGAGCGGGGCCCGTAGCGGGGGACCGCGTCGCGTTGCTGAGGGAGTCCGGGCCGCCCAGCTCGGCCGGTCGGCCACTGGGCCACGGCCACGGCGGAGGCCGAGAGGTAACGACGCGCGCGCCCTCGCCGGTGCCGCGGTCGCGCGCCCGGCCTTGCGGCCCCACCCCCGCGGTCCTGGACCCGCCGCCCCGACACTCAGCGGACCCCTGTACCCCGTCCACCCCCGCACCTCAGAGCTCGCTACCCCTACGATCCACTCTCTGGGCCCCGCACCCCAGATTCTTGTGCCCGTACAACCCGCGAACCCCATTCTCTGAACCCTGTAACCCATACCGCCACAGATCCCACAACCCGGACCCCGTTTCTCCAACATTTCCCTGACCCCACACTGACTCCACTGCACCTACAGCCCTCTGACTCTCATACTCTTACTTCTTACCCCTTTCTGCATTCCAGACCGTGTCCCCACCCCCAGTGACCCCCAAACTTAGGCCCTGTCACCTTTACACTTACTGATCCCCAGATTTCAGGCCCTTACTCCAGACCCCCACTATCCCCCACAACCCCCCTCCCCGCACCCCCCTGACACCCACTCCTCCAGCTCTCTCCCCTGGAGTCCCGCCTCTCATCACCCCTCCTACAGTGGCATACATATTTCCATTCCCCTTTGTGGTCCTGAAGGTCTTAGGGGGACAGCCGAGAGGGGGTGCTTTGAATAGGGAATGGGTGTGTAGCAAGGAGGGGCCTCATCTGGGGTGACCTGTTGCGGGTGCTGCTCAGGAACTCCTGGTTTTCAGCCTGGCTCGTCCCCCGCCTTCGGCCCTTCCCAACTGGCTTTGTTTTCTGGAAACACTTCAGATCCCAGAGGGGTGGTGGGAGGTCTGTGTGCCTAGCCTTCTCCACAGGCCACACCGATCCCACCCCTGATCCCTTCCTTGCCTGGGACAGCCCTTCCCCCGGCCCCTCTGCCCCAACTCACTTTCAGGGGTTAGGGGCTGGGGGCCTAAGAGAAAGCCTTGCTGGAGGTATCCTGGGCAGGGCTTGTTTGCAGAAAATGGCCCTGGAGCGTTTCCTGCGAGTAGGTGGGTGGTGGGTGGAATCTGGCATTCCCCCCCCCCCCCAGTCCCTTCCAAGGGGCACCCGGGCTGGCTGCACATTCATCCAGCGGTACTCCATCTGGGGGGCTCCAGCTCTGTCTCTGCCAGGGGGAAGGGGGGGGGTAGGGAACTTCACGGACAAGCTCCGTTGGCATGTGCAGGCTCAGGGTGTGAGATGAGTGAGGAAGCACAAAGGCTCCCCATCCAGGGGAAAGCCACCTGCCAGGAGCTGCTCTGGTCAGGGAAGGGGTGGCCGCTGCAGGGGATGGAGCACCTCTGTGAAGAATAGATTGTGAGTCAAACCCGCAGGTTTGAAAAGGGAAGTTTGTTGTGGTTGCCAGTAGTTAGTTTCTGTTTCTCACTGTGTCTCCACCAAATTGTACTCCGAGATGGGAACTGCTCTGGACTCTTAGGGTGACGGGCAGGGGCTGGGTGCAGTGTCCCCAGGTACTCACACAGGCCTCCCTGGAGTCTCCAGGACCCCATTGTTTGTCCCTCACCCCCCAGGCCTCTACCCTGTGGATTCTGTGGCCTTGTCTCTCAGGAGTGGAATGGGAGGGCTGCTGGGGTCACAGGGGATGGGCCAATCCCAAGTTAGAGAGCCAGCTGTGTCTGCTGCCCGTGGAGGGGTAAGTGTGTGCGGGAGTGGGGAGGCCAGAGGAGCTGACTGGATTCTCCCCCACAGCAGTAGGCGACAGCAGGCACAGGTCTGATTTTCCGCGCACCATTGGCAGTCAGCCCTTCACTTGTAAAGTGGCTTCTTGTCTGGTTCCAATCCCTCTAATTTCTCTGAAGCAGATGGTGACAGGCATCTCATTACCTGGCTCTGGGCGTCCCTGCGCTGAGACAACCACCCTGTGCAGACTGACTTCTTTGAACTGCTGGTCTGGTTCCATCTGACTCTCCTTCTGATTACACAGTAATTACCCCTGGGTGGCAAGAGGAAGCAGGTGAGGTTTTTAAAAACTGAAAAACCTCCCTCTGTGCTCATCCCAGCGTGGGGAGCTAGCATGTCAGCCAGTAATTTGGGAAGCAAGGCACCTGAGAGGAGTCCCAGACAGCTGTGGAGTCAGTTGTATTGCGGGGCTTTACGAGTGGGTTTGAGCAAGGTCCCTACGCGGCTGAACTTAGGGACCGTGGCATCTCCCTGGGATACCACTTGTCCTTCGGTTAATTCTGCCATCATTTCTGGGCCCCCACACGATGCCCTCGGCCACCTTAGGAGCAGCAGGGCTCCTCGTCTTGGTTGTGGTGGGGTTGGGTCCCTGTCTTGGCATATCTTTTCTGGGTCCTGAAAACCCAGAGGTGAGTTGCAGGACAAGGAGCTGGGCTAGGGAGGGGCAGGAAAGATGGGGCTGCCTCGGTGACATTCGGTGGGTTGGCCACCTTTGTTTTGACCCTGAAGGGGAAGGCAGGTCCTTGTGAAGGAGCCCAGCATGTGGTTGGGATCTGGTTCTGGTGATGAAGCAGTAACGGGGCCTTCATCCTCTGTCAGTGGCCACTGTCGTGCCCAATGGAGGCCTTGCAGTCATGAGCTCTGACTGCTTGGTGGAGACTGTCCCTGTGGTCTCTCCATGCTGGCACAGCTCTGGATTCCTGAGCTGAGACCTGATTGGTCTAGAAGACCCTACTTTGGACAGCTCTGCACTGTCCCCTCCCATTTGGAGAGCTTTGTGGAGCCTTGCTGGGCCACTTCCTGAGTCCCCACTGCACAGATGGGGAAGTCGAGGCCTGAGTAGCCTGCTGGAGTCAGGAGGATCTGGCTTTGATGAGGCTCCTTGGTAAATAGAGTGCTACAGTTCTGGGACCCAGCCCAAGGCGGCCTTCACCCTGGCTCTCCTCTCACCCAGCCTCTCTCTAGATCTTGTCTTGGGTCCCCTCCCTCAGAACGCCTTAGGGCAGTGTGAGGTCCCTCGTAGCCTTCCCCCATTCAAGACAGCCTACTTGGGATGGGTCCTTTCTTATCCAGGAGTTTAGTGGCATCCACAGTTGGAGGCCATGTCATGGTAAAAAGCAGTCTTATTTGCTGTCGGTTCTTGTCAGCCTGTGTCCAAAGACAAATGAATTGCACACCAGACCCGGGATGCAGTCTGCTTCTAGGTTATATCTCAAACTCCACAGAAGCATGTTGACATGGAGGAGGGAGGGCTGAGGCTGGCAGATCACATGCAGGCTTGAGAAGGCTCCCATTAAGGGCAGGGCAAGCACTGCTCATTTGGGGTACAGCCACCCCAGTTGACAAGGACCAGAGGATGCAGGGCTCACTGTGTTTGGCCCTGAGGGCAGGGCAGGACTTCTGTCCTTTTGTCAGCTCCACCTCTGGAAGCAAGAGTCTGGCATAATGTTTTCAGAAGATTGGAAGAGCTGCCCGAGGACTTGCTATTGCGGGGCAGCGTTGCTGTAGGGCCCCAGCCTCCACTGGGACCTTGTCTTGGAGGTAATCCTGAGATGGGAGTGTGACTTGTTTCTCTACTTGCTGTGGTCCTGCCAAGGGCAAGATGGCAGGCACATGATGAGGCTCTGCTGGGCCAGACAGTGGCATCCAGTGGCTGCCTTGAGGAGTAGGCCGAGAGAGAGGCCTGTGGGTGTGGTCCTAGACCTCATTCCTCAGGTCAGCCAATATCTCTCAAGTTTTCCCAAGTTCACCTGGGCACCTTGGGGACTAGGAATCCCACACAGAAGATTATGGGCTGGGGCTCACAGAGACTAGCAAAGACTCCTGGGGTTGATGGCTTCTGAAAGGTTTCTGGACAGCAGGTTTTTACAGAGCCTTTCCCCTGTGGTGTGCGAGGTCACCCTGGGTCTCAAGGACCTCCTAGCGACAGGGCTTTCCTCAAAGCAGCCCCAGTTGTGACAACCATAGACGTCCCAAGGTCTCAGGCCCTCGGCCCAAAAAAGACATCCCGCTGCTGGGCCCAGGAATTGGAAGTCTAAGGAAGGAGGTGGAGAGGGGACTGAGGGAGGCAGAGCATCCAGTGGCTTCCCTCAGGAGTAGTCCTTACCCCCAGGCAGAGAGAGAGGCCCCTGGGCTCCTCTGCACCCTCCTGGTCTTGTCCCCACCTGCAGGGGTGACGTTATACCTGCCCTGCTTTCTCTGGCTTCTTATACAGGCTGGGCACTGCATCTCACATCCCAGAGGACATCTGCTAGATGGGAGACAGCTGGGGAGCTGATTAGAGGACTGCCTTCCCTATTCTAGGAGAGCAAAGAGCACAATGGACAGGGCAGCTGCTCTGCCTCCCATCTCCAAAGCTGGGAGTCCAGCCCCACTGGCCCTAATGTACTTTGTGGCTTGTGCCCCTTGCTTGGCAGGCTGCAGGGGGACTCCAGGTATCTCCCAGCCTTGGGCCTCAGCTTCCCCATCTGATATGGTCACGATGGTACCTGGCTCGTGGGCAGTGACAGTTGCTTTGGAGGGACAGATTACTCAACACCTTCAGCGATGCTGGTAGCTTGGGGTGTGAACTGTGTGTATAGTTGTATGCCACTAGCCTCATTAAAAAGCAAAAACCAATGGGTGAAACTTATTTTAAGTAACCCAATCAATTTATTTATTTTTGATAATCCTCATCCAAGGATATATATATATATATATATATATATATATATATATCTCGGGTCTAGTAATAATTAATGTCGTTTTTAACATTCGTTTAAAAATCTTGCTTGGCGTTGACTTGTATTGACATAACCTTCAAACACATGGTATCTACAGAACGTGTGAAGTGCAATTAACAAGTTTTGCTTGAAAAAGTTTGTGTTTGGTTTGGTTTTTGTTGCAAAACTAGGGCTAAGAAGATGGCGGATGAAGAGCATATTCGGCACTGCATGCTTTATGAGTTCCAATTAGGAAGAAAAGCAAGTGAGGCTGCAAAAAACATCTGTAGTGCTCTTAGTCAAGATGCAGTTAGCTCCAGAAAATGCCAGCATTGGTTTGAGAAATTTCGCGAGGGAAATTTTTCGTTAGATGACAAGAGTGGTCGAGGCCGTGTGTCCAATTTTGATCAAGAAGCTCTTCAAGCTCTTTTGGTGCAAAATCCTCAAATTACCCAACAAGAGCTTGCGACAACTTTAAATTGTTCACAAAAAACAATTTCCAATCAATTGCGTGCACTTGGCAAAGTCCAAAAGTTTGGAAAATGGGTTCCTCATGAGTTGACCGACAGCAACCGTAATGAAAGAGTCACAATTTGCAGTTCGCTCCTCTCTCGTCAAAACCGTTTGCCGTTTTTAGAGCAAATTGTTACCGGAGATGAAGAATGGGTGCTGTATGTTAATTTGAAAAGGCGGCCTCAATGGTTGGACAAAAATGAGGCTCCGCAGCCCACGCCAAAACCTGACTTGCATGCGAAAAAAGTGATGTTGTGTGTTTGGTGGAATTTTAAAGGAATTCTTCATTATGAACTTTTACCATCTAACCAAACCATTACAAGTGCAGTGTATAGTGCCCAATTGGAAAGGTTAGCCCAAGCTTTAAGAGAAAAAGAACCCGCGCTGATTAATCGGAAGGGCGTAATTCTTCACCCCGATAACGCACGACCGCATACTGCAAGAATCACTGCTGAAAAACTGCGCCAGTTGGAATGGGAAGTTCTCCCTCAACCTGCATATTCTCCTGATATTGCCCCTTCTGATTACCATTTGTTTCGTTCTTTGCAAAACTTTCTTCTTGGAAAAAAATTTAATAATGAAGAATGCCTCAAAAATGCATTGACTGAATTTTTTGCATCAAAATCACAAGAATTTTACAACAGAGGGATTAAAATGCTTCCTGAGCGTTGGGCACAAGTAGTAGAAAACAATGGCAACTATATTGTTGATTAAATTTTGTTGTATTGTTTAAATAAATTCGATTTAAATAAGTATTAGAAAACGACATTAATTATTACTAGACCTAATATATTGGGTCGGCAGCTAAGTAATTGCGGATTTTTTAAAGAAAATCAAAGACAATTTTTTCATGGAACTAAATAACTTTATTCTGTAATGTATTGCCCATTTTGATCAATGACCTTTTGCCATCTTTCAGGCAGCATCATAATCCCACGTTCAAAAAACTTCTGGTTTTTATTAGAAAAAACTGAATCAGGTACGATTTGGCATCATCATCATTATTGAAATTTTTACCATTCAAGGAGTTTTGTAAAGATCGAAACAAAAAGTAATCAGATGGTGCAAGGTCAGGACTATATGGTGGATGTGGCAAAACATCCCAACCAAGCTCCATTAATTTTTGCCGAGTGACCAAAGATGTGTGTGGCCTTGCATTGTCATGATGGAATACAACACCTTTTCGATTTGTCAATTCGGGCCGCTTTTCTTCAACTGCATTGTTTAATTTCGTTAGTTGTTCAATGTAGACATCAGAACTGATCGTTCGGTTGGGTGGTAAGAGTTCAAAGTAGACAATTCCTTTGTAATCCCACCAAACTGATAACAAAACCTTCTTTTGATGAATATCAGCTTTTGATGTTGTTTGAGTTGGTTCACCTGGCCTGCTCCGCTTGATATTGTTGTAAACAACCCATTTTTCATCGCCAGTTATCAGTCGTTTTAAAAATGGATCACTTTCATTACGTTTCTTTAGCAAATCGCAGCTGCTAATGCGTTGCGTTAACTGTGATTCTTTAATTTCGTGAGGAACCCATGTATCGAGTTTTAAAACATAGCCAAGTTGTTTTAAGTGATTTTCAATGCATGTATGTGATACATGAAGCTTCTCTGCAATCTCACGTGTTGTACTGTGACAGTCCGAATTGATTATTGCTTTGATTAGGGCGTCATCAACTTCAACTGGACGACCAGAGCGTCTTTCATCTTTGAGTGAAAAATCACCAGAACGAAATTTGGCAAACCAATTTTGACACTGCCGTTCTTTTAAGGCTTCGTCACCATAAACAGCACATAACTTTTTATGAGCTTGCGATGCGTTTTTCCCTTTGAGGAAATAAAAAAGCAAAATATGACGAAAATGTTCCTTTTGATTTTCCATTTTTTAACGAACGCCAAACGAAAACTACAAAACAGATCAAAAAACTTTTTTTACTGATTAACAGCTGAATAGCCAACTATCAAATAACAAAATGTGTTTTACATTTGTACTACGTCTGCAAACCTAAAAATTCAACTGAAGCCATATATGTGTGAAACCCGCAATTACTTAGTTGCCGACCCAATATATATGTATGTATGTATGTATATATATTTTTTTTACAGAGAGGAAGGGAGAGAGATAGAGAGCCAGAAACATCGATGAGAGAGAAACATCGACCAGCTGCCTCCTGCACACCTCCCACTGGGGATGTTCCCACAACCAATGTACATGCCCTTGAGCGGAATTGAACCTGGGATTCTTCAGTCTGCAGACCTACGCTCCATCCACTGAGCCAAACTGGTTTTGGCTACTTTTTAAAAATATATTTTTATTGATTTCAGATGGGAAGGGAGAGGGAGAGAGAGAAACATCAATGGTGAGAATGAATCATTGATCAGCTGCCTGCTGCACACCCCCTACTGGGGATCGAGCCCGCAACCAGGCATGTGCCCTTGACTGAATCGAACCCGGGACCCTTCAGTCCGCAGGTTGATGCCTGTCCACTGAGCCAAACCAGCTAGGGCCCAAAGATATTTTTCCTGCTGATTTTTAGAGAGAGTGGAAGGAAGAGGGGCAAGAGGAGAGAGTGAGAAACATCAAAGTGAGAGTCACATCGATGACCATGTCCAATCTGCAACCCAGGTATGTGCCCTTGACTGGAGTCAAACTCGCCACCCTTTGGTGTTCTAGGAGTTGCTCTAACCACTTAGCAACGCAGGCCAGGGCTTAACTCAATCAATCTATTTAAACATGTAATGGGTGAGAGACAGTTTATTCTTTCTTCGCTATAGTGTATTTTAAACTGATGTTTATCAATATTTGCACAGTAAATATTCATTGAAATGCTTGGTTTTAAGAAATACACAGATTTGGCCCTGGCCATTGTTAATATAAAAAGCATTCAGACCTGTAAAGAATTTTGTGAGTTTATTTGTGCCAAACTGATGATATATGTCAGGAAGCAGAACCTCAACAAATTGAGATAATGCTCTGGAGAATGGGGAGTTCATACCTTGTTTTTATAAATTTACCATCAAAAGGAAAATATTAATACATAAGTGGGTTACATGAAATTCATTTGTGATAGATTAGGGAGGTGGGAGAAAGCAAAGTGAAATGATGGACATATGCTTTTTTTACATAGATGGATACAGCATAGTTTAACATAATTAACAGTTGATGATTAACTTGATAACAATAACAATGAGGGAATATCTGGGTGCCATTCGTTGTGCCCTGAGGGGGTCCAGGAAAAAAAGGGAAGTTACAAGTTACCCAGACATTTCACAGATAGGTTATCTTAGAAGCAAAAAGACAAATGGGCTCAGTAAAGATCTAAGTTGATCTTTGTCGGGGAAAATACTGGCCTAGGACATGACTACCCACTATAACCTGTTTGTAGTTAAATGTTTAATTTTCAAACCATCTTTTGTGGTTATTTTAGGTCTTTGAGTTTGCACAGCAGCCATGCAGGCCTTCCCTGAACTATTCAGGTTAGCATATGGCCCCTTTCGTCCACACCATGGTGGCTCGGTTGGTCGGAGCATTGTCCCATACATGAAAAGGTGGCAGGTTTGATTTCTGGTCAGGGCACATATCCAGGTTGCAGGTTCCATCCCCCGTCGGGGTGCATGTGGGAGACATCTGATCATTGTTTCTCTCTCCCTTTTTCTCTTCCTTTCTCTAAAAAATCGACAGTTTAAAAAAAAACAGATTTGAGTAGAAAATGGCACTTGCCGAGAAGTCTGTCAGCCCTGCCGTGGGTTCTACACTCCCCGCTTAAGCTTTAGCCCGAGGATGCTGGGAGCAAAACAGCTTTGTAGAGGTGTGGCCGGATGCAGCAGTGTAGGTGCCCAGTCAGATTTAGTTTCAGACAAACAACCCAAAATTGCTTGGTATAAGTATATTCCAAATATTGCATGCGATACACTTACACTAAAAGTTATTCGTTGCTTATTAGGCTTTAGTGGTAACAGGGAGCCTGCGTGTTTATGCCTGGGTGGCTGTGCTGGTGTGCTGGGCCCGGGTTTTGATTTGGTGTGGACGGCTGGCCAGCCAGGTGAGAGGTAAAATCCTTACGACTGAATGGTGGCTTCTAGCCCAGCAGCTGGGTGTTCGCTGGGTATAGGTCCTCAGGCCCCATCTGGCTACTGGCACTAGCATCTTGAGGGGGAACTAGAAATCTGGGTTTTTAAGTAGCACCTCAGGTGACTCTGATGCAGCCTTCTTGGTATTGGTGGCTGTTCCACCCCTGGGCTGATCTTCGGGAACCAAAGTCAAGGTGCTGCCTGTTCAACAGTGTGAGAAAGCTGCACCGTTGCATCTGTGGCCAGAGACAGGACTAGGCAGCTCTGGGGTCTCTAGGTTTTTATCTGGTCACTAGTGTGCCTTGGCCATCAATGTGGGAGGGTGTGTCCTAGGGGGTTGGCTTTCTGAGCCTCCAGGTGAGCAGGAGCCTCTTGTGTTTACCGATGTGTGTAAGCCTCAGGTGAGTGGGAGCTGTGCAGTCATCTTGACGAGTTTAAAGCACTTGGGTATACTGTGTGAGCTTATGCCCCCTGGACAGGGGGCCAAACCTGTCTTGGGGAGTTGTGGGAGCTCTCTGCATACCGTCAGGCCTCACCCAGGGCCTCTGGGAAGGGCTGAGGCTGGCAGGTTGGTGTCAAGTACTCACACCACGACTCAGCCCTCCTCTCCCCACCGTCTTGCCAGTTTCTATGCTTGTTACTTTCTATGGGTACACACCTCTGATTCCTTTGTGACAGAAACCTGTTCAACATGGACCTAAGGGCAGGAGGTGTGGCTCTGGCAGTCGCCCGTGCCCACTGAACTTTGATCCATATAGGGACAGGCCCTATTCTTCAAGCGCCAGCCAGAGTCACACTCATTGGGCCTCCAGCATGCCCCCTCCTGGAGATAGAGCCCACAACCAAGGCATGTGCCCTTGACTGGAATTGAATGTGGGACTTTTCAGTTCAAAGGCCGACATTCTATTAACTGATCCAAACTGGCTTAGGCCGTGTGGCCTTTTGTATCTTACTGAGTATCATGTGTTCGAGGTCCATTCAAATCTTAGCAAGTGTCAGTGCTTCACTTCCTTTCATGGCCGAGTATATTCCAATGGATGAAGCACACTTTATCTGTTCACCGGGTGATGGACGTTCGAGCTGTATCTGCCTTTTGGCCTTTGTGAATCATGCTGTGTGGACGTTATGCACAGGTTTGTGTAGATGTGTCTTCAGTTCTCTTTGGTGTGCGCTGAAGAGCTGGGTTTCTGGGTCATAGTTGTCTCCATGTTGAACTGTTTGAGGAACTGCAGACTTTCTCACAGTGGCTGCACCATTTTACGCCCCGCCCACCATGGGTGAGGGTCCACTCCTTCATATCCCTCAAACGCCTCCCCTCCCCACCTCACATTTCAGTGGCTTCTCTTCAGCCATTTCTGGCCTGGACTCTGACCCTTCAGCATGGCATCTCTGCCTTCTCAAAACCTGGGAACGCTGACCAGTTTCCAGAACCCTGCCTGTCCTCTGCCCTGCACTTTCCAGAAAACCAGAAGTTAAGAGCAGGTGCCAGTGCCCCAGTCATTGTGGTGGCGCTGGCTAGGTCCTGCACTTTGAGACTTTCACAGACAGATAAAGACAGCATGCCAGCCTTTGGCCTTTGGTCATAGTGAGTTTTGCAGTTGGGCACCCTTGATCGTTTCCCAAGGAGGTGTGTCTTTAAGTGACCGAAAGGTGTCTGATTTGAAGGGTGTCTTGCCCCAAGAGAGCTGGCTGGCCCTGTCTCCCTCCTGCATGGTCAGGTCCCTTGAGTGGGACTGGCCCCTACAGGCGATGCTGGGCCCACTCCAATAAAATCAGGGCGCTCTGGGCAGTGTCACTTTCCATGTGTTCTGACCAGTTTGCAGGCGGCTTGGGGGGCACCTTTATTTCCTCCAGCATAGGTCCCTCCAGAACTTCTGGCAATGAGGATACCCAGCCCTGCATGTCCCTAACTTTGCACCTGCTGGGTGGGAGGCGAGGGCATCCTCCCCATCCATTTTTTCCTACCAAGGCGGATTTTAGGAAATGCAAAAGCATTGTTTTCATGTGCTCACTGGGAGGGAGGAAGTAGAACTTGGGGAATGCAGTGAGGTGGGTCCTGCCCCGGATCCCCAGCCTCAGGAACCATTTCCTGGGTTCTTGCCCACCTTAGGGACAGCTTTGGAGGGTGCACTGTTTGCCACTTTGTTTCTGTGCAGGAATCGTTTCCTACCCTGCAGAGGGCGGGGACAGGTCACACCTACATGGCTGTCACTAGTACTGCTCTGGCTGTTCCTCTGGGCTGTGTGGCCTGGATAGAGAACCTCACTTACCTAACTGTCTGTTTTCTTTTAAGTCAAAGTCCCCATTTCCCATGGTGTCACCACTACTGAATGTTCCTTTTCTAACCACAACAGGCTGAGAAGTGAGAGCCTTTCTGTTAATCTGCATGTCAGACTAGAAAGGCAGAGCGATGTGAGGCCATCTATACCTCCTCTGCATCTCTGCCTTCTTTCTCTTGGATCTTTGGGTCTATTTGCTATCATTTGTTCACCAGTCTCTGAGTTTCTGCATACTGCCACACAAAAGGCTGCTGTGTCCTTGAGGAGCTTATGGTTTGGGGCAGGAACTCAGTGACTGTGTGCGTGCTGCCCCATGGAAAGGGGTTCGGTGGTGACATTGGCGTAGGGACAGTGGCTGGGCACCACACCTGAGGGTGAGGGAGGGGCAGGAAGAAGCTGCTGGAGAAGATGGAAGTTTGAAATTTTTGTTGTTAATCCTCACAATAGCATATGTTTTTATTGATTTTTAGAGATTAAAAAAAATAAACATGTGAGAAATATCAATTGGTTGCCTCCCATAGGCACCCTGATTAAGTATCAAACCCGAAACCTAGCCATGTGCCCTGACTGGGAATGGAACCTGTTACCTGTTGGGGTATGGGACGACGCTCCAATAAATGGAGTCCCCAGCCAGGGCCAAGGTTTGGGTTTTTAAAAATAAACTTTATTTTAGAACAGTTTTAGATTTACAGAATTATTGTGAAGCTGATGCCGATTGCTGAGTCCCCCCATCTTCTGTCAGTGTGGTACCTTTGTTACAGGTGATGAGCCAGGACTAGTTCCAGAGCTGCCACACACAAGGCAATCTGTCTGGAAGGTGTGTTTTTATGACCCAGACTGTTGCTTGACTTTGGTTGCTGTGGTCTGAGTTTGTAGCTGCAACCTTGCCTTTTTGTAATCTTAATTTTGAAAATGTTTTAAGACTGTTGAAAGCATGCAAGAAAAGTACCTGTTACCCTCTGCTCCTCGTGGGCTCGCTGCCACCTGTGGATGTGTTTGCTTTCCTTGAACTGTGTGAGAGCATCCTGCCACTTCGTGACCATCCCCTGTGATCTCTGGTCCTCTTCCAAGAGCATCGATGGGTCTAGTCCACCTTTCCATGATGGGTGCAGGGATAGCTGTCCCTTCTCACAGGGGACAGCTCCCTCCTCCATCAGTTCCTGGTCAGGACTTCAGGCAGGAACTCTGCACACCCTCTGGGGCAGCACTGACTGGTGCTCACACCCCAGATCACTGTTCAGACCACCTGCTTGGCACACTCAGTCCCGTATCCAACTGCTTGCTCATGGCACTTCTTCCAGGTTCAGCTGTCTCTTCTCCCTTCGTCTGTAACTTGGTGCTTTAAGACCCATTTCTGCTTAATCTTTTTTGACACTGGCCTTATCTCCAGGAGCTGTGTGGTTGGTTCCTGTGCAATATTGTGGGGCACTTCCTTCCTCTCTGCCATGACACGATGTTCAGGTGCCCTGGGACTTCTCAGCTTCAAACCCAGGGTAGGCAGGTCTCCTGGGTCCCTCCGGAGTTTTGATGCTTAGATGCCAGGACGTGGCACACTGGGTGCTCATGGCTCCTGGGGTGCCGTGTTCCGGGGCCCAGGTGATTCCTGGGGAGGAGGCGCTGCCTCTGCATGTTACTGAGTCCCCGGGTAGAGGTAGGTTCCTGATGTGGGGGAACACGGGGACATATGTGTCCAGAGTTGCAGAGAAGGGTCTGTAGCCAGGATCATCTGAGTCTTGGTGCTTCCAAGGCTACACTCACAACAGGGTCCACTGTGCACTGTGGGAGGGAGGCTGCCTGTACCTTCCTTAGACTTGTTCTGGCTCTGGTCTGGAGCTGTGCTAATGATGTCAGCCAGGGACTGTGACATCACTGACTGGAGATGGTCAGAGAAGAGGCCCAGCCCCTGGCCCTGACAAGATGGAGGACCCCAAAAAGAACAGGGCAGGTAACTCACGTGAGGTGCGCATTGGTGGAGAAGCAGGGCCCTGACTTGGAGCATGAATCTATGAGACACACTCACTGTGAACACAGGCGGGACAGCAGCTTCCAGGAGCTGCCTGGGGATTATGTCAGTGTGGAATTGAATTTGGCCATGTGGGTCCACACGGAGCCCACACCCCTGGAGGGCCTGCCCTCTGTTGGGAACACTAAGGGGTGAAATTGGGGGCCATTCTAGTGTGGTTGAAGATAAAGGAGGGATGAAAGGTCCCTTCCTCCAGGAAAATTGCTTTTAACTCCTGGATTGAGGTCAGACACTCCATTCTCCTGAGGCTTTAGGTCACCTGCTTTGTCCAGGTGTGTGTTGGGCTGGGCATTCAGCTCTGGTCCTAGCCCTAACTCAGACTTTTTCCCCTCAGGCAGGTGCTTGACTCACTTTGCTATCCCCCTGCAGGTCCCATCTGGCTCAGAGCTTCCGGGAGAGGACCCAGAATACCCCCATGTAGCTGGTGGGTGGTGAGGCGGCAGCTCTTGCTTGTGGGGTGAGCAGGGGCTGGTGTCCTTGGGGAAGGGTCAGGCCCCTCACCTGCCTTCCTATGCCCATTGTCCCCTGAAGGTAGTGTCTGTGTATCTTCCCTGTGTAAGAGGGCTGTGTGGGGGCCAGACACACTGCAGTGGGGGTCACTGGGTAATGTTGGGGACTCAGGGAGGGCAGCATGTACACTGTACTCTGTAGTCCTGACTGGCTGCTGTCTCTCCGTAGCCGACTGGGGCCAGGTGTGTTGGTACATACACAGAGCCTCCATGCTTGTGGGGCTGTGACCCTTCTCCATGTTGGTTGTGCCCAGGTCCAAGGGTCACATGCAGGTTAGGCACCTCCATGTGCCTGGTTATGCGTGTGGTCCCTCTTGAGAGGACTGCTAAGCATGGTAGAGCATGGACATGTGTGAGGTATGCACATGTGTGAGCATGGGGAAGGGTGTGCATGCGCGCGTGTGTGTAAGCACAGGAGGGAGTGTGCGAGCATGGGAAGGTGTGTGTGTTCACTGCACCTCTTGAGTCCTGCTGTCTTGTAGTCCCACCCCTCCATGAACACGTAGCTGGGATAGCCCTCTATGAGGTGCCTATTCCTCCTGGCTCTGAGGCTTCCCAGAACCAAAGCCAAGGGCTGACAGAGGGCTCTGTCCTTGGCCTGTTCTCAGAGGCCCCCACTCTTATTCCCTTTCGTCATCGCCAGGGCCCTGTTCTGGCCTCAGGGTGAGGGAGCCCCGGGCCATGGGTTGAGATTCCCCTGGGGTCCTTGCCCCCTAGGCCTCATGGTATCACCATGTCCAAGACACTACTACTCGCATCAGTAGCTGGCCAGATCCTCAGTCAGTGGCGAGGAGGGGGCTCTGCGGTCTCTCCTCTTCCTTCTTCAAAGGAACGACCCCTTGGCTTGGGGGGAAGGGCTGTGGGCAGAGTGGCCCTTGCTTCTTTCTGCATCCAAGTTGGGGCTCCTTACCTGGTTCTGGGGCCTCTGTCACTTGATTAGACTTCACTCTTCCCAGTGCAATAGTCTTTGAGCTGTGTTGTGGGCCAGCACTCAACAATGCACATCTATACTACCTTGATACATGGAAATCACAGTGGCCTCTGTCCCTGATTGTGCCTTCAGAGGTCTCTCCAGAATGCCATCCTGCTGTGCCAGCCCTGTTAGTTAATGCCACCGTGCCATGCTGTGCTCTGGCCCCTGGGCTGTATTATGGGTAGGTGGGTAGTTGTGTCTCAATCTTTTAACCCGTGTCTCTGTTTTCCCCCCAGCTGGGAGTCACAAGATTTGAGGTGGCGGGACCTGTCAGCAGAATGTGTCCTCCCCCTGCGTGCAACTTTGAGGCCACCGAGATGAGTTCCACGGCCTGGCCCTCGCGAGGACCCACATCTCATTAGCCAGGAGTCCGCCAGGTGCCATGGTGTGCTAGCCCCAAAGAGCCGCCCGTGACCTCAGGTCTCCATAGACCCGGGATTTGTACAGCAGCAGAGTCACCGTGGAGAGGCCAGGGTACCACAAACTTATGGATTTTGACAAGAAAGGAGGGAAAGGGGAGTCAGAGGAGGGCCGGAGAATGTCCAAGGCCGGTGGCCGGACCAGCCACAGCGTCCGGAACACGGGGACCAGTTCGGGGGTCCTGATGGTGGGCCCCAACTTCCGGGTCGGGAAGAAGATAGGCTGTGGCAACTTCGGGGAGCTCCGGCTAGGTGAGCCCCGCTCATTTGCATTTGGGGGATAGGGTGGGGGGAAGGCTGCCCAATGAGGTCGCAGTCTCTTGCAGATGGCCTTCCTGATTATTGTGATCAGGACACAGGTAAGTGTGTATGTGTGTTCTGTTCCCCGAGGAGGAGGTTGGGAAGAGGGGTAGACTCCCCACCTCTCCCCTTTGTGTCTGAGGAACAGCTCTGATGGAGGATCAAAGTATGGGAGAGCTGACATAGAAGTCTCCAGTGTCTAAGCTGGTGCACTGTTTAGCATTTGGTTGTCAGGAGCTGTGGACAGCCCCAGGTTTGGGGTTTCTGAGTTCCATGTACTATTAGGGGCTGGTGCCCACCCCTGTCTGCTGGTGGGAAGGTCATGCAGGACGGGCACTGGGCTGTCACATCAGTAACTAAGACTGTGGTGGGTGAGGGAGAGACAAACACCTTCCCAGAGCATGGGCCCCACATGCTCAGCCCAGCCTGCACAGAGGGACCTGAGCAGCATGGCGGCCAGCTCTTCAGCTCCCCCTGACGGAGCGGCCCTGCTGCCCTGTGAGGGTGCACATGGGTGTGTGCACATGCTGTCCCTGTGGGGCTGCGGAGAGCGATACAGCTTTGTGGACTCAGACACCATCATGGATCCTGTTCTTTGGTGTTTGGAGCAGCAGCCTAAACAGTCCAGGTCTGCACAGAAAGATGAGTGGGCATTTTTAGGGATGGGGGTGGGGAGACTGTGTAGCAGCTTTTGGCTTGAAACTTTTTTTTTAATTGAATATATGTTCTTTTCTGCCTGGCTTCTTTTGCTCAGTGCATTTTTGAGAATATCCATGTTGTCATGTGTGTCTGTAGCTAGTCGCTCTTTGTTATTTTGTCCATTTGTATGATTGTTCTCCATTTTGTTCTTCCATTCTCCTGCTCAGGGATATTTGGCTGTGCCCAGATTAGGCTATTATGAATAAAACTGTCCTGAGCATCCTTTTCCAAATCTTGTGTATGAGTGTTTTTGTTAAAGCACTGGGTCACAAGGGTCGTATGTCTTAAGAGAAACTGCCAGACCGATTTCCAGAGTGGTTGTATACTTTATTTTATTTTTTTATTTTTTTAAAAATATATTTTATTGA
The DNA here is from genome assembly GCF_964339955.1 of Pipistrellus hanaki. Lineage (NCBI taxonomy): Eukaryota > Metazoa > Chordata > Mammalia > Chiroptera > Vespertilionidae > Pipistrellus > Pipistrellus hanaki. Next base: position 71,049,363 of record NC_140507.1, read on the forward strand.
TTTTTCACAGAGAGGAAGAGAGAGGGATAGAGAGTTAGAAACATCGATCAGCTGCCTTTTGCACACCCCCTACTGGGGATGTGCCCGCAACCAAGGTACATGCCCTTGACCGGAATCAAATCCGGGACCTTTCAGTCCGCAGGCCGACGCTCTATCCACTGAGCCAAACCGGTCCCGGCTGGTTGTATACTTTAATCTCCTTCAGGTAGCATATGGAATCTGGTTATCCCACATCCTCACCAGCACTTGGAGTTGTCAGACTTTTTTCCTTGTTAGTGGATGTGAAGTGCTGTCTCTGGAATTTATTTGCATTTTCTTGATAACGTTGAGCATTGTTCTCAAATATAATGTGTCTTTTTCTGTTTTGAAGATATTCTTTGGTTTCACATTTTGATTATGCATCATTTAGGTGTGGTTTTCTTTGTGTCTGTCTATCCTGCTTGGGATTCATTGGGCTTTTGGATATGTATATTGACACTTTTAAATTACATTCGGAAAAATTTAGTCCATTATTTCCTCGTCGGTTTTTTTTTTGTTTTTTGGTTTTTTTTGTTTTAATATATTTTATTGATTTTTTACAGAGAGGAAGAGAGAGGGATAGAGAGTTAGAAACATCGATGAGAGAGAATCATCGATAAGCTGCCTCTTGCACACTCCCTACTGGGGATGTGCCCGCAACCAACGTACATGCCCCTGACTGGAATCAAACCTGGGACCCTTCAGTCTGCAGGCCAACGCTCTATCCACTGAGCCAAACCGGTTTCAGCTATTTCTTTGTTTTTGCTGCCTCAGTTTACTGTCTTCTCCTCAGACTCCAATGTTATGTTAAGAGTGTTTGATGCTGTCCCATAGTTCCTTAAGTTCTTTTCCATGTTCTTTCCATCATTTTCTCTCTTTGCTTCAGTATAGGTAGTTTTTATTGCCCTGCTGTAAGTTCACCTTTCTTTTTCTCTGCAGTGTCCCATCTAGTGAATATTTTATTTCATACACAGTATTTTTCACTTCCATTTGACTCCCCTCCTATTCTCTTGAGATTTCCCATATTCTTGTTTATTTTGCCCATTTTTTTCTTTAAATCCTTGAACACACTTGTAACTATTATAAATGCCTATGTATGTGGTGCATTTTACTTTGTTTTTCCTTTTTACAGTCCTGTTTTTCTCGTGTCTGGTAATGTTTTATTGTATGTTGGATATTGTGAGTGCCACGTGCCACAGACTTAAGTCTGGGTTGAGGTTGGTCTTAAGACTTACCTTGCCTCCATTAGGGACTGATGTTGGTTTTGTTAGGATGCGCTGAGAGAGCAGGCATTACTCCAGGGCTGGAGTTGCCCCTCTCCCCACAGGTGGGCTTTCTTAGTCTAAGGTCAGGGAAGTTCAGGGAGGCATCTCTAGCAACGTCCCATCTTGTGTGGCCTCTGGAATCTTCTTCCTGTTCATAGCCCCGTGGGAGTTGTTCTCTGCTAGGCCTTGCAGACTCTCTCGCCTGCTGCATGCATAGGTAAAACTGATAACACGAGCATTGGTGAAGCTCTCAGAGCCCAGAAGTCTATAAATCCACAGACTGCAAATGCCGATGTGTGTGCACAAACATGTGCGTGCTCACTTTAAGCTCAGGCTGGACTCCAAGGACTTTGGCTCTCCTAGAACTCATATGCAGTCAAAACATGAAGTAGCAACAGGACAGAATAAAATGATCTTTTACCATAAAGGACCGGTTAGGCTTCATGATTGTTTAAAATGTCTTCCACAAAATGTTGTTATGAGCTGGAACAAACACAGACTGGGAAGAAATATTTTCAGAGCACCATTTGACAAAGCGCTGATGTTCAGGATATGTGAAAGGACAACTTGATAATAAAAGGACAGACATTCCAATTAAAAATGGGCAAGAGATTTGAACAGATACTTTGCATAAGCAGACAAATGGCCGGGAAGCACAGAAGGCACCCACATGTGCAGTACAAGCCAGCAAACCTACTAGAGAAGTGATTAGCCTGCCCACAGAAAGGCCCATAGGCAATGTTCACTACAGCTCTCCTTATAACAGAAAACTGGAAACAACCCAGGTGTCCCCCATGCTGACTGGGTGGGACCCCTTGAAGGAATAAGGCTTCATTCAGCTGTCACCAGGAACCACGGACATGCTTCACCACAGGAATTGAGCACATCGTGCCATGTGAAAGGAACCGGCGGGAGAGAACACACCAGATGATTCTGTCTTGGTGCAGGTGGGGGTGGACCAAGAAGGGGTGTGAGTGGTGGGGACATTCTGTGCTTTGATAAGGGTAGGGGTTGCAGAGGGACACACATTGATCAAAGCTCATCAGATGGCACCCTTCAGATGTGTGCATTTTTTTAAATATATATTTTATTGATTTTTTACCGAGAGGAAGGGAGAGGGATAGAGAGTTAGAAACATCGATCAGAGAGAAACAACGATCAGCTGCCTCCTGCACATCCCCCACTGGGGATGTGCCCGCAACCAAGGCATATGCCCTTGACCGGAATTGAACCTGGGACCCTTCAGTCCGCAGGCTGACGCTCTATCCACTGAGCCAAACTGGTTTTGGCAGATGTGTGCATTTCTTGGTAAATGTAATATCCCACAGGGTAAACAAGAACTATATATACACACTAGAGGCCCAGTGAACAAAATTCGTGCAAGGGGCTCGGTCCCCCCCCCCCCCCCCCATTGTGACAGCCACTGCCTCTCCCTCAGCCCCACTGCTTCAGGTCTGGAAGGTTATCCGATCTAATTAGAATATTATGCTTTTATTATTATAGAACTTGAGCTGCAGGCTGGAGTAGCTACAAATCAGAGATTCATGACTGATATGCAACAGAACAGATAGCAAATTGTTCATTGTGTAATATAGGCAGTTAGGATGTAGCTGTTCACTGAACAGTTCCTTCTGTTTTTCTGTGTTTAAGACTTCCATAAAAAAATGGTGGGGTCGCCCTTGTCGGTTTCGATAGAGTGCCAGCCTGCAAACCGAAGGGTCTCTGGTTCAGTTCCAGTCAGGGGCGCATGCCTGGGTTTCAGGCTGGGTCCAACATGCCGGAGGCAGCCAATCAATGGTTCCCTCTCATCACTGATATTTCTATCTCTTCCTCTCCCTTCCTCTCTGAAATCAATAAAAATACATTTTAAAAAATGGTGGGTGAAAACACAAGTGGGATACTTATTTTTTTTTTAATCAAAACCCAAGAATCAGGACTAAAAGGAGGCTTCCTTTTCCTTCTAATGGGTGTCTGTGAAAAAAACAATGCCAATCTATGAATGCTAAAATTCTTCAAGTGTTCCTGGAATAAATCTAACAAAGATTGGGCAAGCTCTCTCGGAGGGACAAAGCATCACTGGGAGTTCATTCCCAGGAGTGGATGGGACAGTTCGTAAGAGATGTTACCTCCTTCAGTTCGGCTGCAGACTCCAGGACACCCTTCAGGGCTTTGACAATCACCATGGAAACCAAGGACCTAGAATAGCCACAACAGAGCAGAAGACACATGCCCACAGCTGGATGCCACAGTGGTGTGGACTTCTCGGCACACCGAAGGCAGTGGCTGTGACCAGTGGAGCAGACTAACGCTGGGGAACCCTGGCATCAACCTCTGAGGTGGAACACATTGGTGTCTGCCGCCACGTGGGCGGGGCAGGAATAGCTAGAGAAGATGTCACTCTGCCTGCCAGCTGCAGCAGGCAGAGTAAGGTAGGCCTTGAGGTGTGGACATAGTGTATGGCCATGTTTGTGGTGTTCAGGACCTGGTGATGGTAGTCTCAGGACCAAGGACAGGGCAACACTGGGAGGGGCCATTGGACCAGAGATGGTGGTACCGGTGTACATGGCACCGGGCACAGTAACTCAAATGCATATGAGTCTGGATTGGGGTGGCCCCTTGTCTATATGGCAGGTCACCCAGCAGTAGTGGCTGGACCGTCTGGGTCTCTGCTGGTGTTAGAGACTATAATAGGAGAAAAAGTTCTGTGAGGTTGGGTGTTAGCTCTTCCTCTGTGGGCACCTGCAGGTCCTGGTGGGTGGGCTCACTGAGGTCTGCCCCGGGTGATCTCTAACCTGAGAGGGGTGCAGGTCTCCTGCCTGCCTGCTGGGCTCTGTTGCCTGGGGAAGCCAGCCTGGCCTTTTGCCTGCTGGCACCATGGGCAAGGTCTAATCTGACACAGCCAGCCTGGAAGTGGGGGGGGCGGGGAGGGGCTGGAGGAGGACACAGGGCACCTGGGGTAAGTCCTCTGCATGTCATGACAAACCTCTTTGGGTAAGGGGGGGTTCTGGCCAGTGTCCTTTACTCCACTGTCATGGGGAGAGGGGTGGGGGAGGAAGGTGCTGGAATGAACCATGGCTGCGGGCAGGGAGGGGAGGCATAGTGTGGTCCACTGGTGGGAGGGACCTCATGGATGGGCATTGGAGGGACACATGGGCTGGTCCAGACTTTGCCACCTCCTGTCTGCAAGATCCATGTAGATTCATTGAGGAGACTGTACCCCTGGGGGTCCTGGGGATGGAGTGATGGGAGGTGGGAGATGCTTAGGGGATATGGATGTCTTTGGTTCCCATTCCTGCAGCGGGTGTTGAGAAGGGCCATGTTCCATTTTCTTTTATGGGAAATTGGGGCACATTGGTGTGCGTGGAGGAATAGCTGCTTGAATGGTGGAGGCGGGTTAGGGGGACTGCTTGGGTAACCTAGATGGGGCTGGGGGGGTCTGGGATCTGGAGAACATAGTTGGTGGTGGGCAGAGGCTATAGAGGAGAGAGCAGCAGTAAGATAGGGTGGGGGCTCGGGATGTGAGGGCTCAGGGAGATGGGGATACCCAAAGGGGTGCGGATATCTTGCAGGTATCCTTTTCACTCGCAGGACCTGGAAGGCCAGGGCCAAGTTCAAGGGGCCTACTGGGGAACAGAACGTGCCCCTTGAGGGGGTATGTCATGCAGGGTCTGGGTGGGGCAGAATGGGGGCTGAGGGGTCTTGCTGTGCTGACTTCTCTCTCCTCCCCAGGAAAGAATCTCTATACAAATGAATACGTAGCTATCAAATTGGTGAGTCCACGCTCTTCACCCAACAGCAGAAACTATCCCCGTGTGGGGTCTGGGGCAGGAGGAGGGGCGGTGCTACACCCCAGGTAACTCTCCACCCCTCCCCGGCCCTCCAGGAGCCCATCAAGTCGCGGGCACCGCAGCTGCACCTGGAATACCGCTTCTACAAGCAGCTCAGCTCCACAGGTACCGCCGCAGGGCAGTGCCGGGCGGGCGGGGACTGCGGGGCCTGCTGCAGGCGCCCTAGCATCTGTGCATGCTCCACCCGCAGAGGGTGTCCCTCAGGTCTACTACTTTGGCCCGTGCGGGAAGTACAACGCCATGGTGCTGGAGCTGCTCGGGCCCAGCCTGGAGGACCTATTCGATCTGTGTGACCGCACATTCACGCTCAAGACTGTGCTCATGATCGCCATCCAGCTGGTGCGGGCTCTGGGACCCCTGGCTGCAGGGTGGGGTGTGGCCGGGAGAGGAGTGGGGCGGAGCCTGGGGAAGGGAGCTGCGGGAGGGGCTGTGCAGGACCCAGGCAGATGGAGACACTCGCCCACTGCCCAGATCACGCGCATGGAGTATGTGCACACCAAGAGCCTCATCTACCGCGACGTGAAGCCCGAGAACTTCCTGGTGGGGCGGCCGGGCAGCAAGCGGCAGCATGCCATCCACATCATCGACTTTGGCCTGGCCAAGGAGTACATCGACCCCGAGACCAAGAAGCACATCCCCTACCGCGAGCACAAAAGCCTGACGGGCACGGCGCGCTACATGAGCATCAACACACACCTGGGCAAGGGTCAGTGGCACGGGCGGGGGTGGGCGGGGGACGCACTGACCTGCTGTTCTCCTGCTGAACTGCTGTTTCCCCTCAGAGCAGAGCCGCCGTGACGATCTGGAGGCGCTAGGCCACATGTTCATGTACTTCCTGCGTGGCAGTCTGCCCTGGCAGGGGCTCAAGGTGAGCCAGGGCGTGTGGGTGAGGGGTTGGCCGTGGCTCCCAGTGATGTCGCTGACCACTCTGCCTGCAGGCGGACACGCTCAAGGAGCGCTACCAGAAGATCGGGGACACCAAGCGGGCCACGCCCATTGAGGTGCTCTGCGAGAGCCACCCAGGTGAGGGCTTTCCGGCCAGTGCTGTGTTCCCTGCCCTCGCTGTCCCTGTTGCCCCGGCCGTCCTCCCCTCCCCCCACGAATCCCCGCCCCTTGCCCACATCCACCCCCAGCCCTGCTGGCTCTTCTCAGAGGAGATGGCCACATACCTGCGTTATGTGCGGCGCCTGGACTTCTTCGAGAAGCCTGACTACGACTACCTGCGCAAGCTCTTCACAGACCTCTTCGACCGCAGCGGCTTCGTGTTCGACTACGAGTACGACTGGGCGGGGAAGCCCCTGGTACGTGGGAGCAGGCCTGGGTGGGCCGGGCCGGACGGGGGCTTTCCGCGCGATGTGAAAGATTTTGGACTTGGAGGGCTTTTCCCTGGATGTGGGGATCCCTGGGCATTGGGGATTTCGGGGGTGAGACCCTAAATGTGGAGGGTGGGACCCTGGACCTGGGGGTTGTGCCTTGAACTGGAGGAGGACCCGAGTACCTGTAGCCTTGGTGCAGATCCGGTAGGATCTGGTTCATAGGGGTGGAGTGGTGCCCACCTCAGCACCTTGTCCTGCCCCCCTTGCAGCCTACGCCCATTGGCACAGTTCACACCGACCTGCCTGGGCAAACTCAGCCTAGGGAGAAAGCCCAGCTCTACAGCAAAAACCAGGTGAGGCGCCAGGCCAAGGACCCCAACAACCCTGCAGGGGCGGGGGTAGGGAGTAAGGGGTAGGAAGGTGGTTGGAGATCACACCCACGTGACTCCTCTGCTGCCCACTCACCAGGCACTGAATTCCACCAATGGGGAGCTGAATGCTGACGATCCCACTGCCGGTCACTCCAACGCCCCCATCACAGCGCCCGCAGAGGTAGAGGTAGCGGATGACACCAAGTAAGACCCCGGGCAGTGTCGGGGGCGGAGAGGCCTGGGGGCCAGCTGATCCCTCCTTTCTGCTCTGCACCCAACTTGCCCCTCCCACCTGTGTCCACTTCCCGCGCTCTCCTCCTTCCAGGTGCTGCTGTTTCTTCAAGAGGAGAAAGAGGAAATCACTGCAGAGGCACAAGTGACCCCGGCGGTGGCTCCCCGCACCCCCCGCGGCAGCTCCTGGAGGAGCTCGTCTGGGTGGCCACAGCCAGGACACGGACTGTGGCCCGGAGCTGCTCCCCGCGTGGGTGACTTCCTTCACATAAGACTCTGGCCGAAATTTCTACACCTGTGTCTAGTCCTCCCTTCCAAGAGCATTAACTATTTAAACAAGGAAAGAACACACGGCCTCTGCCCTGCGCCCCTTCGCCATGTCTGCTGAAGTGAGTAGTGTGACCTGGAGGCCCCGGCCGCCGCGCCGTCCAGCTTGCCCGCCCCATTAGTGTCATAAAGTCTAGCTCATCTCCCTCTATCCAAAGGCCGTTTTCTCGAGGGGGCGCTGTGGGGCGTTGCTGCCAGGGGTGAGCCCCCCGGGCCTCCCCAAACCAAAGGGGAAGGCGCGGTGGGAGCGGCACCCCAACCAAAGTGCTGCACCAAAGCTTGGACCGTGTGGCCACAGGCGTCCTGCTGCACCTCTCCTGGAGCCCGGGCAGCCAGCTGCGCGGCCCCTTAGGCCAGGCCGTGCCCGGCGTGAGGGCTTCTCGTGTCTGTGCTCAGTGCCCCTGAGCCGCAGGAATCAGCGCCTTAAAGCCCGTCTCAGCCCGCAGGTGCGGCAGAGGCCAGGCAGTCATAGCCGGGCGGGCGGAGCCGCTGGGGCATTGGCGGAGGTGTGTGCATCTAGGTGTTGCTTTACAAAGTGTACAGAAATGGCACTTCTGTTTCTCTGATGCTTCCTGGAAGCCATAGAACTTAGGGGCTTTTTTTAAAAAAAAATAAAGGAAAATGAAACCAGTTCTGAGTATAGTGTTGGTCTTTCTGAGAGGCTTTGCTGAGACGAGCAGCAGTCAAATGCCCCAGTCCCTGGGAAGGGACGGTCTAGGAGGTGGAGTCAGAAGAGGATTTGGGCAGCCAGGGAAGAATGGATGGTCAGAAACAAAGGAACAGAACTAAAGGAACTGGATTTGGTTGTGTTCGTGGTGGGTAGGCAAAAAACCCCTTGGCTGCTGAATGACAAGGAAGGGAGAGATCACAGTGCAGAACAGCAGGTGACCTCGCCAATCACGCACACTCAGCATAAAGCATTGAATGGCTTGCTTTCCAGAAGAAACAAAGTACTTGTTATATCAGGATGGTAAGTTGTTTGTTTTTTTATATATTTTTATTGATTTCAGAGAAGAAGGGAGAGGGAGAGATACAAACATCAGTGATGAAAGAGAATCATTGATTGCCTCCTGCACATCCTCCACTGGGGATGAGCCTGCAGCCCCTGCAAGTGCCCTGATGGGGAATCAAACAGTGATCTTCCTGTTCATAGGTCAAAGCCCAGCCACTGAGCCACGCCCGTCAGGCAGAATGATAAGTCCTAAGTGCACCTGAGCACTGAGCGAGCGGAAAGAGGCTGAGTGCAGATAGGACAGCTGGGTGGCTGTGGACTGAGTGTGTCTTTCCACGTTCAGAGGTTGGCACCCAGTGCTCGGGGACAGCGCTGAGGGGGCCTTTGGGAGGTGGTCAGGGTCAGGTGTCCAAGGGTGGGACGTCCACAGCAGGATTGGTGTCCTTGTCAGGAGAGGAAGAGGCAGGACTCTCTCCACCATGTGAGGAGGCAGCGGGAAGGCAGCCAGGAGGAGGACCCTCACCAGGAACAGCCCTGCTGGCACCTTGACCTCAGGCTTGCAGCCTCTTCCACTGTGAGAAACGTCTATGGATTGAGCTGCTCAGGGCCACCCTAGCAGACTCAGATAGTGCCAAGAAAGCAATGATAAAAGTCAACATTCTTGAAAAAGTTTAATGGGATTTCCAGGTCTTGAAGACAATGGCAGACTCTTAATTGACCGGCCCAGCATTTTCTCCTCAAATAACAGAACCACCAGAAGACAGACCAAGTGTGCTCAGTACCTTGTTCCCACTTCCCTGGGGGATCTTGGCCTTGCCCACTCCTGCTCCTCTTCAGGTCTCGTGGGGGATACAGGCAGGAGGGCTGGTCAGAGGCAAAGGGGGACTTAGGGAATCCAGAATGTGGTCCTCCCACCTGCAGATGGGAAACCCCCTCCCAAGGTGAGAACCGCAAAGCCCAGGAGAACAGCCAGACTTGCCCCCAATAGCACTTGGTGTGAAAAACATCTTGGATTAGAAATTCATAAACTGATGGCAGAAATGGGCAAGAAAAAACGGAAAGCAGTGGCTTGAACTCAGAAAGGAAATCTGAGGAATTATTTTAGAAACAAAGAATAAAACGCAAGGTGCCAAGACTCTGCGGAAGGGCTTTGGAAGCAGGAGAACGAGCATGAAGGGTGAGGCTTCAGGAAGGTGGCGGTGATGGCAAACAAGGCAGGACATGTCATTCAGTCCTCGAAGAAAATCAGAACCAGTGTTTAAAACTTGTTCCAGGAAACATTCCCTATACCCGTAGGCAGAGAAAAGGCCTGAATCTCCAAGGTGAAGTACACCTGGGGACATAGGAGACCATCATGTACACAGCACAGCCTAGTGAAATGGTTCTGGTTTAAAGATGATCATCCTCAGGACCTACAGGTAAGAAGACAAAACAGTTCACCAAGTCAGGAGAACTTGTCATCAGACGTTTCAAAACACACATGAAGCAAGGTGACTGGATTTTAAAGACGTTCCTGATGAGAGCTGAGTTGTCAGCATTGTTCCGTTCAAAGTGAGGTATCCTTTGGTCTGGCTGCTTTTAAGAATTTGTTCCTTAGATTTGTTATTGGATGATGGTGTGTGGTTTTCTTTGTATATATCCTGCTGTACATTGCTCAGCTTCTTAGATCTTTCAGTTAATACCTTTCATCAGTTTTGGAAACTTTCCTGCTTTTTGTGTCTTCCAGGTTTTTTGTTTTTGTTTTTTGGCCAATTTTCTCTTTCCCCCAATACAGATACCTATATGTAGGACTATTTTACGTGATCCCACAGGTTTCTAATATTCTGTTCTGTTTTTTGTTTTTTTTTGGATTGTTTTACTATCTTTGGATATACAGAGAGTCACTAAGTTAACAATGGGTTGATTTATGATTTTTCAGCTTTATGATGGTGCAAAATTGATACTCATTCAGTAATTTGAATTTTTATCTTTTTCTGAGCCATTGATATGCGGTATGATCCTCTCCAAGTGCAGGTTATATGTGTTCTGAGCATGTTATCGGTGAAATAGGTTAAGCTGTGCTGTTTGGAATGCATTTTGACTTAAAATATTTTCAATTTATGATGAGTTTATTGGGCTGTAATCCCATCATAGTAAGTCAAAGAGCATCTGTTATTTCTTTTGTGTGTTTTAACTGCTCTCCATCTATCCATTAAATTCTTTTTAGATATTTTTAGTATTAGTTCCCATTTCTCCCTTTGTAGTTGAAATCCATCTTTTCACCTTTCTGCTCCATTTTCCTCTAACAGATTTATAGCAGTACCTTTATTGTACTTGCCATCTAATTCTAACAGGTCTTCTGTGTGACCATTTCTGTTGGCAATTTCCCCCTCTTGTTTATGGGTAATGTTTCCTTTGTGTGTGTGGTGAGACCACTTAGTGCCTGTCAAGACACAGCACAGTATGACTAACTTCGGTCACCACACTGTGCATCAGATCCCCATGACGTCCTCTGGGAACTGGAAGTGTGCCCTTTGACCAACATCTCCCTGGTCCCGCACCCTCAGGGACCACTATTCTACTTTCTGGTTTTATGATTTCATCTTTGTTTTTTTTAAATTTATTTTTAAAACATTTATTTCTATTTTTATTTTAGAGAGAGAGGAAGGTTGAATGATGAAGAGATAGAAACATCAATAAGCTGCCTTTTGCACGCCCCCTACCAGGAATTGAGCCCACAACCCTGGCATGTGTCCTTTACCGGAATCGAACCAGCAACCTCCTGGTGTACAGGAGGACACCCAACCAACTGATCCACTCCAGCCAGGGCTCAATTTTGTATTTTTTGAGGACCTTACACGGTTTTCCATAGTGGTTGTCTATATATGATTTCTGTAGCGAATGTGTCCTTTTCTAGTGTTTATTTTACTGTAATTATTATTTTTAATCCTCACCTGGAGATATGTGGGTATTGTTTTTTTTGTTTTTTTTAATTTTAGAGAGAGGCAGGGGGAGAGAGAAACATCAAACTCGCCTCTCCCTTCCCTCCCCTTCCATTCCCCCCTCCCCTCCCTATCCCCTCCCTCTCTCTTTTTCTTTCTAAATATATCCTTGGGTGAAGATTTTTAAAAATTCACTCTGGCCAGTTTGCACAGTGGTTAGAGCATCGGCCTGCAGACCCAAAGGTCAAGGGTTTGATTCTTGGGCAAGAGCACATACCTTAGTTGCAGGTTTGATTCCCAGTCCCAGTCAGTGCACATGTGGGAGGCAACCAGATGATGTGTCTCACATAAATGTTTCTCTCTCTCTCTTTCTCAATCTCTCTCTCTCCCTTCCCCATCCCTCCCTTTCATGCTCTCTAAAAATCAATAGGAGGAAAAATCTTTGAGTGAGGATTAAAAAAAAATTAAGCATTTTAATTTACTTATTGGTTATAAACCCAGCAAAGAAAAACACTGTCCTTTCCTCCCTCACCTCAGAAAAACCACCACCAATTTCTTTCTGGGGCCCTGATGGCCTTAGCCCTCCCTTGTCAGCATCCAGATAGCCCTGTTCGATCCATGGAAGTTCCAGTTCCAGTTGCAGGAAATGCCCCACCATTTTTTTCACTACATTACACTTGGCAAACCAGCTACCAGCACTACACAGGGTAGGAAATGAGTCAGGAAGAACATAATGGCTTGACTGGAAAGCTAACTAACCATATATCCTGGGTCTGCCAATTGAGTGAGGATATTAAGGAAATGTACAATTCAAGGAGGAATTCTTTTTTTATCTCTTAAGTTACCGGCATGTTTATACTGGGAATAAATCATAGAGGAAGGTGAAAACAGCCACATAAATGAAAACTCCCTAGAACTAAAAGCAAGCTAAACAAAAGGCCAAATCACTTACTCCGTTTGGGTTTTTTGTGGCTGAGCAATCTTCAAACTGAAGTTCATAAATTAGGGAACAGTTTCAGTGTAAGAGTGGTGTGTGCTTTGTTGTTAGAGTTTGTTGCCAACAATCACCATACCTCTCATGTGAGATCTTGGGGTATTTTTGCAGGGAAAACTTCTCTTATTTGGAAATGTTAGAGCCTCCTTATTGGGTATACAAAGGGATTGGTGTGAGTCTCATAATAACCAAACAAGCCTTAAATATTTTTTTACTATACCCATGTCCTAAAATGACAAAGTATCTTTAACACAGTTTTCACTGCCATTTCTCATGTGAATCAGTAAAACATAATGGCTTGACTATTGTAATAGTAATAATATAATCTGTTCCCAAGTATTTCTGTCCAAAATGTGTAGGTGCAAGAGGATGAACTTGAGCAGTTAAAATTGTGATCTCTGGAATCTCTTGATTGATTGATTTGGTGCCATGAGGAGTAGAGAACAGAGCAAGTAGGATGATAATACTCGGTAGAACTCTGTGTTCAATAAGAACCTTTACAGCTTCCATTACAGTATTTCTAGTGCTGCTTCTCATTATGCTAGACCCCACAATTTCCCTTCTCAAATCTAACTCCTTCCTGCTTGTACCCTGTTGGAGTGGTCACCCTGTATTATATGGCAGCTGATTCAGTCCCTCTTCCACAACAAGGCTGATCAAAAGATCCCCAGAAAACACCAAGTCCCTTCTGCCGGCTGTTTGTCCTAGATCTGCAGCTCCTGGGTCCGCTCACTCATGGGTAGCAGTTTAAGCCGAACGGTAGGTTGGCTGTCCCTTAGGAGGGAGTTGCTGGCTGGTGAGTCATAGTTGCCACTGCCACTGTTACTCTCAGGGTTGAGACTGGCACAGCCCAGGCCTGAGAGCCCCCTCCAATGGTAAGCTAGAATGGGTGACTGGAGAGGAGAGTCAGCTTGGCCTTTAGGCACTAGCTCCCCCACCCCCTGCAGGACCCAGGATCAGGTCGCAGGTCACGTAGAGGTAATATTTACTTGGTTGTGAAAAGGTGTGGGGACCAAACTGTAATTCCGTGGCCATATACCGGACCCCAGGCTGTCCCTGTAACTAGCAATTGGGTTGAAGTTTTGATTGATTCTGGAACATTCTTTGCTGTCATCTCTCGTACAGCCTGTATGGTGTTCTCCCACCCCCATCTGGGACTCCACTCACAGGTGCTAGGCCCTTGTGTGCCACATCTATGCTTTGCTCTGTTTTTCATTCTTTTTGTTGTTCCACCTTGGATATTTTTCTTTTTTATTAATCTTCACCTGAGGATATTTTTCCATTGATTTTTAGAGTGGAAAGGAAGGCGAGAGAAACAGAAACATCAATGTGAGACACTTCGATTGGTTGTCTTCTGCATGTTCCCCAACCACAGCTGGGGGGATTGAGCCTGCAACCAAGGTTTGTGCCCTTGACCAAAATCAAACCTGGGACCCTTCAGTCCACAGGCAGATCTCTATCCACTGAGCCACTCGTCAGGGCTAATCCTTTCTTCTGTGCTCCTACCCACTAGGTTCTTCATCACAGATACTTGCATTTTTCAGTTCTAAAATGTCAGACAGACATTCCAACTATTAGAATTCTCCATTATTGCATCTATTTTGTTCATGTCCTCCACTGTCTTGAATGTATACATTCTCTGGTAATTCCAATTTCTTAAATACGTGAGTCAGTTTCTGTTTCCTATTTTTTCTCGTTTGTAGTTATCATGCTCTGATTGATGATTGATGTTCGATGTTTCTAGTTTTTTGGGATATATTCCTAAAAGTGGGATGCTCTGTAATTTTTTTTTAATCTATTTTTTATTGATTTCAGAGAGGAATGGAGAGGGAGAGAGAAATAGAAACATCAATGATGAGAGAGAATCATTGATGGGTTGCCTCCTGCACGTCCCTGACTGGGCATCAAGCCCAAAACCCAGGCATGTGCCTTTGGCTGGAATCGAACCCAGTACCCTTCAATCTGCAGGCTGATGCTCTATCCACTCAGCCAAACCAGCTAGGGCCATGCTCTGTAATTTTTATTTGGATGAACATTGTCGTAACAGCTAGGAGACAGGCGGAGGCTGCCAGGTCAGGTTACCTGACCCTGCACAGGTGCGGCCTGGGGACAAAACCGAGTACTTCCCGTGCCTGCCACACGCCCGGTCCGGAGGGCAGAGCCGTTGGATCCCTGCACAGCTCCCTGAAGCAGGGTCCCCGGATGTTGGGAAAGTGCCAGGAGGCCCAAGGTGCCCCACATGGGCTCGGTTCCTCAGTGTGGCCTCCCCTGCTGGTGGCCATGCCGTGTTGCTCACCGCCTCGGGGCCCCCCAGTGCTGTACAGCAGCGGCAGCGCGAGGCCCCCGAGGTTTCACGAAGAGGACGGAATTCACAGGGCAGCTCCCCTACCTACCGAGCCCCCGGGTGCTCTGGATGCCTCCGGGTGGGGGAGGCAGCGTTTCAGCTGTAGGTGGGTCCAGGCTCCCCTCTTACAGTGCGCCCAGCCATGCCAGGGCTGGACATGCCAGAGAGGACATGCCAGGGCTCGGAGCTTCCGGGGTCCTGCCAGTTTCTTTCTCCCGAGAGGAAGAAACACAACAGGTCAAAGCAGGTGTTTCTTTTCCTTTATTTAAAAAAATCATTTGGGGGTGGTGGTGTGAGGGGAGCACACCTTTCATGGCTTCGGGGAGAACACAGTTTCCAGAAGGAATCACAGGCAGAAAGAAATACATGGGGAGAACCTAGGAGCAAAGGGAAGGGCTGCGCCCTCAGCACCTCTGGGCAGAGCGCTTGCTTGGGGGCTGGACGGGGTGGGGAGACCGTATGTACAGGCGGGCAAATGGGCAGTGCCCCCTGAGCCCCATGGTCAATGGGGGACATGACCACGTGCTGGCCCCCCTCGCTGCCCCTCCCAAGCAGACCTGCTGAGGCCTGTGCCCTCGCTGCAGGGCTGGGAGGAGCCTGGCAGGAAAGTGAACCTGCAGGACCTGGAGGGGCACAAACCCCAGAGGTCCTATCCCCTGGGCTCAGGCCTGCATCCTGAGGCCCGAGCGCAGGATGGCCTGAGCACCCCCACTGAACAGACCCGAGTGAGCGGAACAGAGGATCCCGATCAAACGCACTGGAGGCACTCCCACATGTTACTCCTACCGGGTAAGTCGAGGGGATCAAGATGCATTGCCATGTGCAGTTACACAAACAGAATGACGGCCTACATGGTCCTACCGCCAGGCAGCCTAGAGCTGCGGGCTGGTGAGTGGGACCCACACCCAGGGGCTCCCCTCATCCCCAGTCCTGAGGGATGTCTCAGCCCTGCCTGCCTGGCCACCTCCTGGCCCCTCTGAGCAGGCAGTCATGCTCACCACAGAGACGCCCAAAAACATGGCCAGGGTAGACACGGAATGGGGAGTCTGCGGGGCTGGCGTGGGACGGGATCCACTCGTCTCGGTGGCTTTGAGCGGCTGGCCTCACGGCCCCGGCCGGGGCGCTAGGTGTAGAAGATCACCTCGGGGATCTGGCCGTCCTCCACGGAGGTGCCGTTGTTGTTCCCGGCCGCGTAGCAGAAGGTGAAGCAGGTCTTGGCCCCCGTTGTTGGCGATTCGTGGGTCACCTTGCGCAGGCCTTTGGTGCCGTAGTGGGAGTCCGGGCCCTGTGGGGTTGGGCCGTATTGCTGTCAGGACACCCCCTCCCCAGGACTGGGGCAGCAACTGAGCTGAGGGCAGGAGAGCCCCACAGAGGTGCCTGTGCTGTGGGACCTCAGGGTGGCAGATCCTCCATCTACAACAGATGGCCACCCCTCTGAGCCCCACACCATCGGAGATGAATGGTGCATTGTGGGTCAGGGTTCAAAGGTCCTAGAGGGGTCAGGGATCCCTTGCTTTAGTTTCAGCTCAGAATTTCTCACCACAGTGATATTGGGGTCAGGGTTCTGAATAAGATTCAGGTTTCGAGGTTGAGGTTAGTGTAGAAGGCCCTGATGGGATCCAGGGTAGGGTTTAGGGGTGAAAAGGTCAATGTGGGGCAGAATTGCAGTCCTGGATAGAGTTTGGGGATCAGAGTAAGAGTCAGATGTTGGGGTCAGGGTCTTGGATAAGGCTCAGGGATCAGATTTGGGGGGTCAATATCAGGGTCAGGGTCCTGGGTAGGACGAAATAGGGCAGTGAGATTTCATTATGCTACTCAAAACGGCACACCACCATTTAAAATGAATGAATTATTTCTGGAATTTCCCACTTAATGTTTTTGGACCATGGACAACTAAAACCACAGATAAGGTGGGACTACTATACTACCAAACTGGAATTCTATACCTTTCAAAAATTAAACACAAAAGACAGATGAAGTAAAAAGAAAATGAAGTGTTCAGGGATCAGAATTGGGTCAGATGTTTGGTGAGGTCCTAGGTAGAGTGTAGGGATCAGGGTTAGTGTTCAGCAATTAGCGTTTCCTTCAGGGTCAGGGTTGCAGTCAGGGTCGGGGTTGTGTGGGGTCAGGTCAGGATTGAGGTTGTGTGGGGCAGGGTCAGGGTTGGGGTCAGGGTCGGGTTGTGTGGGGTAGGGTCGGGGTCAGGGTCAGGGTCAGGTTGTGTGGGGTGGCGTGGGGGCAGGGGCAGGGGCAGGCACACCTTGAGCGTGGCACAGGCTGTGTAGTTGACGTTGGGCAGCACCTCCACCGGCTCCTTGAACATGACTCGGAAGGTGCTGGCGGAGCCGTCGCAGCTGAAGCCCGTGTCGTTCTGGCCCAGCACCGTGTTGCTGTCAGTGTGGATGATCTGCAAGGGCAGAAGCCAGATCCTGCTCCCCCTGGGCCTCCGTCCCTCTGCCTCCACCCATGGGACCCCACAGAGGTGGGAGGGAGGGCTGGCCACCACCCCAGGCCTGGCAGCACAGGTCCATCGGCCTGTGACCCATCGGAGGCCCATGGGTTGGGGTGTAGACTCCTCCAAGGGAATGACTCCCGGGCATTCCCTCCGTATGGGATATGACATGGCACAGACCTTAGCCGGAGAGAGATGGGGATGTGAAGGGGGGTCCTGAGAAGGGTAGGGCACAATGGGAAGGGTGGGGCTGGGGTGGGACAAGGGGCAGGGGCAGGGCCTCGTCTGGGGTGGGATCAAGTGGGACCTGATCTAGGGTGGGGCCTGACCTGGGGATGGGGCCTAGATCTGGAGGTGGGGTTAGGACAGGAGGGTACCTGGATGTTCACTTGATAATCTGTGGGCCCGTGGATGGAGCCATATAGTCCAAAGCCAACCACAAAGATGCGCTTGTTGACCGAGAACCTGAGGGACAGGAACAGATGCTAAACCAGGTGCCCCTGCAACCAGCAGAGCACACAGCACAGGAGCCCTCAGGCTTCCTCCTCGGGTGCTGGGGTCTGAAGGCCTCCCATGGCGGGCCTGACTCCTCGGCAGGAACCCCCTCAAGGCCCCCAGCAGCTACGCGCTCTGCCTGCACCTCACTCCTGGCAGCCCAGCTCCCTCGCCCCATCCCCAGCAACCCTACCCAGCGTCCTGTCCCCAGTGCCGACCATCCCACACCCACCTGATGCGGTCACTGGTGCCACTGTAGCCCCAGCGGCTCTCCACCTGCTGGAAGCGGTTGATGCTGCACTCCTTCCCACGGAGGCAGCAGCGTGGCCGGTCGATGAAGTCCACACGGGGTTTGGGGTTAACGGTGAAGTGCAGGAAGAGGCTGACCACCTCGCGGTCCACAAGGATGCCTGACTGTGCAGGCCCTGCAGGCACAGGGGCAGGGGTCGGGCTGGGGTGGGCTGGCTTGAGGTTGAGGAAGGACCTGAGGTGAACCCCAAGCACACAGACACCTGGAATGCATGGGCATCTCAAGCCCACAGCTCCTCTCAGAAGTGACATTGGATTTTCTGCAAAATGCTAGGGGTCCAGGCAGCCCTGAGCGAGGACTGTTGTTCTGCTCTGGCACTTGGGGAGGGGTCGACACAGACCTGGGGTGATGCTTTGATTAGCTGGCTTATTGGGCATAATGGCCCTCGGTCTCCCCGCATGCACCAGGCCACCCCTCGGTCCCCCCGTAGTTGACAGGACAGGTGGCACCGGCCTGTCCACACGCAGCCATCAGTAGCTAAAAGTGGTCTGGGGCAGCGGCCACCAACCTCTCGGACATCACAGACCAACAGTGGTCGGTGGACCACCTGTGGGCAACTGCTGGTCTGGGGGATCCTGGCCACCAGTGCTGACACCGCCAGGAGGGGACGGGACCTGCCTGAGACAGGCCAGGAGCGGGGAGGGGGGAATCCAGACAGCAGCCATGGAGGCCACGTGCATAACAAGGACAGGCAGGGCTGGGGCGGGAACCAGGGCCTGGGGCCCTTACACATGCCCTGATCATCACGATTCCACCTCCAGGGCAGAGGCAGGACTCAGGCCTCAAGCTCCACAGAGTGACTTATTTTCTAACTCGGAATCCATTTCTGAGAAGGGTGGCCACAGCATCACTCACAGCTCACACAGCCCCACACATCAACAGAGACCACGACAGGGGCACGGCACACCTATGGGTCCATGAATAAGGACGATACCAGACTGAATGCAGAATGTTGACCACTGGTTTTTTAATCTCTGCATAGAAAACGCAAAAGAAAAATACATCCAACCTCGGCCTCCATCCATGCAGCTAGGGGGATTAAAACGTCTACTTTCTTGTATTTTCAGTGGAACATAAGCCGGGAAATCTCTAAAACACAGAGTGACAAGGGCTGAAGCCCTGTGGGGCCCACCAGAGAGAGACAGGGCCATAGGCCCAACTCAAACACAGGACACAGTCATTTCACACTGGGGCGGGGGCGAGGGGGTGACTTCCAGAAGGTCACACTCGCCAATTCCCAGGGGCTCTGGCAGCCAGGGAGGCTGGGGGATCTTGAGGAGAGGGTTTTAGGGGTGAAAGCCAGTCTGCAGAGGGAGGGCCAGCAAGGGCCCCATAGGTGTCTTGGTACGGGACAGTCCAGTGCTGCACCAGGGGTCTCTCAGGGGACACCAGGCGAGGTACGAAGACGTCCGTGGTGGTTATGACTGGGGGGGCTCCTGGCTTCAAGTGGATGGGGGCCAATAGGCACTGGCCACAGGCCTGCATCACAGAGCCCCATCCAGAACCTTCTAGGCCTGTTGGCTCCAAGGCTAAGGCTGGCACCAGCCGGGAGACTGACATGACAGGGGGCCCAGTATAGGGAGATGGGGTTCCAAGTCAGCTGCTCAAACGGCCCCAAGATGTGGGCCTCACATGGGGTAGGAGGCACAGTCAGGGCCACCCCCACCTCAGCCCAGACCCCAGGCCCTGCAGCAGGATCACCACCACCCTGGCCACTTCCCAACCCTTCACAGGCTTGTCACAGACACTGAGGCCGGAGCCCCGCCCCCAGGATGTGAGCCCAAGACAGGGACCCTCGGGGACTGGTACACTCATACACGTGTGCGGACACAGGAGACGCAGAGGGAAGGAAACATCGAGATGTGGGACGGCTGAGTGACATCTGTGGGTCGTGCTGTGTTTATACATGTGTGAACAGTCCAAGCTTCCCATCAACAGGGAGAGTCATTAGCACAGGGGGGCACACTGTGCTCCTGGCGGGGTTCTGGGGCCAACACAGAGCTGGCGCCAGACCCGGCGGGACATGCAACTGAGCCACGTTCAGGGTCCGGGGAGGTCGCGCTCCTCTGGAGCGGCTCCCGCTGCCCCTGCGCGTTACCTGCGGCAAACTCCTCGATGGTCATCAGCGGGAAGCGGATGAGGGTCAGTGCCTTGCCCAGGACCTTCCGCTTGTTCTCAGGTGTCACCTGCAGCTGCTGACGCTGACACTCGGCCTCAGACCAGCGGACAACAGCGCTGAACAGGCGCACCTCACGGATGCCCAGCGTGTCCCGCTCTAGGACGGCCACCAGGGTGTCTGCGGGGGACAGGGGCCCCATCAGCGTGGATGCCACGGTCTCCGCCAGGGAGGGTTGTTGGCGCACCGGGCAGCCTCTGCTTATGCCCGTGGCCACGCCCACCCTCCATCCCGCCGCTGACAGCAGCAGAGTGGGGTGGGCCAGGCAGAAGCCCTCCGGCCCCACCACCTGGCTCTGCAGGGAGTGTGCCCACCCTGCCTCCAGGAGATAAGGTGACCTCTCCCAGGTGCCCACAGGCCTTACCCAGGTCAATGTCCGTGAAGCCCTCTGCGGTGATGGCGTCAGCCGTGTTCTTGTCGATGTTCTCCAGGCACAGGCTGGCAAGCTGTGGTTCGTCGAACAGCCGGGCCTACGAGGGACAGCGTATCAACATCCAGCCCCGACACAGGATCCAAGACGGATTTCCTGGCTCAAAGCTTGTCACAGATTTCAAGTCTCAGGGCCTGGGTGCCCCCACACCAACCTGAGGCCGGGAGGCTTTCTCCAAGTTCACAGCTTATGTAACCACGCCTGGTGGAGGGTCCGGTGGGAAAAGACCCTGCCGGGCCTGCAGTGGCTCAGGGATGGAGGCAGAGGCAGCAGACAGGGCTGACCCCCAGGGAGGGAGGCCGTGGGGAGAGGACCACACAGCAGTGCTGAGCCCCCGCTCGTCTGAGATTGTTCCACCAGGAATGGTACACGGGGTGGGGGGCAGGCCGGTGAGAGGATTCTGACAACCCTGCCCAGGAGCTAACCGCTACCGGACCGGTTCTCTGCGGGCCTGGTGAGGGCCCTCCACGTGGCCACACGTCTCAGCAGATGCCTGGGAGTGGCCACCCCCACAGCTCTGACCCTAGCCGTTCAGAGCGACTCAGTGAGTAGCTGGTCAGGGCCGGGCCCAGGTGCCACCTCAGCAAGGATTCGCAAACCTAATTTGTCTGTGACTCACCACAGAGAGGGCCCCGCCCTCCCCGGCGCTCCTGTGTCCAGGCCTCCTGGTCCCCTACAGCCCCATCAGCCCCACCAGAGCCAGCTGACACACAGCCCGAAAGGGACCGTCTCAAAAGCACATGAACGCCTCCCTCCCCTCTCCGAGCCCCGGAACAAAGGGCAAAGCCAGCGGGAAACCTGCAGCTGGATGAACGTGGGAGCCCTGTGCCAACAGGTGCCAAGGCCACCTAGACGCTCACCTAGAGACTTCAGGAGGCCCCAAGGCGAAGGGGCGGGGCCTCTCCGGGGCGTCAGAAACTTGGACCCCCCTCCCCGGGGCCCTGGCGGCCCGCACCTGCGTCAGCAGCATGAAGGCGTTGTCCGCCCGGAGGTTCTTCTTCAGGAACTCCACGCAGTGGGCCTCCAGTGCAGGCACCGCGTACTTCTTGGCGGTGTACAGCGTGGTCATGACCGTCTCGGGCCCAATCTGAACCTCGTCCGAGTAGAGGAACCTGGGTGGGATGTGGGTGGCCGTAAGGCAGGGCCCTAGGGACCCTGGTGCCGTCAGCCCCCCTGCCAGAGCCTCCACCAGCCCCCAGCCCGCTGGGCTAGCCCCGAGGAACCTTCCAGAACCAGCATCTGTTGCCCTCCAACCTGGAGACATGACCCAGCAAAGGCCATTACCAGTGAAAAGCTAAACCGTCCGCTCGCCACCACGGGGACACATCTGCACCGCATCCTGCTCCTTCCCCACACGGGGCCCCAGGGCTGAAGGTCAGCACAGGTTTGGCAGGGACTCGGGGACATCTCCCTGTCACCCAACCTGTACGGCCGGCCTGTCAGCCAAGCTCAAGGAGGTCTGGGCAAATCACAGACTCATGGACACTAGGACCACCCGCCACTGGCCCAACTAAATGTAGGCCAGAAGTGAGGGTCGACAAAAACAAAATGGCAAGGCCATGGAGACATCAGAGTCCTGTACGGGCAGGTGTGGGTGCAAAATGGAGTCCAAACACAGCCTAGCAGCTGGGGTCCAGGGGGCAGAGACCTGCACCCCAGGAGGCAGGGAGGCTCTCAGTACCCCATGGCACCCAGGATGGCCCCCCTCAGGGCGGCCCCACCCCAACGCCAGCAGTGTGGAGGGACAGACCCAAGGACAAGTGAGCCCCTCGCACACCCACAGTGATGGCGCCGGTCCTCTCAGGAGCCCACCGAGCAGTGTTTGTCCAAGCCCTGAGGCAGAGACAGGTGGAGAGACGGGACAGGTAACCTCAGGCAGGGTTGGCAAACTGCAACCTGTCAGTGTTTTTGGTTTTTATTTTTTATGGAATCTCTCTTTTTATAAATATACTTTATTGATTTCAGAGAGGAAGGGAGAGGGAGGGTGACATCAGGGATGAGAGAGAATCATTAATCGGCGACCATCCCGCATGACACCTCCTGGGGATCGAGCCCTGACCGGAAATCGAACCTGTGACCTCTTGTCTCCTGGGTCAGTGCTCAACAGCCGAACCACACCAGCCAGGCTGTTTTCTGACGTTTTAAACCATCAGGCTGTCCATTGTGCCCCTCACTGAGACGCATCGGAGTCTTACTTGAGTAGCGCCAGGAAGGCAGCCGGCTCCACGTCGGGCAGTTCAATCTCGGTGGACGTAGTGGCCATGCCCCCATTGAACATGGCATCAAAGACAGCGCTGCCCACGGCCAGCACGAACCTAGAGTGAAGAGCAGACCTGGTTACCCTCCGTGTGGCCCACCTAACCTGTCACCCAAGCTGGGGCTGCGGAGAGGAGGGGTGGGATGTGTAAGGCAGGTGTCCCTACCCACGAGGTGCCGTCTCCAGGTCTGCAAGGCCCTGTGTCAGACCCCTCTCCAGGCTCTCCAGTGACCAATGCTGGCTCTGAGCAGCCACCCCACAGCCAGCAGACAGCACAGAGCCTGGCCCAGAGCGCACCTCCAGCCTCTGCCAAACCCTGCCTTAGGCTAACCCGGGGTGGGATGCCAGACCAGAGGCGGACCCCACACCAACAGACACCATGCCCAGAGCTTCCCGGTGGCAGATGCTTCCAGAAGAAAGGCATTGCAGAGCAAGAGGGGATTCAATGGACCAATAGTGACAGGAGGTGAAATCATGTCCCCCATGGCCGATGGCTTAATGCCCTCTGCCAGTCCCCTCCTCCATTCATCCATTCACTCGGCTGCCCACCCACTCACTCAGTTATGCACGCCCTCTTTCACTCGCTGGCTTTACACACACTCCCTGTGCTGGGGCTTGGGCACCAGGGCCCCGCCTTCTTGGAGGAAGGCAGACACAGGCCAAGGGCACAGACAGCCCGATAGTGAACTAGAAGGGAAGAACGCAGGGGAGTGAGGGTCAGGAAAGGCCTGGCAGGGACATCTGAGCTCGCGGAGTGTGGGCAGGGTCAAGGTCAAGGGAATGGCAGGAGCACGCGGACGCAGTGGCTGTGAGGAGACCTGTGAATTCTGCTGAGAGGGACTCCCCCTCCAGCCTACCTGCCGGGATCTTCTTCAGCTGTGAGGACCCCGCCTTCCCTCCAGCCAGCTGTGAGCCCTCCTACTGACCCACCCATCCACGGGGGCGGAGGGTAGGCGTGTGTGACCAGCTGGGGACAGTGCCACCCTCTCTGAGCTGCCCATCCTCCGCCCCCCAGGTCCCAGCCCATGACAGCCTCTCCCCACGGACACCAGAGCCCTCGGCACTGCGGGCACCGGCGATGGTGTGGCTACTTGGAAAGGTGGCTTCTTACAAGGTCGGAGGTAAGAGTTAGCCTGTGATGCGGCCTGCACACCCTGGGCATCTGCCTGCGAAGAGGAACTGTGTGTCCACGGCAGCGCTGTTCCTGCAGTGAAACCCGTCGCTGGTGAGAGGACAAACCACACAGTGGCATTCAGCAGGAGAAAGTATTTCTACTTTAGCAAGAAAAAGAAATGAATTACTGCCAAACCGGTTTGGCTCAATGGATAGAGAGTCGGTCTACGGACTGAAGGGTCCCAGGTTCGATTCCGGTCAAGGGCATGTGCCTTGGTTGTGAGCACATCCCCAGTGGGGGGTGTGCAAGAGGCGGCTGATGGATGATTCTCTCTCGTTGATGTTTCTCTCTATCCCTCTCTCTTCCTCTCTGTAAAAAAAATCAATAAAATATAAAATATATTTCTTTTAAAAAAAGAAAAGAAATGAATTACTGAGACACAATGGCCCAGACGAAGCTCAACATTACGCTAAAATGGCAAAACGAGAGAAACAGGAAGCAGAGGGATCGCAGCTGCCTGGGGTTTGGGATGCGAGCAGGGACTTTTGGGGTGACAGGTGACAATCATATAAACTTTCTACACAGTCATCTCATCAAATAATCCCAAATCAGCCAAGCACTTGATAACACCCCACACCCACAATCCTGAAAACTGAGTAAACAAAGAATGGAAAGAAGGCTCCGGACCTTGTTAATAAGAATTTGTGGGAAATCAACCTTGAGGCTCCATGTAACTGAAAATCACCGAGACTGCGTGCTGTCACCCCTGGGATGGAGCAACACCCTGGGGTCAGAAGTGCAGTAAAAACCAAAAAATATAAGAGGCAGAAAGATGAAAGTGTGAGAAACGATTTGCCCATAAAAATGTTTCTGTAAGCCAAAACCGGTTTGGCTCAGAGCGTCGTCCTGCTGACTGAAGGGTCCCGGGTTCGATTCCGGTCAAGGGCATGTACCTTGGTTGCGGGCACATCCCCAGTGGGGGGTGTACAGGAGGCAGCTGATCGGTGTTTCTCTCTCATCGATGTTTCTGGCTTTCTATCTCTCTCCCTTCCTCTCTGTAAAAAAACAATAAAATATTTTTTTAAATGATTCTTTATTTAAAACTCTAAGCCTGCACTGCCATATGGTTTCTACTGGCCACACAAGGCTATTTAAGTCTACATTAAAATTAAAGTAAATAAAAGGCCCATCCATGGATTGTGACAGCCACATTTCACGCACTCAGGAGCCACTGTGACTAGTCCTGGAGAACACAGATCTAGAATATTCCCATTGGCACGGAAAACTACTGCACAGGGCCAGACCGAAGTTCGCTAAACAATTAACAGTAAGAGAGTTTGGAAAGAAATCATCCAAATCGCATACAAATAAATATGTCCCAGCAATAATCAGGTAGAAAAATATAAGAAAAAATTATTCATAACAGAGAAGTAAAAACAAAACACCTAAGCAAAAACTCAGCAACTTAAATGTGCAAGAGCTATACAATGATGAAAACAAACAAACAAAAAATTTTAATATAGTACTTTTTAAAAATATACTTTATTGATTTCAAGGGAGAGAATCATTGATTGACTGCCTCCTGCAGGCCTCCCACTGATGATCGCGCCTGCAACCCGGGCATATGCCTTTGACCGGAATCAAACCCGGGACCCTTCAGTCCATAGGCTGATGCTCTATCCACTGAGCCAAACCGGACAGAGGATGACAAAATTTTTGTAAGGACCCCTGAATAAATAAAGATCATATCCCCAGATACACTCCATAGTTTAACTATCAGTTCTCCCCAACCCAGACCAATTCCCCAGGAAATTGCTTTAGCACCTGACGATGCTCAAGATCTTTAAGGAACAACTAGACCAAAGGCGAGCAAACTCAGCCTCCACTGCTTTTATAAATATTGGGACACAGCCAGTCATTCATTTATATGTTACTCTTTCTGTGCTGTGAAGGCAGAATTAAGCAATTGGGATGGAGACCATGCATCCCACCAAAAATATCTGCTATCTGGCTCTTTACCTATGTTTGCTGCTGCCGTGCTAGAATGTGCATTGCACAGGGAAGAGACGTTTTTCTGTTAGCATCGTGCTTCTATGGCTGTGGGCTGAAGGGATGAACAGATGGGTGATCGATTCTGGAAGAGTCCATATATAAGACTAGCTGGAAAAGTCCTGACACGAAATGAAATTGAAAGAACTTCCTCAGCAATTCTCAAAACACACCATGGAGCCACTGTCATAGACAAAGGTGTCCCTGGACTAAACACCCAGAAGCAGATCAATGCCACGAAAGAAGCCCCAAACACATTCTAACTCCGTGGCGTGGCCCTAGCCGGTTTGTCTCAGTGGATAGTGTCAGACTGCGGATTGTATAATAGGATCCCGGGTTTGATTCCGGTCAAGGGCACATGTCTAGGTTGCAGGCTCTGTCCCCAGTGCAGGGGGTGGGGAGTGCAGGAGGCAGCCAATCAATAATTTCCTCTTATCATTGATGTTTCCAGCTCTCTCTTCCTCTCTGAAATAAATAAAAACATATTATAAATAAATAAATAAAGTCCTTGGCGTGGCTACATTTGCCACCCAGTTAATTTTGTGGAACGGCCAGATTAGCATGTCCACGAATGTGCTACTCTGAAGGCATTCACTATTTCCTCAGAGCGAGTCCTGAGAGAGAAGGACACATTTTACTCTGGCAGGTAGGGCCTACATGTATTTATTGAGCACCTACTGTATGCCAAGCATTCTCCTAGGCACCTGGGATGCAGAACAGGAGACTTGCTCACAGAAAGCCAAGGACAACCTAACACAGACTTCAAGCTCTGGGACGTTAGGAGGACAAAGCTATGAGAAAAAAGGCACAACAGGGGTGAGAGCTACAAAGCTAAGCAGAGCGGGAAATAGGATGAGCTATCCAGGGCCAGGGCCAGCCCCTACTGCTCTTACAAATGCCACCACCGTACCAGGCCCCAGGCCCCACTGCACCCAGAGGTCAGGGGCCAATCTGAGCCCCGGTCACGACCACCCCACGCTGGGACCTGGGAGCTGGGGGGCCAGACCACACCTTAAAGTTAGCCCCTCCCTTACTGCTTTTTATCTTTTTATTATTGATTTCAGAGAGGAAGAGGGAGAAAAAAATATCAATGCTGAGAGACTCAGATCAGTTGGCTACCTCCTGCATATCTCACACTGGGGATCGAGCCCACAAGCGGGGCATGTGCCCTGACTGGGAATTGAACCGTGACCTCCTGGTTCATAAGTCGACACTCAGCCACTGAGCCACACAGGCCCTCACTGCTTTTTCAAATTCACCCAGCCTTGTCTGAGAGTCCCCAGTCCCAGCACCAAAGCCCTCCTGCTGCCCCAGGACCCCGTCCAGGATCCCTGGTGCATGCGGTGCCCCCGGGCTGAGCTTCTCTGCCTCCCTCTGGCACTTGTGCCCTGGCAGCCTGGAAGAGCACCGCTGCGTCCCGCTGGGTTTGTTTCCTCCAAACTGGACCGAACAGACGGTTTCCTGGGCTGCTCCCCGAGGTGCTGCGGACTGGAGTTCATCCTGGAGGCCAGACCTCCCGACCCGAGGTGTCACAGGGCCATGTTCCGCCCAGAGGCCCATGGAGGGAACCCGTGTCCCTGGGCCTATGGCCACATCACCCGTCCCTGCCTCTGCCATCACATGGCCATCTGCTGCCTCCTCCGTGTCTCTCCGAAGGGCCTTGTCACTGAGGTGAGGGCCCACGGGTCCTGAGCTCATCTTGAGACCCTAACTCAATCACATGCGCAAAGTTCCTTTTTCTAAATAAGGTCCCAGTCACTGTTCTGGGAATTGGGATGTGAACCTATCTTCTGGAGGGTCCACTATGAGCCCACCATGTAAGGTTTATGGTTTTTGGGGGAAAAGCACACCCAGGTGAGGGACCCTTCTCATCATACCCCATCGGGGTCCCTGACACACATTCAGCATCGCCCTGAGACTGGCTCGTCACCACCTGGCTGAGGAAGGGTCCACTTTCCACTCAATTCGGGTTTTTTTAAAGATCTTTTTAGAAAGGGAGAGGGAAAGAAAGAGAAACATCCATCAGCTGCCTCCTGCACGCTCCCTACCAGGGATCGAACCTGCAACCTGGGCATGTGCCTTGACTGGGAATTGAACCGGCAATGTTTTGGTGCACGGGCTGATGCCAAACTGAGTCCCTCCAGCCAGCGCTCCACTGAATTCTTCACATCAGGTTCCCAGCCGCCTCAGGAGGGTGGGGATGAGGTCCAGCTGGAGGATGTCCCCGTAGGACCAGGAACTCTCCAGACCACCCTTCTCCTGGACAGAGGCACCTGAGTGGTCCGTTCCAGTTCACAGGTAGGGAAACTGAGGCTCAGCGAACCCAGGGTCACTCAGTGGGCAGCCATCCACCTGATACTGCAGGTAAAATTTTAACAAATTGTATGAAATAATAAAACAAAGACTAAAAGGAAAAAGAACTAGAACCTTCTATTGACAAATCCGGGGGGCAGGCCAGTCTGATGGTGAACGGCGGGATGCAGGCATGCACCCCCACGCCAGAAGAGCCTGCACCCCACATGCTGACCCGCCCACTCCCACATTATGGACCCCTGCACATCACAGCCCCCCAAGGCACAGCCCTCATCACACAGCCCCTGGCCATCTCTCCAGCGTGTCGCAGTCCCTCCAATATGCCCTCCGTGCCCGGCCTCCCCTGGGACAGGATGCTCAGGCCAGGCGTCCAGGGAACCCCGCCACGGTCCCCCACTCTCCCTCAAGTGCCAAGTCACCTCCTCAGCACCCACAGGACACTGCGTCCCCAAAGAGATGAACCTTCGCATCCCACTTCCGCTGCCCCCGCCATGCCTGTCCCCATGGTGTATGTGGCCCGTTCTACCCTCCCCAGCAGACTCAGCCCCTGCAGCCCGCAGCCCTCGCTCCCTCTGCTCAGGCCCCGCTCCGTCTCCGGGCCTCACACCCCTGAGTCAGGAGCCCGGCACTGCCCTCCCTGCCCCTGAGGCAGGTCAGCCCCGCCAGCCCCTCCACGGCCCTGGCCTCCCCCTGCCCTCCGAAATTCCCACGCCGTGTCTGTCACCCGGGTCCACCTCCCAGCAGAGCCCAGGCTCCGGGGCCACCAGCCGCCTGGCAGGGCCAGGCCCCTCTCCTGCTTCTGCCCAGGGTTCCTCATGCCCAATTTTTTGTCCCCATTTTGCCACCAGCCAATAGACCTTCAAGCACAACCAAGTGCCTGTCCCCACGGTCAGCCAGCAGCCAGGCCGGGGGAGCCCCCCTCGCCCCCCAGCAGAGCGGGGGAGCCCGCACAGGGCAGGGCTTCCAGCTGCACTGCAGTCCGGGGTCGGGGGGCGGGGGCGTGCACCGGACTGAGGGGCACGAGGAAGGCCAGGGGTCTGGAAGGGGCGGCCCACACGGTGACAGGGTGAGGGCGGGCCACGGGAGGTCCTGGGGGCCCAACCACTGGCCTGGAGCCTTCCGAGGACAGGAATCAGGCCCAGTTACACAGGAATAACCACGGAGAAGCCACAAGGACTCTCAAAGGCACAGGTTAATGTCACGGCACAGAGGGGGAAGGACCCTCACGGCAGGTTGGGGGGCTCTGCCAGAGGGGAGGCAAGAAAGCCCCCGCCATCACACAGCCCCCGCCATCACACAGGGGGAGACACCCCCCCACGGCCTTCCCCGCTGAGGTCCCTGGGGTGCAATGGGGAGAGCATCAGAGGGACAGGAGTGGTCAGAACGGGGTCTAACACCAGCCCACCCAGCCCGGGGGTCTGGGGCTGCAGCCCGGAAATTAGCAGAAGGATGGGGCCTGGACCAACCCCCCTTTCCAGAGGAGGCCTGGGTCAGAGGGCTGGGAGGGGTCAGGGGCCAGGGGGGCTCCAGAGGCTGAGGGGTCACAGCCGGGGGCCCAGGAGTCAGGTGGGTTCTGGGGTCACAGGTGGAGGGCGCTGGGCGGAGGGGGGCGCTGGGGCAGGATGGCAGGCGGGGATCTTGGGTGGACATGGAGGACGCGGATGCTGGGCTGGGGAATGGCTGCTGCCTGGAGGCCGGGTGGAGGGCCCGGCAGGACCGCAGGGCCAGGGCTGAGGGGCTGCGGAAGGCTGGGGCCGGGGCCTGGGAGGGGGGACCTCGGGCTGACGGGGTCCTCACAGGGTCCTCGGTCCCGGTGGGGGACCTCGGGGGTCCCGGGGGCGGCGGGGCAGGGGTGACGGTGCCGGGAGAAGGAGGGGGTCCGGGGCTGGGGGTGGCGGATGCCGGGTGGTGGGGTCCGGGGATGACGGGCCCGGGTGCGGGGGTTGGCGGTGCCGGGAGGAGGAGGGGCCGGGCAGGAGCGGGGTGACGGGCCTGGGGGTGAGGGGACCGGGGTGGAGGTGCCGGGAGGAGGAGGGGCCGGGCAGGAGCGGGGTGGTGGGATTGCGGTGCTGAGGGGTGCGGGGCCAGGGGTGGCGGTGCCGGGGGGAGGGGGAGTCCAGGCCGGAGCGGGGTGGCGGTCCCTGGAGGGGGGTTGGGGTGCGGGCCCGGGGGCGGGGGGGCCCACCTGTGCGCCGGGAGGAGGGGGTGACGGGCCCCGGGGGGGCGGTGCCGGGAGGAGGAGGGGTCCGGGGCAGGGAGCGGGGCCCGGGGGGCGGCCCACCTGTGCCCCGGGGACCGGGGTGCGGGCCCGGGGGTGGCGGTGCCGGGAGGAGGAGGGGGTGGCGGTGCCGGGATGCGGGGTGGTGGGGCCCGGGCTGGCGGTGCCGGGAGGAGGGGGTGCCGGGCCCGGGGTGGCGGTGCCGGGAGGAATGGGTGACGGGCACGGGGGTGCCGGGGGGAGGGGTCCGGGCCGGGGGTGAGGGCGCCGGGAGGAGGGGGTGCGGGGCCCGGAGCGGGGCGGCGGGGTCCGGGGTGCGGGTCCGGGGTTGTGGTGCCGGGAGGAGGGGGTGACGGGCCCGGGGTGGCGGTGCCGGGAGGAGGGGTCCGGGCCCGGGGTGAGGGCGCCGGGAGGAGGGGGTGCGGGGCCCGGAGCGGGGCGGCGGGGCCCGGGGTGCGGGCCCGGGGGGCGGCCCACCTGTGCGCCGGGATGCGCTGCGCGCCGCGCCCCTTGCCCACCAGGAAGTGCACGTCGCACAGCACCTCGTTGTTGAAGAGGAAGGCGAAGCGCTCCTGCACGGTGGGCTTGGTGGCCTGCCAGTTGTACGCGGGCTCGCGCAGCAGCGCCGGCTCCTCGGCCGCCCGCTCCCCGCCCGCCGCGGCCTGCGCGCCCGGCCCCGCGCCCGGAGGGGGCGCCCCGGGGGCGGCGGGGCCCGAGGCGGCGGCGGCCGCGTTGCCGGGGGCGGAGGCGGCGTTGGCGCTGGGGCCCGGGCCGCCCCCCGCGCCCGCTCCCCCCGGCGGGCACGACGCGCGGCCGCCGCTCCCACCCGCCGCCATCTTGTCGGTGCGGCGCCGCGGGCGGGCGGGGCGGCCTGTCTGGCGGGCGGGCGGGGCGGGCGGAGGCGGAGGGGAGGGCGGGCGGGGGCGGAGGTGGGGCGGGGGGAGGGTGGGCGGGAGGGTTGGGAGGGATGAGGCGGGGGAAGAAGGGGAGAGAGGGAGGCTGAGGGGGGGAGACTGAGGGGAGGGAGGCTGAGGGGAGGGCGGGAGGGGGCGGAGGAGGGGCAGGGGGAGGGCGGGGAGGGAGGAGGCTGAGGGGAGGGAGGAGGGGCAGGGTGAGTGAGGGGGCGGAGGAGGGGCAGGGGAGAAGGGGAGGGAGGCTGAGGGGAGGGCGGGAGGGGGCGGAGGAGGGGCAGGGGGAGGGCGGGGAGGGAGGAGGCTGAGGGGAGGGAGGAGGGGCAGGGTGAGTGAGGGGGCGGAGGAGGGGCAGGGGAGAAGGGGAGGGAGGCTGAGGGGAGGGCGGGAGGGGCGGGGGGAGGGGGAGGGATGAGGCAGGGGAAGAATGGGGAGGGAGGAGGCTGAGGGGGCGGAGGAGGGGCGGGGGAGAAGGGGAGGGAGGCTGAGGGGAGGGCGGGTGGGGCGGGGGCGGGGGCGGGGGAGGGTGGGCGGGAGGGATGAGGCAGGGGAAGAACAGGGAGGGAGGAGGCTGAGGGGGCGGAGGAGGGGCAGGGGGACTGTGGGGACGGAGGGAAAAGTGGGTGCGGTCTACACCGTCACTTCACACCCAGGACTCAAGACCCAAGATCCCAGACCTCAGACCCGGCACCCCACTTGCTAATGTCCCACTCCAGACCCACACCCAGGGTTCTAGACCTTTCTCTCTTTTTTTTTTTAATTTTCTTTATTGGTTATGGTATCACATAAATGTCCTCATCCCCCTCTTCCCATCCCAAACCCCTCGGGTTCTGGACCTTTCACCTCAGACTCCAACCCAAATCCCCAGTCCAGGACCCCGGGTCCCAGACCTCAGACCTCGGACCTTAGACCAAACCCTCTTCCTGGCGCCCCAGATACTCTGCTCCAGGCCTCAGGCCTCAGCCCGCCTGCTCCAGATCCCAGACTCTGGGCCCCAGGCTCCCCACCTCAAACATCAGACCCCAATCCAGACACTTAACCCGGTCCCTGC
The DNA here is from genome assembly GCF_964339955.1 of Pipistrellus hanaki. Taxonomy (NCBI): domain Eukaryota; kingdom Metazoa; phylum Chordata; class Mammalia; order Chiroptera; family Vespertilionidae; genus Pipistrellus; species Pipistrellus hanaki. Next base: position 71,081,726 of record NC_140507.1, read on the forward strand.
ACCCCAGGTCCAGGTCTCTGGCCCAAGTTCCCAAATCCAGACCCAGCCCAGAGCCTGGACCCCAGAGTCCACACCCCAGACCTGGGATCCGGGACCCCAGCCCCCAGCCCTGAGCTGTCTGCCTGCCCAGGGGAGGGGACCCCGCTGTACAGAGGGGCTAAGGAGCCACGGAGGGGGTGACACTGCTGCATTGTGGGATGCTCTGTGCTTCCTGCACACAATGCTCAATGCCCCGCAGCCTCCCCTCATACAATACACTTGTGAAAAGCAAAGGTGGGAACTGGCAAATGCAAGAAAAAAGGAATATCCTCTCTCATCCTTCTATGCATATTTGTCTTTTTTTCATGTTTGTTTTGCTTTGTGTTTTACAGAGAGTAGAATCTTTTTATATATCTTTTAGTAAGGGGATATCAGCCTGCTTATGTGGCGATGCTGAAAAATGGTTCACCCAAATAAAAGCAGGTGTGGCTAGTTATTTGATAAAGAATGAAAATCCGGATTCTTGTTTTTTGAGGATAATTACAGATTCATGGCATTCAGACTTTAGTCATTTTTTTTTTTTTAAATCCTCACTTGAGGGAAGAAATGTTTTCATTGATTTTTAGGAAGAAAGAGAAGCATTGATGTAAGAGAAATATTGATCCTCTGCTTCCTGTACGTGTCCCAACTGGAGACTGAACCACCACCCTACGCATGTGCCCTGAGCAGAAATCGAACCTGCAGCCCCTGGTGTACCAGAAGACCCTCCAACCAGCTGGCCACACTGGCCGCTACACACTGATTTTTGGAGGAAAACTGATTAAAGTCTACTTCAGTGCTCAGGACGAATTATAAGTGTTTTTTTAAAGATATGTTTATATTTAAATTTCAGAGAGGGAGGTAAAACATCGATGAGAGAGAAACATCAAACAGCTGCCTCCTGCATGCCCCACATTGGGGATAGAACCCAAAGCATGTGCTTTGACCAGGAATCAAACTCTGACCTCCTGGTTCATGGGTCGATATTGGAGGCCCTAGCTGGGCGTCCATTAATGCCAGGGTTCTTATCCCAGCATTAAGAAGGGGTCTGCAATCTGGAGAAAGGAGCTGCGCATAGATTTAAGAAGGAGTCCAAGGATGAAAGATAGTTTTGAAAGGCATTGGGGGCCAGAGAAGCTTCAGCTAAAGGAGCTAAAAACTTCCCCTTGACTCAGGATTCCATGCTATTTATTAACACAAATTGTCCTTAGCAAGGTGGAGATAATACACTTTAAAGCAGTGTTTCCCAAACTTCTCTCATGATGAGAATCACCTGGTGGAGTTGTTAAAACACAGATTCCTGAATCCCAACTAAGAAGTGCTAAACTAGAATTTTTGAGAACATATAGGTAAAATTGTATACCCAACTTAGTGCTCTGTATATAAAATCTGTCTTAGAGCACTAGTTAAGTATACAATTTTACCTATATGTTCCCAAAAATTCTAGTTTAGCACTTCTTAGTTGGGATTCAGGAATCTGTGTTTTAACAACTCCACCAGGTGATTCTCATCATGAGAGAAGTTTGGGAAACACTGCTTTAAAGGGTTGGGTTTCATTGTCAGATTGGGGAATAGCCTACAGCTGTTCAGGTGTTTGGCCAACAGGAGGCAATAATGTGCAGATTAAGATGCCCTGAGCTGTCTGGCAGCAGACAATCCTATTCAGGTTTGGGGGAGATGCTTTTTAGCCGTTCCAACAGGTAAACTACATTTGTGTGACTCAGCCATTGTTGAGCCCACCAAGTTTCATCAACCTTTTGATGAAACTCTTGTAATTATGACATGCTGAATCTGGTTCCCGGCAGGTTGACACTCAACTACTGAGCCACACTGGCCAGGCTAGAACTGATAAAGGCTGTGAGTTCATATTGCTATTTACAGTTTAGCTCTGACAATACTCCTTAACAGGTGTCCTTTTTTTTTTTTTAAATATATTTTATTGATTTTGTACAGAGAGGAAGGGAGAGAGATAGAGAATTAGAAACATCGATGAGAGAGAGTCATTGATCAGCTGCCTCTTGCACACCCCCTACTGGGGATATGCCCGCAACCAAGGTACATGCCCTTGACCGGAATCGAACCCGGGACCTTTCAGTCCCCAAGCCGACGCTCTATCCATTGAGCCAAACCAGTTTCGGCAACAGGTGTCCTTAGTAACTACACCTGACCTAGCCCACCACTTGTTATTTTATTTTTTAATTATATTTTTACTGATTTCAGAGAGAAAGGGAGAGGGAGAGAGAAAAACATCAATGATGAAAGAGAATCATTAATCAGCTGCCTCCTGCACTCACCATACAGGGGATCAAACCCACAGCTTGGGCATGTGCCCTGAGGAGAATCAAACAGAGATCTCCAGGTTCATAAGTCGATGCTCAACCACTGAGCATAAGTCGATGCTCAGCCCTACTAGCCAGGCACCGTTAATTTATTTATTTTTAATTTTTATTTTTTTTCCATCAGTAACAACAGATCTGGCCACACATTTCAGGCACCGTTAATTTTTAAAAATATATATTTTATTGATTTTTTACAGAGAGAAAGGAAGAGAGATAGAGAGCTGGAAACGTCAATGAGAGAGAAACATCGACCAGCTGCCTCTTGCACACCCCCTACCGGGGATGTGCCTGCAACCAATGTACATGCCCCTGACCGGAATCGAACCCGGGACCTTTCAGTCCGCAGACCGACACTCTACCACTGAGCCAAACCGGTTTCGGCTAGGCACCGTTAATTTAAATGAAGTTTTATTGTCACACACCCATGCCCATTCCTTTCCTTGCTCTCTACCTGCTTTCTGGCATCCAGAAAAAAAAAAATGTGAGTAGTTGCCTCAGAGGCCATATGGCATGCAAAGCAAAAAATGTTTACTCTGTGACCCGTTACAGAAAATATTTGCAGACCCCTGTTCTAGAAATGATTTTACTGTTTTCTTTCATCATTTAGTGAATTATAAAAGTTTTTAAGATCCTGAATATAAGTTGTGTAATTTCTTTTGATTTATTGACTTTTAGAGAGAGAGAGAGAGAGAGAGCGATTTGTTGTTCTACTTATTTATGCATTCATTGGTTGATTCTTTTTTTTTTATTGGTTTTAGAGAGGAAGGGAAGGGGAAGGAGAGAGAGAGAGAGAGAGAGAGAGAGAGGAACATTGATGTGAGAGAGAAACATTGATCAGTTGCCTCCCAAACAGAGATCACAACCTGGGTATGTGACCTCACCGGGAATCAAACCCGTGACCATTCAGTGTATGGAATGATGCTCCAATCAACTGAGCTACATTGACCAGGCCATTGGTTGATTCTTGCATGTGCCCTGACTGGGAGTCAAACCTGCAACCTTGGCATTTCAAGACGACGCTCTAATCAACTGAGCTACCGGGCCAACTTGTGTAATTTCTTATCTATTTTATCTGTCAACATAACATTTAAGTTCAGGTCATAATAGTAATATCAATAACTTCTGGTTGAAAATGAAGATCTAAGATCACAGCAGCTGACATGGCATGGATGACTGGCCAGCTGATCAGTCCCTGGGCATGTGACCAATGCTGGCCAATGAGGGAAGAGGACAAGTCTGCGTGGTGGGGCTTCTAGGAAAAGTGTCTGGGACGAGCCCCCAGGACGGCGGAATAGGGAAGTGGGAAGAATGTGGGCCTGAAATGACACTGCTGACCTGTCCTGACCATCCGGAGCCTGGAGGCTGGCCTCGCCTGGGGCTGTTTGTTCTCTGAGCTGATAAAGTCTTTATGAAGTTAAGCAAGTAGAGTCAGTTTTCCTGTCCTTGTGGCTGAAAGCATGTAAGGAGTCAGCTGGCCCTGGTGGCCCCTTTGAACACCTCCTTTAAAAAAAATTTTCTTTTTTATTGATTTCAAAGAGAAATCAATAAAGAGAGAGAGAGAGAGAGAGAAACATCTATGATGGCGGAGAATCACTGATCAGCTGCCTCCTATAGGCCCCCCACTGGGGACTGAGCCCGAAACCGGGACATGTGCCCTTGACCAGAATCGAACTGAAGACTTCAGTCCGCAGGCCGACGCTCTACCCATTGAGCCAAACCAGCTAGGGCTGAACACCTCTTTTTCATGACAGAGAGGGAGCTGACTGTCCTTGCCTGCCTTACAGTAACCCTGGTGCCGTGTGATTATGTGTGTAAGCAGCTGCCTGCTCACAGTTATCTGTGAGCACATACAGAGTCAGAGGCGGCACTCCGGGAACAGGCAGGAGCTGGCTGGAAAGGGACATGAAGGAAATTCTGGGAATGTGTAGTTTCCTAGGGCAGCAGTAACACATTTTCACAAATGGAGGGACTTAAAACAATGCCTTTAGGATTGCACCGTTCTGGAGGGCAGGAGTCTGAAATGAGTCTCATTGGGCTAAATTCCAGGCAGGGGCAGGCTGGCTCCTTCTGAAGGCTCCAGAGAGAATCATTTCCTGTTTTTTCTGGCTTCTAGAGACGGCTGCATTCCTTGAGCCCTGGAAATAATCTCCTCTGATTCTGACTCTCCTGCCTCTCTCTCTCTCTTTTTTTTTAAATATACTTTTAAAATATATATTTTATTGATTTTTTACAGAGAGGAAGAGAGAGGGATAGAGAGTTAGAAACATCGACGAGAGAGAAACATCAATCAGCCGCCTCTTGCACACCTCCTATTGGGGATGTGCCTGCAACCAAGGTACATGCCCTTGACCGGAATCGAACCCGGGACCCTTTAGTCCGCAGGCCGACGCTCTGTCCACTGAGCCAAACCGGTTCAGGCTCGCCTCTCTCTTATAGGGACACTTTTTAAAAAGATATAAATTTGCGTTGATTTCAGAAAGAAAGGAAGAGAGAGAGAAAATGATGAGAGGGAATTATTATTTTTAAAATATATTTTATTGATTTTTTACAGAGAGGAAGAGAGAGGGATAGAGAGCTAGAAACATTGATGAGAGAGAAGCATCGATCAGCTGCCTCCTGCATGCCTCCTGCTGGGGATGTGCCCACAACCAAGGCACATGCCCTTGATTAGAATCGAATCTGGGACCCTTGAGTTCACAGGCCAATGCTCTATCCAGTGAGCCAAACCGGTTAGGGTGAGAGAGAATTATTGATCAGCTGCCTCCTGCATGCCCCTACTGGGGATCAAGCCCCCAACCTGGGCATGTGCCCACGACCGGAATCGAACCTAGGACTCTTCAGTCCATAGGCCAGCGCTCTATCCACTGAGCAAACCGGCCAGGGCATTGTAGGGACACTTGTGATGACACCGGGTCCCCTGAGCAATCGAGGATAATTTCCCCATCGCACGATCATTAACTTCATCACACGAACTTAGGACCCGTGCAGGCACTGTGAGTGAAGCATATCTCAGTTCAGTTCAGATCTGGCATCTTCTCCAAGGCACAAAATTCACTGTGAGTGCAGATAGTGAGCCCGTTTTGGCCCCAGGGATGACAAGGGGGGTCACCTCACCTTTTTTGCTTCACCTGAGTGACATTTCTTGCTGTTTGCTCATCAAACACCTGCCCCTCGCTGAAACCGGTTTGGCTCAGCGGTAGAGCACTGGTCTGCGGACTGAAAGGTCCCAGGTTTGATTCCGGTCAAGGGCATGGACCTTGGTTGCGGGCACATCCCCAGTGTGGGGGGTGCAGGAGGCAGCTGATCTATGTTTCTCTCTCATCAATGTTTCTGGCTCTCTATCTCTCTCCCTTCCTCTCTGTGAAAAATAAATAATATATATATATATATTAAAAAAAAAACCAAAAAAAAAAAACCTGCCCCCAGTCTGAGTTTCCTACCCCGGAGTTCTCCAACCACCGCAGCACCCGCCTAAGCCAGCAGTGGCCTCTAGACGGCGCTGTTTCCACAGCCAGGAATTATTTATTTATTTATTTATTTATTTATTTATTCTTCTGCTTCTTTTCTTATTCAACTGTTACTACATATGTATTTATTTCCATTTTATTGTTCATATTTTTAATCTTTTTTTCCCTTTCTTAATATGTTTTTTAAAAAGAATTGTTTATTGATTTTTAGAGAGAGAGGATGGGAAAGAAGTATGAATTTGAGATGCAATATTGATTGGCTGCCTTCTGCACTCCCCCTCCCCCCCAACCAGCGATTGAACCTGCAACCCAAGCATGTGCCTTTACCAGGAATCAAGCCAGCAATCGGTTGGTCATGGGACTATACCCACCCAACTGAGCCACACAGGCCAGGGCTTTCCTTCTTTTTAAACAGGAGCCTTTAATATTTCATATAATATTGGTTTGTTAGTGATGAACTTCTTCAGCTTTTTCTTGTCTGGGAATATCTTTAAATGTCCTTCGATTCTAAATGAGAGCTTTGCTGGGTAGAGTAATCTTAGTTGTATATCCTTGCTTTTCATCACCTTGACTATCTCTTGCCAATCACTTCTGGCCTGCAAAGTTTCTGTTGAGAAATCAGCTGACAATCATATGGGAGGTCCGTTGTAGGTAACTAACTACTTTTCTCTTACTGCTTTAAGACTCTCTCTTTGCCTTTAACCTTTTGCATTTTAAATATGATGTGTTTGGGTGTGGGTTTCTTTGGGTTCATCTTGTTTGGGACTCTATGGGCTTCCTGGACTTGCATGTCTATTCCCTTCACCAGGTTAGGGAACTTTTCTGTCATTATTTTTTTCAAATAGGTTTTCAATTTCTTGCTCTCTCTCTCTCTCTCTCTTCTCTTCCTGGCACCCCCATGATGTAAATGTTGGTGTGCTTGAAATTGTCCCAGAGACTCCTTACACTATCCTAGCTTTTAAAAAATTATTTTTGCTGTTCTGATTGGGTGTTTCTTATTTTCTTATATTCCAAATCACTGATTTCATTCTTATCCTCATCTATTCTACTGTTAGTTCCCTGTAAATTATTCATTTCCATTAGAATATACTTTGTTTCTGACTAGTTTTTTTCACGGTTTCCTTATCCTATTTTATGCTGTTGAACTTCTCACTAAGTTCCTCTACTCTTCCCCTAAGTTCACTGAGCATCCTTATAACCTGCATTTTGAACTCTGCATCTAGTAATTGCTTATCTTCATTTAGCTTACTTCTTTTTCTGGAGGTTTTTGTTTTCTGATCTTTCATTTGAGACGTGTTTCTTTGTCTCTTCCTTTTGGCAGCCGCCCTGTGTTTGTTCCTCTGTGTTAGGTGAGCTGCCACCTCTCCTCAGCTTGGCAGAGTGCCCAGTGTGATAGGTGTCCTGTAGGGCCCAGTGGCACAGCCTCCCTATTCACCCAAGCTGGGCACTCCAGCTGTGCCCCTGCGTGGGCTGTGTGCACCCTCCTGTTGTAGTTAAGCCTTGATTGCTGTTGGCACGTCCATGGGAGGGATTTACCCCCAGGACAATCAGCTACAAGTACTGGCTGCTAACACTGTGGAGGATCAGCGGTGCCGTGGCCCACCCATGAAGTAGGATTTACTTCAGAGCCTGCTGAGTCTTCTCCTTGAGTGTGTTGCTTATGGAGGTGGTTTGGTGAAGCTTCAATGTGATCTGAAGCTGTTCACTGGGTGCGCTGGCTCTGGGACCTCCCAGGAGGTGTAGGCCAACCTGTATTCTACCTGGGGCCACCTGGCATGAACTACAAAGTGATCTGCAGATGGCTGTTACCTGTGCTGGGCTTGGAGGTGCCCAGGAGAGGCCAACCTGCAAATCAAGACCAGCTGCCATTAGTGCTGGGCCTGGAGCCGCTTAGTGAGGGGTATGGAGCACACGGAGGCCAGATGTTGCTTGTTGGAGAGATTTTAGCAAAGTTTGAAGCATGAGCCAAGATAGGCCATTAGTACGGAAAAGCCACTGAAAACAACTTGGGTGAGCCTGCAAATGGGGTGGGGCAGAGTCTCAGAGAATCCACAGGGCCGGGCGAACAGTGAGAGCCAGGTTGATGGAGACTCAGATATGGTGCCCAATCCCAGGAATTTAAATTTATTTTTATAGCTTCTACAATTTTTTAAAATATATTTTATTGATTTTTCACAGAGAGGGAGGGAGAGAGATAGCTAGAAACGTCGATGAGAGAGAAACATTGACCAGCTGCCTTTTGCACCCCCCCCCCACCGGGGATGTGCCCGCAACCAAGGTACATGTCCTTGACCGGAATCGAACCCGGAACCTTTCAGTTCGCAGGCCGACGCTCCATCCACTGAGCCAAACCGGTTTCAGCCATCATCACCACTTTTAAGTGCACAGCTCAGGGGCATTAAGTACAATCATCCTGTTGGGCAATCACCCCCACCATTCAGCTCCAGAACTTTCTCATCGTCCCAAACTGAAAGTCTGTCCCCATTAAACCAGAACTCCCAAACTCTTGCTGTTCCCCTGGAGAACTCAGCCCTCCATAGCTCCCACCTGCGCCCCGGCCATGGGAGGGGAGGACCAGATCAGGCGCCCGGACCTGCCGACTGAGAAGGCAAAACACACCACAGACACCGCCCTCCGGTGGCGATAACACCCGGAGTGGCAGGACACGGCCGAGAGGCCTCTGTGGACGGGACCTGCCTGGGGCCGCCCCGCCCCCCACGGGGGGAGGAAAACCATAATCACTTCCTCCCCGCTGTGTGGACACCTTCTTTACTCGCTTACAAATTTGTTAAAACCCACAGCACAAACGTATTTTCTATAGTCTGGGAAATAAAATGGTTCTGGGTTTACAGCAAATGCATATTGCTTTCATGGTCAGAAGGCAGAAAGGAGGGAGGGAGGCAGGGATCGAGCAGAGAAAGAGGCGGACAGGCAGAAGAGACCTGCGGGAAATAAAAAGAAACTTCTAGAGAACCCCCTCCAACTGTGGACACATTCGCTGTGTTCCTGTGGGCAAGCGGCTTGACAGCTCCATCCTGTTTCCCCATCGGAGACTGCCCCCGTCTCCCCGCCCGGGACGCCCGGAGTGGCCCTCCCGCCCCAGGCCCCAGCGGCAGGGGTTCGGGTGCTCCCACTGGGCCCTGGGCCCCTGCCTCCACACCTCGATGACCCCACCCAGATGCTACTCACCGCTGCAAAGTGTGTCAACCCCGGTGGCCATCACAGAGTGAAGCCCGAAGGCAGCTCGCCAGCCAGGCGTGTGGGAGGCAGGAGGACGCCCCCCCATTTCACAGATGGGCACAGCGAGGCCCGGGGGAGCCCCACCTCGCAGTGAGGGAACGGAGTGGAGGGTAGAAAGCCATCCAGAGACCTCAGTCACTTGGCCTCTCCCTCCATGAGCACTTATTGAGCACCACCTGTGTGCCCAGAAGGACGAACAGACAGAGGACATGGGAGCTGGGAACATCCAAGGACTCAGGGCAAAAACACAAGACAATGTAGATGTTGAGCAATTTCTCCTAAAAATGGAGGGATGGACCTGTCTGTGTTCCCCACGGGGGCCCCAGCAGCCCTGCGGGGCTAAATACATTTATATCAATAGAAATGTAGTCATGGGCCATGACCATTTTGGCTCAGTAGATAGAGTGTCGGCCTGCGGACTGAAGGGTCCCAGGTTCGATTCCGGTCAAGGGCATGTACCTTGGTTGCGGGCACATCCCCAGTTTGGGGGTGTGCAGAAGGCATATGGTCGATGTTTCTCTCTCATTGATGTTTCTGACTCTCTATGCCTCTCCCTTCCTCTCTGTAAAAAAGCAATTTTATATATATATATATAAAAAATGCAGTCACGGAGGCATTCTGTTTCTCATCCTCATGGGCCACATGTCACACGCTCCACAGCCACCTGTGGCTGCAGGTGGAGAACATGTCCATCCTGCCGGAAAGTTCTTTTGAAAAACCCGGTTCCACAGCGCAGTCTTAGAAGCTTCCGTGTCCCAGTGAGAACAGAGGGTGCGCCGCGTATCCTTAGGTTAAACACGCCCTGTTTGCTTTGAGACCTGAGGGTGGCGGGGAAGGAGCTGTAAACACACTGGATACAAGTGGAAGTGGCCATTGCCCAATAAGATGCATTGTAGCAATGTCAACGTGGCGGTTGTGACATTGTAATTGTTTCTGCAAAATGCTACTACTGGGGAAAACTGGACAAAATGTTATTTCTTGCAACTGCATGTGACCCCACAATAGTTCCTGCCAAAGCTCACAGCAGGGCCCTGGCTGGTGTGGCTCAGCTGGTCGGAGCATCGTCTTGTGCCCCAGAGGGCTGTGGGCCCCATTCCTGGTCAGAGCACATGCCCAGGCTGCGGGTTCGGTCCCTGGTTGGGGTGTGCACAGCAACTAATGGATGTGTCTCTCTCACCCTTTTCCTTCCTCTCTCTAAAATCAATAAAAACATACCCTTGGGTAAGGATTTATTTTATTTATTTATTTATTTATTTATTTATTTATTTATTTATTTATTTTAGCAAAGCTGCTTTTGACGCCGTTAAAGACACCTCAGCACGTGTGACCACAGTGAGTGCAGTTTTTGGCGCTCCCTTAAATCTTCTGCCTAAGCAAGGATCTGACTCACCCCTCGCTGGTTCCGGCCCCAGTTTGGAGAGGTTGTAAGCCATGCGTTCTTGGTGCCAGGCGCGGCCAGAGGTAAAACCAGCCTAGGAGATGGAGACCATGATCCAGGATGAGGGTCTGCAACTTGCGCAGGGTTGAGTCACTGGGACAATGGCCTCTGGCCGGGAGTGACCGGACTGGAACCCACAGCTCTTATCTGGCCCCGGCACCTGCAGGGTGGAAAGATCTCTTGCTAGAAAGTCTCCCAAGGGCCTTTGGCACGGGCGTCCTGGGACCCCAGACTCCGGAAATCTCCTTGGGCCCAAGCTCCCTGTCATTGGTCTGAGCCTTCTGCAGTCTCACAGTAGGTCACAAAAGGGAAACTGAGGCAGGGGAGAGAATGAGGGGAAACTGAGTCTCCATGAGAGACATGATGGAAACCCCAGGCATCTCCTAGGGTTGCCCACAAACCCCAAACCCTGCACGGGGAGGGGCACTCCGGGGCTTTGGCAGAGGGGACGAGTGCAGCCCAGAGTGGGGACCAGAGCCACGGGCTCCGGCCACCTGGCCACACCCTTCCCTCATCCCATCAAGTGTGAACCGCGGTACCTCCTTCCCCTCATCTGACTGATTTCATCACACTTTGTTTTAACCCGTTCCTCAGCCCTGGCCAGGTGGCTCGGCTGCTTGGAGCTCAGAGGGGTGCAGGTCTGATTCCCAGCCGGGGCCTGTGCCTGTGCTGCCAGTTCGATCCCCACTTGGGGCGCATACGGGAGGCAGCCAGTCGCTGTTTCTCTCATACATTGCTGCTTCTTTCTCCCTCTCCTCCCCTCCTCTCTCTAAAAGTCAATAAAAAACATATCCTTGGTGAGGATTTTTTAAAAAGCACATACACCCATTTCTCCTTCCGGGGAGTCTAAGTCCAGGATGGACCACCAGGTTTCCTCCTGAGATGGAGAACTAAGGACACTGAGATGGGGTGACTCACAGGGAGCCGTGTCAAGGGGATTAGTGAGGACGACAGGGATGAAAGCTCGCACAAACCCTGCATCTGGGAGGAGGCGCCTGTGCTGGCCTCCACCCCACCCGCAGGGTGGTTAGTCATTCCTTGGTGCATTTATTGAGTACTTACTGTGTACCAGACTCTACACTAATTTGGCCCCATCATCCTTTTTATTTTCATTAGGAAGAAAGTCACCCTTTTAAATTCAATGGCATTTAGTACATTTACCATATTGTGCAACCATCACTATCATTTCTTTTAAATTTTTTTAATTTATTGAATTTTTTTTTTTTTTTTTTTTTTTTTTTTTTTTATACAGAGAAGAAGGGAGAGGGGTAGAGTGAGAAACATCAATGAGAAACATCAATCAGCTGCCTCCTGCACACCCTCCACTGGGGATGTGCCCGCAACCAACGTACATGCCCTTGACGGGAATCGAACCTGGGATCCTTCAGTCTGAAGGCTGACGCTCCATCCACTGAGCCAAACCGGTGGCCCCCCTTCATCATTTCTTATCTAGTTCCAGAATGTTCCATCATCCCCCCCCCCAAAAAAAAAGAAGCCCATCCCCATCAGCAGTCACTCCCCATCCCTCCCAGCCCCCAAAAACCATGAACCCACTTCCTGTCTCTACGGACTTGCCTGTTCTGGACATTTTATATAAATTAAATCACTGGCTTTTCATGTCTGTCTTCCCTCACTCTATGAAAATAAATAAATAAATAAATAAAATATTTTTTAAAGTTTTAGGTTTAGCCCTGGCCAGTGTGGCTCAGTTGGTTGGAGTGCTGCCTCATACACCAAAAGGTGGGAGGTTTGCCCTCGCCAGGTTTGCTCAGTGGTTAGACATCAGCCTGCAGACTGAAGGGTCGAGGGTTCAAGTTCCAGTCCAGGGCATGTACCTTGGTTGCAGGCTTCATCCCCAACCCTGGTCAGGGCGTGTGCAGAAGGCAACCGACCAATCGATGTGTCTCTCTGACATCATTATTTCTCTCTCTCTTTCTCTGTCTCCCTCCCCCTCTGCTCCACTCGCCCTAAAAAAATCGATGGGAAGAAAAAAATCCTTGGGTGAGGATTAACAACAACAAAGTGGGGGTTCAATTCCCAGTAGGAGCCTAGGGGAGGCAGCCAATAGACATTTCTCTCTCATATCTCCCTTCCTCTAAAATCAATAATAATAATAATAATAATAATAAAAGAACATCACACGTTGCCGAAACCGGTTTGGCTCAATGGATAGAGCGTCGGCTTGGGGACTGAAAGGTCCCGGGTTCGATTCCAGTCAGGGGCATGTACCTTGGTTGCAGGCATATCCCCAGTGAGGGGTGTGCAAGAGGTAGCTGATCAATGACTCTCTCTCATTGATGTTTCTAACTCTCTATCTCTCTCCCTTCCTCTCTGTACAAAATCAATAAAATATATTAAAAAAAAGAAAAGAAAAAAAGAACATGACACGTGTCTTGAATAAGGGTTAAAAAGGTTTCAGGTTTACAGGAAAACCGTGCCATTAGTGCAAATAGTTTCCACAGCCCCGCCCGTCCCTCCTATTCTTAGCGTGGGATGGACATTGTCTTGTCAAGGGGCGTGTGGAGCGGTTCCCGTCACTGATGTGATTCTGACGGTGAGGCCAGTGCCTGTGGACGGCTGAGAGCCCAACCTGGCGCCTCCGTTTACCCAGGTGGAGGCTGGGCCGAGGCGCCTGGGCAGCCAGTCACCGCCTGGGGCAGGCTCCCCGCTGCTCCAGTTCCGGGATTTCCCTGTTGCTCCCTGCGAAGGGGTGGAAGGGCGGGATCTACGGAGAGGAAACCACCAACATACACAATCCGCGCAGAGGCTCCGAGAACAGGATGTGCCTGGCTGCCGGACTTGGCATGAGACAAGGGGCAGGGAGCGGTCACTGGCAGGGCCTGGTGGGGCTGGGCAGGGCTCTGTGCCACCTGGGAGGCTGGTGGCTTGGCATGTGGCAGCCACCCCTCCTTGCCCACACACCGATGCCAGGCTGGGTCGGGGGAACCCTGATGGGATCTTTGGGGGCTGAGTCAGGGCCAGGAGACCAGGCTGGGCTGTCGCCCCGGAAGGGCCGGTGGTGGCCTGGCTCAGGGGAGGGGAGCTGTGGGGTCTGAGAGGAAGGGTCCAGGAGGCAGCTGAGCAAATGCAGGGGGCGGGGCACAGGCTCAAGTGTGTCCGGGTTTCCTACTGAAGGGCCAGGTGCAAGGTGTGCCACCCGCTGCTCTCAGGTTTCTGGCCGGGAGGGGTGACCCACTGCCCCTCCTGTTCCCTTGCCAGGCGCGCCTTCTCTCCACAGCCGAGCCCCCTCCTCACCCGCGTCCAGGCTGCCCCTACGTGCCGGCAGGCCACCTCCTCGCCATGCCTGGTGCTTGCCGTTTTGTGGTCTCCTGGGCACCGCCCCACCAGGCCTGTCATCCCTCATCCGACTGGCTCAGGGGGTGACAATGGCTTACTGAGTCCTTCAGTCCCATCCACACTCCACATGGGCCAAGAATGGTCCTTCCAGAAGCCACATCCGATCGGGTCTGCCCTGCTCACATCCCCTCCGTGGTGTCCACCCAGAAGTGAACACGTCCACGTGTGGAACGTTTTCCACTTGTTTCCACCAGTGAAAACCTGTGCGCATGTCCACAGAAGCACGGCTCACTGAGGCAGCACTGGCAACACGGACAGATGAGTGAACAGTGCGCTCCACCAGACGCTGCTCTCAGCCACAGCGCTAAAGCCGGCACTGACGTGGGTGAGCCCCAGCATGACGCTGGAAGCCTGCGCGGAAGGCTCCGGGCCCCCCCCCCAGACCCCGCAGACACGCCAACCCCACGTGCCCTGACCAGTCCTACCCACAGCATCACTGACAGTGAATGGCTTAGGGCCACTCGGTTTGGGACAGCTTGTTATACAGCAGCAGAAAACCAGAATGAGCTTTTATGCGTTTTATTAAATCCTTATAAAACAGAATACAAAATTCCGGCATTGACAGTTGGTGTCAAGGAAAACTTTTGAGCTGTATCAGTTTACCTGGTACAGTGGAGTTAAAGTGCTTGGATGTTTTTCCCCCACTTTTAAAGAAAATTGTCTTTTTTAATATATTAACATGGAAACACTGCCAGTCCCCCTCCCTCAGCACCAGAGCAGCCGAGCAGCCCGGGGCGCCCTGGGGCCCAGGCCCTCCTTCACAGTGACGTTCTGGCCAGCCCTCCCGGCGCCCTGCAGGTGCGATGGGGGAAGTGAGTAGCTGTCCCACCTTTAGCAGAAAATGCTGCTCACAGCCAGCTTTCCCGACTGAAGTGGCCACACCGCCTGCAGCCAGTGAGGCCCCAGCTCCTTACGAAAAGGCGGAACCCCAGTCGTGACACATGGGATCACTAATGGGCAAGAAATGACGGAGGTGGGGTGGCCGCCCAGCCTGGGGGCTTTGGAAAGACCAGTCCAGATCCAGGTGGCCGGACAGGCATCAGCCCCAGACTGCAACAACTCTGCAAGACGGGGGGAGGCAGTGTCTGAGCCCCCGACCCACAAGGCCCCCTGACATTCAAGTATTCTTCAAGAACAGGAAAAGGAAGTCAACTGATGTTCTTAAAATACTAATGAAAGATGAAAACTAGATGCCAGAGGGCTGTCCAGCTGGCCTGCCTGAAGGACCCGGCCAGAGCCCAGGCCGAGCTGCCAGCAGAGGGCTGGGGCCGCCCCTGGCAGAAACACGTGTGCATGGAGGAGGAGGAAGCTTGTATTGCATAGTGTTTCCCACCTAAGGACAGAGAGGGGCGTCAGAGTCTTCTCGAGCCCGGCAAGTCACTAGACATCTGACCTGGACTCCGGGGTGGGGGCGGAGGACAGAGGCTCCTGGGTGCCTGAGGGAGGTTCCCCTAAAGGTGGGCAGAGCAGGAATGCTGCCTGGGGAGCGGGGGGTTCATCGGGAACCTGCGTCAGCCCTGGCTCTGCGGAGGGGAGGGGAGGAGACAGGCTGGCAGAGCTTCCGTGTCAACTCAAGAGTAGACGGGGCAGGACGTGGCCATGGTCAGACTGAGCCCTGAGAAGGGGCACTGGGGTGCCCGGGGTGGGGGATCTGGGTCCCCCGTATTGGCTGACGAGTGCCAGTCCAGCCCCTCCCATTCCTCCAGTGCCCTCCCCCGCCCGGAGCCAGTCCCCTGGAGGGGTGGGGAGTAGTGGTAACGGGTGCAGCCCCTCCCCGTCAGCTGCAACTAAAGGTTAAGCTTCTCAATCAGGGGTGGGGTGAGGTGGGGTGGGTCCATGTGGGTGGCTGTTCACTCCACCTGCCCACACCCAGGACGCCCCTGGCCACCAGGGTGCCTTTCGGGTGAAAGGAGGTGCAGGGTTGGTCTGGCCTTGAGAACAGTAAGGGCAGGGGAGGGAGAGGGGCGCAGGCGGTTCCCGGGTCCCCCGCCCTGGAAGACAGCAGTGTCCTCCTCTCCTGAGTCACATTGGGCAGGACCGTGGGCACAAGGCCTTCACAGGACAGCCGAGCCTGTACGCCAGGTGGCAGGTGGGGCATGCGCAGCACGTGTGCCCTCTGCTCTTCTCCCAAGGTGCCTGTTTACGGTTAACACCATTCAAAGGAAAAAATGGGGGTGGGGGACAGAAAAAAAAAAAAAAAAAAAGGAAAACCCAACAGCAAAAACTTTATATAAAAAGATACCCCCCAGCTGAGCTGAGCACAGCACCTCAGAACCCAAGGGGGGTGGGGTGGGGTGGGGTGGGGTGTAGCACAGCCTGCTGGTCACTGGCTGGCAATAGCTTAAAAAAATCTTGAGATCTGATGGGGAAGGGGGTGACCTATGTACAGAGGGAGGGGTCATGCATGGTCCCCCACCAGGACCACGGGGGCTGCAGAGAGGCTGGCTCGCTGCCGCCGCTGGGCCAGCTTGGACTGGGACGGCGGGGACAGGTGCAAGTAGCGTGAGGTAGCTCGGATGACCACGGGCTGGCCCTGCCCCGCCTCCTCCAGCGCGTCCTCCTCCCGCTGGGCCAGCTGCCGGTTCATGGCGATGGCCTCGGCTGCGAAGGACGTCAGGTCTTTGGCACAGCTGTTCCTGCGGACAGGACGGACGGTCACCAGGGAAGGGGAGGTGGCTCAGGTACAGCCTCTGCTTCCCCTGGGACCCCGGGGTCTGTGCAGTGCCCTGGAGGAGGGGCTATGGCCCCAAAGCTCCCCCCCCGGCCCGGGACCTAGCCCACCGCCCTACAAGGACACCCAGTTCTTCAATGGCTTCCCCTACAACTTAAAGATAACTTATTTTGTATTTTTTAAACACCTTAGCTTTTAACCTCCCCTCTCCAGCCCGAGACCCCATGCAGGCCTCACCTCTGCAGAACCATGGGCGTGGGCAAGGTGTTCTCGGGGGCGCACTGCAAGGAGAGCAGAGAAGCAGGTCTGGAGAACAGAGCCAGGCTCACCCATCCTACCAGGGCCAACCCCCCCAGGTCCCTGCTGGCTCCCAGGCCTATCTGCTCGCCTGCCACCCCGCCTCACCATCCCCAGCCCAGCTCCGCCCTTCCCAATCCATGTTCCCGGCAGGAGTTCGCAGCCCCTCTACGGGCTGGCCTAGGCGGGCAGTCCTTTCTCCCACAGGCCCTCTACCCTGGTGGCCCAGCTTGGATGGCCACTGGCGAGGACAATCACCAGGCTCTTCTGGGATCGGAGGGGATCGAGTCCTGTCCGAGGCTGGCACCACCCGTCTGCCCGGTGGCTGAGCTGAGCCTGCTCGCCTCTAGGGCACAGGCCAGGCATTTGCTAAGCAGCTCCTGCAGCCAGCAGATGGGGAAGATTTCATAACTGGGCCTGGGCCCCCAGGAAATAACCGTGACTGACCTCGGCCCACAGCACACCCGGAGTCCTGACACTGGGCCCCAGGGTTCTCCAGCACAGCCCCGGCCACTGGAGACTGGACAGAGGCAAGGACCCATGCCCGGCTGCCCCAGGCGGCTGGCACTCACCCCCTGCACCCAGGGGTGCTGCAGGACCTGCGCAGCGCTTAGCCTCTGCTTGGCGTCTCGAACCAGCAGCTTGGAGATGAGGTCTTTGGCAGCGAAGGAGATGTGGGCCCAGTCCTTCTCAGGAAACTCGTACTTGCCCTCCTGGATGCTCTCGAATAGCATGTTCTGGGGGAACACACGCAGGGGGGGGGGGCTGCAGCCAAAAGGGTGGAGGCCCACACCCTGATCTGATGGGCAAGCCTGGACCCCAGGGAGCTGGGCACCGCTAAGGCCTGACTGGTGGCCCAAGAACCAGGTGCAAGGACCCCAGATCACTACCCAGGCAGCGGGGTGGAACTTGGGCCCTGGGATCAGCTGGCAGGATGGGGACACCTGAGGGGCCAAGGAAGGTGAGGAAAGATCTGGGGCCCTAGCCGGTTTGGCTCAGTGGACAGAGCATCGGCCTAGGGACTGAAAGATCCCAGGTTTGATTCTGGTCCAGAGCACACAAGTTGCAGGCTCAATCCCAGGTAGGGGGCGTGCAGGAGGCAGCCGATCAATGTTTATCTCTCATTATTGATGTTTTTCTCTCTCTGAAGTCAGAGGAAGGGAGAGAGAGAAAGGTCTGAGGGTAGCTGGTCAGGAGAGCCGACCTCCTAAGGACTCCAGGACACACATGAATCCTGAGCCTCAAATACTGCACAGAACACAGGCTCACCCCACCACAGCTCCCTGAACGAACTGCTCTATGCTGAAAGGCAGGAGACCGAAACCTCGAGAGACCCAGGAAGGTCGGGCAGGCCAGCATTGCTCTGCGGATGCAATCAATACTCAGGCGCAGCCCTCAGGAGGCACAGGGCGGGGGTGCGCACCTGGCAGGCCGGGCAGGCCTCCCCGCGGTCCCAGCCGCAGTCGCTGCCGCAGTGGCCCACAAAGGGCGGGTAGCCACTGAGCAGGATGTAGAGGATGACACCCAGGCTCCAGAGGTCGCAGCGCTTGTCATAGATGCTGGCCTCCTCGCTGAAGGCCTCCACCACCTCAGGGGCCATGTACTCTGCAGAGCCGCACTGCGGGGAAGAAGGGGAGCGGTGAGGACTAGACGCCATGGGGGAGGGGACGCCACTGGCCGGGGACTTTCCAGTGTAACGTGAGGCCAGGGCCCGCCCAGTCACCTGAGCCTGTGCCCGCAGTAACTGACGGCTCTGCTCGGCCCATTACAGGCTGATGGCGGGTGCCAGCCCGCCCCCACCTGACCACAGCCCCGCCCCAACCCCCGCCCTGCCCAATCAACAGGTGCTGGAGGCTCGCCCCTCCCTGCCTGACCGTGGTCCCGCCCCGTCACAGCCGAAGGGCCAATCAGCGGCTGTTGCTAAGCGAAATCCCGAGTTTCAAGACCCCAGCACGGAGACTACAAGCTGCCCCACCTCTCTCCTGGAGGTCCCAAGCCACTCCTTTGGACAGAGCGCAATCCTGTCCCCCTCGCCCTGCCCCTCCCAGCTCGCCCCTGGCCCCGTGGGTCCTCACTGGGGTTAGCAGCTCCGGGGTGGAGATGGGGGAGCAGTCCCCATTGAGTTTGATGCCACTGCCCAGGTCAAAGTCGCAGATCTTAACGGGGGAGACCTGGGGGAATTAGGAAGCAGCAGTGAATGAGGTGAGGTGGCTGGAGGGCCCCATCCGCAGGGAAGGCCGCCCCCAGCTCCCTCACCTGGTTGGGGTGCTCACAGAGGATGTTTTCCAGCTTCAGGTCCCTGTGGGCGATGCCTGTGGGCAGAACCACCAGGGAGTCAGTGGTGGGACGGGTGTATTTTTAGGGAGTCCTGGGCAGCTGAACTGGGGGCAAGTCTGGACATCCATGGGACCCAGGCATCTTTGGCGGGATGGCAAAAGGTAGGTGGCACCCTGAGCAGCCAACCCCATCAGCCACCTTTATTGTGCAGGAAATCCAGGGCGCTGGCCACATCCTGCACCACCACGCTGGCCTCCAACTCGTTGAAGTGTCGTCGCTTGTGGATGTGGCTTAGGATGGAGCCTGGGGCGGGGTCATAGTGGAGGAAAAAAACATGTAAGACTAACCCTTTGTCCCCAGGCCACTGCCCAGCACCCACTCCCACCTGGCAGGGAAGCCTCCACTCTGCCTCCTCGGACCCAAAGTCCTTGACCTCAGCTGCTGTGTGGACAGGAAGCTCAGAGCCCACAAGCCCCTCTGATGGACAGGACCCTCCGATAGGTCTTCCGAGGTGGCTCTGAGCCACAGCCCATTAGGACCTAGCTGGGTGTGTCTCCAGGCCCCACATACCGCCCCGCATCTTCTCAAACACCAGGTAGAATCGGTCTTCCTCCTCGAAGAATTCAATCAGCTCTAGAACATTCCTAGGATGGGGAAGGGGGGCAGGACAGGAGTGAGACTTCCTAAGGCCCTTATACATGCCCAGCTCGTGAGGGGTCCACCCCCACCCCACCTCCACCTGCCCGCAGGAAGGCTGGGCCTGGCCCACAGGCCTGCTTCCACCTGGCCCACCTCAGACTGCCAGCCTGACACTTGGTCCATTCACAACGGCCTGGCACACAGTGGGAACTCCCTAACTCAGGGATGGGGACCATCCGGTCCTCGGCCTGTTTAAGGCCCACGAAATCATTTGGTCTGGCCCTGCCAAGGCTTTAGGGATGAGTTAATTAAATGTTTGACCAAATATAGGTTTTAAAAATATGGTTTATTGACTTTAGAAAGTGAGAAAAGGAGAGGGATAGGGATAGGAAGACAGAAACATTGAGTGGCTACTTCCTGCACGCCCGTACCTCCTGGGGAGGGAGCCTGACACCTGGGCATGCGCCCTGACAGGAAATCGAACCGATGACCTCTTGGCTCACGGTTCAATGCCCGGCCACTGAGCCACAACCAGCCAGGCAACGGGTTAATTTTCAAGTTGATAAATTTGTGTGGCCCATGAATGATGTTATAAATAGCCAAATGGCCCTTTGCAGCTGAATGGCCCCGGCCTTCAATGCTTGCTGGGGGTAAAGAGGCATTCAGGCCCATTCATCACTAAAAGATGGCTCAGAGCTGAGGGCAGGTCACGTTACCTGTGTCCCTGGCACTGATACAGCATCTCCACCTCCCGGAAAACCCTGCTCCGAATGTGGCCCGGCTGCTTCTCAATGATCTGAAACAGGTGGGGGTGGGGAGACACAGCAGCTGTCAGCCAGACTTTCCCCAGAAACTTTCCCTGTGCTGTACCTGAAACTGTTAAAGCTTTAGACCACTATGATCTAGAAAGCGGAGTTCTCCTCTGGGGACCCAGAACCTGCCAGCCAGACTCAGCAGTGGGCAACGTATTTGTCAAGTGGCACCAAGAGAGGAGTGAGCGGGACAGGAAAGGCAGGGAGAAGGAGCCGGCCTATCCACTCCTGATGGAAAAAAGCCTCAGAGGAATATTTGGGGCCGAGGGTCCAGCAAAATACTCCTTCAGGGTCAGCTTCCCTTGGACTATGCAACCTCCCCTTTGCGACCAAGAGACTGGGGGCCACCATGCTGACTCCCGCACTATCCGGGGGACTAGAGGGGCCTCAGGCACCCGGCTGCCAGCCATGCCATAGCCACCTGCTTCTGCACCAAGGCCTGCCTCCCCAGCTCCACACCAGCCTGAGTGGATGTCTGTGACCCATGACCCTGGGTATTTCAGGCCGGCCCAGACTGGCCCCGGCTCACCAGCAGACACAGCTTCCCAGACCCCAGCGCCTCAGGAAGCCAACACACACTTAGGTCCCCAATCCTTCTGGCACCCAGGAACTCTAAGAACTGGGGAGTGCTGGGCCCATCCACAAGTGCCCCCAGCAGCCTTGCTCAGAGAGAGGTGGAGGTAGCAGGTGCCTCGGGTCCCCTTTGGCTGGGTGGGTGGACAGGCAGGGTCACCCCTATGCCCGAGGCTTCCTGTGCACCACGTGGCCTAGAGAGAGGGACTGCAGTATGTGCCACCAGCCAGGCTCCTGCAGCAGGCAGGCACACAAGTCCACCGACCCCAAGACCTGGGCCTATGCATGCCCATCTGCCCAGCGACAAACACACCTGTCCCAGGGACAGAACAAACAGATTCCAGGGCCTCTGGAGACAAAGCCACCAGCCACATCCTTCTACAGGAACTGAACCTCATCCTGTCCCTCGGGAATCCGGCTAGGACCCCACTTCATAGAGAATACTGAGGTCCCTCAGGGGAGGGAGATGGCCTTCTGGGAGATCAGACACAGTGTGACTCAGAGCCTCAATTTCCCTACTTGTCACCCAGTGACAGTAAGCCAGGCTGCCCAGCAGGTCCTTAGGAGGAAGACACTTAGAGACACACCGGGTACTCAGAAGGTACCCCATTCTCAGTACCATCACCCCCACTCCACCTGGGAGCTTCCGGGGGGCAGGGACCACAGCTGCCTTTGTCACTGTACTCCCAGCAGGGCCTGAAGCATCTGGTCAGCCCTGCTTGCCAGGCAGTATCCGATCTCTCCGCCTGGGCAGCCAGCCTCCTGTGACCCCACCTAGCTCAGATGCAGGGTCACGAGAGGAGCCTGGAAGGTCTCTTGGAATGCAGGTTCAACAGTCTCGCCAGACAACAGAGATCACAGGGCCACGGCTCCCAGGCTTACCCTGGGTCAGAGGCCATATGGGCATGGAGGAGGCTCTGCCCTGGTCTCCCTAAACGCTAAGCCCCCTGGGCCCTAAGTATGGCGTTGCTTTTTAATCCTAGTGACCAATAAGGGAGAAGCACTAGTTGTGCCTGAAGTAACCCACCAGATGAACATTAGCTTTGACCAGAGCCCCCTCAACCCCCATCCTACCCTCAATGGTCACTCTGGCACCAGGTCTGCGACCACCTGCATTAGGGGCCAAACTTCATGGTCACTTCCCACTCTGCCTCGACTGGGGGCTCAGCCCAGGCTGACCTGGATTCTAGGGGTAATTTTTGGACACGGGGCTTTCCCGGAGTTTGAATGCCAGACGCCAGGCATTGCTGGGGGAGGTGAGGGGCCAGGGGAGGGTCTGTGCTCACCTTGACCGCGTACTCCTGGTTGGTGATGAGATTGATGCAGGTCTGCACACGGGCATGGGCGCCCTCCCCAAGCACGTCCTCCTGTAGCTGGTAGACATCTGGAGCGTGGAGATGGCAGTGAGAGCTGTCCTGGCGACCTCAGCACCTCCCCCTGCCCAGCCCTGCCCACCCCACTCACCTTCGAACCTGCCTGAGAAGCTGTCAGTTGCCCGACACCGCTTCTTCTTCTTGGCCCTCTTCTTGGCGTCTGGGATGTCAATGGGCTGGCTTGTGGGCATATCTGCATCAGGAGACTGGGCGTGAGGCCCACCTGGCCCCTGTGGCTCTCAGGCCCCACCCGGCCCTCCCACAGTCCCCTCCCTTCCAGGCCCCTCACCAGGGCGGGCTGGGCACTCCAGGCTGAAGTCAGTCTCTCCGGGGTGGGCCTGTTCTAGGGAGAAGGCCAGCTCGAAAGGATTCTGCCCCTGTAGAGAGAGTGAGCTCTCAGGCAGGCAGGATGCTGTCAGACCGCCCCATTACAGTGACCCAGCCCTGTGTACATAAGCCAAAGGGGTGACAGCCTGGCTTCGCCTGACCATGAAGAAATGGCCCTTCCACCCCCAGCCAGGGCTCTTGGGGCCACAAGTTTAGGGTGTGCAGGGAGGAGGGGTGCCAGTTACTGTGGCACCTTGGTTTGTTCACCTGCAGAATGGGGACAGCAGTCTGGAGATCAAAGGCAAAGAGCAGTCAGTGGGAGGTGAGTCACCAGCTCTCGGGCGGGGCTCCCTGCTAGCTGCCCTGCCTGCTTTCCCACGGCCTTGTGGGCTCAGCCCTCCCTGTGTCAAGGGTGCCATCACCCTTCCTGACTTAAGCTGCCCTTTCTCATGTCTCACCAATCCCCAGAGGCTTACAGGAAAGCTATCCACCGGCTCTAGCGTGAACACTGGGCTGTTTTCTGCCTGGGCCACAGCCTGCACTGTCCTACTCACCTCCAGAGACCCCACAGGCCTAGTGCCCAGTGAAGCAACCAGCCCTGACGGAGTGGTGCCTGCTCAAGATCACTAGGTGGCCCCCAAAACTGGGGAGGCACTAGGTCCTGGCCAGGGACAGGCATGCCAGGGATTGGAGAAATCGCCTACTGGGCAAACAGAAGGCCGTTAGGATAAATGCCATTTCTGCAGAGCAGAAGACCTTGTATAGGGGCTGGCAGTCCCTCCAATAAAGGCTGGGAGACGCTGAGGCCTGGCCTTTAGAAGGTTCCTTTAACAGTTAGTTCCTAACATCCTGATGGACCAGGCAGCCAGGGCCCTGGTGGGCACAGAGGGGGCCTGTATACACAATTGTGGTGCTATGGCCAATGCTGGGTGACCTGGGCCTTGTGACAGCTGGGGCTGGGGTTGTGGCAGGAGAATCATCCAGCAGAGAAGGACTCCAGGAGAGCCCCAGGAAGACCTGGAGGGGCCCCCTCTGCCAGGCCAGATTCTTCACAGGAGGCCCGGAAGCCAGGCCAGCTGCGGAGGGTGCAGGCAGAGGTCAGAGGGAGCAGCTGAAAAACAGGCGGGCCTCCCAGCTCCCTACCCACCCTGCAGATAGCTGCTAGGAGGTGCAGGGAGGAGGGAGGAAGGGGCACTGAGGCCAGCCTGCTGATGCGCTCCCACAGTCCCTGTTCCTGCCCACTGAGGAGTCTGGCTCCCGGGAGGGCTGCAGTCAATGCTCGGTAAGTCTCCGTCCTTCCATCTGGGCGGAGTGGCTCCAGGGTGGCCACAAAGGGAGATGAGGATGGAGAGTGGACGTCAGGAAGCTGCCCCCAACAATCAAGTAAAGGCTTTAGGACCCAAAGGGGCCAAACTTGGGTCTCCTCAGCAATCCCGTACATCTCTCCCAGCCCCCAATTCAGAAGAGCTGGACCCTGGAGGGACACTTTAGAGCCAAGGTCCCCTGTCCCATGCCCCCACTCCCGCCCCTGGGACTCCCCCAGTCCCACCTCAGCACAGGGCACGCACAGCTCCTGGGCGGCCTGCAAAGGCCAGCCTTCAGGCCTAAGCAGTGTAGGCGGGCCAGGCCCAGGGCTGGCTGCGGGCCTTTAGTCAGCAGGCCTTGGCAGGAGGCAGCTGGAACCATCCAGAAAGTTTGAGTATGCTTTGACCGCAGAGCTGGCCCTGCCCACTGACCCTGTCTGAGCTCAGACACAGTCCCAGGAGTTAACAGACCACCACCAGTGACACCTTGGGTCTACCACCCTTCCACCCAGCCCTGGCCATTTGGGACATGCCGAGGCTGTCACTACCCTGGAGTGGAAGCTAGGATGACGGGCGTGTGAACTGGGTGGGGCGCTGGCAGGTGAATGCTGGCTGGACAGGCCTGGGAATTCTAACCCAAACATACCAGGCTGGCTCCTCCCACACGGCAAGGTGTCCAACTTGCCCACACACACACACACACACACACACACACAGGGCAACAGGTTCCTGCCCAAGGAGGCCCAGGAAAGCCATTACATAACTCAGCAGGAGGGTGGGGTGGCTGCTGACATCACTGCCTCCCCTGGGCCAGGCCCCATGGGGCACGGGCCCAGCACCTGCCAAACCCCCCTAGACTTGCTCATTTGAGACTAGAACTCGGAAGCCTTGGGCCCCCCTCAGAGACTTCCCATTCCAACAGGAAACAGAACCTGGGTCTGGGAGGTGCATGTCCGGGGGTCATCCAATCCACACATACCCCTACTCTGCAGGCCCCTTCGGAGGGCGTGTTTGTTTGTCCGGGGAGGAACCTGCAACCCTGTCTGGCCTTTCTGGAGAGCAGACCTCACAGACCTCAAGGTGCTGGCTGGGGACAGGGCGGTAGCCGGCTGACGCCCCACCCGCACTATACACCTGGCTGAGGTTTGCAGGGGCACACAACCAAGGGCCCCGCGGACAAGGGCTCCCCCGCCCCCTCGGGTTCCTAGAGGAAAGACCTAGGACCTGAGGGTCCGTCAGACTGGCCTGTGGCCGCACGCACGCCAGGGGCAGCCCCAAGGCCAAGGCCAAGGCGGGGGAACCAGCACCAGGCCTGGGGGAGCCTGAGGGCGAGCTCCGCGCCCCTCCCACCGGCCGCTCAGGGAGTCCAGCCCGCGGCGCCCACCAGACCAGCCCGGCCCTCACCTTGAACGAACGATGGAAGCCCTGAAGTTCGGCTGTTTTCTTCTGCACCATCTTCTGTCCGGGCCCCGCCAGCGGGGGAGGGGACGCAGGGCCCGGGGGGCGGCCCGGGGGCGGGGGGCGGCCGGGGAGAGGACCCTGCGGGCGGGGGCAGACAAAGGAGGGCGTGAGCGGCCACGGCCGGCGCACCGAGCGGACAGGCCCAGGCGGCGAGGTTCCGCGGAGCCCGATCCCCGCGCCGGAGTCGGGGCCGGGCTAGGCCGGGGTCGCTGGGCCGCACTCACCGGGGTCCGGCTTGGGGCGGAGGCGCTGTCCCTTCGCCTCCGCCGACTGAGACGCGCGGCCCGGGCCCCGCTGCGCGGACCGCGCGGGGAACTGTGCCGCCGCCGCCACGACCACCGCTACCGCAGAGCCATCCACCAGGGCCAGGGACACCGCCACCGCCGCCGCCGAGTGGAGCCTGGCGCGCAGCGCCGCCGCCGCCTTTATGGACCAAGCCAGGCCCCGCCCCCAACGTAGGGCCCGCCCCTCAGGCCCCGCCCACCCGCGCGCGGCGGGGCGGGGGCGGGGCTGGAGGGCGCTCGGGGCCGGAGTGCGGCTGCGCGCTCTGGCCGCGGGGCGTGGCTCTGCGGCTGGCGCGGTGCGGCGAGCGTGGCTCCGGGCGCGTCAGCTGGGAAGGGTTCACGGGAGGGGGCGTCTGAGACTCTGGGACTCCTGCGGGGGCCTCGAGACAGAGGCGGAGCCCGGCCCCGCCCCCTGGCAGCTCCCCCAGTGTACAGGCCGGGGCCTAGGATACACTGACTCCTTTTGGCGACGCTCCTGCTCTAGAACCTGCCTTGCAGCTCCCCAACCAGGACTCAGCTGCCCCGTATGCACACAACATGCTTTGAACTCCCCCAGAGGTCATCCATCCGGTGGTTGGCAGGGAAAAGGGACCACAGTGGGGGCTGGGTACTAAGGTCTATGCGGGATCCTTCCTTCCTCAGTCCTGCAAAGGAGCGTTTCTTCTGGATTGATGCGGTGGGCAGCCGGGACGGGAGGTAAAATAATGCCATTGTGGCTGGAGCACCCGACCCAGGTTGAGATAGTCAGCCCTGGCTAGCTGCCTGTCCCCCCAGCAATGTTGAGCAAAGTCCTCAGATCCTGTGCTCCCTAAGCTCCAGAAACTTATGGCCACCCAACCCCAAACTCTGCCACCCAGGCCCTGCTGACCTAAAGCTGGACTGTCCCTTCTCTGCCAGCTGCTTTTATTTATATGCTGCCCCCCTAAAACCACAGCTCAGGCTATAGGAGCTGTGAGGCCTCATCTCAGCCAGCCCCCTGGTCCTTTAGAAGAACCTCCCGTGTGTGTGTGTGTGTGTGTGTGTGTGTAGACACATACATTGGCTCCAGGAGC